>NW_026643201.1:0-695360 GCF_028828495.1 Penicillium riverlandense
GGGTTATTTTTGGTCCCCGCGGTCCGTTTTGGTGTCCTGCAGGTCGTTTCAGCCGTGCAGCTAACATCGGACTTGGAAATAAGATTGGTGGCATCTCTTGAGCAGCGTCAGAGGTTTTTTAAGAATAAGATGATCGACTTTATATTTCATTCACTGATCAATATATTGTGCATCAAATTCTGTTTTCTTCCAACTCCTATTTAGCTTGATGTAACAACGTGAGTCTCATCCAATGGCCACTTTGCGGTCTGCTTAACGTATGGCATCCACGGTTCCCCGTCCTTTCTTCCTCCCACCATTTCCAAGGTTAGATACAGCAGCAACAGGTTTCTATCAACCGTATCAGTAGAGAAGCGATAGATAAGCCTATCGCTAGCCACGTGGTGATAAACATAGGCGCTCCAACGCTGGCATAGACTCCAAGAGGTTGCAGGAAGCTCTGATACTAGCCGTAATCAAACTATATATCACTGTCATTGCGATTGATGCACTAGTGAGGAAGATGGATGCCACCTAGACTACAGTCAGCGTGTCTTCTTACTAGTAAAGGTATCCGTTAGATGAGACGTGGCCAATAGAAGAGATAATGGATAGTTTTTCCCCTATGATACAAGGATGGAGGTGATTCCAAAGCCAACTACGAGGGCTGTTGCGATAAAGCCTAAAATGTAGGCCGACTTCGACCATCTAGAAACATCGCGAAACCCTAAAAGGGTCTCATCATTCCCCTGTGGTAGCAGCTGTTCAATTTCAGTCGACACAGAGTCGAAGATCCTTAATAGGTTGAACGAGAATGAAACGCTCAGGTTAGAGAAGCTGGAGGGATGTGCTATAATTTGTTGTCCCTCATAATAACCCCAAAGCCCTACCGAATAATATGCGGGAAGGTGTAATTTGAGATCGTCTTGAAGACTATTTGCTGATATAGTTGGCCTTATGCTCCGCGGCGTTAGAAGCATCCGATGCGATGCCTCCCGCCTTGTAGGTAGTACTAGATAGGCTAGATGAAAGCGACCGGTCGAGGTAGAGATGACTACCCGAAAAACTGCTAAATTCCACCTATGATATGCATTAGTTACAAACCACATATAAGTTAGAGTCGTCGTCGTTCCACGCTCACCTTCATGAAATATAGACTTGTTGGAGAAGACGGGGAGGTACATCCCACAAAAACAATAATAAGGCAGATCAAAGTAGTGGCCGAGATTGCCAAAGGAAGAAGCTTTGCTATTCGTAAGAACATTTTGCGAGGCATAAGGACTTCGAAGCATAGGTAAAATTCTTAATCCGTATCGATACGAAAAATAAAGGTGAAGTATAGGTATGAAAATCCGAATTAGTTCACCCTTTATATGAAGTGTCTAGAAGAAGGTTCCTCATAGTTTCACCGAGGCGACCAAAAGGTCTACGCTAAGAACTTTCTCCTTGTAGCACTCAAAGAAGTTGTTTATGTCCAATCAGAAGGGATAGCATTTATCGGGTAGAGTGCAGATCACAATGGTCTATCTGCACACCTAAAACAAGACGGCAGCCTTAACGCCAAGTCGGACGTTAGCCGTCACCTAAAAGGTAGTGGCAGGCTTATTGCAATAGCAATAACGAGGTCAAAACCACACCCCTTGCTCTTGCTTCGTTTTAGATCTTCACTCATAACCAAAAAGGTGCCGCGGTTTTCTACGCCACGGTATTCTTCGATCACCGTTAACCATGGCTTACAACGCAAAAACAGTGGCTAGCTACGACTATAGAAATCACCACTACGCTTTACTTCTTGTTGGTTTCGCAACCCTCAAAAGGTAAATATTGCTTATGAACCTACGACTATTTAGGTGTACTTCCTATCTTCAAGTTTTCATTCCATATTTCCTTAAGGCACATTAGTTTACTTCGAACTAATATATTCGAAATGGGTGCCACCCTTCCCACCCGATCGAAGCGATCTAGTACGAACAAAAGCAATGCGCCAAAAGCAGGGTCGTCGCAAATCAGGCCTCATGAAAAAAGCATGCGAGTATAGTAGGATGTGCGATGCAGATGTGTGCTTGGGCATACGTCTCCGGGAAACAGGACGAGTCTATGTCCTGTCGGCGGATGCTTCAGGATTTTGGTCTTTCCTAGGCTCGCAATTAGTATGTCTCAAGTTCTTGCTCCGAGGAAAGATGATTGATCTCCCTAGGCCTCTTATTATCCAACCCTGAATTTAGTAACAGACCAGGACCTAGAGCTGTTCGAACGAGGGACATGCCCGGGAATGTCACGCCCGAACATATAGTTAACTACGTGTGTGTGTGTGTGTGTGTGTAATTCATTTACGCTGACCCTCGTCCCTTGCTACGCGCATACTGTATCTGTTATCAAACTCGAGACTTTCACACACCGCTACAATTTTAATTAGATATGCTGAGAAGCTTCGAAGTATAGCAATCTACAGCATGCTAGAAATTTGCCATCAGAAGACTGAGAACACTATCCTTAATCAATGCCAACATTCGAAAATACAATTTCCTCCGATCCTGCTATACACTTGTCACGGTCACCTCCAAGTGACAGGTCATCATCCAATGCGACCTCTACCATATCTTCCATATCGCTTTGAAGGTAACGAGGACGGTCATGTCTCTCCCATCTCGCCTCTTTAGCTAGCGTTGCATTGTCAACGCTTTTGCTTGACAGAAACCGAAATCGAACCTTGCGATATTGTACAGCGATAATCTGCTCGCCTTGGGCACAAAGTGCCGTTGCAAGTCTTTCACACGGCCACTAGACCCGGATAATTTAGGGTCAACTAGATCACCAAATGGCACAACCACCCTGATGCCAATAGCATACTCGAAACCGGCACAGCCAGATTTCCATCTAGAAGTTTCTGTCCTCGTGACTGCTCGGCAATACGAGCATCTAAGACAGTATGGTAACCGATCACAACATATATATCCTCTCCCTCATCGATAGTACGCTCAATCCACTTGCGGACATCTTCTGATTTCACAGTATCCCGGAACCACTGCCCATTATTATCCAGGTAATAGGTCTTCACTTGTTCCGTATTGATGTGAATCGAGGCATTCGTACGGCTTGACACGGACGAGGAGAGGAAGGCGGTAAGCTGAGAACCAAATTTACGTCGGACCCCCAAGAGAGTCGGCACTGTCGTACTGCGTTTCAACTTTTTCGATAACACTGAGACTTTCCCCTGGTATCGGATCAAGGTAATCTCGGTGAGGCTCGTCAATATTGGTGACGAAACGTCCCAGCTTAATAGCAGATGGAGGCAAGAAGAACTGTGGAAGAAGTACGCTGACACGCATGTTCAGAAGAGGGTTAGATCTTTTGGGCGGTTCAACTGAGGAGAACAAAGGTGCGTCGCAGAAGAAGGATTACGTGGAGAGACAATGGGGTTGAGGCAGTGTAGGTTAGTCTGTCAACTACTGGATCGGCGCACGGGATCGGCCGCGCTATGACCCTGCGGCTGAACTTCCCGCCGCCGGGCGAATGAGGACGCAAGGATTTGGGAGAGGGGTAGGATAACGTGGCATTGTTTGATTGAAGCCCGCACGGGACAACTCACCAACTAACTTCATTTACACACGTATCTTCAGAAGGTTACGTTTTAGAAAAACCAGACCTCAGAAGACAGTTCAGAAGCCGTCACAAACAAACAGGACAGCAAAGAAGCGATCTAGATGTCTCGCCAGGCGGTTCGGGCCACTCCGGACGACGATTCTGATCTTGCAGGGTCGTTCCATAGCCTCGCGAACATGCTGAAAAGCCAATGCGAGCAAACAGGACATATAGGCGACCTCGATGAAGCGATTCGGTTGTCTAGGGAGGCGGTTGTGGCTGCTCCTAATGATCACCCCAACCTTGCAGGGCTATTGTGTGATCTCAGAAAACAATGTCAACCGTCGATACGAACGAGCAGGACAGATGGAAGACCTCGAAGAAGCGATCCGGGTGTCTCGCCAAGCAGTTACGGTCACTCCTGATGATCATCCCAACCTTGCGAGAGGATTGGAGTAACCTCGGGTTCACGCTCCGCAGTCGATACGAACGAACAGGACACATAGAGGACCTCGAAGAGGCAATCCAAGTGTCTCGCCAGGCGGTCAAGGTCACTACTAGTGACCATCCTGGTCTTGCAGCGGTACTGTATAACCTCGAAAACAAACTCGAACGTCGATACGAACGAATAGGACAAATAGATGACCTCGAAGAGGCAATCCAGGTGTCTCGCCAGATGGTCAAAGCCGCTCCTAGTGACCATCCTAGTCTTGTAGTGTGGTTAAGTAATCTCGGGAACAAGCTTGAAAGTCGATACGAACGGACAGGACAAATAGAGGACCTCGAAGAGGCGATCCACGTGACTCACCAGGCGGTCAAGATCACTCCTAATGACCATCCTGTTATTGCAGCGGTCCTATATAACCTCGAAAACAAACCGGGACGCCGATACGAACGGACAGGACAAATAGAGGATCTCGAAGAGGCAATCCAGGTGTCTCGCCAGGCGGTTATGGCCACTCCTAGTGACCATCCTGATCTTGCAGCGTGGCTAAATAACCTAGGGAACAAGCTTGAAAGTCGGTACAAGCGGACAGGACAGATGGCAGCCCTTGAAGAAGCGATCCGGGTGTCACGCCAAGCAGTTGCGGCCACTCCTGATGATCATCCCAACCTTGCGAGAGGATTGAGTAACCTCGGGTTCACGCTCCGCAGTCGATACGAACGAACAGGACACATAGAGGACCTCGAAGAGGCAATCCAAGTGTCTCGCCAGGCGGTCAAGGTCACTACTAGTGACCATCCTGGTCTTGCAGCGGTACTGTATAACCTCGGAAACAAACTTAGATGTCGATATGAACGAATAGGACAAATGGATAACCTCGAAGAGGCGATCCAGGTGTCTCGCCAGGCGGTCCAGACTACTCTTGATTATCATCCTGATCTTGGGATGTGGTTACAAAACCTAGGAATTAACCTCGTACGTCGATTCGAACGAATAGGACAGATAGATGACCTCGAAGAGGCGATCCAGGTGTCTCGCCAGGCGGTTCAGACCAAATCAGCACCTCCTCTCCCCCGGATCACGGCCGCCCTGCTGACCGTTCGCCTTATGCTCAAGCGAGAAGACCATCATGGCGGCTATGCACTATCAGTTCAAGCTATTGATCTCCTACAGCTCGTATATAAAAGGTCTTTGACAATACAGGATCGACAATATGTCATCTCTCATTCTTCTGGCTTAGCAACATACGCCTGCGCTCTCGCCCTTCAAACCGGACAGTCTCTTTTCAAAGCTCTAGCATTATTAGAGCGTGGACGAGGTATTATCCTTAGTCTTCTTATAGATGACCGGAGTGACACGTCTCAACTGAAGAGGGCACATCCCATTTTATGTGCACAATACGAAAGCCTTCGCATCGAGGTAAATACGCCTGTCCAGAGCACCCCGCCCCAGAGGACGGGTGAGCCTATTTCCATTAGACGACCAAAGGCTCTCGACGAGCTCCAAAAATGTATACAGGACATACGACAACTTCCAGGCTTCGGTACATTTCAACAGGGACTCACCGCAGAGCAAAATGAAAGATGCCTCTAATGAGGGCAGCATCATCGTGGTGAACGTCACTAGCCTAAGAAGTGATGCTATTGTTGTCTCTTCAGCCGGATTTAGCTTGATCCCTCTTCCTCGGTTTAGTGCCGCCCAAGCGCAGAGTTGGGTCGACCAGGAGTTGACTTCAGCTTCGCCGTGTGATCGGGGTGTGAAGAACAAATCATACCGCCAATTTCTAGTCTGGCTCTGGCGAGAGTGTGTAAAGCCTATACTGACTGAGCTCGGTAATTCGGTTCAATCATCTCTGGAGGATCTCCCAAGGGTCTGGTGGATCGGGACCGGACTTGCCAGCTCCTTCCCCTTCCACGCGGCGTGTGATATCTCTACAGGGGAAAATACATTCTGTCGCGTTCTATCTTCCTACACCCCTTCAATCAAGGCACTCCAACATGCCAGAGAGCGGGTTTCTATCTCTACCCCAACAAGCGAAAACCCTTCAAAGCTACCCATGGTTACCATGGCAAACACACCCGGCGCTGATGACTTACCCGGGGTAAAGGCCGAAAGGTCCACGGTCGTAAGAGCACTTGGAAATTCCGTTCAAGTGGAATTACTCGATCAACCGGACTCGGCAAGTGTTATGCGCCAGATCCGCGAATGCAATATTGCCCACTTCGCTTGCCACGGAACCTCAGACTCGGATGATCCTTCTCAAAGTGGCCTCTTACTGCAGACTGCCACTGCAAATCCAAGACAGGACATCTTGAGCGTTCTCAAACTTTGCGAAAACTACCCTACGCTTGGAGAAATTGCATACCTCTCTGCATGCTCGACTGCGGAGAATCAGGCGAAACGTCTGATAGATGAGGTCCTCCATGTTGTGAGTGGTTTCCAGGTCGCCGGATTCAGACACGTCATTGGGACTTTGTGGCCATCTGAGTGGCATGCCATGGTTAATTTGGGCGCGTCGGGAGTCAGTAGATTATACTGTGCAAGGTCCGCAAATATCAGTATAGGCGCAATATCAGCACTTTATCGTATAGTCTCGCAAGAGCAGTCACTTGGCCTTGTCCACTATTTCGAGATTAGGCTGCGAAACTAGGGGTTACGGGGCACGACTTTAGGAACCTAACCTCACGAGGGTTAACCTATCTTCGTAATATACCAGAGAGTACCACACAAGCGTATGCTGAAAACTAACTTCCATCTTCGGTGAGTTCGCACCCCAAGTATGCTGTGTTTGATGCCTTAGTGTCGGGTACGCCCCTCTGTCTGAAACCAGGCCGCGTCACGTGCAGGCAATTATGGCTGGTATACTAAGTATTAGTGGTATGGTGCATGAATTCATGGAGTTTCATGGCTGGCAGAAAAAAGGGCAGAAAGTAAAGCGGTCTATAAGGGGTCAAATACTTCTGCGGAGTCATTGTACATTAATTGTGAAACTGCATAGCGGTTTGTGTTTTGTGAGGCTTTTCTCGCCCAAAAATTGAGTGCTATATCAAGTGTGTATATCGACCTGCGCCACTAGGAGCCGCCACTACGAGACGCCTTAATTATCACATTTCGCTGAAGACCATATGTCTAAAGCGAGCAATATGTCTGCATATACTGCGCTTCCTGTCTTATGGATCAATTTGACAACGGAACAAGACGCCCCTCCTGGTGAAAAAGCCGAACCTATCTGTCCCCTGCTCCATTGATGCACGAGTTTTCGAGTTGTCCACCTAAAGAATGCCTACGCTTCACCTGACATAAATGCGTCGTTAGAGCCCCTTGGTGTGCTTGCTCCTATTGCGCCAAGGATTACGTTTATGTCTACTGTTTGAAGGCCAAAGGTCTCCGCCAATTGTTCCGCAGCCATCACGAGGGCGAAGGAAGGAGGCAATTGAAAGAAACGTGCAAGAGAAGTTTTGAATAGCATCTTCGAGCTGACACACATGGCATCATAGCCTATGGCTCCATTTGAAAGTCGGAAACGATAGTTAGTTCTCTTTTCTCCCCGCTATGCTGCTTTGCCCAGATCCGACAGGGTGGCACAGTCCACACATGTCAGAATTGGTCATTAGTACTCGGCGTTTTTCCCAGCCCAACTGGAGAACCGTTGTGAAGGAGCCGAGTTCTCAATGATTACAACTCGCCCGGGCCGTTTGATGTGAAACTAAACATCCTTTTTCTCTGAAGCTTGAACGTCGCCTTCAAATGCATCTACAGGTCAATCTTTATAGATACAAGTTACTTATGACATGGTGCACTTGAAAGCTGCGTATACTGGTCTGAAAACAATCAGCAATGTTTTGCGACGCTTTGAATATTCTCATTTACAGGGCAAAGGGCTTTCAGGAGACTATAGATCCTTAAGTTACCGGTCTGAGTGAAGATAGGTGGGAGTAGAAGAATAAATTCGAGGGAAAGTTGCAGTTCCTGGTTTCCTCAATGATGCATCAGAAATTTTCAGAGCTAGTCTCTAGGACCACGAGGAAACGCGTGAAGTTCACTAAGGGAGCACAAGATGCAAGGCCTCAGCGACGGTGCCAGACTACTGCTAGGTATCTGCATAGCTGTGGGGGAACCCAAGGGGAGCATGTTGGCTTCTCCTCTAATTTGGAAGCTCGCTAGGTGAAGAAAGAGACTTCTTTCCTCGTCAGTTTTTCCCGCACCAGAAATGTAGTTTGTCGCTCGGCCATGCCAGTTATTTCTTCGAACTTTCTAAATACTTATAAGTTGCTTCAGAGTCTTCACTTTCAGGTCACGTATGGTCCTTTGTAAAGGACCGTGAGTGACTGCAGGTGACTCGATGTAGCTCCCGCTCCGTGCTCCAGTCAGTCTCTCCATGGGATCCTCAACTATAGAAAGACCCTCTCATTGAAAAAGCGTCAATGTCAGGCACGAGTGGCTCTTTGATATTCGACGCGTAATAGATCTTGCGGGTAAATTTTGAGGCAGCCCAACGCATAAGAAGTGGGAGAAGTACTTTCAAGTCAATAAGGGCATATTGTCTCCACTTGAGTGTGAGTCGCACGTGATTTAATGTGGTCCACAATCCTGACATCGGAGTGCATTAGCTTTGTGGCTAGCCAAGTGGAGATTTCCAGACCCTGAGACAACGAGCTAGTGCACAGGACCTACGAGTCTAAGAGATCAGGCTGCTATATTGATATATATAGGCTACGGTATTGAGAGGGTTCAGTGTCTTTCTGGAAACTTTTCTACAGAAGATAAGCAAACGAATATTTCAGCCACTACTCTCACAATCCGTATATATTTATATGAACTAAGCCATATTCAGCTGTTCATCCAGTATGTGGCAGTAAGCTTTCAACGCCTGCCCGACCATATGGACCACAGACCATATAGTTTCTCCACTGAGTATCCGGGACCAAATTCGAATAACATGAGAACACAATTCAATCGGAGATCGCTCGAGCCCTTCAACCTGCCATTGCTCGGACAAACTATCCGCTTCTCCTACCATGTCGGTTATATAAGCAAGCAACCGAAGCTCATCTTCGTCAAGTGAAGTGCTAGAGGAATCTGATCCCAAGGTATCCAGCCACTTGCTGATGACAAACGCACACTCGAGAGCACAAAGAGAGTGTTGGAGTGACCAAGTGAAAGCTTGATTGTGTGCGACAGTGTTGACTCCAAGTTTCACTGGGATGCTCAGTGCGTGTGCAGAGTATAAAACAGTGCTTGTGAGCTTTGGGCTCCTCCTCAAGCGTGGGCTCTGGTGTATTGTTTGCGCGAGGATTTGTGGATCCTGATCACCGAGCGCACGCCATGGCCCCACGTCGACATGTAATCGTATATAAGCCATGCGGAGAAGCGCAGTTGAGTTGAAAGACACTGGGCCCGAAGAATTGCTTGGTTGCAAAGAGGATTCAGGGTTGTTTTCCCATTGAACTTGCCAGTTTCTGAGCGCCAATTCCATATTGTTCACGTCCATCTCGTCTAATGATGACATATCACCATTTGCTTTGGGCTTCATCTTGTTCAATTCTCGTAGCAGATAAATCTGCTGGATCAATGCCAGAATCAGAACGTAACCGCCTAGCGAAGAATATTGTTCAAATCTGTTAGCGCAGTGATTTGAGAAAAGCTGCAAAAAGCAAGCTCGAAACTGCGGCTCAGCCACGGACCCTTTTCGAGCTTCCCGCCAGGCAGATTCAGTCTGGGCTTCCCAGTCTGCTTCACGTGAGGGAAGACTGATATTGAGTTCAGAGTTGAGTATTGGAGGCGGAGTATTGTAAATGATTGTATGGAAATTGAAGAAGCAAAATATAATTGCGGCGGTCCTTTTCAATCCCTCGGCATGTATCCATTCCGGCCACGCTGCAATATGCAAGTTGCGAGTTTGAAGGAGCTTCTCTTCTCGAACAAAGCAAGCCAAAACACTTTGAAGGCTAGCAGGCTCGTTGCAAAAGACTGCCGGATCTCCCCACGTTGACATTGCCATGAGCAAAAGCAAAGTTTGCGCGAGAGGTAGTGCATCTTTTAGGCGATCGTCGTTGTCACCAGTAACCGAATCTCGTAACCCTGTTCGAAGCCGGGGGGTATAATCTTGAAGGCGCCTCATGCTGATTCTCAGCTCCAGTCTCCCTCGAAAATGGCTCTTCTTGAAGCCCAGCTTTGCGACGGCGGAGACGTTCTAGTATTATAGCATTGGAAACTTTGAATAACTTCACAGCATGTTCCCCATCAAAAGAGTATTGGGCTCCAATAGCTGCCACGGCAAGTGTCAACTCAACCGGATTGTCGGTTGGTGAGAATGTCGGTATATGCAAAAAGGGTAGATGGCGGTGAAACCCAGTCATATATGCTGCAACATACCGGGACAATGTATGACGGGATGGGAGCCTGAAGTCTGAGGTGAGAAATGATATGAAGGGTCGGATGTTAGCCAGTACATGATTCCAGTCTGCTTGAGTAATGTTCCACGGGTCCTTTCGAGCTTTGTTATGCGAGGCTGGGTTAAAAGTGGGAAATGTAGAAGTAAACTGGTCAAACAAAGAAGGCATTGGCGACTTTGGTCGTGAGGGAGTGTTTTGAGGTTGCAAATGATCTGGAGAGGGTGGAGGCCCAGGAGCTCCAAATGGAGGAGCTAAAGGAAACGTTATGAGTGGTTGGTCAACCATCAATGCTGGCAAACTAGTGGAGTATGGTAAATCCATGCTGTCAATAAAGTCATCGAAGTCCCCAAAGTCGCGATTTTGGTGGGTCCATGGCATGCGGTATGATTCGAAAGGGGGTCGGTAGAAATTGAAGTACCCATGTCGACATCAGTGTGAACTGAGCTTTGATTGAACAAAAAGGGATCCAAGCCAACATCAGTGGTGGTTTCCAACGGAGGGTTTGATTGGCCCTGTGTTGCCTCAATGCTTGGTGCACAAGTTTGCAATGCCACCATGCTTGGGCCGCTGCAATTAGCCGTTTCATCAAAAGATGCCTGAAGTGAACCAGAATCGGCCGCAGGAGGACAGCCACCGGTTGACAGGTCCGGATGAGTCAGCGCAACATGACGGCCAAGTAGATCTCTATTATCTATCAGTAAATCCGTGCCATGGCAGATGAACAGCACACTGTACCGCCTTGCGAAGCCCGCAGAACAAATTTTGCATTGGAATGGCTTTTCTTTGGTATCTGTTCAATTATGAGTGAGGCTCCAAAGATCAGCAGGGGACATACGTAGTCGTTCATGTCGTTGTAAATGCTCGTTCCGGAAAAATTCCTTGGCGCAAAACTGGCATCGGAAAGATCTTTTCTCTTTTTTGCGATCACCGGACTGCTCGCCTGCGCCTGCTTCCTTGCCATAATTGGCCATTGAGCGTTTCAGCCTTGGTGCCATTGTAAAGGCAGTGTTGCGATTGTTATGAACACTCAGATCAGATGAGATGACCCTATCAGTAAAGTGCCGCGGTGACGCGGTGACGCTAGGAATGCTGAGTCATACGGAAAAACGTAACGTAATTCCCGAGTGAGTGGGTCACACAAGCGAGCGGGTCAGCCCAAATCACCGTAGTAAATGCATTAAATTTAGAACTCGATATTGCAACAACCACAAATTAATTTTATGTGATTATGATGATGATGAATTCATTTGCCCGATGTAGCTCGCTCTAAATAATGCTGCTATGCGGGAGTGCTGTCAGGCCTGCCGACAGCTGGAAAGTGGTTGCCAGCCCACTAGACGACCACTTCATGAAACTCAGTGGGTTTCAGAAGAGATCGTTGTCGAATGTAGGGTATGAAACATGACAAACAAATAGGAAATAAGACCAAAACGAACGTCCTTGGCTCCCGCCCCCTAGCTCCAAAGAGCATCGGCGGAATAACTACCGCTTTGGTAGATTCTGCGCATAGCAGAGAGGGAGGCCCCTCACGTTGAGCCTGCCAAGCTTTGTAAGGCTCGGAGGACACGCCTGTCTTCGCAACCGCCTTTTCGCGGTGGTGATAGAATTCCAGTCCGGGGTCTAGCCAGTAGCCCAGGTAGCGTTCAGCTGTCGTCGTCGCTGTTACTGTGTGCCCTTGTAGAGATAGTGCCGTGTATTGCGGGCCAGTCTCTCGAGTGTTCACGAAGTGTATAAGAGCGTACTTCTTTCGGTCAAAGACGGAGGCATGCGTTTTGGCCCATCGATCAGCTTTTCGACATGCCGCTCTGAGGTTTCCTCGTGGTTTCGCGCTCGCTGTCTCCCTGGGCCATGAAGCAGACGTCATCCGCCCAGCCGTTGCTAGTCACGCCGTTTACGCAGTTCTCAATGAGGTCTGCGTTGTAAAGGAGATAGAGGATCGGGGAAATCGGTGACCCCGAGCTAATCTTATATGGGGAAACCGGCCATGCTCTCTTTAAATACAGAAAGCTTTTGGGATATAAATTTAACATGATCGCAATGTCGGCGGAGTTAAAAATAAATTCCGCACGCCGGGCTATTGACTTCAAGTCTCATCTTCAATCCGCCAATCAAAGAAAGGGCGGGGCTTCCGTATAATCTATTTCCGACATCTCCGACCCGGGGTTTACCACACCCAGCTTCGGCACTGCTGCATGGGAGGCAATGTTTTGATAACTCGTAACGAAGTCTTGTTATGGAGGTTCACCTGAAGTGTCTAATTAAAGGTCATAGCATCTCATCTCAGTCTACCAAAAATGTTTTGTTTTGGTAGATGCTCTGTCAATGGGTTATAATCCCGTTGCGCTGGGGGCGGCAATGAACTCCAAAGTGCCAAGAACCCCAGAGTGCCAAGAACCCAAACCGTAACGTGGTCAGCACAAGGGACCCGACCGGACAATTCTTTGGCTAGGTAGTCATCTATGGGATAAAATCCTCCAGGCATTTCCAATTTTTTCCACCGTCGCTATTCTTCTTGCTAACAGCCTGATACGAGCAGGAAAAGCATTATGAACCCACTCCAAGACGCGGGTGTCTCACCGCACATTATTGCACTGTTAGACCGTCTCCATAAGCTGTCTCTCGACCAGGAGGCCAACCTCGAAATCACCGCCCTTCCCCACGATGCAGTCCATGCAGCAGCTCGCGACGCCTTTATCGCGCTTGATCAGGGAAAATGCTATTTCGTTTACCAGTTGGCCCGAGCAACAAATGCGAAAACTATAGTTGAAGCAGGTACCAGCTTCGGTGTTAGTACCATCTACCTCAGCCTGGCAGCAAACGCCAACGTCGAATCCTCCGGTGGACAATGCGCCGTCATAGCCACGGAGCACGAACCATCCAAAGCAGCCCAAGCTCGCAAGTACTGGAATGAAGTAGGGAACAGTATCACTAGCAATATCGACCTCCGCATCGGCGATCTGCTTCAAACTTTGAAAGAAGATGTTCCTCAAGTCGACCTGGTTCTCATTGACAGTGAGTGATATTTCGAGGAAGTGCAATCCAGCTACTGACCCGACCTTAGTTTGGGCCCCTATGACCTTGCCAACACTCAAGCTCTTACAGCCACGTCTGCGCCATGGAGCAGTTATTATTATCGACAACACAATCAGCTCGGCATCGCGGTATAAGGATTTGCTGCAGTATCTACGCGCCGATGGCAGCGGTTTCCTAAACCTCACAGTACCATATTCTAAAGGCCTAGAAATGTGTATATACTCCCCATAATACTATTCAATCTGATCTTTGGTTCGAGAAAAATTTATGCAGGTAGTTTAAATGCTTCAGAGCTTGGCCTTACGTTCTCTCCGCGCTAAGGAATACCAGCGTGCGTGGCACTTTGGTGCAATAGGCGTTGCTTGGCCAGTCAACTAGCGTCTGCTCCATATTAAACGAGGTCAGTGTTAGCAATATACGCTTTAGCAGGCAAGCCAAAGTAATAGTACAGATACCGCTATCATTTCAGAAAGGAGGCAAAAATGCTTTTGGATGCTTAGCATCCGCAACATGCGGACGAAGTGCGCGGCACATAATTGTCGTCTCCCACCATGTATGCCTTAGTCGATCATACGAGCAGGCTTGCTAAAAGCCTTCAACTGTCTTGAAATTCATTGCCATGGAACATGTGACTAAAGCCATACGTCTGCGTACAGTCAACACCGAAGCGGAAACCTCCATAAAAGAGCCAGCGTCTGAATTGGCCTCACTCCACTAGAAAGTACGCAATTTGACAACAGGCCTAGAACCTAGAACCAGCATCGCGAAAGTACCTCAGGCGGGAGCATATTCAGCATCATGTTCTACTCTAGAGCTTTTCATTATAATACAGCGATCTACAGATCTGCGATGATTTGAGATTAAGACTATTAAATAGAGCCGGAACTGTCAATCAAGGGAGGCGACATCGACGAGGAGGCAAGTTTATTTGAACATGAATGACACTGTTATGGCATGCCACGCAGCTTCATCGGAAGGTAGGTCAGTAGATTTGGGTAACGGCTCGACTAGGTATGAAGGAGAGGAAACAACCTCAAAATGGCGCAAACTTTGAAGTTCCAGCAGCTTAAAACGGGTGCACACATAACAGGAAGGGAGAACGACCTTATTAAATCACAAAAATGGCCAAGCTGATTGAGCCTATCGATTGATATTTGAAGTTGAATACAGAGAACATGCGGTATTCGGCAATCTGATCTCTCAGGACCCCTTTCGCCCCGTCACCAAGCATCACTCCTGGGATACTGGAAGAACTCACGAGCACCTCCCTCTCAGCCAATGTTTGGAAGAGGCGCTAGACTCTAACGGGATGAGTTCAATTTATCACCGTTACCATCGGGCATCCAAGGTGCTTTTCCTTGTCACGCAGCATCACGAAAGCCAAAGAAATTGACAATCAATCTACCAGCACATAAGGCTGCGTACGAAGTATAGAATAGCTTAATATTGAAGCCTTCAAGCCCTCTCCCCAAGATTATCCCCACAGAGGGACTCATGAATACAAGGGACGGCATATCCTAGGCCGAAGTATCGAAGTACAAATACTTACGATCAACCACTTCATGTTGATTGGGCTATCGGAGTCGGTCTCAATTCACCATGCCTTGACGATGAGGCTGAACCGTTGTACTAGTATGTAGTGATGTTCTCACTGCCAGTGCTGTGGAAGTACGTGTCGGCATGTAATCATGGTGGAACCAGGGATAAAAGTTTTGTACAGCTGCTTTTTTTTTTGATCTTCTTGGCATTGTGCGTTCATTTCGCTTATTATGCGTTCTGTACTATAAAAGAGATAG
This sequence comes from Penicillium riverlandense, assembly GCF_028828495.1. Classification (NCBI taxonomy): domain Eukaryota; kingdom Fungi; phylum Ascomycota; class Eurotiomycetes; order Eurotiales; family Aspergillaceae; genus Penicillium; species Penicillium riverlandense. The sequence goes on from NW_026643201.1 coordinate 15,231, forward strand.
CCAGATTATATTCAGAATGTCAGACATCGTCTATCTTGTTGATTTTGACCACATTCCCACATCCCACGTCAGGTGATGAGTGGCCGATCATAGCTCCACTTGGTCAGACAGTACGTAATAAGGCATTTGCCTGTGAGCGTCGGTGCTTTAAGTTCTCAATAGCTGGTCTGCAGAAAGACATACTTGATTGCCCGTAAGCCAGGTCGAAGGATCTAAATGAGAGAAAAGAAGCGCGTCGTTCTTTTATCAGATAGTCTGAAGGGTGGAGGTCGGGCAAACGGACAGCTGAAGACTATTGAGTTTCGAGGCCGGGTCTCGCTACCGAGGGATGACAAAGCAAAAGAAAAAAAACAGCATACAGGATGTGCAGGGCATTTGGTATCTTCATCTGTCACTAGCTATGGTCGTTGGTCTAGCGTCTGGTGGAAACGGACTGAGACATAACACCCAGGTCCTTTGGGTATTAGTGTAAGCTACTCATTTCCGATGATGAAAGGCGAAAGGCGAGGAACATGTTGTCCATGGCCCTATCTGTATCTCAGAAATACGCGGCAAGATAACGTGGAGTGTTCGCTCTCAGGCTTCTTTAGCGCGCTCTCCTACGTTACATCATGAAGGGTGCCACTCAGACCACTCCCATATCTCTGTATTATGCTACATCCAATACTCTCGGCTCTGGTGCTACGAATGGGAGGATGGTTCGGAGAATGCCCGCTGCTCCCCGTGAGCAGTAAACACGTTTGACGCCATGACGCGAAAGTGGCAAAGCATAAGACTCCGATTGGCGCGACCAGTCCGTGGGACGGCCTGCTGATGACATACCTGGCTCTAAGGTTTAGACAGTCCACTGTGATTTATGACACTGTAATCCGTACAAAATATCTTACGCTAAATGGAATGGGGAAATATGGCCTCGTTGGCAATAATAACTTTTATGGTTGCCCAAAATAGAACGTCAACTTGGAGGATCCATGGCCAGAAGCCGGGCTCGCCAGTACGTTAGCAATATCCCTCCAGCTTTATGCAGATTCGTAATTTTTTGACAGCATCAGTGGCTGGCCATGTGTAACAGAGGAATAAAATTACTCACATCCTTAGGGTGAACAGTCTCAGGATACCGACCGACCGTCATAGCCAAATTCTGCAGCATATGCTAGTGTGTCGGCAAGATAAAGCTTCATATTCTCCTGTGAGGTGCTCTTGTATACATCGTCCAATGTGATTGATTGAAATCTACCTTCAAGTAATTGGACATGTAGAGTTTTCACCCAAATAGACATGGACTGTTTCCACGTCAGCAACTGGCTGTAACCAAGAAGAGTTTTTCCCGGTGCTGAATTCAGAAGTGCTTCCACGAGGAGCCCGGTGTCTTTCTTGGTCCAGATAGACGGCACTTTTCGGTTTCCATCCCCAAGACCAGGATGTAACCATCTTTGTGAATGATTTTCCTTGACAAAAATTGCAGTCCAAAATACTTTTTCCAATCACCAACATAATATCCGACGTGGATGAAACTGGACTTTGTCGAAAGATCATGCATTTGCGGAGAGCTTCGGATAAAGTGCTCAACTGCGGCTCTAGAGTAGTAACGCCAACAGTTGCGATATTTTCCTCTAGGCCGGAATGAACTGAGGCTGAGCGCTGAGTAGATGAAAAACTCAAGAGAAGAAACGGCTGCGGCAGCTATGGCCACATTCTTCCCACGTTGTGTTTCGAGGTCATGGCAGAGTTTGCTGATGGTAATGCTTCTCTCTTCAGCTTGAGCCCGGTATTTAGCCTCAGCCATTGGGTCCCAATAGTCAATCATTGCAAAGATTGCATGTGCACCATCGAAGGCCCGCTTCAGCGTTTCTACATCATCAAAGTCGCATTGAACAAGGTCAACCCCCTTCGCAGTCCAAGTTTGGGCTGAACTTGCGGCGGAGTTCCTGACTATGCCGCGGATCTTCCAAGAATGTTTTTCCAGAAAGTGGGCTGCAACACTACCACCTTGGTTCCCTGTAATCCCAATTACCACCAGAGGATACACTGAAGAAACACCACAACATGAACAGGCCTTGATCAACATACCACTATAGTCATTCTATTTTATTTTCCTTTGTTTATTGCATCACAAGACAATGAAACTGGTTCATTGCCCGTAAGTAGCCATTGAGTGCGGTTCTGGCCGGATGCCTTGGAGTTGGTTGGTAACTTTGTGATTTACATACTGTACAAACAAACCCCAGGCATCTTAAATGATACTTACTGGTTCTGAATTGGTAACTGAAATTGGCCGATACAAAATGCTTCGAAGGAGTCGAGACCGCTATAGATATACGTTCTCAAATTTGCGTCCAGCTGGCTGCAAGTAAAACAGTGAGTAACTTAATTATTGCAAGCTTCATAAGTTGAGGGCAAGCGCTATATCCCTCCGTACCAAGCCTTCAATCTTTGCCATAAAGTGTGTTCAACATCGTTGTTCGCACGAATAAAGTATTCAGAAGGTAAAGACACCGCCCACGGTTTTCTCAAGTAATAATATGTGGTTCGACAGAGCGGACAAGAGGCGTCGTGTTGTGTAAGCCAAATATCGATGCATAGCGCGTGGAAAGTGTGTTCGCATAGGAGTCTACGTAGACACAAATCTTTTGCCAGTTCTGTCTGGCACACACCACATGGCTCTTTTAAGATCGTTGTGAGTATATACGAGCACAAGGGGTAGATTATCTTGTTTACCAGCATCAGAATTGTCTCTTTCATATCGAGTCTGGGCCGTAACATCATGTAGTTCGCTCGGGCTTATCGGCCCTTTCGCTGTCAAGGAAGGAATTATGAAAAAGGATATGGTTGCCATCGTTTTCAATAGGAACTAGGAATTCAACTGCGATGTGAGAAACGAAATAAAGAGAGCAGCGGCGTAGGTAACCATGCTCTCCCGTCGGTTTTTCTAAACTAATCAGTTCGTCATACTGCGCTAAATCTCCCACCAGACTAGATTCAAGCGGAAACAATTTACACGTTTCTTGGCATATTGGAGAGTGGAGTCTTGCCGCGTAAGAATTGAGATTGACATTGTGGGGTCGTATTTTCTCGTACCCAAAATGAGAAATGATGCATCCATCGTTTTCGTGTCCGTCTCCAAAGACATTGTATCGGCTAAGCAGCATTTATAATCAGTTCGCAGCAATGCCTGCTCGAGATTTACGGGGAGCTATTGGCGGGGTCTGCTTACTGTACACTTTTGCTCATCAACGCTCGATCATAAGTCTAACAGGCCAGCTCAGTCGGTAGCTTTTGGCTTCTGAGTTGGTACTCGTAGGCCTGAAAAGCCGAAAAGATAGGAGTAAATGACCGTGGCGAAATACCTAGTAGTTTGTCATCACAACGAATTTCATATTTTTGAACTCTTGGGACGTAATAGTGGGAGACAGGCCGCAACGCCAGGCTGAAGAATAACTTTCGCGTCAGCAGCAGAGCTCCCGTTATGCGTGAAGCTTGCTTTTAAAGAACACGCAGTCTTGTGGACAGATCAGCAGGGTATTTTAAACATGGCAGATATGCAAATGGATCCTTACGCCAGCCATCAAAACATGGCCAGTGAATCTCAGCTGTGAGTCCAGCCCCACCAATACTGGAGTTGATAAATGAGTATACCTTGGTCTTCAAGACGGAATGCTTGATATTGGCTATAAGAGGCCAACTGGGAAAATTGAGGCTTCAATAATAGATGGAGCAAGCCTCCTCTCAGGATCAGTATACCCTTGTTGCCTGTCAGCTTGTTCCTAAGCCTAGCAATTCGGATAAGCATACTCGCTAATACCAAAATCCGGCCGAACCAAAAGACAACAGTGCGCATTAGCCGCGCGAGATTCCCTGTATAGGCTGGCATACATGCGGGTAGGTGGCTCCCGTAAGTCGTGGATGACACCATACACAAGCGCAAACAAGGAGAATAAATCAAGCTATATCTTGATAGGTTGCCTATCTGCCGTGGAAAGTTGCAATGGGTGCCTAGCATACGCAATATTTTTTAGACCAGCGTTATATTTTGAGCGGTACCCATATTACTGTAGCTGTTCTACAGGACGAAATGATGCAAAGGATTTTTTCGAAGAAAAACGTAAAGCATAGGCTGGCTGGTGATACAGGGACAATGCCGTTCAAGCCTAGCGCCGGCTTTCCAGACGAAGTCCAATTCGTGCAACAACCAATCGGACCCTTCGGAAAATAAGGAATTAGACATCCAGCAGAGATAACTACAGTTTCCACTGCCATTTCCACTTCCCATTAGTGCGCTCTATCATAACTTCCGTCCGTGCCCAGAAGACAGTCAGGGTTGATGCAACCATCAAAGCTCCCACAAAAACAGCCATATACAAGTAGTTCTCAGACGCCAGGCTCCCTCCCAGAGACTGAACCAGAACACCCGCCACGGGCGTTCCAACCAAGCCGGCAGCACCTTGAAGCATGTACATGACTCCCGTTATGCGTGGCAAATTCTCCATTCCGAATATCTCAACCAGTGCGGGTGAAAACAACCCAATGTATGCGCTTGCAAATAGTCCATAGATAATCGTGAAGCCAATGAAAAGACCTTTTCCTGTTGACTTGTTGGATGTTCCGATTATTGTGCTGGGGATCCAGAGCCCTGCTGTTGACACAGAACTCAAAAGAGTCGTAAGAAAAAACGAATCAAGCCGCCCAATTCTGTCTGCAATGAAACCAACTCCGACTTTGCCGATAGCGTTACAGGCATTGCTCAGTGAAGTGAAATTTGAGCCGTCTGCCTCGCTATAGCCAAGTGTTTTGGCATATGCTGCAATATAGAAGATCGGTGTGTAGTAAGCTGCGCTCTGGAAGATAGCATTGAGACATTGAGCAAAGAATTTCCGTGTCCTCACAATGCTGCGAGAAGGAAGTGGAACTTTAACGAGCCCTGAGACCCGAGTAAGCTTCATGTTTTCTTCATGTAGACGTGCGGCCATTTTCGGTTCCCACGTCAAAATGGCGCCTGATGCGCAAATGAGAACGGTACAAATACAGCCTGTAAGGCGAAGTGTATTCCGAAACCCTATGCTCCGGATAGACGCCGTGAGTATAGGAGACCACACAAGTCCACCAATGCCGGTCCCAGCTGAAATGAAACCCATGTTAGCTCCTCTATACTTTCCGAACCAGCTAGGCGGGACCGTCATGGAGGGCATAAAAGAGAGACAAGTGGCGATGCCTATTAAGAGGCCTTGTGTGAGCTGGAAATGCCACAAAGCTTTTCCAAAGCTGGCAAGTACGCTTGCAACGCCGAAGAGTAGACCGCCTGCACAAACCACTGGTTGCGGGCTGAAGTATTTTGTCCATGCCACGACGTAAGGTGCCCCCAGTTTCATCAGCGCCGCGGCTATACTCCCAATTAAAGCAATCTCGGCAGATGATGCGCCGGTAAAAGGATTGTCCCCTTTTTGCGACATTTCTTCGTAGAGTGATTGATAGATACCAAAGCTAAAGAGAAGACCACAGCCGGAGAAATTGAGCATAAAAGCGGCGACAATAATCACTAGTTTGTGTCTTTGTGTCGTCAGTTATCAAGGTAGATGAGATGAGAATATGTCGTCAAGCCTTTTGGTAAATAAAGGGTTGACAAAACAATAAGGATCAGGGCCATACTTCTTGGAAGGTTTTTTCTCAGCTTGAGCGTTTTCGTTACCATACCTTGCTTTCTCGGTATCGTTCACAGGCAGCTCGTCACTTTGGGAGTTCGAAGTGACACCTAAGACTTCAGTTGGTAGTGCCATCTTCGGATCAAAATCGCTTTAGTCTTGTGAGAGTATAACTTGGCAGTAAATGAACAATGTAAATGCTTTCACATACAAAATCGGTAAGCCAGAACTTAAATACTTGGAGGCTCATATGACATGACAAGCGCTTCTCTCCGAAAACGATTTTTCGGGGAAATCTCGTCAACTAACGGTGGGTGGCGCAGAGTTAGAGTAATGCTCCCCGGTTGCGGGGTGGCTTAAGCTCCAACAAATGGAAACGTTCCGCAACTGGCTAGCACTGACACTTGCATATGTACATGCGATATGTACATGCGAAGAAGGCTTGTCGCTATTGAACCTGGCCTATAACCGATGAAGCAGAGATATAGATAGATTCCACTTATTGGGCGTCGCTCTCATGATCTCCAACTTCCATCGTTCCATAATTGTCCTAACACGCCGAACCGCCATGGGGTGAGTTGCGAAGCCTTGGCATTTTGGAGAAATAATACCCGCCAGGCTCTACTGCGGCAGTTGCGAAAGCAAAATCTTTACAATACTTACTATACTCACTCTACAATGTACGTCTTCAGATTTGAAAGACTTTTCCTTCAGTTCCTCATTAGGACTTGGTTGTGACCCGATTTATGCGAATTACCATTGGTATTCAGTGCAGCTCTGTGCTCAAATCCTTCAGCTGCGGTCGTTGTGCGTCCTGCACTGGCCAAGCATGCGGCCTACTTCTAGATGCCCACGTGCGGATGGATAACTGTGCGAACGTTCTTTCTACTAATGGCCATAGGCTGGCACCTTACCCACACTCCAACGAGGAACTGCATGGTATTAACAGCTCGATAGAACTTGTGCGTAACAATAACGGAGCACGTCTGTCTTCCCTCCAACCACGTTGAGTCAACCAAACCTCGTAACGTTTGGAGATAGACGCTTGCCCCCGCCACTGCTTTTCCACTGTGGTGGTGAAATTCCAGTCCGGGTTCTAACCAGTAGCGCTTGGCTGTTCTCGTCGCCGGTACAGCATGCCTCTGTAGAGATAGCGGCATGTATTGCGGATCAAACTCTCAGGTATACACTAAGCGACACGAGCGCGCTTTTTGGGGTCAAAGACCGAGGTATCCGTTCTCGCCCATAGATTGGCTTGTCGACAGGCGGAACTTGATCGAAAGTGTCTTCGGCCATATGAATGCTAGTGCTCCGAGTATACGATTACCATTTTCTGAAGCAGGCTGTCGTGAGAGACACTACCATAGGCGAGGGGCAATGACGTGGCATTCGGAAGGGGTTTTCAAGATCGACCTACAAGTTCAGAATCCCTAGCTCGTGGTACTGCATATCAATTAAGATACCACCACATACCAGCTAGGCTCTTGATATGTAGACCTGAGCCGGTTTCCGTAGTAAATCCGAGAACTTGCAACCCCCACTAAGGCACGTGTGTGAGGCGTCCTGTACACAGTACGAGGAGCAGCAGCCATGTTAGAAACTCCGCTCACAGCCGATCGAGCCTCAGTTGGAACCAAGTCACTCAAGACCTTCAAAAATATAGCATAACTATTTCGGTATGTGGTAATAATGGAGCCCATGGAAGAAGGGAGCTTTTAATGGCGACAATAACCGCAGCATCCTATGTACGACTCAAGATGGTACTACCAAACAAACAAAACACCAACGCCCAAAACCCTTCATGTCTTTTTGAGAAGCAGCACCAATCTCTAGGGGGTGAAATTTGGACCTCAAGGCCGGAATGATGCCACTAATGCCCGGCAATACGCGACTAAAACGGAAAGGTCTTGGCATCCTGGGGTATTAGCGGAAGTAGACTATGAAATGTAAGGTCAATTTAACGCCAGGGTTAATTAAAATTTACAACGCTGTAAGCTCGCCGATTCTCTATTTAAGGGAGTGCTAGCTCATCAATGTACCAAGTTTTTTATCTGCCCGCGAAATACCAGCTTTATTGCCCTGGATTGACTCTCCTCATCATTTCGCTCCATTTTCAACACTGAGGGCATGAGGGGCAGGGAATCGGACCCCGAAATATCAACTGCTGAGCAGTTATCTACAATTAGCAAAATCCCAGATGGAGGATATGGCTGGGTCTGTGTTTTCTGCGTTTTCCTGAACAATGCTCATCATTGGGGTATTGCGAGTGTGAGGAAGTCTACTCAAAATCTGCACCAGTGTCCACTAATCTGTGGCCTTTGCAGAGTTACGGTGTTTTCCTTTCATATTATCTCTCCGCGTCTGAGTTCCCTGGGGCAACGCCTCTAGAATATGCGTTCATTGGAGGTCTCATCACCGCGACTGCCCTTATTACCGGACCCCTAGCCTCTGCTATTACGAACCGATTTGGCATGAATGTCACGTTACTCTGCGGGGTGGCTTTTGAAACCGCTGCCCTCGTCGGTGCATCCTTTTGCAAGCAGACCTGGCATCTATTCCTTAGCCAAGGGGTCTGCTTTGGGCTAGGTCTTGGTTTACAATACCTATCTACCGTAGGTATTATCCCTCAGTGGTTTCTCCGCCGTCGGGGCCTTGCTAGTGGAATCGCAGCTAGTGGAAGTGGCACCGGAGGTCTCATATATTCGCTCGCTGTCCAAACAATGATACAAAAATATGGAATCTCCTGGTCCTATCGCATTCTGGCAATTGTTCAGTTCTTTGTCAACACAATCTGCGGACTCTTGATCCGAGATCGAAATAGGGATGTTGGAACAACGCCGACTATGTTTCAGCTACAGCTGTTCACACAATGGCAATACTGGTGCTTTCTAATTTGGAGTGCACTGAACGTCATGGGGTTCACTTCTGTCTTGTTTTCACTGGATAATTTTTCGAGAACCATCGGCTTGAAGGCGCAGCAAGGATCTCTCATCACTGCTGCTCTTAATATCGGCCAGATCATTGGCCGCCCAGGGATGGGAAAGATCAGCGACATCATAGGCCCATTAAATATGGCTGCTTTGATGTCATTCATAACCACCATCTTGTGTTTTCTAATGTGGCCCTTTGTTGCAAGTTATGGGGCAGTTATTGCATTTGCAGTGCTTACTGGCATTTTCTTCGGTGGAATATGGACTGTACGCAAAAAGTGGCCCCCCTCAAACATGACAGTGCTGACGGAGATTAGCTGGGAGGGCCCGTTGCGGCCGAAATCGTGGCACTGCCTGGTCTCCCATCCTGTCTTTCTATAATGTGGCTTGCTTGTGCCGGACCTGCGGCGGGTATTTTGCTATTCTCTTTGTCACGTATTGAATTCCTACTAAATATTTCCTAGTTGCTGAGCCAATTGCGCTCAAACTTCGGCAAACGGGACGGGACGGATATCTCAACACCCAAATGTTCACTGCTTCTTTGTACATGGGGGCGACGATTTGCATGTGCTTGATAAGAATCTGGAAAGCCCAACAATACACTGGGCCATGCAGCTCAGCGGATACGTTGTCACGTGCTAGAATGCCACGTAGCTCGGGGAAGGAACCTAACCACGCTAGGAGGTGGTATGGTTAGCTGGAAGCGTTCACCATTTCACAATAGTCTCTGTTTCTCAGGCCAAGGGTACGAGCACAGAGATTCTAGGTTGGGACATATGTTGCACGCCATATTAGCTACTCTCGGCAAGAATTTGGGCGAGCTAATTATAACAAGATTGTCGAGGACCTGATGCAGAAAATATATCAGTGGATGCCACGATTGTTAGTTTATAAGGCCTGAGGTCCACGCTCCTTCTCCGTAGTTGTTCTTAAAAGAAAAGGTCGGCTTATGCTTTGATCTTTGTTGAAGAGAATCAATGCCTCGCGCTTTCGCGCCTTCCAGATCAAACCCCGTGTGCGTACGATGTACGGCGAACCCAAACCACAGATTGGTCAGTCTCGTATTACTACTAGTTCGTTCAAACGTCGGGTAATTGTGGACCGCAGTAGCCTATGCTTGATTGTTAAAGCGAACCATATATCGGGTCGTTGGGATGCCAATGCCAGGCACCCCTGTATCTTGCGTAGATGATACGCTCAGCAAACCTGCTCGGATGTGGGCGTTCGCAAGTTCTGCGAGGCAGTAAAGAGAGTGTCCCCATTAGGACTCACTAGCGATCATTCGATACTGATCCGCATGCAGTTCAGCTCCTTTCAGAATTATGAATTTCAGCGAGGCAACCGGGCAAGGTGGAGGAGACCACCTTGACATATGGTCTGTATATTTGCCAGCGGCCCAGCAGGAGCCATCCGTCCAAGGCCCCGCCATTCCCATTGCCACAGTAAGTCTTTCTTCGTTATGTGGCGGACCATATCAAAGCTCAGAGGCAAAACGGCCATCTTTATTTGGAGAGAGTTTAAGATTACAATTAGAGAGTTTTCACTGTTGGTAGTGCTTTTAACGAACCAAGAGGTCCAGAAGATCTACCACCGATAATATTTTGCGATAAGAAGCTGGCGAAGATTATGAATAAAGCCGCGTCGTCGAGATTAGCGTCCGAAGCCTCTATATAAGAATTTCAATAACTTGGAGTCAGTGTAGTGTACCGGGCTCCTCTTTACCGTCAAAAGAAAAAATAAGCAATTATTCCCCTAAATACGCTGCGAGGCTGGAGGCTGCCTGGCATGTTGCGAAAGTAAGTGTATACCCCCAAAGAACATACTTAAACGTCACATCTATTTAATAACAATTATATCACCTGATGGTAGGTCTGGCGGATTTTCTCGATGGCCCGCGGAAACCTTTTCACCCCGTTGCGATGCCCACCATCGAGACACGCTCCACATCTCTTCGTCCTCGCCCCCCACAAGCCACCACCATTTCCGGAGAAACCATCCTTTTGCCTCCCAGCTTCGGCTTTCCCACGGGCTCCCTCTGTCCATGCCACCGCCTCCAATGGATCCCCAGCACACCAGGCCGTCTTTCAACATGAGATCAACACAGAGGTCATCTTCATTCAACAACGGAGGGTCCGTAGACAACGCGGCAAGTGCCCTCTGCCGGAAAGTTGGAAATGGCAAGGTATCCAAGTACGGATGGTGTGGAACGGTCAACTGGCACAACAAAGGTCGAAGATTAACAGGAGTGTCTTTGAATCCTTCAGGCGAAGACAGATTGTCTGTGCAATAGGGCGAGATGCTATTTTCGTCGAGGAATACAGAGAAATCGAAACCGAGGGCGCTGAAATTTGCGAACAAAGCAGAAAAATATGAGAGTCGTGAGATACGAAGTGTGTTCGTATACGGGGAAAAGGATTCCGCCATTTCAGGTGTGAACCACGGGGATCCATTCTGACGAAATGCTGCAGATGAGTGATTTGGACTAGTGCCCGTCGATGGCGAACTCCCCTCAGGAGTCTCCAGGCCCGCGATGATTTGGTCTATAAATCCAAATCCACCAGTCTTTGCCGACTCCAAAAGCTGATGGCGTAAATTTGGCATAAGTGAAGATATGTATCTGCGAATTCGTTCAGGTCTGACGGCCAAAATTTTCCCACTGGGCCGGTATACAAAGATTAATTGACCATACAAACCATCTGACTCTTGTAGATCCTTGTTTGCGCCATGAATGTCACTAATTTCTGGCCCTAACTTTTGGCGACCAGTTACCGTGTTTATGCTCTTGACCGCAGTTAAAATGCCTTCTGCAAAGTTGTTGGTAGGCATAATGTCATCAACCGACTCAGGTGTGATTATAGGCGCATCTGATGCCGACTCGGCCATCGGCGCCATAGATAGAGAATGAAGGTTACCGTCGAATGAGAGGCCCGAGTCTGTGGTAGCACAGAAAGCTGGCCATTCGCACCAAATATTGTTGATGGATGTGCCAAGATCAAAATCGTTCACAGTATTCAACCCATTTACGAGCGGGGGAGGGGATCTTTGGGGAAGCTGGTGAACCACTTCGCGGTATCGTGTTCTCGGAAGGGCGCCTGAGTCTTGAGGCAGTGGCTCTGTTGGAGCCGGTTGTTGATCCAGTGGCGCCTGGATAGATCGCTCCCCGATAGTGGCCACAATTTTCTCGAGCTGCTCCAACCGATTTCTCTTTCTATCGCCTTTAAAATTCTATCAGTATAAGATCCTGATTTGAGTTATCGCACACAAGACTTGCGGTATGCTCTTTGGGCTTTGCGGTTTTGCAATCGACGGTTTTCCGACGAGGATCTCTTGGATGAGTTTGCATCAAGCTCCGAAGAAATGCCATGATCTTCCTGACTTCGACCACGATAACGAACGCTGGCACTTTGCGTACCCCGCTCTTCCATCGTCTGCTTTTGGTTGCGTTGCATCTTGTCCTTCCGGACGATGAGAGGAGCCAGGTCTAGAAAAATCCACCAGGCCAGCCCCGCCGACGAGGTCTTTGATCGAGTAAGGCTTCTGAACTTTTAGGACAGAGTTGAGGCTTGATCGGCGGTTGCGCTGCAAGATGCCAATGGAGATAGCGCCACCCGCTTACAAATCCGGGGGCCCCGCCGCTCCACGTTAGGTAAGTTACCTAGTTGTTGTGGCGGGTAAGCAAGTGAGGCGCCCCAAAATACCATAGCTCAACAGCCGATAGATCATGCTACTTTGCTTTTCGTATCTGACTTTTCAAAGTACGAATACAGAGTCTGACTCTGATTTCACAACATCTAGTAAAAATACACTGTAATCTAAACTCTTGAGCTTCTAAAGCTATATCTCCCAATCATTATAACCTAAACCCTTTCGGGACTTTTAGAATATGCTAGACGTGGTATGAAAAACATGAGTAATAAGAAGGTTTTAGGGGACGATACTGTTGCTGGGATATAAAGTTGTAGTTTATCGCTTTACTCTGGTGTTTTGGGGTGGCTCCCTCGCTTAACTGTCAGGGTTATCTCACGATACACCTGGTCGGTTGGTTTTACAGATTCGGGCAATAGAGACTCGCAGGGAGGTTCCGGGTGCGACTCAGCATCATTCCAAGACTGATCGCTGGCCCCTGAAACTCAGGTGCCAGCGAGGTATTTATGTACAGGCTTCTTACCCCGCTCATACACGCGTTCATGCGTGCGATCAGTGCGCAGTTGTGAGGCAGTAACAACCTTACAAATCAGGCATGCAATCGCAGCCTGTCATCGTAGTACAACTGCCCTCACATTAACTTACAGGCTTACTCGCTTACTAACCAATGTTAGCGGGGTTCCAATGCTTAGTGTTGGATCCCCTGTACCGATGGTATTGCTCTGTCACCCTGATACGCACTACTCATGCATTAGGGTTAGACCTGTATCTATAACACTGGGTCGTGACCCACAGAACTCCATAACAATACAACTACCATACACATGCTATAAGACTTAGCTAATTGAAGTGGCAACCCTACAGTATCCATCGTTTCGAAATGCCGGAAGTGTCGCTTAGTTCCTTTGTGACTCCTACCAAGGTTGGCGTCTGCAATTGCAACTACCCAGATAAACTCTGGTTCAATCATCTCCAGAATGCCAAGAGTACACCAACACCTTTTTAGGGATGTTGTTACAGGAGAAGCGGAAGATTGCGAAAATAAAGGAATTAACTATCATCAGGTGATGCACACGCATAAACAACATGAGTGGACTTTCCATGCTCTTCGATCATCTCTCGTAGGTTGGGTACAGTCCCAGGAGGCTTTTATGGGTGCATGCTTGCAAGGCATCACTATCCATATAGACAAGTGGAGCTCTTGCACCAATACTTTGTTAGCGCCGAAAGCATGCCGGGGACTCCAACCAAGCGGAGACGGCGAGATCGGAGTAAAACGGGAAGAATGGAATGGTAACTGAAAATCAAGCCTATAAGCTTTGGCGCCAATACAAGAAGGCGCAATAGGATGAGAGGCTGCAGACGGTTTAGAGGCATGAAGCCTATGAAAATGTGAACTCGGGAAAGGTTGAAAGAATTAGACTAGTCATCGGTGCGTTCTGACCTGTGGTTGCTTCTCAGGAAGTAGCAGTGCAGTTCCCAAACTAAATAAACCAGGCATCCTAGTCTTGGCATTTTGGGGCTTTGAAAACTCACTCGTTGCTCCAGGCTGCCGTTCATTATTAGATTGCCTTGGGCTATAAATCATGTATCTTGAGTCTGGATCTTACTATTTTATCTATTGCCAGCCGGCCTTAGTCGCCTCTTTCTATCGCCTGTTGTCGGAGCTCTCAATAGTAAGCTGACAGCAAATTGCTTCTTGCTTTGCAATAAGACCCATAACGCTAAAACTGTTACCATTTTTCATGACGCCGAAAATATTCCCAGGATATATTATTTCAGCTTTCCACAAATACGCCATTAATACCGGGAAACTCCGTGGCTTCTCCCGTAAGTCTAATCCAGCCGCAGTGTGAAAATCATCGTTGTTTAGTTAACAAATATGCACGCAGGCAGAATCACTTCAGCGGGCACAGTCCATAAAAAGAGTGTCCATATTATACGAACGGCGGATACCCAGTTCATGAGTTGGTGAAGCAGTCGTGTTTCGCAATATATTAGGAATGAGCTAGATGCAAGCATATTTGTAAGAAGGTACGAGACGTGACAGCCTTCGGATTATACTTCTCCGAGGACCGTTAGGCATTCTTTTTCTCCTAATGTACAGTCCAAAACAATCTTCTACACTGTCTGTTCAGGTACTTCTTGCATCCTATTCGATTGACATTAAGGAGGTGAAATTGGTGAGAATTGCACTTGACTTACGCTGATATGGGTCTTCATGGGTATATTGATGTGTACTTTGAATAGAGGCCTTCATCTATTTGGAAGGTTGGAGCGAAACGAGGAGACGCTCGACGCTCTCCGGGTAATATTCTAACACATAAGTGAAATTCAAGAATATATGGATTCCTAGTCACCAGTGGCCTCGTCAGAGATAAGAGCAGCTTGGCGTCTTTCTAATACACAAACTATCTCCGTCCGATATGCGCGCCTTTGGGTCCACTAAACACCTGACCTAGACTACGCTCCCAAAAATTCATTTTATGGCAATCTCGAAGCTATGAGAAAGTTGGTCTTTTGGTCCATTTAAGCCGTCATCATGTCCGTCTGGCTCCGCCGGCTCGGAGGGTTGAGTGTTGTGATGTGAGGCTGGCGCAGATCAGGAACAAGTCTGCACCATTGGAAATAGTTCCCGAGTAGCTTATATAAATTACAAGTTGGCTTTCAATCGACTTGACCTCCTTGTTGCATATATAGCCTCTGAGATAAGAATAATCAATGTTCCTTTAAAGCACAACAGATAGCGCAGACATCGGGTCGCAAATACAGCTCTTATCTGTATTTCAAAGAGAATTCTTCTGAATCGTGAGATATGATGGGCCTTTCATTGTGTTCTTTGGAAAAGCTGCGATTAGTCCTCGATCAGACAGGGTAGCAGTTGCAGCATGGATAATAGATTCATGTTAAGGGCCTTTGGGATTACACAAACCCCTCGATTGGGTCGTATCGTGTGTGTCTTATCTCCTATTCAGGTTGCCCTCCCAGATTCGCTTTAGACCCTCGGATTCCTCATGTGGATCTCCGATGGACGATGTATGTAATAAGCCAAGTCTGAAGGCAGCAACGTCGTATGGTCCTTGCGCTAGGAACCAGCCAGTTGTATGGCGACCTCATTTTGCAAATATGTGCAACATATTCCGAAATATGGTTATACGGTGGTCTTCACTTTCTGATTCTTTCTGTCCGTCTGCTTCCTGCTTTGTTTGATACGTATTCCTATGAGTAGTGCGGTACATTTCCTTGCGCACCAATAAGTGTTTGACTGTTGACATTGATTACACACACTGGCCATCTCTAATGCTCGCCATCGCACAGCACAACACATGCCCCACGTGTAATATACCGAGTGAAATCAACTATTAACCACAAGCTATCTTCATTGCCAAATTTAAGTCGTTAAGTACCATTTTCAGCTTCCAGCAACATGATTAACCGACTCTCCACCCCCTCAAGAATCTTCCGAACAACCCCAGTTTGGAGTACACCCTCTTCATGACTAACATTGATTACACACTGGTCATCCCTCATGCTTGCCATTGCAAAATACAGCATTGGTCCCACCTGCGACTTTTGTGCAGACACGGAGAACTCAGCACTTTTCAGTTGCCAAGGCCCGGATGATTGACTTTTTGATTCGACCAAGCTGGACACGCAAAAGGTCTTCGTGACAGCGACATCTAATATTTTGTATATTCCCGCCATAATAGACTCATCGTCTTCGCCAATAGCTGTTAACCCTAAAGCGTTCGCCACTGGTCGTGGTGTTTGATGCCTGAACATGGCAGAATCAAGGTCAGCTTTAGCTCTTTGGCTTAGCTCCCACATGAGCGCAATCTGCCTATCGTTAGCTGGAGATGTAACTCCAGCTCTGCGGTAATTGCACAGCCAGTGAATAGTTTGATGGCTTGATACATAGTTGCCCATGGTGTTAGAAAACTCAGTCGGCAGGAAGCGCCGTAGGTCAACTGCAAGGTACGATAGACCCACTTTTGCCGCTGGATAAACATCAGATGCAAGCGTAACGTGAATTAGTGTTTCGATGAGGGTGGTGATTGACGTGTTGTGTTTCCTGCACGCTTTAAGAGTTGCTGCGAGCTGTGATGGGTTGAGGCACATCCTTTCCAGCTTGGTGACTGGCCGCTTCGCGAGAGGCACTGGGCTGTCTTTAGAGGGTAAACCCTCTTTGAACATGACATCGCTGAAGAAGGTATAACTACTCCGTAGGAAGAATTTGACCATAAAAGAGGAGAGGTAGCTCAGTAGACCAATGCATATGCTGAATCTCATGCCAAGAGCCTGGAGAAGAGCCATTGACTCGGGCTTCATCTCATGTTTTGCCACATCGATATCAGTCGATATACTTTTGTCTTGCCCGGTCTCTTGTTGCTCCTGGGTCACTTTGTTAAGTGCAGTGAGCAAGCTGTGGTGAAATATCATACCTGATCTGCCATCACAGACCGAGTGATGAAAAATAAATAATATCTTCGAACCATTAACCACAACTCTCCACAGCGGTTTTGCCCTATCCTCTGTTTTGAACCAGATATCATGCTCCTCTTGTAGCAACCGAATGAACTGTTCTTGCTCAGCTGCATTATCCACAAATCTGACGCAATCCTTGACACAAATTTTTCTCAAACGTGCTTGCCAGGCCCTTTTGCCTCCAATCTTCTTCTTGGATGGCTGATCAACAATGATTGTTGCCAGGGCTGGGTGCTCCGACACCACTAAGGGAAGAGCTGCGTACAATATGCCCGGAGTTAAGTGAATATTGTCGGTCCGCTCATATGTCGCACAAACAATTGTGTTCGACAAGACGCCGAGGCCATGGTGGATCTTGTATATGCTCTCTATTACACCTGTATTGATATCAGTGTTTGTTCAGATCGAAGAAAATAGGCAGTACTACCTGCAGGACGTATGAGCTCAAAATATTCATCGGCTTGTCCGGACTCCAAGCCACCCATTGTTCCGTTGGGATTGTATTCGGGATGTTTCATGAGTATAATTAGTATGTTAATTCTCAAGGAGAAGAATTATCTGAAGTCAGACTGGCTGGTGAAAAGGATTATGCTCTTATGTGCGAGAGAAAAGGGGATCAGGGACACGTTCGGTGCTAGTGAGTCTCTAGGCCTGGCCAAAG
This sequence comes from Penicillium riverlandense, assembly GCF_028828495.1. NCBI lineage: Eukaryota > Fungi > Ascomycota > Eurotiomycetes > Eurotiales > Aspergillaceae > Penicillium > Penicillium riverlandense. Next base: position 32,588 of record NW_026643201.1, read on the forward strand.
CTCCTCTCAGACTGCTGACTAATAACCCCCCAAAGCTGCAGCCCAAAGCAGTTAGCGCCACCAGGGGTTAAGAAATTCTTGTAGCATGTGTATAGTACAGTATCTGAAGACCTCGAATAAAGGGCACATATGCGCTCGAGACCCACAAGGGATCCTTGGCATATTGGAGAACGGAGAACGGAAAGGTTTTCACACGCCCGGCAAGATCCATCGTCTACCTAACGAAACAGGCATTCTTGACATCGTCATATTACGCTTTGATAATAGATTATTGCTTGACCAAGCCGATGGAATTCAAAAAGAATGTAGTGGTCAACCTGATTTTGGTCCACCGCGTAGTAAATGCCTGTAGTTTAGTGGTTGTAACTCATGTTTACTTGAGCTACCATATGACAATCATCGCATTGGCTGCGACCGCACGGCGTAAGGAACGAAAAGGTCACAGTTCGATGAGGGGCCACTAGCAGAGAGGACATTGTTTGAAAAAGCAATCTTCGTACTTTCACTTGAATATAGAGTCGTAGCATATTCAGTCAGAGTCGGCCAAAAACAGAAGTATAGGCTACATCGAAACGGTCAAGGTTTGCCGCCCTGGCCCAGGTAGCAGTAAAGTCGCGGAAGAGCTTAGAGTGGCAGCTGGAGCTACCATAAGGCTCAGCGAGAGCACGCAGCTCGGAGTGGTGACTGGGGATCAGATCCACGCGAGTCTGCAGGCCTTCCTTGGCGCTGACCTTGTGACCGACGCCTCAAAGTACTCTTTGCAGCCACCGGTGGGCTTCTAAGAGAGAATACATGTTGTTTATAGCAGTCACTTGCTTGGATCGCTACTTTTGGTACTGCGCCTTTAGTAGCATAAGCCATTCGCATGGTCTCCGAATGTAGATAGTGTCTTCTGAGCCTTGATACATTCTCTGGTATTGCAAAACTGGAACTCAACCAATACATCCGCTGATGGAATTGGCACTCAATTTCAAGCTGGCTTTACCATGAGCGGTGAGTTGAATACATTCGCCTTCGACCATATGAGAACCCATTCCTCGCCTGTATCGTCAATCATATGGCGGGTCCCACTCATTGGTATGTTACCATATCTGGCTGGAAATTATGTGCATCAATATTGTGCTATTGAGATTTCAACGGTCAAAAATCCAGTACCGTCAAGGAGAATTGGGGTTGTGACTTGGGACGCGCACTTCTGCATAATTATTGAACCACGATGGGAAGGGGGTTCTAAATATGCTTTTTCACTATCTTAGGGAAGCTAGGTTGAGGATATTCTGTCCCCTTGAACGGACTGGTTCTCTCACTCTGATTAAGTGATCGGTCGGCTTTTTAGTGAAGTAAAATCAAAAGGTTCAAGTATCTAGATTAGAGGTCTTCATCATGATGAAGAGGTATGGTGAAGAGTGTCCATTGTTTGTTACCAGTCCCCAACAAGATAAGTGGTGCTGCGGCAAAGACCAGTTATTTCTTTCACGGTCGGCTCTATTCTATATGGAATGACACCTTAGCATTTACGTTTACGAAAGTAAGATTACCCTTCAAATGTGAAAAAAGGGAGCCTCAGGTACATGGAGGAAAAGGGAACACCTGTTTTTAGAGAGTGCAGGGTACGATTCAACTAGTCATGTTAAAAAGCTTTTTCCCTCTGTGTAAGAAAAAGATGAGAAGATTGTCAGCCTCTCAACGGCAGGGGCGCGATGACAGCCAGTGTCAGCTGTAATAGATCACAACATTTGAATTGCACTCACCGCATTGAAATTCAGGTGGCATTGTCACTTGAGCTGTTCGTGGCTGGGGAAGGAAATTTATAGTAATCACATGACTATTCAAAGATGGTAAAAAAAGCAGACGCCTAGTCTTGTCGTGGACCGAAATTGCCGCTACATGTTACGTATTCCCTAACAAAAACTTTGCGTGGCATTACTCCTTTATAAATATTCAATTCCTACAAAAAAGCAGCGGCTCACATCCGCGACAATAATATATTCAACATGCGTATAAAACCAGTATTCGTATCGGTCCGTTATCCGCTTAACTAGCGAGTAATCCCTCAGTGCAGTCTGGCGTTCTTATAACTACCCACGATTCATCAGAGCAGGGCTATCGCTGCCACGTGATGTTGAACCATATATCACCATCATTCCGGTACCAGACCTGTCAACTTCTCGCTTAGTTTCCATAGCTTATTCGCCGTATCTGGGTCCACGGAATCATGGTTTAGGCTAATGTTGGAAATAACACCATCGGTGACGAAATACCCTTTTTCATCTTTATCAAAACTTCAGTAACTTTCCTCTCATAATTATGAAAGCTTCATAGATATCAGGCTTACTAGTAAGTGTATTGTCAAAAGCGGCAATGATCGCAGATGATGACCCTTCTGCTGAAGTCTTTGTTTTTATGGCGGAGCTCAGTTTGCCCTGTTCATCAACCCAGCCTAACCAAGAACACGTAAGCGCCGCCGGTACCAATAAATATTTCATGCGGGTGCGTAGCTCACCTAGAGCGATGAAGTCCTCTGGTGGGACACTACGCGTCAACGAAGTCGTCACGATGATACCGGGGTCAACGCCGAAGGATCGGAGGCCTCGCGCACCAAACCTCTGGACCAAACCGACCGAGAAAAGAATGTTGCAGGCCTTGGAATTGCTGTAAGCTAGCCACTTGTTGTAATTATCGCCATGGCTGCCATAAGATAGGTCGTCCAAGAAACCCATTTCCGCGCGAGAGTGCGCCTCGCTGGTATAGTTCACTACGGTTGGACCACCTGGTGCGGCCAAAAGCTTTTCAATCAGTAGATTGGTAAAGAGGAAGTGACCCAGGTGGTTGATGGCAAACTGAAGCTCGAAGCCGTCCACGGAAGTCTGGTAGGTCGAGGTCGCCATAATACCAGCAGTGCATATCAGGCCATCAATAGAAGCTACCCATTCTGACACCTGCGCAGCCGCAGCGCGAACTGCCTTGAGAGATGAAAGGTCCAGACAGAGCGATCGGACAACAGTCTCAGACGGTATGACCAGAGAGGCGATGACCTCATTGATTTTCTTTTCGCTCCTACTCGCCAGGATCAGCTGCGCTGGTTGGTGGGCCAACAGGGCGCGCGCGGTATCTGCACCGAGACTTCCGGGGCTGACACCAGTAATAATGACTGAAAAAGTAGCTCTTTAGCAGCCAATTCCGGGCCTGGCAATCCGTACTGAAACTTACTAGTCTTGTTGCGAATCGACGCACTCAGAGCTTCTGCAGCCTCGTCGGAAGTGGTGGGGAATCCAAACTGCGCCATATTTTCCTGGTATGAAGTTGTTTAAATTGTGAGGGGGTGAGTCTGATCTCAGGCTTTGTTGATGTGTTCCTGTGTTAAACTGGAATTGGGCCACATTTAAATACATTTTTAAGCTCCTACTACGGATTGCCAAGAGTATACTGCGTAGATATGTTGCACACAATCATTTAACGTAACATCATGTGAGCATTTCCAGAGTGGAGGAATCAAAGATGATTACGTGTTGGTGTACGATAAAAAGTCGCGGGTATGTGATTATCGGCGCAGATGCTGACGCGATTCCGGGTCAATGTAAGTCACATGATGTCGGCCGTAAGCAATTCCGATCTCATAGAGTTAGCTAATAGTAGACCCACAATCACGTCAGCATGGGTCTCGGTAAATGAGTGCTAGATCGGCATTTACGAGACTGGTTCAACGAAACATGTGCGCCTGACAGCTTCTGATCTAATCACAACAAGGTGTTGGAGATTAGGTTTATCCGAGCGTACCACAAGTCCTCAGAGTTAAGCAGTGAGGTTACCTCCGTCTGTCAGAGGAATGCTACCCCTTTTCAGACGCATATAAAGTAGGTAACAAACACATCGCTGAATATGCACGAACGCCTTGCTATTTCAACTAAAAACTGAACGGCTAAATCTTACTCGATGAAGCTATATAATTAAGATAGCCTTGATTTCTTTCGTGGCCTTATTAGGGTCCCTATACGAATAATAGACGCCTATATAATACCTCCAGTAAACCATAGGGGCTAGATCTGTGGGTACTATCTTCGAATAATCAGGGTGAAAAAACTATTTTGCTTGCAGGGTTGGGGGTTGGCAGAGTATTAGGAGATGCATGGGCCTCAGGAGATCAATCTTCACGTGAAATGACACATGATACATGCTCGCCCCACCTTGCCCCAGGAATCGCTTCCAATCGATGTTATGACTACAACAAAATCACAACAATTGGATGAGTCTTCCATTCCTGGCTATTGTTTCAAATTGGAGGGTCGCTTGTCTTCAAACTCTTTGATAGGACGTCATGAGCATTAGAGGATCTTGAGGTGCGTCATGTTGGGGAAGAGATGCTTTCGAGATTTTCTCGCATCATCTACTCGAGTGTCCAAAAGGTTGGCAAAGGTCACATGACAAAAAGGGATGGATAGATGTACGATCGACTACCAGGAGCGACGACGGTGCGCACCAATTTGACTAGCCTGGGTGATTTTGCAGACATAATTGTGTACGTTGAATAGGAGGAGAATTAGGTCTGTATTTGGAATATTTTGAGGTTTCGTGACTCTCGTATTTTGAAGTTAACCCAACCCACCGTCATATCATATCGCGCTTTCCTGAAACCCTCTCTCTCTCCCCTTGACCGCACCCGGATTAAACGGGCGAAAAGCGGTCCACCACGCGTCTGGTTCTGGGCGGACCGTATCGTTGTCTCCGTGCGGTGGACCCAACACGCCTGCAATTAGCAGGACAAAGCGAGCTTTTTACGCCTAATACGGCAGATGTTGCAGTGGGAGCCGGGCAAGCGTAGCTCTGCTTAGGAATTAGCAGACGAGTGGATTCGTATGCATTTATAAGTGTGCATTGAAGAACCAAATCCTTCGAACAGCGTTGTAAATTCGATCTTCTAGTGGTTTGCCAACATTGAGCACCTTCCAACAAGTTCATTTTGGCATTGTGTAGTTCAGCTCATGCGGTCACTGCTACACTTGGAGTCAAACCTGCCTAACTCGTCAGGGTAAATGCTTGATCCTGGTCTTCTTGGTCGCGACGAGCCGTGGTCAATTCCTATTGGCCGGGTGTTGCATCCACGTCGATCTCCCTGCATATTTTACGTACCCCTTACTTACTGTACACATCCGGCTAATAAAAGTTGATTTGTTCGCCGTCATTCTTTCGTTCGTCTTCCCCTATTGACCATTCATTCTTTTTACACCCATTTCCTTATGGGCTCACCTATGCCGCAATTCAGACCTCTTTGGCCTCGTTTGCCAATGCCGATTGACGTAAAGATTGCGCAGCAAATCGGGGGAGAGACAGCGTCAAAGGCGGCGAAAACAAGAGCCCCGATCGCCTGTAAGAAGTGCCAGCGCTATCGAAAGAAGATGGGTCTTTCGCTTGTGTATGTCGATTATTTTGCGTTGTCTCACATTGGTTTTTCTCATTAGTGCAGTGATGGTTTTCCTTGCCTTGAGTGCAGGAAGTATAATCGAGCCTGCGTTTTCGACGAATGTTTCGATAAACGCCGCAAAGTCTCTGCCAAGAAGGTAGAAGAAGAACTCAGATATTATCGAGAGTTTGCAGATCAGTTACTAGAGCTGATTCGGGTTTCTAACAATTCCGATGTACAACATGTCGTTGACATAATACGCTCGGGCTCGTCAATGGAAGATAGTCGGTATAAGATTGCCCGCTTGTTTGAAGACAACCCAGCTGCACGGACTGCTCCGCAATTGACGAAGCCATTCTGAAATCATGATCATTACAACACAGTGTTGATTATCAGTTGGAGCTCTTATCGTCATAAATGGCACCTTGTGAGACTGTCGGTAGACGTAGAAGAGGTCAGGAACAATTTAATCAAGTCTTTATGAGAACCTAGAAAGTGCAGTCGAAAGCTTCTGAATTGGCCCTCAACCGATGGTCCCCTAGTAAAAAAATTTAGATATCAAACTTGTTGTGGATCCTCGTTCAACAGCCTAGTCTTTAATGGTGAATCTTCTGAGCGAGGCGCGGTGAGAACTGGCACCGCTGAAGACCGCCGCACCTTTTCAGTTCAAGATCTGACAGTTCAAGATCTGAAACGACTCGGTCGCGAACCAGGGGCTTATTGCCACGGTCATTTCGACGTTGAACTACGCAAAATACGAAGGCTGGTTTGATCGCAACCTTCATTCATTTTCGAGATCCGGAAGGTTCACCATTAAAAATAGGCTGTTGAACGAGGATCCACCCCAAATCCAGAAAGCTTCCGACCGCACATTCCAGGTCCTCATAAAGACTCGGTTAAGTTGTTCAACTGCTGGTCGCAGCGCTTGCAACAACTTTTTGTTTCACCAGATGATCGCTAGTCTTGTATTTGCTATGGATGTCCAAGGATAGTACTGTACCTAGTCTCGAAGATTTAAAATTGGAATGACGCAGCGAATCGACTTGCGAAGGACGCAGCCTGTCCAGGGAAGACACACCCATTCTGCCCTCTACTTTCGAGGGAGAAACCATACATTCGCAACCGCATCCGCGCACAATGGAAACAGGAATGGGAGACGTCCGAAAAGGGAAGTCACGAAGTCACCTTCGCAGAATCGACAATGCGCTGCCCTCTACCTACACTAGACGGTTATACGGCTCCCTGCCAAGGAACCGAGCCTACTTGCTCACACAACTGCGGACGGGACACTCGTGGATATCAACATATCGCAAGCTCCGAGGCCACGCCGAAGAAGACAAGTGTGTATGCGGTGCACGAAAAACCGTGGTCCACGTGCTCGTAGACTGCCCGCGGTTGAGAACTTTACGACAGGAACTACGGAGGAAGGTTGGCGACGCGTTCAACAGCGTGTCGATTCTTCTGGGGAGGCCACGATGAAGGTAAAGTAGGTAAGGAGAACACTGCCACGCGAACCAGCACAGTGGAGGCTGTACTGGACTTTGCGGAGGCATCAGAACGGTTTCAAAGTCGCGCGCCATGAGGGCAGCCTAACAGCGAAAACGGCAATAGGCCACGGCAGGCCTTGACGAGGCTCTAAGTTCGCTTTCAGGTAGTGGGACGCCCTACATGTACATAGAAGGATATATATAGTTGCAGTAGCCTGCATATCGCTCAGCGATGGGTCGGGGTAAATGATTTCACACACACACACAGGCACGCACGCACGCACGCATACGCTGTACTCACCCGGGATTGCTGCCGGTCGTATATTCCTCCAAAGCGACATCAAGCAGCCGGTGAACCATGATTGGTTAAGCACAGCCAGGTGAAGGAAAGCACAGTCCTCCAATGCCTCGTACTGTAGAGATGGTGTTTAGTAAGAAAAAATTAACAGAATGTGGTAATTGGATATACATGTACTACATAGTAGAGCATCGCTCCTAGGTGACGTACTTCCGCTCCTTAAAAGCCTCAACAGTTCCTGCCGGAACATATTGCCTTTTGATTAAGGTCATAGGGCTGCTATTGGTTATCATCTCTGTGTGGCCTAGATACAGTATAGCACACCGTGTAGAAACTTTGGGTTATTATTTCTTATTTAGAGCAGAACTTGGTTGCAGATGCTGATATTGGACCCTGTGACGCTCCGCTGTCCGTGGTATCGAAATTATAGAGAATGTCATCAAGAATTTCCCATGTTATCCTTGCATATCCGTCATTACATGCCTGGTTTCCCATCAATTCATTCAGTACTGAGTAACTGAAATCAAGACCTGCAGCTTTTTCGGGATTCCAGACAGTACGGGACCCTTGTGCACAACGCGTACAGCCATCACCAATAAAAAGAGTCTGGGGAGACGGCTGGCCGTTGACAGAGACAACTACTCGCTTTCCGCAGTATTTCGCTGGATCGTTTACAAGCTGGGTGTGGTTCATTGCAACAACATAGTTAGAGTCAATATTATCTAACGATAATCCTGTGACAAAACTACACTCTACGTCACCGAGATTCTGATTGGAGAAGCTGGTACCACAAACGTCTACCTGGGCAATATCGTAGTAGTAGGTTCCAAAACCTGTCCCGTTGAAGATAACATCATGTGAAATGGACCCAACGGCGGGAAGTATTGTTGTTGCAATATAAGGATTCTTCATTTTTGGTGAAGAAATCCAGGAGAGTAGGTAGTTCTCTGTCTCCTATGGGAACGGAATATACAAGTAGAACTGGAGATATTATAGGAAATAAGATTGATAAATGATCCATTGAAATAAATTGTGTGTGTGTGTGTAGTCGGGCTGCCCCCAAGGCCCCCTTCCAAATGGACACACATACGAGCTGACAGACGTATGCTAGTCACGAGACCACTAGCTTAATTGGACTTGTATTTCCTTCCGGAACAGAGGATGGAATCAATCGTGCGGGCGCTTCAAAGCGACAGTGGCCATAATCGGAGAGTAAACCGCCAGTTGTAGTATTAGCGATGTCAGTGATAAATTACTAATGTGCGTTGCATATATTAGTATCAGTTGAGAAAGAGCAGGAAGAGTGATCATAACAATGTTTACAGTACAGCAAACTATGCATACTGTAAACGAAGTAGAACTTAATCTAGTTGTACCATGCTGCAGGAGAGTATATTGCAGTTCACTAGTGCTAGGCTAGGTTCTGGTGGATGAGTTTCACTTAAAACTTTACTAGGTTGCCACAAGAGTTCAGTGCATGACCTAGAAGGCGAGGGTATCGTGATGGTGGCGATATTGGATTCTATCAAACGTGGATTGATATTTGCCATCTCGAAACCGATAGAGGAGCGGAAGTGACATAGTAGGGCAACCAAATGAATCACAGTAGAGAGAAGTACTGTATTGTAAAGCATTGTCTATAGCTTTTTAAACATGTGCCCGTTACTAGAAGTCAAGAGCCACCCTGGCCAACCACAAACTTTGAAGCGCGCTCTTGCTTGCGCTACTTTGTAGATCGTCAAGTCCGAGATCAGGCCCCCCGCCGCTTCTTCACTGGACTGCAACCTGACCGTTGAGTGTTGAGACGATGAACATCCTGCGCGTGCCTGCGAAGATGTATCTCATGTAAGAGATCTTCGTTACATATGAGACATTTCCGATCATCTAAATGTTTCTCTCGAAAATGTCTCAAGGTTGACTTATACTCGCTCTATTTCTTTACTCGAGTATAGAATGGCTCCTAGGTATTTCCAAAGCATTAGAAACATCTTTCGGGTTGACTTGCATACCTGATATGATGCTCGGCTTCTAATAGAATCATTTCATCTAGCGATAGCGCTATGTTTTCCGGAGTTCTTATGGCTAGACTGACCGTTGAAACTAGCTGTTCTTCTTCGGACCCGTCGCCTAGCGATACTCGTTTGCGCCGTCTACGCAACGGCCTACCTTTAAGGTGACCACAGTACTACGAGATTGCAACGATAGCCGCATTTCGTCTCTGCCACTCCGCATCTAATGAATGGGAAGTCGGCTAGGTTAACAACTTCTCGAGAAGATTGATCTACTCTAGCAACATACTATCTGTTCGAAGTGAGTCCTTGGCTTCCTCGTCGTCGATAGCCGCTCCGGAGAGCTATCGCTCAATGTCTATGTTCGCCTATCCGCGGTCAAACTCCTTTCGAACTTTCTATATTAACGCCCTCTCTAGCCGGCCAAACATATTGAGCTTATCGCGTGCGAGAGTATCACGTCGCGATCGCATTTGTTCACTCGGGTCATAGATGCAAATTTTAGTTTACTCTTCCAATCGTCGGACCGCTTCGACATACTTAGGATGTTCACGGATCGATGCTCGTTGCTCGGTTATTAGGTGTTAAGGACGCCTCGTGTCGATCCACCTGCTCATGCGGGTGATTACACGCATCAGAGATTTGTTAGATTCGCGGCCGTTCATCATACTTTGCATGTCCGTATCAACGTGTCGCGGAAGGTAATGATTGAGGAAGGTACGGGTATCCGCGTGCTTCATGATTAGATTCTACTATGCTTCGCTGACCGCGTCACTATTATTCAACATCTTTCTACCACCATAGCGCATACGATGCGCAAACATTGAATAAAGCCAACTATGAATCTCTCTAAGATTCCTTAGTCGAGCGGACATAGTGACATCGACCATGGGTTGATCCTACCGAAGAATCGGACGCCCGTTGACGACTTCTGTCTTGCAAAAGATATAACGATCCTCGACCTCGGGTTTCAAGGGGAGTGGCATCTGCTGGCGACCACCTTGAACAAACAGACTTCGAAGTTTCTCTATAGAAGAAAGGGCTGGAGATTTAAAAGCTTGTAGCCAGAAGAGGATACCAAAGATGAATACATGCGGGCTGAAGATAAGAGAGGGGTCGTCGATGATTTTAGGAAATGCAAAAGTATTGCTAGAAAAAAAAAAAAGAATCAACCGCCGAGCCTTCAGGATTAGGGAGGAATGTATACCTACATGGCTTCAGACCCGAGGAACCGCTTCGTGTGCTCTAACCTGATCTCTACTAGAAGCACAGGAGGGCCACCGTGAGGATCCTTCTGTATAGAGAACTGCAGATGCTTGAGCTGTAACGAAAGCAGCGCACTCAGTCGATTCACGGTGTAGATGCCAATCATGCTAAAGAGACACATTTGAATACGCTCGTATCCAAAATGAAATCGCCTTTCCTGGGTTCGAAGAATGGTCTCATTCAATTCGGTCAGATCTTGTACATAGACTAGTTCTTTGCCTCGCTCTTGTTGATTGAGCCCGAATTTGTTGATCAGTTTCCGAATTCCCTAGGTTTCGTTAGCTCCGAATGTCGTAAGAGGAGGACGTATAGCTTACTACATTAATCTCTTCGCTATCTTCAGGGCTGATCCTGGTACGGGTTATTCTTCGAAAGTAGCCTCAGAAACTCTTCCAGTCGGCTTTGAGGGCGCTAGCTTTGTTTATTCCCTTCAAATGCCTACCATCTTGGCCATACTTAAGTTTCAGGCAGTAGTTAAGAAACCGATGTACATCATTGGGAGTGACCTAACGAAGAGCCTCCGTCGGGTCATTCTATTTCGAAAGCGAATCAGGGCTTTTAGCCTTCACTCGGCAGTACCTAGTTATGTCAGCACGCATCAGAAGGCAAGCTTTTGAAGGTTCGCCCACTTCTACCAGCGTTGCTCAATTCGAACCCCGCGAACCTTAGTTTTCTCAGAACGCCCATAGTCAAGAGGAATGTTTGCAATGTCCTCGTCAGTGTCGTCATCGGGATCGTCACTGAAATCTAGTAAATTCCTAGAGCGAACGGGACCACGCACGGAGGGTTTAGAGCTACGTGAGACTCCGTCATAGTGTTTAGGAGACCGTGAAGGCTCGGGTGAAGTCTGAGTTGTCGAAACTGGGGCTTTATCGGCGTCCGATTTATCGCTATCGCTATAGTCCGGCCGAAAAGACACGCGGGATATGTCACTATCATCCTCTAGTGCTTGGTCCGACAATTCGACATCAGAGTACGTAGGAGACATACTTGGATCGGCGTGTTAGTAGAAGATGCACAGCCCGGTAGACAGGGGGCACAGGATTATCGTTCAAAGTGCAAGAGAACGCCCCTTAGCGGGCAAGGAAAAGAGCGCGAGGCGGAAGCGTGAAGGAGAACGAGGGAGCCTAGGAAGGAAAAGATGAAGGCGAACGAGGGAGAGCAGGACGACGGCAGTGGGCGGTTTTATGGCCGGTGACCACAAGGCCGCATAGCCAATGAGTGCTGGATAAAGTGTGGCCATTTTTGGCGCCGCGAAAGACAAGGGAGCGACGTGGTGGGTGCGGAGGGAATAATCACCCTGGAGGGTGAGTAGAAGGCCAGGCAGGTGGGCCGACGGCTGGGCATCGATCGTTACGCCTCCCGTTACAGGGGACCGAGGGTGGGGTGCGTGGTCGTGGCTGGATAGGTGCGTGTGTGGAGGGAGTGGTGCCGGAGAGGCCATTTTCGGCCACGAAAGGAGCCAGTTTCGGCTGCCCCGGCACAAATAGTAATTGTTTAGGTGGTAGAATCGCCTTACGCTATATGAGTATCCCTCACACTAAGAGACCGTAGCTGCAATAGAGGCTAATGGAATGGGACGAGATATTTAGTCTAATTAGTGATACTAAGGAAGATAATGAGGATTAGGCATATAAGGTATAGCCTCCTAATGTGCAGTTCCTTATATAGTCTTTTACGATAATTTTTAACGTTAAAGATCGAGAGGCTATAAATATGGACGATAACGACGATATAAGCCTTCCTTTCCCTAATATATAGTAGCGTATATCTGTAGAACGTAGAAGCGTTCAAAGCTACTTAACGGCTATGTACTTGGAGCTTAACAATTAGTATACTATTATTCTATTTAATAATAGTTTGTATGATAAGGAAAGTGGTTTTCTCCAAATTTAATATCTCTCTATATTGAAAGTTATGGAAATATACACGGAGAACCTCCCTGATTTTACATAATTTGTGCAAAAGTAAGTAAGACACGTTTTCTAGCTATTTGTCCTTTTTGAGGACATTAAGGGTCACCCGTGGGTAGGCGGGTAGGTGCCAGGTCTAGGTGGAATGGACGAATACAGCCAGCATGGGAGCTAATGATCTCACCAAGGCACTACGAGGTCAAAAACATCAGGCATTCGTCGAAATGCTTGGGATAATGGCATTCAACGCATCATATAAGAGCAAAAATTGCATAAGTTCCAGCCCAAATGGGAATTACAGTGTGCAGTTGAGCACTAAGGGGGTGTGTCCGGATCCCACCCATGGTGGACCCATGTATAAAAGTTTCGTACAGCACTAAACTGCTTTTGTTTATGACATTCTTGACATTGTGCGTTGATTTCTCTTATTATACGTTCTGTACTATAAAAGGGGTAGCTAAATTATATTCAGAATGTCAGACATCTTCTATGTTGATGGTTTTGACCACATTCCAGCATTACACTACTAGGTAATGAGTGGCCGATCACTTATCCGCTAGTGCTCGACAGCTGTTCTTCTTTCCTTTCCTCTTTCCTTTCCTCTTTCCTTCTCCAACTTGGAACTGTCGTCCATAGCACTCATATTTAATACTTTCATCGTTTTCTCTTCTGATCTGGCTGCCAGGTCCCAAATAGCTAGGAATTCAACTAGTAGTTTAGGAATTCGCCTAGTAGTCAGGAATTCGCCTGATTCCTTAGAGATTCCTACAATTCCCTACCCCTGGTCGTTTCGTCGCTTCTCACCGGTGGGGGTCCAGCTGACAGTCCCCAGGAATTCGCTGAGCGTATCCTACCCCATGGGGGTAGGAACAATGGGCCCTGGATACCAGTCGGGCGGCCAGTAGGAATCAGGCAAAAAAGTGGGGCGCGACCCCAATGGGATTAGAGGGCTTGCTTCCCGAGCGTGGTACCATTACAAATAGTCGGGCAACGCGTCTGTAAATTTAGTATGTTATGGAGCAATAGTTCATCTATGCGCAAACTTAATTTCAGCCCTAGTTTCCTAATGGAAGGGGTGGATCTAGGGATGGGAAGTTATCTAGTTAGTTCCAAAGTATCGGGGTGTGGATCTTAGGGCTTAGGGAGCTGTTAGGGAGGATTTACGCTTTTGTTTTGCAAAAATTGGACAGGCCTAGAGACATCGGTCTTAGCGAGCAGGGTACGAGCAACTAGGTGCCCTCGCCGGTTTCATGCCTCTGAGCCCACCTCTTCCAAAGTCTGCCTAACCTTTCAGCGGCAAATGGTCGTTGGTGCCGAACGAGCTGCATAGGATGCGTGGTCAACCGTCTGTGTTGCAGCCTAATAGGCTAGAAAGTTCAGTCGGCGTTGCAATGTTATGCTGACTTGAGAAAGAATCCAATTGCATTGCCGACTTGGCACATTCTCGCCAGGCAGCACCATCGTCCACGCCCGAGAAGCTATAAGGCAGGCACGGAAAATGGAGATTGGCCTCGGATGGTCAGAGGGGTCCTTGATAACAAGATCAGCTGCAGTGATTAGTAGCTGTGATTAATTACATGACGTGCATTGCGACAAGATGTGCATTGTCACTCGCTACGAATATGAGACTTCGTTGCCAATTACTCTACTTTACCTGGTCTTCCTTGTGTATCTGTACCTTATCAACGCCCTTTGGGATGTTGCCATGCCACAAATACATTCCGTCGACGCCACGAAACCTTCCATGGAATGGATGGCTCTTGGACTCACGAGCTAACTAGGACCGCAGACCTCTCGTGGAATGGAACTTGTATGCGCGGCATGGGTCTACGCGTGGATTTCGTGGAGTGTTTTGCAACTGTACTTGGTGTCCCCCTTGTGTATATATAGGCTTGTCTACCTGTGGAAGGAGTTTTACAGGATGACATTTGGTGCGAATTTCCAACACTAAGGACACACTCATTACGCGACGCTTTGCTTTGCAAGTCCAAAAAATGTCCGCCAATATGGTAGCATCGATATTTTTGCCACGCACTCGGGCTACTCACAGCCAACGAAACGTCTTTCTCGCCCTCGTCATTTCGACGTTCTGTCGCAATGTTCATTCGAACCCAGAACACTACCGTGCTTCCTGGCCTGCCGCGGTTCAGGACCGTTGGGCAATGTTACGGGACGAGCGCGTATGGCAAAGTTACCCAACGGACACCAACATCCAGAAATGGGACAGCGACGGCGGTGTCCAATGCGGAGTGCCGGATGACAGCCAGCGAATGTGGTTTACTCAGGGCGGTTGTAGCATTGCAAGCCAAGACCTCACCTACGCCGACACGACCGGCAATGTCACTGTCATCCGCACGGCCGCAAAGGGAGAACTTGTCAAATTGACTTGCGAGGACGTGTATTGTCCGGTCCCAGCTCGACCCGATTGTTATGAACAGCCTGGTATCTGCTCGTCTGATGAGTGGTGCATGATCGACATCCACGAGAGATGGGGCCCATGGGCCATGGCCCGTGACGGATCCACTCCCCAATGGGAATACTGCTTCAGTGTCGCCGATTTCGTCGCGAACTCTACTGACGAGGCATTGATCTCCAGCTACAATGCTGATTGCGTTGCCAGCACTGTCGGCGACTACGGTATCAAACTTGGACCCAAGACGGAAGCCTGGAAACCTGTGAGGGGCAGGTGCGTTACATTCCGAAAGGTGGAGGAGAGCTGCATTGGAAATCCGCTCGAGTTTGGCCCTTTTGAACCCGACTTCGGTCTGAACTATGCCCGGGAACAAAATGGTTGGCCGTTTCCTCGCCCGCTCGTTTGCGGTCCCGGACTTACCTGCACTGGTGCTGAGTTTGAGGTCCGCCCCTCGACCTGCGTGGTCCAACGGCCCCTCGATACCTGCTTTGCTGGTCCGTGGTGGGATTCTACCCAGTGTCCGAGAACAGAATATGATGCCCCAAAAGGCGGCCTAACCATGGAGCAGACGGTGGAAGCTCTTCGCAGGGCTATCCTGTTGTATCCGGGCGAGATTGCCTCTGCCGGAGACTGCGCCTATTGGAATCGCACCAGCAACGTCGGCGTGAGTGTGCTCGCTACGCAGCATAGGATCTACAACATAGCCGCTGCCCTGTGGCCGACTCAACTCTTCGATGTAATACCTAGTTTCGACGAAGTTATGCAACTGATTCCGGATCCCAATATTTACGGAAGTCCCTCGGATTGCGTCGCCCAAGCCGACGTTCCTGGCTCGGACATCAACAAAGCTCTCGCCAACGCAGCCACGCTTTCCTCGCAACCTAACCAAGTGTGGTCGCTCGTTCATTTTCTGATGCACAACCAACAAGCTCCTCTGAGTCCTAAGCGTGTTGCTGCCTCACGAGCGCTCGCTGCTCACCTCTCGGAAAGCTTTTGGTGTGATGACTGTCGGGGCTTCTTCTCAGTTGGCGTTATCGAGGTATACGGACTCCCACCTCTGAGCTCAAATCCTGAAGATCATGCCCGATGGTGGTGGTACGGCCACAACGTCGCTTCAGAACACGTCGCCTCGACCCGGGGCGGCCATCCCTGGATCCATGAATTGGGGGAGCAAGGCGTTGCTTCGTTTCAAAACCCCTTCTTCATGACCTGGAAAGATGCTGTGGACATGTGGACATACAACAATTCCTAAACCAATCAGTGCTATTCATTTCGGAACCGCAGTTAATCTGCGATATAAGTCACAAAAATGTGCTATCATGAACGTGCCAGACGTGGTGGTCATCATGGGCAGAGGCGGTCGATCTGTACATGAAGGCCGCGTGGGTAAGCGTTGTCGGAAGCCAGATATAATGAATACTTGGGCGTCCTAAGCAGCCGTACCTTTGATCAGCAGCTCGAATCAATTACAACCGGAGAAGTAATAAATCAAGGCGCCTATCTATAGCTATAATGTTTGATGCAGGAATACGATTATGTAATTCGAGAATCCGGATCGTTCGCCCCTGGAGTTCAAGATGACAGCTCCAAGTTCCGCGTGTGTCGCCACACACAGAGCATTCCTGTGCTCCTATTGCATGCACGCCTTCTGCTTCTATTGTGCCACTTCTGATTACGTGCAATAACAATTGTGGTTTAGTCAACATACCAGCGTGAGGGACCATGGTGATTTAGTCTTGGATTGCCTCGTGCATTCGTGGGAAACTCACTAATCTCCATCCCCGCAATTATTGCATCACGTGATGTACACCAGACCCGTCTTGGCACGATACTCCCCTCAACCGGAATATTCTCTCGGTAATTTATGCTACCTATAGTCTTCGTAACTTTATGATGATCAGATGCATAGGCTGTCACACACATTCGGGGTATGTCAGCCGGGTAGATCTAATTCAACTCACAACGATCATAATCGAGAGTATATATCCGAACCAAATTTCCGGACAATGATTACAAAATTTATTAAGGTCATTGCTTCCGCACTTGAATTCAATGGGAGTGTTATGAGTTGCAAGTTCTCTTGCAAATCGAGACTCTCTATTACATAATTCAGCTCCTACAACCTGGACCACCTGTGAAAGGTCCGCTATTCCAATCTTCAACAATGTCCTTGTCCTCGACCGTGGGATCCCTCCGGTCAATGCTCCCCGCAGTCGTTGCGAATACCAGTCCAGGTGTTATCCTATCTGGAGCCTTTGGCTTAACCGTTAGTTGCATCTGGTTCCATTCTTTTTCTATTGTATGCTGAGTACAGCAGTCCCTGTGCGCATTTGTCGCCTGGATGAGCTATAACCTTTATTTTCACCCGCTTGCCTCTTTTCCTGGCCCAAAGCTCAATGCAGCAACGCCTTTTCCTCTATATCGCGCTATTTTAAAGGGACAATTGCCCCTGTACGCAGAAAAATTGCATGCCAAATATGGCGAGGTTGTACGCATTGCCCCGGGCGAAGTGACGATCATCAATCCGGATGCATGGAAAGACTCTACGCAATTCGCCCAGGTAAGGCGCAAAAGCCC
Source organism: Penicillium riverlandense (assembly GCF_028828495.1). Classification (NCBI taxonomy): domain Eukaryota; kingdom Fungi; phylum Ascomycota; class Eurotiomycetes; order Eurotiales; family Aspergillaceae; genus Penicillium; species Penicillium riverlandense. The sequence continues at coordinate 49,949 of NW_026643201.1, forward strand.
AAAGATCAGCGCCATGTGTCGGTGGGGCCGAACCATATCCCCAGCATCTTACGAACAGATGACCAGACGCACACGAGATACCGTCGATCTCTCGCACACGGCTTCTCCGAGTCCAGTCTCCAGAAACAGGAAGTTATCGTTAAGGGCTACATGGATCTGTTGATCCAGCGGCTACACGAACTCTCAACCCCCGGAAGCACGGTAGTCGATATGACAAATTGGTATAATTATACGACGTTCGACATCATTGGTGATCTTGCCTTTGGTGAATCCTTCGGCTGTCTCGAGAATTCAAAGTACCACTTCTGGGTATCCGTCATCTTTAGCCACTTCCGAACCGCAGCATGGGCTAACATCATGCGCCGTCTGCCCTTCGGCCGATACCTGATGAAGTGGATTGTTCCGAAGAAAATACAAGAGAAAAAAGCACAGAACAAGATGACTCACGAAAAGGTTCAAGCCCGTATTAGTTCCGGAGACAATGGCCGGCCCGACTTCTTAAGCAACGTGCTCAAGCAGCCTGTCGACAAGGGCATGACTGAGGACGAGCTGGTTTCTAATTCCTACGTGCTAATAATCGCCGGCTCTGAGACCACCGCTACATTGCTATCCGGTGTGACATACTATATCCTCACCGTCCCTGGAGTTATGGATAAGTTGAAAGCAGAGATTCGAGGAGCTTTTGCGACAGAAGGGGAGATTACCTGGTCGGCGGTTAACCAGCTTCCGTATACGCTAGCCGTCTTGAATGAGGGTTTGCGGATGTATCCACCTGTTCCCTTCGGCTTCCCCCGCATGGTTGAGGGCAAGGGCGATTTTCTTTGCGGTCGATGGGACCCCGGAGGCGTAAGAGCACCGAACCCCCCATTCTCTTGGTTCTGTCGAGAAAACTTACCGTACAATGTTGCATATATCTATCGGAGTACCGATTTTGGCCGCCAGTCGGTCTGACGCAAACTTCCATAAGTCTAAAGAATTCATTCCTGAGAGATTCATGGGAGAGCCCGAATTTGAGTCCGATAAGAGGAACGCAGTGCAGCCATTCAGCGTGGGTCCGCGCAACTGCTTGGGTCGAAAGTGAGTTGATCGCAGCGCATTTTGATCCTGAGAATACCTGTTGAACCGTGATCATTGACGAATCTCCGATAGCCTGGCATATGCAGAAATGCGACTGATTCTGGCTCGTATGATCTGGAATTTTGATATGGAAATTGCTCCGGATTCCAGGAACTGGATTAACCAGGACGCGTATGTCGTGTGGGAGAAGCCAGCCCTGAACGTGAAATTGGCACCGGTAGCACATGTTCAACGTGGATGATGGCCTTGCGATTACATGGGTGAATTTATTGTTATGCTCAAAGACGTGGTGAAAGACAGTGGCTATGTGTGGAGACAATGCTTTCGTTTTTCTATTCCCCAACCACTAGATCATCATGAAGCCACTAACAGTTCTGGATTTTGCGCCTTTCTCGCAGCCTCCTGCCGTTCATGAAGAGCTTATAGTAAATGAATTATATAGTATGCGGTGGAAGCATGGCTCACATTTCTAGGGACTGGTAGTTAGGAGCAGCTAAAAAATAAAGTCGGATGCCTCGGCCAGGTGTTTGGATTATCCAACATAGCCGCGTTGAGTGGGTTGGTGGCCTTGGCATAGCTAACTTTATTTTTTGGATTATTCAACACAAAAATAGTGAATTATTCAGCAAGCATTCGACGTCTGTGCCGTCACGCATCAATGAAAATAATGTCAACCTGAAATCAACTTTGAACTGTGACGTGGCTTAAACCCGTACAGAACTACACTTATAGCGGAATTGTTAATCGAGCCCAAAGGATGGCAGATGCAAGCGACAATACCATACGGTTGAGCCAGGGGAGCCGTAAGCGAGGGCGCCCGCTACTCAATGACACCCAGCAGCGCACCCTGGTGAGTTTATGCTACTCCAAGAAGCTCGCCTAAACTCATCCTGTACAGAGACGGCGAGAACAGCTTCGCAGGGCACAGCAGGCATATCGCATTCGGAAAGACGACACAATCAGCAATTTGACAAACCGTGTGGAGGAGCTAGAAAGGGGAGCCCAAGAAATCAGCAAATCGTTTCTTAGTCTCAGCAAACAATTGCTAGACACAAAAGCCCCCGAAAATTATTCGCAAATTGCCTCGGCCTTGCATAAGGCGACCCGGCAATGCCTGGCTCTTGCGCAGGCGGCGCAAGCAGTACCCAGCGTTAGTGACGACAACGAAGCCTGTGAGAATGCGGCCGATTTTGTCAAGTGCTGGCGGATGGACCAATCAGACGACCATCAGCATATAGGACAACAAGAAGTGCATTGCGACTTGCCGTCAAAAGCCATCGAAACGCCCATAGATAATTCAGTTGATGGACCAACTCGATGGGTTCTTGGATCATCACTACCTCCAGACTCACCACTTGGTGACCCGAGAACAACGGAATTCAACAGCAACAGATATAACTTGGCATTGCCCTTTCCGTCTCCCCACGCGAGCTTGCCCCTTGTTACTCAGCCATTCATACACTCAAGCGAAGAAACGCAATTTATGCAGCTTTTGGTTCAACAGTGCTGCCTAACTGCATACGAGCTATTAGTCCGGCAGTCAGATATCCTAAGGATCCAGGAGGTATTTGGATTCATACCACCAGCTTCGAATCGAAACCAGATGGCACTTTGTCTCTACAACGCGTTCCAAAGTGAAGATACACAAAGTATTCAGCGTCAGGCTAAAGTGCTTACTTTCCTGCGCTCCGGGGAAGTTGACTTTCCAACAGAGCCAACTGACTCATTATCCAGGGCCTGGGGATACGCATTTGACGCCGAGACTGGTGCGGAGTGGTTGGATGTTCATGGGGTGCAAGAACTCCTGTCTAGGAAGGGGTTCCAGTTCCAAGAGAATACCTCTGCACTATCCCAGGAAACTAGTGTAAAGTTGGATTATTTTCCCTCACTGCACTTTGATGTGACCGCCTTCATTAAGGGTGAGACCCTGGGAAGTTGATACTGAACCATCGTGCGATCGCTGACAGTGTTTAGTCCTCTCCAGCAAAGCCATCTGCGTTTTTCCTGGACCGGCATTTAGGCGTGAGGTCGTTGAAAATGCACTGGATTTTGCGATTGCAGATTATTACGCCGTCCATCATACGCCTCGCCAAACCCCGCTCACGACCCAACCCGCCTGGGCGCATCGAAAAGCCGACCCAAGACCTAAACGGGTACCCCGTAGAACACACCAAGGCAAAAAAGGCTGACCAGTCGACTTGCATGAAATTATGCTGCAGTTTTCCGATCGCCCGGCGGATTTGCTTGGTTCCACCTGCTGTGGGCTTTTATCTAGTATGCTCGAAGTTTGCAGATAATTTGCGAAGAAAAGGATATTTTCATTTTGTATATGGCAGTGAAAGTATTCCTACCTTTAGGTCTTCCAACCGATTCAACCAGGGGTGGAAGGAGTCATCTCCAAGCCCCATATTTGTTGGCACTGTTAGTCTCACAAAATGCCAAGGCTGGATATAAAAATTCTGTAGAAAACACACAAGGAAAGAAGATCTTGCATGGCTTGTCCCGCTCCCAGAGTATTTACTGTGTATTTCACTCTGCTGCCTTCGCGGGGCACAGCCCAACCTGTGCTTATTCGTTTACTCTAATCGGGCAATTTTAGACGATTCGCCCGCGGGGTTTCATGATAGCGTGGAAAACTGGAAGTTTCGGGCACATCCGAGCCCACCATGCTTATAATATTGACCCGGCCTCAGGTAAGTGGGCTTTTGGAACTGCTCAGCGAGATCGAGCTTCATAATTCCAGTTGCAGGGCTAATTTAGAGACTCTTTCGCCCGTCCACGAAAGCTCTAATGGATTTTGGTCATTTCATCGATCTTTGTGGCAGATCGCTCTTCGCAGAAGAGTATCTTGGGGATCTGGACGCTGCTTGGGATTATCTCCAGCAGACGCAACCTGACATATCCGAGGTGGAGCCTGCTGTCTACGCAGAGCACCTTCGTTGTTCGGCCATACATTCAGTACTTGCCGGTAGGCCAGCAGATGCATATGAAAGCCTCGCGATCTTGAAAGATCTCCTCGATAAATTACCCAAAGAATGGGGCCTACGATATGCCAACTATAAGGTCTTAACCGACTACACCCGCCGCTTTCCCCCGCTACTTCACTTCTATCATGAGAATGGGAAACCGGTCAACGTTTCCATGCTCGGGAACACCAGCGTCCCTTTTGAAATTCAAGAGAGCTTCATGGACAACTTCAAGAAGTATTTACCTCATAGCCTGCCCCGTGACCAAATATTGTCTCTGGTTTTGAATGCCGTTCTCGGATATCCATCACGAGCAAGGAATATCACGACACTATTGCACCCTCTCAGTCCCATGCGCCAGGCGACCACCTCGGCCGAGGACAAACTCTCTAAAGTTGTGAAAGTTGCTCAGACTTTTCTTGATTTTCGTGACAAGGCCGATTCCTACGGAGTGACCAGGATGGGTACATACATGTTCCGACTGGTCGCTGAGTTGCACCTCACAAGCCAGAGTCCTTCGTCAGATGCCCTGTTGCGAGAACTATACCAAAGATCCAAAAGACTCGAAGATCACGAGGAGATGGCCAACGCCCAATTGCTAGAGGCAGATAACCTTATAAGCCCTCCGTTTGCCAGCCCCGTCACGCTGAACCTGATTATTGTCGACGTCACCAGCTGCACGTTTAGCGATGCCTTGTGGGACCCGGTTGAATTGGATCTTAAGTATGATTACGTTCCCAGAGTCAAAGAACTTTACGATTCTGCCTTAGAGCTGTTTCGAGAAGCAAATAACAAGCGCGGTCAGGCTGCCGTGCTACTGCGACAAGGCTGTTGTCTTCATAATAAGGCCCGTCATGAACGGCCCTTGAACAAGCAGGTGCTCGGCCTACTCGCAGAGTCCGAGCTCAAATTACAGAAATCTCTCAATTTTTTTGGGAGAGATGAAGCGAACGCTCAACTGGTGAAGACACACCTGATTCTGACAGGGATCACGGGAGGAAATCCGGGCAACATAAAAGCGATCGCGACGTCGATCGGAGTTTGGGGCGTTGAGGCAAAAAACGAGACAATGGCCCACTGCCTTGGAATGATCTTATCCCGATACGCGCATCAAGAATGGTACAAATTTTCGAACTTGGACACTGCTTTGCTGGCATGGGAGTGTGCATACGAAGTATTCAAGCGTCTCGGAGACATGATTCCGTTGTTCCAATCCGTGGTCTGCCGAGCACACGTACAGAACGAAATGTGGAATGTCGATGCAGCTCGAATCTTCATCGAGGAGGCGCTATCTATGGTCGATGGAGTTGTTGAGCACTTTGACTCCATCATTCAATCGGCGCCGGACACACCGTCGTTGCAGACGGACCGTATCACCATATCGACGAGTAAATTCCAATTGTTGTCGACTTTCGGCAGTGAAGTGAACAACATTTATCTGCGGAGTGAGGATATACAGCGATTCAATGAATGGAACAACAAACTGGCTTATTGGATTGAGCATGATGAGAGCTTCGTTGCATTTCGCGAGAAACTGGAAACTGGCGACATTCTGAGATTTACTCACCCTAATGCTCATTTTTCCGAAAAAAATGTGAAGGGCCTATGGCGGAAAAGCTTAGCTTGGAATGCAGCCATGGTGAGATACGCTTCTGCGGATAACACCTTCCGCCGACTGATGGATGAAGGCGATATCCTGAAAGCAGAGACAAGCCTCCGCCGCTTTGTGGACGAGGTCGCGGATCTGGAAAGGCAGTATAGCAGAGATCTCTATCGTATCCTGGCATGTGATCGCATTGGCGATACTGCCAAAGCCCGTGAGATTTTTGACACTATTGATGATAACGAATTGTTCAACGATAGACTGGAGGAATTCCAGCAAGGAATCGGTATTCAATCCGGATTTTCTTTGAATGCCCAGGTCGCATTGATCATGGCTGTATTTTCAGGGGACAAGCAACGAGCCCAGCGACTTGTCGATATGATCATAAAGATCTGGCCTCCCTTCTTTGAAACGATGACCGAGAGTGCAATGGATTACTCCCAACGACTCAGTTACTATGCACAAATCATGAAAGATCAAGAACCTGAGATTTGCTTTGCAAAGCTACTCGAAGCTCGTCAAATCCTTGAAACTTGTCGTATCCAGACGAAAGATTTGGATGCTAGGATTGGCAGTTCCGGTCAGGGGTGGTCTGTAGAGGTTTATATGAACCTCGCACGTCTTTGTTTGAGATGGGAAAGCTCAGGGGTCCCCGTGAGTTTTATATCAGCATACGAGCATGGGCATTTTGATGATATTTCATGGTCTGAACATGCCCTACTGTTTATTGAGATGAGTAGAGCACGGGCTGTGCTCGAATCTCTACAGTCTCAAGCCACCCACATTCCTGGAATGACTGGAGTCCCTGATACTACACCACTCTCAGAATCAGTCCAAAAAAGAAGACTCTTAAGGTCCCTGCTTTCTTTGAGGAAATTGAGTTCAGAGCAGGAACAAGAGGTTTCGCAGCTGCGAAAGGATATCGATGAATTAGAACGAGACAGGAATCTCTCCTATGCGACGGATTTCATCGAGACCGCCAGTTCTACTATCGAGCCGAAACTGTTATATCAAAGCATCGATGAGCATTCCGTGGTAATAGACGCTACTTTTACTCACCGTGGATTCATCTCATTTGCAGTGACTCGGGACGGCATACAACAGACGCATCAAGGAACGACGACTGTCTTTGATATCCGGAGGCCCGTAATGCAGGTAATGCAGATCATGCACAATATGACCGGATACATTGGGGAAGAGGAGGAAGCACGCAAAAATGCTCTCAACAAGCTGTCCCAGATGATCTCTGCAGTGCTGCTGGAACCCTTTGCAGACACAATCAGAAGGAAATCGCACGTCATTTTTTCAGTGTCTGATCCTATGACAGCATTCCCATTTGCAAGCCTTGTATTCGATGAGAAGCCACTTATCATGCACGCCGGGGTCTCGCAAGTCCCCAGTCTGAGTGTGCTCCATCACCTCTCCCGGAGAAGGTCGGCCTCGATGACACCAACGGTATCCGTTCTTGCCAAATCACCCACTAAAGAATCATCCGAAAATCCAACACGAAGTAACAAAGAGGCCAGCCTCCACATGGCAGGAATCGAAGCCATCAATATAGCCCGCACATTTGCAACGTGGCCTATTGAGGCATCTCACATGACGCGAGATGAATTTCGAGAGTACGTCAAAGGCGGCTCGTTGATCATGCACGTCGGAACCCACGGAGATGTCAACTACCGTAACCCTCTGCTTTCGTCGATTTCAATTGGCGAGGGTCAAGAATTTCGCGTGATTGACATGTCTGCCATCCGTAGCAGCGTCCATCTTCTCGTGTTTGCGGCATGTCTCAGCGGACTCGGAAAAGCGACTCTAAGTAATGAAGTGCTTGGATTCTCCCACGTGGTTCTGAGCACTGGCTGCCAAGCTTATGTTGGGTCTCTCTGGAAAGTGAGCGACTTTGGTTCCATGTTGATTATGACATTGTTCTATCGCCATCTGAGAAGTATGCCACAGCTTTCTGTTGCAGAGCTTATGCGGAAGTCCCAAATGGAGCTATTGCAGCTTGATGGAGAGAAGGCCGGTATACTTTTGGATGGGCTGCTAGAAAATTGGTCTGATACGGAAGTGGAGGGCCAACGTCCGGCTGAGTTTGTGCCTGATGCGGAATTTCTGCTTTCTACGATGAAAATGATTATCGACCAATTGGATTGGTCGAGTCCGTTTTACTGGGCTCCGTTTACTCTGGTCGGATATGGAGGTTTCCGGTTTGTCCATGAGGATTCCTAGCCGTTTAATTGATAAGGGAAATAGCTCGATTCTAACTTCGAGCGACTTTTTTCTTCTTTTTAGAAAAAGCCAACGAGAGACACTGCATCTCAATTTGCTCATCATCACGCGCTGCTGATACCCTTGTAGAGCTAGCGGTATAGTGCACTCGCTAGCTTTAAAATTCAATATGCATGTCACACATATAAGTCGTTTTCAGACCAAAAACTCCTTAGAACTCGTTCGGATCACAGGAATTTTTTCATGGGCAATCTCGTCTTTCTCGGAAATTTCCGAGATCTCCTCCAGAGGTTTTCCCTGTGGTTCAGGAAAGAAGTTGACCAGAGATAGGGCAACTAGAAGACAACCTACATAAACAGTAAAATACTTCCACTGGAGATCCGGGAATGCCACTGGACTGACTTATTGGCCAAAAACCCAAGACGGAGCACATGTCCGCTGTTCAAAGTAGAAACGGATACAGCTGGTAAAGAGTTTCAGACTACGGGAACACTACTGTACCTGTTCCTGGTTCCCCTTTTCTGGCTTATTCTAGGGGCCCCTGGAGCAAGACAAACCGATAAGCTTTCAGGGCACGGAGCCGCAATGCCGAGCACCTTACAATAGCTTTGAACATGCCCTCTCCACGTAGTCCATTGTCCAACTGAGATCATGTCACAAACATGTAGTGGTCACTGGTTATTAATAAAGTGGAAGTCGCAATATTCCTCTCCTACCACAAAACAATTTCAAAGTGTACCGTGCGCACCGTCCTCACTCCACTTGAGTATTGGGGCCATATTATTTACCCGCTCCCAGAGGTCGCCTTTCTCTGCCTCTTTTGTAAACCACTCTTCAGCACTTCTGATTCGATTTGGATGTATTTCGTCCAGCAATTCGTAGTTTCTTCTCATGACCCCCTTGTTACCTTTGCTCGCTCTCCATAGGTTCCAGAACCCTGTGAAGTTCGTTTCAAAGCTCAATGTGGCAGGATCTGCCGGGTCGGCGTTGTAAGAAGATGGTTGTTTAGTTGAAAAGCCAAACCCGAATCGCAATTTGGACATCAACCCCATACGTGGATTTTTCAACACGTTCATGAACGACTCACGCCCACTGAATGCCTTGAAATATTCTGCAAATGGAACATCCACGTAACGTGCAGGCCTTCCTGTCACCTTTGTGAAAGCAGCAGCCATTTCGGAATACGAGATGTGGGCAATGGCCACTTCAAGATCCAGACCATTTGCTCGATCATTGTTGTCAAATAGCCAACGTACATAGATACCACAGTCTGAGAGGGCCACGTGAGAAATTTCTCCCTCCCCTGTGAATATTTTAGCATTAGATTCTGGGTCAATTTCCGGTTTGGGTCTCTTACCTAGGGGGACCGACCATGTAACTACTCCATCGATAAGTCGCGGCGTCATGATGGTCAAAGGAGAGAGTGCCATATCTATATATGGTCTAATTCAGCATGAAAAGAAAATGATTAGTATGCGATAGTGCCGCTAGTAATAAAGTAGATTGGGTTCGTTTACCCGGTAGTGAAGAGGGCTACCCCCATTTGAGAAGTTGGGTGTTGCAATATCCATTCTGTGCGAAGGGCATATGCTCCGTTAAACTCCTGTATCATTGGGGAGGAGAAGTTTGACTTACCCCCGACTCGTCCTTTGCCGTCGTAGTGGCCGCATCGATACTTTGGGTTCCAGTCACCCTTTTTTAATCCGTAGTCAAGATTACCCCAGACATAGAATTTCAAGCCAACGGAGATTGCTATCTCATAAGCTCGTATGCCCCAAAAGAGCTCTGATTTTTCGCCGCAGTTAAAGCTGTCGATATTCACAAACTATTTAATTCTGGCTCAGTATGAAAACGATGAACTGTTTCCGGGAAGGAGCCGTTTCACAAAATAGCATGGAGTAAGATGAAATACTCACAGCACCATCACAGCCGGTAAATCCACTAGTCAGGTCATCCTCACTGGCAAAGGTTCCCTGGAATAACTCTACACCAGCCAATGCTGCTAAGTCTTTTGCCCGTCGACTATTCGTATCTCGAGTCATGACACGGACTTGGTACCGTCGATCTTTGACAAGTTCTAGAACGCGGCCCTAATAGTCAGTGATGTTCAAGTGAGTAGTAGGCAAAACAGAGCGTGTATAGCAACCTTGAACAATGGGTAGGCCCTGGGCACCCGTCCCTCCAATCACCAAAATTTTGGATATCTGGAACAAAGGCATGTTCACGTATCTCAGTTGAGTTTCTTCAGCGCATCAAGTTCACCACGATTCGGCGTCTTTTACGTCGGTTACTGGGAATAAATACTGCTGACAACGTTTTAACCTACTGCGACCTTGAGAGTGTTGAGTAATCCAAACCCGTATAATGCCTGGATTTGGCAACCAGTTCCATGGCTACAACGATTATGCAATTAATGATAATGTAATCCTGATTAATAAACACACTATGAGATCTAATAACTAAGTTGACTTGTTAACATTAGTTAATAAACATCGATTAATAAACAGACTAGGGAAATTTTAACTACCGTCACCTGTTTTACATGAATAAACCCTAGTTCGATTTCCAAATTGGGTTAGTCGGACTGTAGTATAGTATTGAATATGATTGTCCTCGGGCCTAGAAATGTGTCCGTCTGTTATACAGTGCAACTTCGGATGACTCTACGCTCAACAATGGAGGACGGCCCCTCAATTAACTCCTGGTCATCGTGTGCTAGGGTATAGTTAACCCTTGCTCACCTTGTTAATGCTATATGTATCATGTCTTATTGTATAAACTCCCTCAGACTGCAGACCCTGACGTTTGGGATGGTAATATGATTCTTCTCCTATAGATTGTCGCCAGTCATGATCGTTTGATTCTCGTCAAACCGAAATCGTCGGATTCCTACCAGAAAGCGAGTCCCTAGTGTGTCCAACTCCGATTGCAGCATAACGACGTTTTCTGGAAAAATGTTCTTGTGCACAATCGTGAGGCATGAAGGAAAGCGACAGATTGAGCTAGGGATTTGGGCTAGATGGATCCGTTCATTGAGTTTGTGGGCTTTTTCCCCCTTAATTTATTCTCGCGCCCGAAGGAATGGAGGCCGGTCCTAATCGGCACTCGGCAACTATAGCTCGCTTACCAAATAAGGAGTTCGGCTTTTCCACCTCCCCCGCACAGCAACGCCCGACCCTGGAACTCTCAAGACCTTCCATCAGGTCAGGGTTTGTTAGCAGCCTGCTCAAGATAACTAGAAAGCATGGCCTCAGGCCATATTGATGTGGTGAGGAATTTTATGTGTCCTTATTTGATATTTTCTCACCTCGACCGACAGGATCCTGGTTACGACAGCCTAGAAGACTCGGATTGGCAGTCGTGAGTAAGCCCAACTCCAGGGGTATTATCAATGATAATTGAGCTCACCAAATGAACCAGAGATACTACATCCATCGTTTCAGAAATAGCCAGGGGTCGTTTACAACATGGTCGAACGTAAGCTATCATCATTAAGTTCAGGATATATAGCAGGACTAATTTGGCGGGCAGATACCAGGCATTGAAGCCAGAGGACTACTGGTGGGAATCCTATGCGTCCACACTGAGGATCAAGACTAAAATTGGTTTATAGGAGTCCATCCAATGACCAGCAATTCGAGGCCTATGAGACCGGGTAATAGATAAGCCCCTCTTTTTAAGCTTCCCTGACCCGAAGATGGCTGATTTTTTAAATTAATTACCAAAGCCACGTTGTATGTCTTCTGCTAGACTACTACCAGCCTAATCTACTACATCGAGCTCCTATTGGCAATTCCCCTAAAGTGAGAGCTATACCTGTCTCCTCGGTACAACAGCATACCAATGACGAATCTAGCATATTCTCGATGTCGGGACTGGCAAAGGAAATTGGGCCATGTAATTCCCACGCACCCTATCCGGGGATATCGCTGATTTGTAGCTAGCGACGTCGCAGATATGTACCCATCTGGTAAGCGCTCCATATTTCTACCATGCTATTCGTTCGCTCATTGAGATCTATTAGCCATTGTCCGCGGCGTGGATCTGTTTCCACCCCCTGTTACCTGGGTACCCACGAATTGTATTTTCGAGGTTGACGACCTCCTTCAGGAATGGACATGGCACAGGCAGTTCGACTTTGTATATTTGCGCCATATGCTCGGATCTTTCGACAATCAAGGATGGGCTACGTTGTACCAGCAGTGCTATGAGTCAGTCCTAACCCCTTCTCAGATAACGTATACTCCTATACGTGTAAAACTAATATCATTAAGCAACCTTGAGCCTGGCGGCTGGATCGAACAAATGGAATTCGATATTCGAGTGAAGAGTGATGACGATACACTACAAGAGGATAGCGTCCTGGCTAATTGGGGTGAGACCTTCATCGGGTGTGCTGAGCGAGCTGGCCGCCCCTTGACAATTCAGGAAACGATGCGAGCCAGTATCGAGAAAGCCGGGTTTGTTGATGTCCACGAGCATATTTACAAGGTACCTATTGGAGCTTGGCCTAGGGATAAGGTGCTCAAGGAGGTTGGCAAGCTCAACTACCACCACTGGGTCACTGGCATGGAAGGCTATGCAATGTGGTTGCTCACTACTTTCGGAGCACCTTCTCCATGGAGCCCGGAGGCGGTACAAGTGTATCTGGCTGAAGTCCGGGCGCAGTTAAAGGATTCCCACATTCATGGCTATGAATATGCGTGAGTTCATTTTATAGGTTCTTTGCAGAGCTATCAGTCGCTGATGAAGGATTCTAGGCGCCGGGTTTGGGGCAGGAAGCCTAGAGATGCCGAAAAGAAGAGCAATTCGACCACGCGCGAAGTAACACGCCGTGAGACCAGATCTTGATCGCTGCGCAAGCATAATTGAACCTGAAACTGTTGCCATACCAGTTTTCAGTCGTTATCATCATCACTTTGAAAGGCCATACGGATATATTTCACAATTTCTTCTATACATAAATTACTCTTCTATACATAGCTCATTATATACAAATCATTCACCATTGCGTCTATTATGCTTCCAACCTCTTACTGACCCACGAGTTGAGTGTTTCCATCTGAGCGAGCTGCACACTGCATATATGATGCTATTGCATTCCATTAAGTCGGTTGCAAAATTCGTACGGCCTAGTATGGCTACTGTCTACCCAAATGCTTCTGAGCAATGGCTCTTAGTTCGAATATCTAGCTAATGGGGGATGACGTGCCACCATTGTGGCGTCCACGAAGAGAAATCGGTAATCCCCACACATAGAAGCCGGGGTTTTGCATACCTATGTCCTGGTCAAAATGTTAAAACCATTGAAAAGCGCATACCTAATAAAATTATGATTAAATATATAATGCTTGATAGCACTTATGTCATCATACCACCCTGTGGACGACGTGACAACGGTAATGGCCTGCGCTGCGTTGGATCATCGTGAGTGCAACCAGGCGCGGGCTTTCCAAGTAGGCTAAAAAGACCGCTATGACGAAGTTCTCTCTGACTCTAGCTTCCTCGTGCCTGGGACCACTGTATAGTAGTATCGCGCGCTATCAGACCGCAGTCCTGACAATCACGCGACTGGAATGTTTGTATTGTTTGGCCTACTTCTGTATTTAGTCTGGAATCTAAGTTTCGGCTCTAAGACTCTTAGAGTTGGGCCCGCGATTCTAGGTTTCGAGAACTAGAACTTGGGTCTTGGCGGTCCCGAGTCGAATCGAACCTAGACAATCGCGGCTCCGCACGAGGCCTAGGTTATATAGTACAGAGAAGGCATGCACTACGTGCGCAGCCATTCTCCAGCTAGAGAAGACTTATAGAAACAAAGAAGGCCGACAAGGCTATTAGAACCGCCATTTGCAAGAAACGGTTCAGTAAGACGGATCGCGCGCTCGGTGAATATTAGATTTTGCTGCTCTCCCAGCCTACCTCCGTTTTAGGTGGTGGTCCGACATTTTCAAATACTACCAAAAAGAAAGCCGAATTGATGCGACTGGGCGCTCTGTTTGTGGTTAGATTGTCCGTGGAGTTCTCACGGGAAGGATATAGACAAGGGTGATAATCGGTGGAGCGGGGTTGACGAGGGACGGCCGAACGCCACTCAATGTTACGGGCGGCTACAGTGCCATGTTGACTGGCTGAGATCTAAACAAAGAGTAATCTAACATTGATCAAATGAAGTCCAGTTCTGCTCCATGCATGAAATTGTAGGTGCGACACCAAAGGAACGGACACGTCTACTTAACGAACGATAAGGTATGAGGCCACGTTGCCAGATGAATCAAAGAAACTGGAGAGTCCTGCAATCTCGCTTAAGGATGTGATGCATCCTCCAACAAGCTGAAGTATAATTGGTAGTATTATTACTACATAGCAGAGTGGCTGCATGCCCTGATTTCTTCAGCCACCAAATGTAGCTAAGTTTCATCCAAAATGCCACCCTTATGACTGGGTTTACTGCACAGTTGCATGGACGCAACGGTATTCCATTGGCCTACTCCAGATGGGCTAAGATTCATCCACAAACTAAAGTCCCTTTAATATCTGATATTAAGCGTCAGTTGACCTCCTTCTGCTTCTTGCCCTGCCATGCGGATGTTGCATATCATACGAGTGGCGCATATCGTTTGAGTATAGCATGTCGCTGGCAACTCAACGTTGCGAGCCTTATCTGAAAAATGGCAGTTGCTACCCTAACCCCTGAGCGTGTAGTAACATCGTCTGTGAAAGCATTGATGCTCCTTGACTTTTTATCTGCTCCATTGCTTACAGATTTACTTGAACGACGAGGCGCTAGAGGATTCTAATGTCACACATCACATACACATGAGCCTTTCAGGGTCCACGTTACTCTACTTCAAACCCTGGAGGGTTAAGTCACCTCCGGATGTTACTTTTTCCTTCCAGCATTCCAGGCGGGAGCGTATATAATAAACATGGTAACCCCTTGAAGATCACCTACCATAAACATCAACCGCGTCAAAGCTTCTTATCACGTCCTTTCACTTCTAAACTGCCTGTGGTGCATCATTGTTCAATCTATCTATCTAGATAATGATCTCCTCATTGAGCATTTTGGGCCCAGCCCTGGCCCTGACCCTAGCCCCCTTTGCTCGCGCTGGATTTAATCCTAGCTCATCTTCAAACATCGCAGTATACTGGGGTAAGGACAGGCTCCTACACGTGAGCTGATACGATTGGATATAGAGCTGACATGTTCCGCAATTAGGACAAAACTCCTACAATCAGGGTAGCGGCTCGCTTGCTCAGCAGAATCTCGCCTATTACTGCTCCAGTAGGTTTTCATTAAGACCTTAATAGCTATATTTGACGAAAATATAAGCTAACCTTGGAAACTTTGATTACTTTCAGACACTGATATCGATGTGAGTATGAATCTGTTATCATATGTTAACAAAACTAAACGGCTTGCTAGGTTATCCCCCTTGCATTCATGAACGGCATTACACCTCCAATTACAAACTTTGCCAACGCTGGAAACAACTGCACCGCATTTAGTGACAACCCCAATGTCCTTAACTGTACTCAGATTGCGTAGGTCCCTCCTATTTACCACTCTTACATCTTCTAAATGCCGCTCAGGGATGATATTGAGACCTGCCAGAACACCTACGGCAAGACGATTCTTCTGTCACTCGGAGGCTCTACATATACTCAGGGGGGATGGTCTTCCACAACGGATGCTCAAAATGCTGCGCAGACAGTATGGAATATGTTCGGCCCCCAGACTGGTGTCGCGATCGACCGTCCTTTTGGAGAAGCTGTGGTCGATGGTTTTGATTTCGATTTTGAGTCAACAGTCAACAACCTCCCGGCATTCGGCGCCAAGCTTCGCAGCTTGATGGATGCCGCCAGTGGAAAGCAGTATTACTTGTCTGCTGCACCCCAGTGTGTCTATCCCGATTCTGCTGATGGCACGACTCTGGCCGCTGTTGCTTTCGATTTTGTCATGGTGCAATTCTATAACAACTGGTGCGAAGTATCTAACTTCCAGGCGGGAGCAACTACTCAATCTAGTTTCAATTTTGATGTGTGGGACACTTGGGCCAAGGGCAGCCAAAACCCCAACGTGAAGGTCTTCCTAGGTATTCCAGCTAACTCCGGCGCTGCTGGTGCCGGTTATGCGAGTGGATCCCAGCTCCAGGCTGCTATTGCTTATTCTAAGCAGTATAGCAGCTTTGGAGGGGTCATGATGTGGGATATGTCGCAGCTATACGCCAACAGCGGTTTCCTCGACCAGGTTGTCAGCGACCTCAGTGCCTCCAGCACTCCCACTACAACTACAACTACAACAACGTCGGGCTCCGGCTCCAGTCCTACTGGGACCCTCGTTCCTCAGTGGGGCCAGTGTGGCGGACAGGGATATACCGGTTCTACCCAGTGTCAACCCCCGTATACGTGTGTCTACGGAGGTGCCTACTGGTCTTCTTGCAAGTAATCAGAATTTTGGCTGGACACGAGTTTTGTCAACCCTAAAGCATTGTCATGCAGGAAACCAAATTTCCACAATTTGTTATCACAGGTCTTTCTTGTACATATGATTTTTTTTAAAGAAAAAACAAAAAAGAAAAAAACTGCAAATGCCTTTCTCTTGTATATATGCAGAGCTAGAGCACGTATCTCATTTCGCGTGTCCTCTTGCCGACCCCGAACTGTGTCGGCAAAAACACCACAAGCGTAGACAGGAAATGACTTGGGCTGGTAATTTTTTTCGTCTTGCGAAATCATTAGGCCCAATTACCTTTTAATCGTAGAGATGTCCTTGGTGGTCTTGATGACGGAGCTACGATTCCTTAGTGCACAGGCCACACGGTTCAACTCTCCATAGCTAGCACTATATTGTGAAATTCGATGATACAGGACGCACTGCCACCAGACTTGTACATCCGCGATGTCTGCCAGAAACGAAACGACCTCGGGGATGATACCGCCGACCAAACAAGACATAAATAAGATCGTGCCACAACAGCTTTATTATCATCTTGACATACACACACCAACCATCCACTCATCCATCCATCCAAACAATCCCCTATCGTGTCAAATCGGCGGCAGTACGCACGGAGCATCAATCTGTCCAGATCGGCCATGTGCATGCGAGACTTGAGTTCAATAGTCATTCCTATTCGAAAGGTCGCTGCGAAGAAGAAAAATAAAAGTAGGAGAAAAAGACGAAGCTCGCTAATGAACGGGTCTCTGAGATGAGAGAAGAAAAAATGGAGAAGGGGAAGGAGGAGGAGAAGAAGAAGAAGAAGAAGAAGAAGAAGAAGAGATGAAATGCAAATCGTGAACATTCCGTTGCAATCCAATCCACAGACAAGACGGAAGACTCTATTATGTACGAGGTTGCAGATGGCAAATCAGACACATCAGTCAGTCAGTCAGTCGGTCAGTCGTCTTTCAGACGCTCGGAGGCATGAGAAGTCGACCCACCTCCGCCTCCAAGGCCCGTTGTTGCGCGAGACCTGCTCGTCGTAGACACGGAGGGGCTGGCGAAGCGGAAAGACGAGGACGAGGAGGCAGCGCCTTGCAGATCGGGTGTTGGTACACGAGCAAAGGAAGCAGGAGAATTCCGGCCATCCAAGGAGCAAGCGTCGTCTAGCTCGATCAGATCGCCCGGTCCTCGGATGCCTGTTTGGCGGCCTCGATCGTACGCTCGCTGGTTCGGTGATCCTTGCTGCAGCTCACTGAGTCCGGCTTTGGCGCGAGTGGTGACTTTTCGGACCCAGCCTTCGAAGGCGCCGCCAATGTTCTCGAGGCCGTTTGATGCGGTGGAGGTCACTGTTGATGCGGACTCGAAGGAGGATCTTCGGAGGTTGGCGGGTGGTGGAGGTGGAGCTAGCGTTGGCATGTGTTGTGCGAAAAATCGGGTCAGGCCATCCAAAGCAGGTCCTGGGACAGTTGAGGTGCGATCAAGTGTGCCAACTCCCGTACCAGTGAGCTGGATGCTACTGCGCTGGCGGAGATGGCGTGGACGGGTAGGATACGAGGGGCCTGTTGGCTTTGGTTGTTCGTCACCAGATTTAGTTCCAGGACCTTTGCCTGCTGAAGACCGCGGTGATCCAGGCGGGGAGGGGAGTCTGGGGCTTTCTCGAGAGGAGCCAGATGGCTCTATGTCTGTGTAGTGGATCGATTTTCGCCGCGTGCGAGGAAAGAATCCTAATGACCTTCGAGGAACACGGCCAATCTCCACCGGCGCAGGGAACCCATCTATTTGTACCCAGGACTCATGTTTCCAGGTCCGATTTCGTTCCGGCTCAGATGAGCGAGAGAAGGTTGTTCGTGCGGGAGAAGGGGTGGGTAACGGGACAATAGAGCTGCCTTTGGGGTCTTCGAGTGAATCGCGAGAAGACTTGTTCAAGAGATTCAGACTGTCCTTGGGTTGCACGGGTCGGCCTTTCACTGTGCATGCATCAACTGGTAAAAGAACCGTATTTCTGCTTTGGATGTCATCATTGGGCCAGAAGCCGTTCGCCTTGCGGAAGACCGCAGCTTGACACCCATATTTGATCGTCACGCCCGTGATGCTGTCACTTGCTTGTACATTGTGAACGTATGCCAAGGCCTCCTCGTCATGTTCTGGATCAGGCGCCTGATCTGAATAGTCTTCAGAAATCCTTCGTTTATGCCGAAGATCGCGGCTCGAGGTTGGACCGGTATCAGCAAGTAAAAGAGCCTCGCGCTTCTTCGCCTGCACCATCGCCTGCCGTTCTTCCTTTGTACCGGCTCCAATTTCCGGAGTCGAACGCCCAGAGGGACCCCAGGTTGAACTGCTTGATCTCGGCGCGTTATAGTATAGATCTGGTCTCGATGGTTTCCTCCGTGAAAGGACCTGGGCGGCGCTATTTGGTGTTATTCGTCCCATGTCGCTCCCTAATACTGAAGAGGCCATGCTCTGGAGGGATGACCATGGCGAGTCCAAGAAGTCCACCGGCCCGCGCGAGGATGACTGTTTTGGAGATCCGTTCCAACCAGAGGCAATTTCGTTGCGGACGCCGCGATTGGACGACTCGGTGGCACGAGATGGGCGTATCATGGGTAGGGGCGAAACACCACGGGACGACAAGGGCGAAGGAGTGGCACCGCGGGACCTCGTGGCCCCAATTTCCGGAGTGGCAGAGGAGAGCGGTTGCAAGTCATTGTTATAGGAGATATTGCTGTTACTGGTATCGTCATCTCCATCCATTAACGAGACGAAGCGGCGTGGACGCGACCGGATCTCGGAGGTGGACGTGCGGGTGCTGGCGCTTGCGCTGACGGGATTGGAGCTCGGGGAAGCATTGGCAAAGGTGTTTGGGGGACTCATTCCTATCCGTGAGGCTGGTAGAAGCCTTGCTTCAAGGGTGGTGGTTCGTCTGCTCCCTTAAAGACCAGTTGTGCGTCGCCAGGGCACTGATTGCCATCGGTGGTCTCCTAGACGAGACCCATTCGTCATCCACCCTCAGAGGCGCATTCGTGGCCTTACGACCGAGCAACACAGGCCAAGGCGCAATCATGCAACCAGCCGGAACTCTGGAGGCGAGTAGTTTATAGCACAACTGCCACTTCCTCTCGTACAAGGCGGATCACCAGTGAGCCACCTCTGCGGATGATGTGATGGAACGGGCCGGGAATGATGGTTGTCCAGGGAGTCAGGGAGGCGACCCACCCTGGAACAAACAGCACGGAGAATGGAGGACGAGGAAGGAAAAGAATGGCGGAAAACCAACCGGGTTGTTGGTAGCAGACTCTGTACAGGGACGGGCCAGAAGGATAAGAAGCCACCGGCGTAATGAAGGAGAGACGCTTGTTCGGTCGGGCTGGTGGATGATCGGCAGGCGGCGAGCAAGTAGCAGTACATGACGTTGGCTGGGGGATTCTCCCGAGCGAGAGGTACCGGTACCTTCCGTACGCGGTTGACACCTTAACGTGGATGTATGCGCTGCAATGGTATTAAATGTGTACATTATACATGAAATCCGTCGACAGTTCTATAGACAAAGATCGTGCAAGACAAGCAACAAGACCCAGGTAATGACCCCGGTATCAATCCGACATATCCAAGATCCAACGCCCTCTCGCGCGGCGAATGCCATTACGATAACATCAAAAAACTATACAAGTCACTCCGGAGGCTCAGCCATCACTGCAGGTCGCGCGTCGGCTTCAGAGGATGTCTCATCCTCGGTGCTCCATTCCTTCTCTTCCTTATCCGCGTCCTTGGCCGCCCTGGCCACCATGGCTGCGGCCGGCGTAGGCTGCGGAAAGACCTTTATACCACCGGCGCGACCAAAAAAGTCTTCTGTGCGAAGACCGCGCACTTCTTGAGGATCAACCGCAGTCATTTGCGCGCCGCTGGCTTTCTTCTGGCGAATGAGTTCCCGCACAGGGACCATGGCTGCATCGCGACACGCTTCTTTGATGTCGCTACCAGACATACCGGCCATTGTCTTGACCAAATAATGTAAATCGAAATTGTCGCGGTCGACCTTGGTGTCCTTGAGGATCAGGCTGAGAATGCGAAGTCGCTGTGCCGCCGGAGGGAGGGTAACTGGGAACTTCTTGGGCATTCGTCGGAGGATGGCTTCGTCGATATCCTGAATGCGGTTGGTTGCGCCAAGAACAACAATGCGCTGCGGCTCTCCCATAGAATTGGCGGACATCAAACCGTCCCAGTGCGTCATGAATTCTGCCTTGACCATTCCGCTGGCTTCGTGCTCGCCACTTCTCCGAGTCCCGAGCACCGCATCGATTTCATCAATGAAGACAATGGAGGGCTGGAGTTTGCGCGCAAGAGAAAATACCGCATTGACAAGCTTGTTGGAATCACCGTACCACTTCTCCGTCAAAGTCGAGATATGCAAGTTGATAAAACAGGCTCCACTCTCGTGGGCGAGGGCTTTGGCCAGCATGGTTTTGCCGCACCCCGGCGGACCATAGAGCAACACGCCAGATGGCGCGGTGAGAAGAGAAGATGTAGAGGTGTACAGATGCGGCATGGTCAGCGGGTAGATGACCGACTCCTTTAATTCGTCGATGATCTCGTCAAGTCCTCCAATGTCTTCGAACGAGACAGCAATATCCTCCGGGGCGACAACGTCCATAGCGATCGCTTGTTCATATTGAGTGAGGGAGAGCTCCCCGCGACGTTGTCGGCGTCCTCCCCGTTTTGTCCCTCCTCTCCGCGGCGAGTCGCCGTCCGATTCATCTCCGCCATCCAATCTGCGCAAGATAGCAGCAGACTTCCGCTTTTGCTCCTCTTTCTTCTGGCTCTCTGGATCGAAATCAACGCGCGACAGGAGATAGCGAATGAGAAAGTAGGCAGAGGCCGACTGGAGACAGCGTCAGTTCTGAACCATGATTAGTAGGGCATGGAATGTCACTCACTGTGCCGGCAATCATGACCAGCTCCTGCAGGAACTGTTGCCATCGGCGGCCGCCTGCTGAAGCCATAATGATAAAAAAATAATGGCAGGGGATGAGGGGAGTGGTCAAGAGAAGATAGAGACGGGGAGAGAGAGACAAGTTACTTGGTCGGGCCTCGGGGCAAGTGTGGCGTTTGTGGCTGGAGATCACATGCCCATGACGCGGGTTGGTCTTTTTGTTGTGGTTTGTTTCGCGCGTGTTTGATCCCATAGTTAAGTTAGTTATCTCCCTCCTTCACATCATTCTTATCCATCCCCGCCATGCCGAAGCGGAAAGCGCCCTCCAAGATCTCGGGACTCGTTGACTCGGACGACGAGGACATCATCCAATTGACCGAAAATGAGAACCTTCCTGCCAACCCCGAAGCCCCCGCCAAGAAGCGACGCGGTCGACCACGCATCTCGCATGAGGATGCGCCGGAGCCCAAAACCAAGGCCGCGACAGCTGCAACCAAACAACCCGCTAAGCGAGGAAGGCCAAGAGGCAGTAGTCGCGCAGCGTCGGTGGGAACCGACGGCGCCGACGACTATGAGCAAGAAAATGAGGATCCTGCTGCCCGGACGGAGAAAAAGACTGCAAACGCAGGAAAACCTGCGGCGACGCGTGGCAGAGGACGCCCTCGCATGACCAGCGCGACAACGGCAACTAGTACGACAAAGCAAATGCAGACCGATGGTGAATTCGAATTCACACCCACCGGTACGCGGAAAATCGCTTCCAGTGGAACCTCGCAGGCACTGGCCGAACCCCGTGGATCACGGCGGCAGATCGCCAAGCCTGAAGTGCCCGAGTCACAGCGGGAAGACGAGGAGTATGATGCAGAAGATGGGGTGGACGAGACCGTTTTCCCAGATCCGCCCAGTGCCAGTCGCTATGTGACCAAGAACGCTCGTGCTCGAATTACCGCTTTGCGAAACTCTCAAGATTCCTCTCCTCGTAAGCGCAGACTGGGCATGGAGTCCGAGCCCAACGGCGGGGATCCCGACTTGCGACGGAGGTTGGGTGAACTCACCAAAAAACATGATGCTTTGGAGATCAAATACCGTAATCTTCGCGAAATTGGCATTGTCGAAGCAAATTCCAATATGGAGAAGCTGCGGAAGCAATGTGAAAATGTCACTACGGGTATGTTCATTCAAGTGACAAGTTATGGAGCAAAGCTAACAAACCTGCTAGCATCGAATGAGTTGATTGCTTCCCTGAAATCGGAGTTGGAGGCGCAGCGAGCTCTAGGACAGCAGAGTCGCGGCTTCCAAAAGCAATTAAAAGACCGCGACACTGAGATGGCACGGCTCCAGGCACAGGCCGACGAGGCGCGCAATCAGCTTGCTTCCGCACAATCTGAGATCAAGACGCTCGGAACGAAGCTCGCAGCTGCGCGAAACACAGCTGCGAGTCTCGAGAGCGCTGCAAAGGCTCCCGGCAGTGCTATCAAGGGTGGAGGAGCCAGTCGCGCAACATTGGCCGCTAGTGCCGAAGCTGCACAGGTCGCGCAGCTCAAGGAAGATTTGTACAGTGATCTCACGGGTTTGATCGTCCGCGATGTTAAAACCCGCGAATCGGATCACCTGTATGATTGTATTCAGACCGGCGTCAACGGATGTAAGTTTGCTCCTGTCTTTTTGATCTGGATAATTGCTAAACCTTGGCAGCTCTGCATTTCAAACTAGCCATTCCAATGGCCTCCGCGGCTGACTACGAGACTGCGGAATTCCAGTATCTCCCTCTCTTGGATGCTAACCGTGACCGTGAATTGGTGGATATCCTGCCGGATTTCTTGACGGTAGACATTACTTTCAATCGGCAGCAAGCGTCCAAGTTTTACACGAGAGTGATGGATGCATTGACCAAGCGACGATCGAGTTCGGCGCAGTAGGTATGGTGCTATATAGGTGTTTGGGTGGTTGTGTTTGGAGTTTCCTCTTTTCTTTTGGATACCGCTCTTGTTGTTCTTGTAAATATTCAACTTGTCGCCTTTTCTGGTCCTATAGCCCAGTAATCTACCTTGTTTTATACTCGTGCCTGGCAAAATCTCCATTGACACGGCCTTATTGGCTCACCGCCAAGTCCCCCCAAGTTCCCCAAACGAGTGTCCGCAACTTCTTGTTTTTGTTCCATCCAGGGGATTCTGTCCACTCTTTTCTTTCTCCAACCCCGGCATTCCTTTGGAACCCCCTGTGAGCGGAGCGAAATCATGGCGCGTCTCGGTCGCCTTGGGTTCCTTACCCTCGCCGTGGTCTTCCACTTGATCTATACCTACTCCATCTTCGACATCTACTTCGTGAGCCCCATTGTTCGGGGCATGCGATCCTACGGTGTCGAAAGACCCGCTGGCACCGATGCCCCCGCAAAACGTCTTGTCCTGTTCGTCGCCGACGGTCTACGCGCCGACAAGGCTTTCCAGGCCTTCCCAGACCCATCCCCCGAATCCCCCGATCGCGACAGCAACCAATTGATCCGCCTGGCACCTTTTATTCGCTCGCAGGTGCTCTCACATGGCACGTTTGGCGTCTCCCATACTCGCGTCCCCACCGAATCTCGCCCCGGCCATGTTGCACTCATCGCGGGCCTGTACGAGGATGTTTCGGCTGTGACAACGGGTTGGAAGATGAACCCTGTCAACTTTGATAGCGTATTTAACCAGAGTCGGCACACGTGGAGCTGGGGTAGTCCGGATATCCTTCCCATGTTTAAGGAAGGCGCGGTACCCGGCAGGGTGGACGCGGAGACGTACAGCGAGGAAGCGGAGGATTTCACCGTGGACGCGACACACCTGGATACCTGGGTATTTGACAAAGTGCACGGGCTGTTCGAGTCTGCAAAGACCGACCCGGAGCTGGATCGGAAGCTGCGCGACGACAAATTAGTATTTTTCCTGCATTTGCTGGGATTGGACACCACCGGCCATGCCTTTCGCCCTTACTCCAAGGAATACCTGCACAACATCAAGATCGTCGACAAGGGAGTGCAATCGGTTACAAAATTGGTGCAGGATTTCTACGGAGATGGCAAAACAGCATTCGTCTTCACCGCGGACCACGGGATGAGCGACAAGGGTAGCCATGGAGACGGGCATCCGGACAACACCCGCACGCCGTTGGTTGCCTGGGGATCCGGGGTTGCGAGCCCCAAAACTACCAATGGCGCGGATGTGACTGGCCACGAAGACGGGTTTTCGTCGGATTGGGGATTTGACCAGGTCCTCCGCCATGACGTGGCACAGGCCGATGTGGCTGCTCTCATGGCATATCTGGTTGGCCTGGACTACCCTGTGAATTCTGTGGGCCAACTGCCGCTGGCATATCTCGATGCCAGCCCACAGGAGAAAGCAATGGCCGCTCTTGCAAATACGCGGGGTGTGCTAGAGATGTACCGGGTCAAGGAAGAGCAGAAAAGGGAGGCCGTGCTTCGGTACGTGCCCTTCGAGCCTCTTTCTGGCCATGAAGAAACCTCTGTCGAAGGAAGACTCTCCAAAGTTGAAGCACTTATCACCAATGGCGCTTATGAGGAGTCCATTGCTTTATCATCGGAACTGTTGTCCACCGCGCTTGAGGGTCTGCGTTACCTGCAAACGTACGATTGGCTCTTCCTGCGCACCGTCGTTTCTCTGGGCTACTTGGGCTGGATCGCGTACGCTCTCACTTCGGTGATTGACCTGCACGTCCTGCATGGCGCCACGGACTCAAATCGGACGATGGCCAGCACCATGTTCTTCTCATCCATTCTAGTGGTTTTGTTTTCTGTTTTCCTCTACCAAGGGTCCTCATGGCGGTACTACTTCTACGGCGTGTTCCCCGTCTACTTCTGGGAAGAAGTTTTCGCTCGCCGCAAGGCTTTGACTGCCGGCCGGGAGATTGTTCTCGGTCATGTCCGTTCGTTCAAGGGCTACCTGACTTTTGGACTCCAGTTGCTAGCATTCCTTGCTGTCCTTGAGGCTCTCGTATGTCTCACTCTTCTTTTTCTCTGCAATTTCTGACTCGTTCCTCGCCAGGTCCAATCCTATTTCCATCGGGAAATATTCACTGTCTGCTTTGCCTTGGCCGTTTTCTGGCCTACTTTCTACGGCATGGACTTCATTCGCAACCATGTGCTTCTATCGACAACATGGGCAGTTGCCAGTGGATTGATGGCCACGTTTACTCTTCTCCCGGTGACCAAAATGGAGAACATTGATACCATGTAGGTTTCTTGAACCACCAATTGAATACCTGTTGACCGGCTGTCAAGTACCTATGGCGCGTTTCTGATGTTCTTCACCGGCGTTTTGTATTTGCTTTTCGAGGATGCCATCATTGGCCACCGCGGTTCTTCATCGCAAGCCTCCCTCAGCAGTCTAGGCGCGCGGATTATCATGGGCTCACAGATCGGCATGATTCTGCTCGCCTTGGTTGTCACCCGGTCTAGTGTCTTCTCTCTTCAGGCTCGCCAGGGGTTGCCTTTTGGAAACTTGGTGGTGGGGTGGTTCGTCCTAGGTAAGTTTTGAAGTTGCATGTCTCTCGGATCCTATCTAATATTGCGCAGTGGCCTCCCTCGCATCGCCCTTCCTGCATCGCCTTTACCCTAACAGCCACTACCTGCACCGTCTCATGGTCCTCTTCCTGACCTTCTCACCAACCTTCATCATCCTCGCCATCTCCTACGAGGGCCTGTTCTACTTTGTGTTCTGCATGACCCTCGTAACATGGGTGCGCCTCGAACACGCCATCTACGTTCACACGGCTGGATCGAGGCCTGTCCTGGACAACAGGAAATCCGACACGGCGACGGCCACTGTCGAGGGACAGACATACCACTACCGAGCCCTCACCCTCTCCGACACCCGGGTGGCCCTATTCTTTTTCTTCCTACTACAGTCCGCCTTCTTCAGCACCGGCAACGTCGCCTCCGTCTCGACCTTTTCCCTCGACAGCGTCGTCCGCCTAGTTCCCGTGTTCAACCCCTTCAGCCAAGCCGCGCTCCTCATCTTTCAAATCCTAATTCCCTTCGCCATCATCAGCGCCAATCTGGGGATCCTCAACCGCCGTCTAGAAGTCGCGCCCAGCGCCTTGTTCATGGTGGTGATGGCGCTCTCGGACGTGATGACCCTCAACTTCTTCTACATGGTGCGCGATGAGGGCTCGTGGCTGGATATCGGCATGACGATCAGCCACTTCTGCATCGCTAGCTTCCTGTGCACTTTCGTCGCGGGCCTGGAGTTCCTCAGCGAGGTGTTCATCAGCGGCGTCGAGTTTGGGCCGTGGCCCACTACTGCTTCCAAGCTGGGGGAGGTGGCGAGTGCTGTGGAGGGTTCCGTGGAATGCGGGCATGAGGGTGGAGGCGGAGGTCCGCCGACGAACGGGAACGGAAACGGGGGAAGTAAGAAGATGAAGACGAAGGCGAAGAAGAAGGGTGGCTGATACTTGCATACTTACTTGGGTCAGTCTTGATTTTTAATTGGGGCCGGGACTCTTGTACCTACTGTATTCCTAGCTACGGTCGTTGATGTTGAATACATGGACCGCTCCTCTGAACTGGCCTCATTCGTTGACTTCCATGGTCCCCGCGAGTATCCACTGCAGTCCATGGTGCCTGACATGGATGGCGGGCTTAGCTTATTCAGAGACCACCTGATTGGCCCAAGCTGGGCGGAACAGTTGAACCTCGGCATCACAAGATCTGACCGTCTCTCTGTTCCTCTCTATCTACCAACATCCTATACGCCTTCTTTACGGGTCAGCCAGAACGCGCACTGACTATCAGCCCCTGCCACCATCCCCGCAGACGCCCGCATCCATCCTTCGCGTATTTCCGTACTTCCTGTTCCCCGCAAAATCTAACACTTACTTCCCACAGTTGGAAATAGTGGTGATCGGCTCGCATGATCTCCGGCTGAGTAGATCTGCGTAGTGGCTCTGGCGCTATTGTCTCACTAAGGTGGCCGAGAACCGGATTCTTCCATCGTAGTGAGGTTACTGTATCTTAAGGCCGTGATTATTAGTGTTGTTGTTACCTACCGTGGTGGTTGGTGCGTTCGTCGGATTGATCGATTCCGCCCCCTTTGGCGGGGAGGAAGAGGCTGAAGGTGGTCTGGTGTGGTATTTCCACGGCGGTGGAGTGGACTGGGGTGAAACCAGTGAGACTCCCCAGTTCTCGACTCTTCCACCACCGACGGAGTATAGAGGAGGTAGTGTACCATATATCATTACATTAAGACCGGAACTGAAGAGTGTAGACACAGTCGCTATTATATACCTCGAGCTCACTCACGCATCAGACCATTACCGCCTAGTCGTATCAGCCACTCTACACCCTCATCTCCACCATGACCTCAGATGATCCGTATTGCCACACACCACACCGTTTTCCCTTCAGAGTCCATCCCATCCCATCCCATCCCATCCATCCAGCCATTCTGATATTCCCCTTCCCATTCATTCCACCTCTTCTTCCTCTTCCGGTCCTTTTTCTTCCCCCTTCCGGTTTGAGTGGCGCGCGAGTAGGCTGCAGTCCATCCAGTCTACCCTCCCTCCCTCCATCCCAATTCCCTGACCCAGCCTATCCTCATCCTCCCACACAAATCCCCTTTCTCTCCCCCCAGTCCCAGTCCCTCCTTTATACTCTTCCTCCTCCTCTCCGCCCCCTCCTCTTCCGACTCTCACCTACCTTCTCTCCCTCGCTCCCTACCCTCCCGCCCCTCCCTACAGACTCGAGTGGAAGTCGATCCAGTGCCTGGGCAGTCGGCCATGAGCACTACGACGGAGTCGCACGCCGAATCATACCCGGCCAACCACGGCAGCCCTGCTCCCAGCGCCGCGGGCTCGACAGGAACATCCGGGATCACCGTGCGCGGTGGTCCGAACAATTCACAGATGAGTTTCAGAAGGTAAGCAATGCACTTTTCCTGTGTTTGATGGGGGCCGTTGCGGTCGCGGGGTCTTGTTTCGGGCGCAAAGAGAAGAGAGAGACGGAGATTTTGCGGCGACGTTAGGCGATGTTTCACTATTTTATCAGATGTTGACTGGATTTATCTAATCTCTAGACAACGTGCATCACGCGCGTGCGAGGTACGTCCTTTTTGTTTCGACGGTCGAGACGCGATCGATCTGATGCTGCTGGGGGGAGGGTGCCTCGGCACCTCGGCCCCGTTGCTTATCGCAAACAAGCAGCACCACACACACAATATGTATTTCTGGTGACCAAGCTGACCACGTTTTTTTTTATTGTCGTGTTTTAGACATGCCATTCCCGCAAGGTAAGTAGCCCCGAACAAAATTGATACGGTCGCTTGTTCTGACTTTCGTATGAAATAGGTTCGTTGTGACGCCGCCAGCCTGGGCGTCCCCTGCACCAACTGTGTCGCCTTCTCCATCGAGTGCAAGATCCCTACCCCGAAACGCAAGAAGAACACAGGCCAATCTAAGGGCAAGGAGGGCGGTGAGTACGGTGACAGTCCGCCTCCAAGTGCATCGTCCGTGGTCGACGCGGCGGTTGCTCACTTCCGACCCTCGGCCGGCTCCGACTTGCCTGCCGTATTCAACGACCAACAGGGGCATTCGACCGACTCAGACGAGAAGGATGAGGTGCTTGGATACCGAAGCAACCGGATGGCCGTCGACGGCATGCCGGTCACCTCTCTCACCGAGTCGGAGGCCGCCATGCAGGCCTCGGCGGACAATGCCTATGCGCAGTTCATGAAGCCCAAGTTTGCGCGCGCCCCGATTAAAGAGGCAGGCCGTGTGGCATATCTGGGCGAATCGTCGAATTTGTCGCTGTTGGTTCAGGATCGTCACGGCACGACAGATGTGGTCCACTACCCACTGCCGCCGAATATCAGAGGGTCTCGTGCGCGTCTGACAGACTTGGATAATCTGGAGATTGACATTCTCCACCAGCGTGGTGCGTTTCTTCTTCCACCGAAGCCGCTGTGTGACGAGCTGGTCGATGCCTATTTCAAATGGGTCGCGCCCGTCGTGCCCATCATCAACCGCAGTCGGTTCATGCGCCAGTACCGGGACCCCAAAAACCCACCGTCGCTGCTCTTGCTGCAGGCGATTCTGCTGGCCGGATCGCGAGTGTGCACCAACCCGCAGCTCATGGATGCCAATGGATCGACAACGCCGGCTGCGATGACCTTCTACAAGCGGGCCAAGGCCCTGTATGATGCCAACTATGAGGATGATCGGGTCACCATTGTGCAAGCGTTGGTGCTCCTGGGCTGGTACTGGGAAGGACCTGAGGGTGAGTTTCTTCAGATAATTGAAACCATCCTGATACTGACTGGTTGTAGATGTTACGAAGAACGTGTTCTACTGGACCCGAGTCGCAATAGTTGTGGCTCAGGGCTCTGGCATGCACCGCAGCGTGGAGACCTCCCAGCTGAGCAAGCCCGACAAGAGACTCTGGAAGAGAATCTGGTGGGCGCTCTTCACTCGCGACAGATCCGTGGCAGTGGCGCTGGGTCGGCCGATTGGAATCAACACCGACGACTCGGACGTCGAGATGGTGACGGAGGATGATTTTATCGAAGACGAGCTCGACATCAAGGCTGAATATCCCCCGGATCCGGTCCACGTGCAATTCTTCTTGCAGTATGTCAAGCTGTGCGAAATCATGGGTCTGGTGCTCTCGCAACAGTACTCGGTGGCATCCAAGTCACGCCGTATGAACGCTATGGACCTTACCCACTCCGACATGGCGTTAGCCGACTGGCTTCAGAACTGTCCCAAGGAAGTGTGCTGGCAACGATCCCAACACCATTTCTGGGCTGCTCTTCTCCACTCCAACTACTACACCACGCTCTGTCTTCTGCACCGGGCGCACATGCCACCAGCCTCGTCGGCGCCGGGTAGCTACCGAACGGAGGAAATGGCGTATCCATCGCGCACGATTGCTTTCCAGGCCGCGGGCATGATCACATCCATTGTCGAGAACTTGCAGGCGCACCAGGAAATCCGATATGCCCCCGCGTTCATTGTCTACAGCTTGTTTTCGGCTCTGATCATGCACGTGTATCAAATGCGTTCGTCGGTCCCCTCTATTGTGGCAACCTGCCAGGAAAGGATCCACGTCTGCATGCATGCCCTCAAGGATGTATCCAAGGTGTGGCTGGTTGCGAAGATGGTGAATACATTGTTCGAGTCTATCCTTGGCAACAAGATCCTGGAAGAGCGCCTGCAGAAGGCTGCCGGTAGGAGGCACCAGCGAACCCGGCATGATCACGCCGCTGCCTCAAAGAAGCAGCCAGAGCCGCCGAAGCGCAAGTTCGACGATATGGATCTTGGACTGCCCAACGGCGGTCCAACGCCTCCTGTCTCGTACGAGCGTTCTCGGCCTCAGACACCGGCCGTCACCCCCTCCCGAGAACTCAATCAACCTCCCCTGGGCCAGACGTCTCCCAACGCAAACGCACACCGCGGTGCCCAGGACCCTGTGGGAGGTGGGCCAGCCAACTCGCGCGGCAATACTCGTCCGACCACCCCTTTCAACGCCCAGTTCTCTCTCCCCGCCACTCCTCCTGATTTCTTCCTGGTAACGCGCACATCCCCCAACCTCTCCCCCTCGCTTTGGGAGAATTTCCAGCCCGACCAGCTCTTCCCCGACGGCACGGCCATCTTCCCAGAACTTACATCCCCTCCTCCCCCAACGACCATGGACCCGCAGCTCCAAATGCCGACGAACATGCAAGCTCCGAACATCGGCCAGCGGCCAATGATGGGCGCCCAGCCTCAGCAGGTCCCTACCCGCAGCATGTCTGTGTCGCAGGGTAGTCCGCAGCTGATGTCCGGTGTTCCTGCCGGCTTGGGGATGCCGGCCACGGCGGCGCCGCAGCAGATGTTTGGCATGGAGGGCCAGCAGTGGCCGATGCAAAGCCTGGACGGGACTCTGAGCGGCGCGGCCCTGGACGCGGCCAGCCAGGACGACAATTGGAGCAGCAGCTCACGCAGTGGGCCGACTGCGCCCACGACCCTGAACGTGGAAGATTGGTATGCTCCCTGTCTCGCTCCCACCGACTTGATCCGTGCTAACCTTGCTTGCTTCAGGTTCCAATTCTTCGGCATCAACGGCGGCTTTGGCGATCTGGCGGCTTGATGGCGGTCAAGCATTGCACAAAGTTCTTTGTAGTAGCACCCTAATCCTCTCCTCTACTCCCGCTGGTACATAAACACTTTCTTCTGGGCTCCCCAAAACATATGGTGGAACAGGATGGGGCGTTTTGGTTACTTTTGTCTTTGGCTCTAGTGTGTGACTTGGTTCTGTGGATATTGATTTTGCTATGGTGTCTGCTGCGTTAGTGTTAGGAAGGTAAAATGGATTGATGTATTCTTCTGTTCAATGGTAGTAGTTGGTTGATGCCTGAGGAATAAACATCATGCACTAACCCCCATTCACCCTAGCGGATGACGAAATCGCTGCGGCCGGGTCTCGGCCAATCACCGCGCAGTGCCAATTCTGGGGCAAGCCAGAGTCATCGAGTGCATCAACAATTTTCAATGCGAACTCTCTCTCTCTCTACATATTTCAGGTCACTCTGATTCCTCTTCTTCTTCTTTGCTTTGATTTGTACCTGCCCTCTTCCTTTCAATTATCTTTTCACCTCACCTCTCCTTCCCTCTCTCGCTCTGTCTGCCCCGCTCTGCAGCGATGTCGGAGTCAGGATCCGGAGCACCCAATGCTGCGTCGGGGCCATCCAGCGCTCTGAAGAAGGCCTTCCCTCACGTCGATCTGCAGGGCAATGATCTTCCGCCCTCGCCTGCGCCGTCCAGCCCGCACGCCGGTCGCCGATATGCTATTGCCACCGAACTGGTCTTTACCGAGGGGAGTGATCAGTACAATGCTAGCAGTGTGCCAATCTACCAGGTGAGCATTGAGATACACTATTGTCAGAGAGGGAAGTCAATGCTGACCTGCTTGATCTTCACAGAGCGCAACCTTCAAGCAAACCTCCGGTGCTGGCGGCGGCGAGTATGACTACACCCGCTCGGGCAATCCCACCCGCACACACCTCGAGCGACACCTCGCCAAGATCATGTCCGCGCAGCGCGCGCTGGTTGTCTCTTCCGGCATGGCCGCCCTCGACGTGATCACGCGGCTTCTCCGACCAGGCGACGAGGTCGTCACCGGTGACGACCTGTACGGGGGCTCGAACCGGCTGCTGAAGTACCTTTCAACAAACGGCGGGATCATTGTACACCACGTCGACACGACAAACCCTGACAAAGTGGTCGAAGTGCTCAGCCCCAAAACAGCCATGGTTCTCCTGGAAACGCCCACAAATCCACTCATCAAGATTGTGGACATCGGCAAGATCGCAGCCGCCGCACACGAAGCAAACCCCGCCTGCCTGGTCTCCGTCGACAACACCATGATGTCCCCCCTCCTCCTCAACCCACTCGAACTGGGTGCCGACATCGTCTACGAAAGCGGCACGAAGTACCTATCAGGCCACCACGATCTAATGGCCGGCGTGATCGCAGTCAACGACATCGCTCTCGGCGAACGGTTGTATTTTACTATCAATGCATCCGGCTGCGGTCTCTCGCCCTTCGACTCCTGGCTACTCATGCGCGGAGTGAAAACCCTGAAAGTGCGCATGGAGCAGCAACAAAGTAACGCGCACCGCATCGCCGAGTTCCTCGAGACCCACGGCTTCAAGGTCCGCTACCCCGGCCTGCGCTCGCACCCGCAGTACGAGCTGCATAACTCCATGGCGCGCGGCGCGGGTGCGGTGCTTTCGTTCGAAACGGGTGATGCCGCTGTGAGCGAGCGCATTGTTGAGAGTGCTAAGATCTGGGCTATTTCCGTTAGCTTTGGCTGTGTCAATAGTCTCATCAGCATGCCCTGTCGGATGAGCCACGCGAGTATTGATGCGAAGACCAGGGCGGAGCGCGCCATGCCTGAGGATCTGATTCGGTTGTGTGTTGGTATTGAGGATGTGGATGATTTGATTGATGATTTGCGACGAGCGGTAAGTTGGGTGTTGGCTCGGATTTACTACCGTGGACTTTGCTGACTTTTACATGCATTTAGCTCGTCCAGGCCGGCGCCGTCAATGTGACGCTGGATGGTATTGAGGCGCACCCCAGGGCATAGTAGTATATACACACCAAATATTTCGGATGGCGTTAGGACAATGAATATTATGATGGTTTTGCTGTAACTTCGGGTACTTGAACTATAAGGTTACTCTTATAGGCTGCTCATCGTTTATCCGAACTCCGGCATCGGCTATCTGCCCGGCCCTTTCTCGTCCGGATAAGTTTAACCCTGTTGACTAGCCCCATTGACTTGACCATTCTTGGTCGTCACCTTTCTTTCATTCGAGTCATTCTTTTTCGACTTGCTTGTTGGTCCGATGTTTGCTCATCGTTGATTTATTCGTATTCCCTCGTTTCGAGATGCCCGATGCCGTCGCCCAAAATGCGTCCGGCTTTCCCTCCGTGGCGACCATCAAAGACCGCTCTTCCATCGCGCGCTCGACACCGCCAACATGGAACTCCAAGGACATAGGTCTGCGACTCGGCGTCGATGTCGCCAGCGCCATGTCAGCAGGCGCGCTGACCTGTCCGCTGATTACCATTATTGATCGGTGCGTTGTCCGACATTCCTCCCTCTCACTGGCCGTGCGGAAGATCAAGAAGCTAATGAAAGCAATCGATCCTCCAGAGCAATCATTGAAAAAGCCTCCAAAGGCTTCCCCATCGGCCAGACCATAACCAGCTGTTTGCGATCAATGCTCAGCCGCCCCAGCGGCTTCTTCCTCAGCACGCCCTTCCTCCTCATCTACACCCTATATACATCAACCTACCTAACTGCCAACACAATTGACACCGTAACCTCCACCCTGCGCAACCAGAACTACTCCACCGTCACGCCGGGGCCGGCCAAATTCATCTCCACAACGGCTGTCAACATGGGGATATGCATGTACAAAGACGCGCGCTTCGCCAAGATCTTTGGCGCATCGACCTCCCCGTCTCCTCTATCGTGTATATACACCCAGCCTCATTCCGCGCTGAGAAGTCCGCCATTATCCCTCTCCCAGAAAGGAGGACCCGCGCAGACAGCACCAGCAGCGCCCACCATCCCCAAGATCTCATATTCATTATTCTGCCTCCGCGACAGCGTCACCATCTTCGCCTCCTTCAATGTCCCCGCCCTCATCGCTCCCTCAATACCAGACTTCATCGCCTCAACCCCCAACATGAAAGCCGCGACTGCGCAATTCGCCTGTCCCGCGCTGATGCAGTTCGCCAGCACGCCTATGCATCTCCTTGGCTTGGACCTGTATAACAGACAGCCGGCGGGTGGCCTGCCCTGGACGGATCGTCTGGCAAGGATTCGCCGGGATTATGTGCCTAGCTGCTTTGCGCGCATGGGGAAGATTGTTCCCGCTTATGGCATTGGCGGTGTGGTCAATGTTAGAATGAGGGCCTCGTTAATGCAGTGGCTTGAGAGGAGGTGAAATCTTCCTTGCATTGATGATATGATTCTTTTTCTTGATCTTTGTTTGCATTTCGTCTGGTCTGGTCTATATACAGGCTGTGACGTGCATACATACACACTCTCACACTCTCCACTCACACACAGTTGCTTTACATTTTGGCGCTTTGCTTTTGTTTTCGGCTTTATGCTTTTTGCTTTTTGCATTTTGCATTTTACCTTTTGCTTTGAGGACGTCGAGTCTTGCTTCACTGAAGTCAGACAAGACTTGTTTCTTGGGAGTTCGGACTCTGCATTTCGTGTCATAGATTATTAGATGGACATGGCTCATTCATAATTCGGCGTTCTTTGGGCTTTATCTTTTTGGGTTGGTCTCTTTCTTTTTCTTCCTTGTCTGATTTTTGGATATATATCCTCCTTTCGAGTTGTATTTACAACTGGATATATTAAATGCATTTCGGTGAATCAAAGTCTAGTTCAATAGCCTGGATATGTATCGTCTTAACGGAGTGATATATTTGAACTCGGTATATAGCCTGAAAATTATCACCGTTCTCTTCCCTGTTTTCCTAGGATGGGAATTTCTGTAGAAGACGATTAAGGGTGATTACAATCTGAATTTCAATCTCCAAATATATTTGAATACCGCAACCTTGAGAGTCATGTTGTATGCGTCGGTTAACTCCTCGCCGCTGCCAATAGCGAGTCAACAAGACTGCTTTTCGCTTTTCGAAGGTCCACTACAACAAATTCCAGCAATTCAAGGATACCCACATGTATCCCCCGGCACCAGGGCACCAGTGATTACAATATTTGAAGGCATAATGATTTGCGGCTGAGTACAACCCGTTAGGGTTCTGGGTTAGATTGACTGTGCACGAACAGAGCATTCGACAAACAAAGCTCGGCCGGATGTGGACTTGGCTTATATAATAGGTAAATGGTTCTTAAGCAACGGTGTAAATGTACGGCAGGTAATCTTCTCAACTTTGATGTCATTAATCTCTGGACGATAAGTGCTGATGTATGGTTACAATTCCTCGGTGGTTATAACCACGAACTTCGGGCGAGGGAGGGTATGCTTTATCAGCACGTATAATTTGTCAACCACGACACTTGTTGCACAACAGTAAATGAGTAATTAGCTGTTTTGCAATTGGCAGCTGACCTGTACCCTCAGAGCTCGGCCATAAAGCTATATCCTGCGCTATACCTGTCTTTGCTTCAGTTGCACTCTTGCTCAATCGTAGCACTAACGAACCTCGCCGCCGTTCGTCGCTACCATGACTACACAAAAAGCCATCGTTATCACTGAGCCTCACACTGAGAGCCTCGTGTCCGACAGGCCTATCCCGCCTCTACGTGACGGTTACATCCTCGTCAAGACCGTGAGCGTGGCCGTCAACCCCTCCGACTGGAAGCTCATCGCCTTCCTTGCGCCGCCGGGCGTACTTGTGGGATGCGACTATTCGGGCATCGTGGAAGCCGTCAGTAAAAACGTAAAAAAGAAATTCAGCAAAGGCGACCGCATCTTCGGGTTAGTGCACGGTTCCAATACCGTGCAACCCGAGGACGGCGCCTTCGCCGAGTACATCCTAACTAAGAGCGGTTTGCAAATGAAGATCCCCGACGACATGAGTTTCCAAGTGGCCGCGACACTAGGGGCGGGCATTAACACTGTGGGACAGGCTTTCAAGAATTCAAAGTTGAATCTGCCCACCGACCTCGTCAAGAACGCTCTGCCGATCCTTATCTATGGCGGATCTACAGCCACCGGCACCCTAGCTATTCAATTCGCCAAACCGTCCGGCTATAGGGTGCTCACGACCTGCTCGCCGCACAACTTCAACCTGGTCCGCCAGCTTGGCGTAGACACCGTGTTTGACTACAAGGATCCCGAGGCTGTGAAGGAAATTCGCCAATACACCAACAACAATCTGAAGCTAGTGTTGGACTGCATTTCGGATGACTCTAGCATGGAGTTTTGCGACAATGCTCTCTCCACCGAGGGCGGCGAGTACAACACCTGGCCTGCGGTGGGTATTGAGCGCCAATGTGAATAGTGGCCAAACAATCGTCTACACGAGCATCGGCGTGTCTTCTCTCAGCAGCCGGAAATTTCGATCAATATCACTCGGGTCAGTAATATAGCCGGATTGTTAGTTGACCGACACTAGGCCTAGCTAGACTATGGACTATAGATTATTGCCCAACTGGGACCGTGAACCAAGGCCTTCAGAACAGTGACCGCAATCTAAGGACCGGTGGCTGTGGCGGAAGGGCCGTGTCTTGAGGGCGGGTGGTTCAAAGCCTCGGCTGCGGGCGAAGTCTACTAGCGCTCCCTCTTTTGCCAGTATTTTCCGAAGAGGTTGAAAAGTTCACGGAACCACCCCTAAGAAGTTGCGCGTTTCCAAACTGTTGGGTTATTTCATGGGTGCCTGCGTCCTGTATCAGCATTCAGACCCACGTAAAATGGGGCCGCTCCAACGACGCTCACCATCCGAGCATGTCGAGGAAAGCGCGAAAGTCTAATTCTGGACTCTGTAAACTGTTGATGGAATGCAAAAGTTAACCCCTTTTGCGAAGCTTACACCGTGCTCCCGTGGAAGAGAATCACTCTCTGACGCCCATATGCCCAGCAAGTCTTGCTAGAACTAGATCTCGCTAAATGTCAGGAGTGGGGACTCTGGTATTTGCTATGTAGTCCCGAATGTACCGTGGTCTCGAACCGGAGGTCACGAATTATCTAACTATAGGTTCTAGACTATTTAAGTCTAAGTCATCCCTATTTACGTGGGAGATTAATCCTTCGCGACGTCAACTAGGGGCCGTGGGTGGAGAATAGCAGAATCCTGCGAGTCCTCGGCGTATTGCACGGTTCGCACTAACGACATCCTTTTGCACGCCTCTCGACACTATGCAAATGTACGAGCAGCTCGGGGGCCGGAGCTAACCTCGAGTGAAATGAAGATCTCCCAAGCTGAAAAGTACTTATTTACGGGTACTTAGCCCGCTCTCCAACGAAAGATAATATTTTGCCTTTCACCGTATTGGTATTCTAGAGAAAGCGTGAGGCTGAAGCTTACCCTAGAGCATACCACAAAATGTTCCTGTGCTCGATATACATTATGTTACTGGCTTTACAGTCAGCTAATGGCTCTCCTAGCGGGTTTGGAGCCTTAAAAGATGATATTGTAAGTCAATATCTAGTTATACTAACATCTCTTCCGCCACAAATTAGACTCACGTCTGCATGCAGATTAAACCAATCGGTTTATACGAACAAGGCGACAATGCCGTACCGACGGATCATTCAGCGACCAACTCCTCAATAACTGATGGAATAATACCACAGTACGATGATGAATTTGACTCGCCAAAATTAGCGAAACGCGCGACTGGCTACGTCTGGCGACAAAGTCCTGTAGACGCGGAGATGAAATTCCTTTCGCAGCCCCACGGCACCCGAGTTTGGAATTTGGTGGACTTCGCTTTCCAAGACTACGCTGGATCGGGCATTACCATCTATGTTCACGACTCTGGCATCAATATGGAACACGAGGAGTTTACAAGGGATCCACCCGCCGGCGTCGTGAAGGGTAAAGTTGAGTGGCTTTATCCAAAGCGGCACGGACTCAAAAAGTTTCAGAATAAGAAGGGAAAACCGACAACAGATCCCACTGGCCATGGAACATGCGTGGCAGACAAAGCTATAGGTCAGGTCTACGGTGCGGCTAAGGGTGCCAGTCTGAAGATGGTTCCTTTTGTCGATATTGGTGATAATGACTGGATGCTTGCTGGGCTGGAAGCCATTGTCGAAGATATTAAGGAGCAAAAGGAAGCTTCCAATGGGGCATTCTTTCCGGTTGTCTCGTTAAGCTACGCCCTCGGACACCAAAGTGATTCGGATCACCGCAAATATAGGTCGTATTACAAGCAGATGGTGGACCTTGGTGCTGTGATCGTGGTTGCTGCGGGTAATGACAAACAGAAAGGTCGCGAAAATGTCGACCAGATTCCGGCTTTATT
This sequence comes from Penicillium riverlandense, assembly GCF_028828495.1. Taxonomy (NCBI): domain Eukaryota; kingdom Fungi; phylum Ascomycota; class Eurotiomycetes; order Eurotiales; family Aspergillaceae; genus Penicillium; species Penicillium riverlandense. Next base: position 88,688 of record NW_026643201.1, read on the forward strand.
TGCACAGGAGGACGATTTCGCAGATAGTATGGTGGTCGTTGGCTCTGTGGATGTCGACGGATATCCATCCCGATTCTCACAAGGTGGCCCGTTAGTCCAAGTCTGGGCACCCGGAACTGTCAACAGCAATGACCCCAAACTCTGGGGTGTGGAATGCGCCTTGCCCACCGGTACAACTGGATACGCTCGCAAGGAAGGTACATCGTTCGCAGCTCCGACCGTGGCTGGTGTTGCAGCCTACCTGCTTTCTGTTTACCCAGAGCTTCGCGTTCAAGGTTCGTCCGGCAAATTGGTGGCCGCGAGACTGAAACGAAACGCATATGTACGGATGAATCTGAGGGGCGGAATGCCTAGCGTGTGGAACGAGGAATACGGAGATACTTCCTGTTAGTTGGTAGAGTGGCTTGAGACAAAGTAGAGGTTTAATCAGGTGGATAGGACAGAGAGGCTCTCTTTTGGGCTCATATTTGGGGAATATTTTCCTGGCTGAGAGGACACCAGTATTTACTTCCTGTCGAAAATGCTATACCGCTAGGCGCCAAGTACCATGCCATGGGCTTTTGACTAGCCAATACAGTCATTTTCATATCGACACTTTCATACTCTAGTCCAACCTTGGTCGTTGATCAGTAGCGTCACGCCGAAATTTAGCGAACACGTGTCCCTAAAATCTAGAAAGGATACTTCAACATCGTTCTCGCCAAACTTCATCTAAGTGAACCGGACCATTTTTCTCTCCATCATGTCGATCCTGACGCTTCCAAATGAACTGCTTCTACTTATCATGGAACAATTGGAGACGGAAAAAGAAATCTTTGCCTTACTTCAAGTGAATCGTCGTTTGTATGAAATTTCGATGCCACTCCTTTATCAACATAATGTCCAATATTTAGCAGGTTCTGCTTTACATCGGTGCGCAGCATCTGGTCAGCAAATTGGTATACAGCGTCTTCTTGAATTTCACGCGGACCCAAATACGATCGATGAAGATGGGATCCAGCCTCTTGCCCTGGCTATAAATGGAGGCCATCGAGATATAATCAGCCTGCTTATTGAAAATGGAGCGAGCCTACAAATGGAGGATTTCCTCCCTATTCATCACGCCGTATCTCTAGACAATCACGTTGTGGTCCAAATGCTACTTGAGTACGGAGGCGATATCAACGCCGCAGACCAATTCGGATGCACAGCCTTGTATCAGGCTGTGGAATATGGTCACCAGGATATAGCGGAACTATTACTCTATCATGGAGCAGATGTGGATATGACCGGTCTTGATACCGAAGAGACTCGTTCCTTTCGCGTCAGTCCATTACATGCAGCTGCGGATGTCGGCAACAAGAATATGTCATTCTTTGATCTGCTTTTCAAATACGGGGCAGATCCAAACCCCGTCGACGACGAGGGCAAGACACCCTTACATTGGACAGCAAACCGGGACTCTGTTGCCAAGGCAAGAGTGCTTCTTGAAAATGGCGCAGATGTGAACGCGAGAGCGCTCAACGGAGAGACACCATTAGACACTGCAATTTCAAAAGGGAACAATGCTGTGAAGCAGCTACTTCTTAGCCATGGGGCGGATATGGAAGATCCGAATAAAGAGTAGGAACGTATTGAGGAGATGAGAAGTGAGAGGCCAGCATTTTGGAGGAATAGCATCGATGATTCACAATGAAAACAATACCCCCTTATATTATGAGGCCCCAACCCATGGAAAACAAAAGGTCTTCTTCATAGCTACCATTGAACCTCAATTAGTTGAGTATATTTTCTTCTGCTGTAATTGCTCATTGAATTGCAAGCGCTGCTACAGTTCTAGAGACTGTCGAATCTAGGCGGTGTGAGATCTACCACGAATTACAGTTCACATAGCACTAGCCACCTGGCATACGGTCCGGAATGAGGTGCGGCCGGGCCTCACGGCATGATTCCCAGAGACCCAGTGTTGACTTTCAAGGATTTCCACCGAGCTCTCGTACCGCCTCGTAGAATATGACGTTGTATGATACCATACCATACCGACGCAGCTAGTGTAACTGCCTCATTTTGATGCGTCCCGTGGAATAATTTATCTGTGCTAAGGTCATATTCAACCTTTTCAGCCTCGAAGACTGAAGGTTCGCTGCGAGCTTCAATAGCGTCGGAGTTATGGGTAACAGTGCCAAAGCGACTGACATAACGCCTCTCGGTCAGATCCCGAAGGGCCTCTTCCGTCATTGAGCCTACCAGTTGCGCTGACTTTGCCGCCCGACAGCGCTTTCTTGATATCGAAAAGATACGCTGAGGTAGTAGCCACTACTTGATCGCTGTCGCCATCGGCAACCACCTCCCGGATTCTGTATATCTTTTGAGAGGAAACTTCACAAGCCACTTTGCACACCTCTAGGCACTGGTTCGAAAATTACTAGGGGGCGGGTAAATCAATTGTTCATGATATTATTTATATAAAAAAAAGTTGTGAACTAATCATCATCTGTCTGCATTACACCGTTTACGCCAAATCAACGCCGGAGATGAAAGGACGTTACGCAAATCGAGACCACCCAAAGCTTCAAAAAGTCACTAGACCACTTTTGGGGTTGTTCACCCATCCATGAAGGCAGGCCAGTGCTTTACTGGCTACAACATCAGCCTTGAAAGGTTGCCAAGGCCGAGGTATAGCGGTTGTAGTAGATTTCGGATCCGCGCGTTCATCCCACATTTGAACATCTTTCCCCGAAAAAGATCCAGGAAGCTGGCCTGATGTCGTAATAATGCCTCCCAACGGAGCCGTGATGATGGAGTTTGTGCCGGAGTCGGGACTCAAATCCAATGCCCAGAGGATGAAACATGACCAGTTCGTCATCCTGCAAGTTGCCTCAGAGTGCTAACCAAATACACTACCGCTGCCGACAGACCAGTAAAGTGGAATTCGAAAACAGATTAGCCTCCCGACCAATACACCGAGTCTCAACATCATGACCTAACGAATTTTGTAGTCGGAATTCGATCTCCCCAACCTCTCACCTGGAGTGCTCGTTCAGGAGTTTCAGCCAGGTTTAAACCGGGTGAGTTAAAACACCCTGTTGCTATATTTTGGCTGAACATGACGGTGCTTTAGGCGATGAATAGCTGCAGATTCATGGACCTTGGTCAGACGGTGGCGGACAAGCTCAAGCAGAGGCATCTGAAGCCATATTATAGGCTATGGATTTTAGAATAGTGGGATTTACGGACTCGATAGGGATGTAACGTTTCATTATTACTCAAATTGAACATTTCACGATGAAGGACATTTACAAATTAACAAACTTTCTCTCGTCAAGGTGCGCAAGCTTTGTAAAAGCCTTGGTCAGACGTTCGGGCTCATTGGCACCTGCCTTTACCATAGCAACTTGAATCCGTCCCCGGCTCGAAATAAGCTCCTTGGCAACCTGATTCCACTCCACATTTTGCTTTGGAATTGTCACGTCGGTCATGGATGGATCGATTTCCACAGATCGAAGCTTTCCACCGCGCTTCCTTATGTGACCATCCACAATCACAGTATCAATATCACGAACCGAGGAGTGAAGAACGATAGCAGCGACTGGGTCTTCTTCGGAAGCGCAGACCATTCCAGGGCTGTTGCCATCAAAGATTACAAGGTCTGCGAATTTCCCAACTTCAATCGATCCCAGCTTGTCTTCCATATGGATGGCTCGTGCTCCTTGCACAGTCGCAAGACGGAAAACATCTTGAACGAAGAGGTTCAGTGACACGGTCTTTTTGCCGTGGGCGATGACTTTTTCATTGCGATCAGATCGCTCATGTTGCAGAGCAAGCCGCATCTGTGAGACCATATCGCCGGAGTTGTTGCTGTGGCAATCAATTCCCAAAGCACACATATCAGTGCAGCCCTCTCGGAAACAGACAATGTTACCGTGACCCATTTGCAACTCAGTACCAGGTGTCGTGGAGATCCACGCTTTCGCTTGGGTGAGCTTTGAAATATCGGTCTCTGTAAGATTGGTGGCATGCGAAAAAAGAATATCCGGTCCAAGGAGATTATACGATTCAAGGGTGTCGACAAGTGAGTTGTCGCCTGTCACCTCATTAGCCTTAGGCAGATGAATGATATCATTTCCACTCACTGAAATATCCCTTCACATAATGCGTTGTGATTACTTTGACTCCGAGCTTTCGTGCTTCTGTATAAAGAGAGACGACAAGATCTTTCGGTAGCATGAATCCATCAAAAGCCAATCCCAGCTGGATCCGCTCATCCCCAAAAGGAGCAGTGGCACCCAGGTGTTTCAGATGATCAATTACCCAGTCATCTAATAGACCACCGTCAACGGTAAGATCAGGCTTGAACGCCTTGACACGCATAGTTGGTGTGTAGCAGAAAACGGATCTGATCCCAGACGACGCCGTCGCCTCGATTGCATTCGAAGCTGGACCGAATTTTAGTAACAAATAATACAAGACAAGATGGTCCTTACTATGAGCCGGCGATACATTCATGTGGGCATGATCTACAACCGTCGTGGTACCTGCATCCAAGGCTTCGAGGCAGCCTCCAAGCTCACCCCAGAACACGTCCTCGGGTGCATAATTTGCATGTTGCAAATTTCCTGTCAACAATTAGCTCTTTGAAGGAAAAATTCCATCCGACCAGAAAGGAAAGTGAACTTAGAACAGACCGGTTGGCATATATTCCAGCAGGGTCCCGTTAGCATGGCGCCCTTTCAGTTGTGTCTGCCATAGGCGGTGATGCGTATCGATGAAGCCAGGAGAGACAATTTTGCCAGTGCATTCAATGATCTCCGCACCAGCCGGTGGAATAATATTTCGTTCAATTTGCGAGATCTTGTTGTCCGTAATCAATAACGAATGGTTCCTCAGGGACTTCACATAGTCATTCAGTTCACCAGATGGAACTAGGATTGTTGCGTTCTGAAGCAGGATGTGAGACGGCATTTTGCTTTAAGAAGACTGTCTTTGACTCATGCACGAGTCAAGACCATCGGCTAATGAAATTCTGTACTCAGTTTATATCCACGTCAGAATTCAGGCGTCCACGTCAGGATTCAGGCGTCCATCTCGGAGTTAAAGTAAAAGCGCAAGGCCGAAAGGCGAGAAGATCAATTGAGGGCGGGCACCGAAACGTGGCTGATACAAATGCACGGATTGCATGTGATGCAACATAGCGGGGAACTGCGTGGATAGACTTGCCTGACAAATCACCTAAGCTAGAACATGAGACTGGAACTACTTTTCATGAAAAGACCCCTCGGCAGTTGGACGGGGTCCGGCTCCTAGCTCTGAAAGGTTGGCAGTCGGAGCTCCGCTTGGTCAAGTTCCAAGCAGTCTTGCCGTGCTTTGGGGCTCGGGATGGCTATCTCCAGTCATTGAAGCATATAATTTAACGTCACCAGTGTTTACGGTCCGCGCCCGTAGTAAATTTCTTCATTGCGTTCTATTTCTCTTGATCGGCTCCCGTACCCAGATGTTGTTTTAGCATTTTTCCTCTCCTACAAGCAGTAAGAAACAAAGTATGAGTTACTAAATTTGTCATGGTGGCCGCTATCAACCACCGTACAGGCCATTACACGGCTGCACTAGTTAAAGCTACTTGTCAACTGTGGAGATTACCGTATAGGGATGAAATGTTGCCTTTGGCACTTTTTAGTCTAGCGTATATTTTGCCCACATTTTGCTCGACACCTACTCAAAAGCAAGCATTAGATCTGTCTACTCTTTTCCGTACTTAGCCCGTTTCTCCCGTAACAAACGTTGCAAGATGGGGTCTTCCTTTGAATACTGATTGATGGCTTCAACTTTCCAATCCTTGTATGACGAGACGCTTTCTTCACCATCAATAGCAAAAGACATTCGAAGACCTTGGAACAGCGACTCGAATGTTGGTTCATCGTTTTCCACCCCACCTCCAAGGAAAAACAAAAACCGCTGCCATCGCCGGCCGTTCAGGACAATCTTGGAGATATCCTGACGTCCACGGATTTCGAACATACGTGCAAATTCAGTCTCATCTTCGGAGAGGTTATTCAACCCATCATAGTAATCTCCAACTGGCCACATCATGCAAGGCGAACTAAAGGCCAGGTGCTTTGCTTCTGCTGAAGCGGATTCCCAATCAATGATCCCCGTGATTTTATAGTCATCATCCACAAGAATATGGTCACCTTTGTCATCGTAATGCTTGAGATAAAAAGGACCGTCGTTGGCTACGGATGAAGTGAGGGATGAGAGCGCGGAGAGGCGCCAGTGGAATGCAAGGTAGTTATCGACAGGGAGACTTGTGATCTCTCTGTTGCCAATGGCGCTCATTTGCAATGATATCATTGCTTTATAGGCAGACTCGAGCTTTGTAAAAGGACCAAGGGTCTTTCCAGGCGTTTCAAATAACGGTGCCTGGGCAAATCCACCAATCTTGTCCCGTACATCCGCTGGAACAAGTGAACCGGTCTGCTGGAGTGGATGTTTCTCAAGCTCCAAAAATATGTCCAGTAACTGCTGCATGACTTTAGTACGCTGATCTGAGCTGGCATCATTCCACTGCAAGGCCGTTCCGGGCATCTTTTCCATAAGAACAAATGAGGAGCCAACCGGGTTTTCGGGTGATTCTAGCTGATAAATGTTGACTTTGGGGGAAGGGACAGCGGTCTCTGCGAGGAACTCCAGTGTAGCGACTTCGCTCAAGAATACGTAGTCCTGAACGGGCTGTGGAGGAAGCAGGGGATCACAGAGACGTAGTCTAACAATCCAGGTGACCCGTCGTCGAATTTCAAGTCAAGATGGCAGTTTTGGCCCCCGATCTGGCTCGATGCGGCCTGTTTCAGGTCATGATCCAGTGCTGGAATGTGACACAGCAAATACCTTTCCTGGCTTTACTAGCCACAGACGTTAGAGCGTCGAAGTTGATTTTGGCCAGCAAAGAGTCGAGGTGTGTTTTCTTGGCAGCATCATATGCGGCATAATACGCCTTAGGTTCTGTCTCCTGCAGAGTGTTAATCAACGTAGTCTATCTTCAGTCCATCTAGCAGCCGCTCACAGATGAAGGGCATTTGTGATGCGGTGGGGCATAGTGCTCAGCGCAAAGATGCTTCGAACAAAGCATGCAGCTTCCAAAAGTTCTCTCCGCCGCATTTTGGCAATCTCCAAAGTCACAGTGTCGAAGAGCCATCCTTGTTTGAGAGGAAAAGGTGTCTCACAGGTGGAACACAGTGGGCGGGGTTAATATGCTGTGACTACGCGCAGTCGAAAGGGGCGAAGGAATAGATAAGTCATTCAAGTTTATCAATGTGAAGAAGAACAACTGTTGGAGATCTAGGCACTCTTTCTAAGTATACATTGAGTTTCAGTGCCAGAATCCAAGCGGGGCTACCAGCGGTGTAAAAGCCCACCGCTGCCTTACAAGGTTGGTCGAGTTGCCAGACTTTAGATCCGGGAACTCTAACCCTAGATCTGTCCGTCCATTTCTACACCATCTCAAGGTATAGAAGCGTGATTTTCTGCGAGTAGGAGCTAATCTAGAAATTATATTATTCCACAATCTCTTCCTCTTTAAGAGTAGACAGACAATCAACCCTAAATAATGTATAGAATAGCGTTTACCACCTGCAATCATTTATAGTCAGCACGTTTCAACATTTATGATCTAGGGAAACTCACGCAAAAGGCTCCGAATGCAAATACAGTTCCTCCACCTCGCCAGCTAGGGCGCTCTTCTGCGCGGCCGCTGCCGCGTTCCGGGTATCATGCAACATAGACGCCGGCCCACACACCACTACGCCAATGCGCGGTTTCCGCCCTCCAGGACAGCGCTGTTCGCGCGCGGAGGCAACAGTGCGCGCTATGAGATCGGGGATGTACGGACGGGCATCGCGGCTGACATTCACGCTAAAAGAACCTGTCGTCGTAATTTCGGTTCCATTTTTGCCAGACGTCTCCTTTTCATTCTCTTTCTCTGCGTTGGTGGAGGGAGTGCCGGGGCTCGACGTAGAGACGGATCCGCTCGAGGGAGGCTGTGAGGGGGCTGACGTGCGATGAGAGGTGATATGCACGGAGACCGATGTGTCGAAGCCGTTGTCTGCCGTAGTGGCCAGTGTGGTCGAATGGGAGAGGCGCGACTCGATCTCTTCGACGTACCAGTCTGCCATGGCAGTGTCGCGCGTCGCATAGACGACCTGCAGGTTCCGGCGGCGGCATTCCTTTTCACAGAACGGCTTGTTGGTGCTGCTGCCGTCGGATAGACTGTTTAGGCGGAGAGCCTCGTCGACCATGGCGAGCGAGAACCCGCCACCGGAGCCGCCGGCGATCACTAGGATGATGTCAAAGCGAGCCATGTGAGGCGCGCTTACGCCGCCGTACGGCCCTTCCAGGAGGATTCTCTTGGATCCGCCGGGTCGTTGTTCTGCGAGGGCTGCAAGACGGGCGGTTACGCCGCCGTGCGGCTTGATGTAGAAGACCAGCTCGGATGCCTTGCCTGTTGCATCTGGGTCGCGGCAGGCAGAGGAGATGGTGAATGGGTGTGCAGTGAGAAGATGTAGGTCTGGCGTGAGGAAGCGGATGAAGAAGTGTTGGCCGGGAGTCCATTTGATGATGGTTGGCACGGTCACACGGACGAGACCGCTGGGGAGGCGCTCGAGCATTGCGCGGTGAAGGCCATGCATGAGATAGGTGCGAATTTGCGCAGTGAAGAGGCAGAGAAGATATATTGTGCCGGTGGCGATGAAGTAATCCCTTTTCAATTCTTAGTGACTTGCTGCAGATTGAGGTCAAAGATGGTTCTTACCAAGAGGAGAGGCGGAAGTCGCAATGAAGGAAAAAGAAGACAACAAACACCACAGCTGCAAAGATGTGAGTTGCCTTGAAGAACTCATAGAAACGGTTCCTGAATATGCTTGTTAATCTCTGCTCTGTCTTGGTCTGGGCTACAGGCTGTCTGTCTTACCTGATGAAAGGTAAAGACATGATGGTCAGATATGCCTGCGGAATGATAGCACCAATTCCAGTCCAGTAGACTAAGCTTGTCTTCCACTCGTTTACCATATCACCTTGCGAAATGTTGTAGACGATGAAGGGAAACGTGTGGACTAAGGCCAGAACGAACATGGCATAGCTGGCCCAGTGGTGGAACACCTGTTCAGGGTTAATTCCATATTCTCGAAGATGCAGATGAAAACCTTACCTGGAGCTTCTCATGTGGAACACCAGTCAAGGCAGAAATCATATTTGCTTTGGCGCTCAATGCTCTAGGGATGGCTATCAGTAGCTCGTCAGACGTTCCGAAAAATTCGAAACTCACAGTACAAAAGGCAGCAATGCAAGAGCCATCCAGCCAGATCGGGTCGCGATAGGTGGGCTGCCTCCGTAGCTGGCATTCGTTGGCCAGTAGTAAGGCTGGGGTCCAAGCGTCATTGCTGTCATATTGATCAGCTCACATTCTTCGAGGCGTCTTCGCGTGGCACCTACCGAAGAAAAAAACAGCGCCGACCACTACTAGCATAATCACCCCCAACGAGGGAGACCAGTATTGCATAGCATGGAATCTATATCCCCGGTAGGCGAAGTAGCGCGAGACGGAGGTTATCTTGCGCCACACTGCGGTCCTCTTGACACTGTCGGGCACGTATCTGACGAGGAAATTCGAGATCGCGAACACGCCGATGGTCGCACACATAAAGTACACGGTATTCAACGCATACACGTGGTCGGATTGGTACCTTAAATGTCATATATGGATTAGCAGGTAAGTTTATTCTGCCTTCGAGGCATTTGCATACCAGTATCGCCAATGTCCCGAGCGATATTGACATTGTGCCTCGGTCAGGGTGCAGTTGTCTTCGCGAGACGAATGAAGCATCACCGGCTGGTCCAGCCAGGGAACACCCCCTCCCGACATGTCCATATCCATCATCGTCGCGGCACCCTTCAGGTAGACTCAACTAATCTCGAGAAGAATGTGACGGCAATGTTGTGCCTGCACCTCAGATTGCTATTGCTATGATCTTACTTGGAAAACTCGGATCGCGAAATATCCCAGGACGAGCTTGGCAGATCTGAGTGCAACCATCCTTTTCAATCCGATCGCCTGTGGGGATAGTTGCGGAACCGAAAACGGATACCGACAGAGGCAGTGAATGCTGTGTCCCAAGGGTGAGCAGTTCATATTTGAGCTTGTTTTCGATGACATTCTCCGATGCTGATCAACCGAGCTGTCCGATTGCTCGCAATTGAGCAAGTTTTGGGTCTTTTAGTGCACTGCTGCTAGCGGTCGGGTGTTCCTGACCAACTGGGGTTAGACTTGAGCACATTTGCGCTTATTCATGTCATCGCCGAGCCCTCCCCTCCACCGACGAGTCTTGGCAGCGGAAAAAAAAAGGCCTGCAAGACGGACATACAGGTCTTGCGTGGAATAATCGTCGCGGCCTGTGCGGAATGTTGCGTGCGGAGGTCTGGTTTCGATATGGAGGGAACACACCAGCGTCATTTTACAGGACCACAATTACATCTAGACAAATAAACACGAGGTCACTGGCGGACCAGTAGTGCCCAGCGTTTTGTCAACCAAACAAGGGGCACATTTGACGATAATAACCGATTTCCAGTCTTTGGTTAACCAGCGCAGACGATGTGTTTCCGCATTTGGTTTAGCGGCTCGCTCACATGGCATCTCTAACCCTACATTCCGCGCGATAATCTCGCTTCCACCGATCTCCGACAGCTCAGTCAAGGGGCATGGCCTACACGGAAACGGTTGTCTGGTAGGGCACTTTGCTGGAGGCGGGAACTAAATCGTCCCCGATACCGTACGACCGAAGCACCTGGTAGCCGCCACGTATGCTGTCCGCTTCCACGCCCTTTGCCCGCAGCACGCTGGTAGCCACGCGTGCCGTGTTCCCATCATAGCACAACAACAAAACACGATGTGAATCAAGATCTGAAACCAAGCTAGCATTGCTGAAGATTCTCTCCAACTCCACCCACTGAGCCTCAAGCACTGCCGCATCTGAAAACGGGGACGGTGTATGCGGTCCATGGCTCGACAGAGGGAGATTCACCGAGCCGGGAAGATGCCAGGCGTGGAAATCGGGCAGTCTGCGCAAATCTATCACCCAGTTCTGTGGCTTCGGAGTAATCTCGTTCAGACGGCATTGTGCAAGGCTCCGAGGTGATCCGTAAAACTGTGGGAGGATCTCCAATGCGTCGCGCTCCCAGCTCTCGTCGTATCGATGGAGGTCGACTTTGGCCAGGCGCTATCATAGAAGACAATATGGTTAGCTTTCTGCTACAGTAATCAAGATGCCACACGCAGAAGAACTCACCTCGTTTTGGATTGGAGGAAACTGCTCAGGGCCGAGCTTCTGGAAGTATTCCTCGATGTACTGATACGGCAAGTCACAACACAAAAAGACGCAGTGGGTGATTCCATCCGGGCCGGCCAACTCAGATAATGTGCTTGTTACTTTTCGCTTCTCCAGCATTTGGAACAAGCCCTGGAGGTTGAAACCGGACGATGGACCGCATACCAGCCCCTCCCTGCACAGGTTCAGGGACAAGGCATACGATTCAGAGGAACCCACTTCCTCAATTGTATCCACAGCTTCCCTCCAAGGAAACTCGACTGGCCGCAATAGTGCATACGACCTGGGGCCCGGCACTCGGTCACCCGGTGCTGTGCAGACACCCAGTCTCATAACCGAAGGCTTGATGCTCTTGAAGTACGTTCCTAGCCCGGTCATGGTCCCAGAAGTACCCATGCCGGCGCAGAGGACGTTGATCTCTGGCAACTGTTTGAAGATCTGGGGGCCGGTCCATCGGACGTGCGCCTTCCAGTTAAGGTCATTTTCATATTGGTTGGGGTTGACGATTGTTTCAGACTCCATGGCCATTTTTCTGGCATCTTGGATTCCGCCTCGCGCATCCACTGGTTCAGGCTGAGATGGTCCGCCAAAGAGAGTAATGCTGAGGCCGAAGAATTGCATCAACTTTAACTTGGCGTCACTGGTCTTGTTGCTGAGGAATGCTCGGGTATCTGAAATCCCGTGCATGACCCGTGCAATCATCGACATTGAGATCACCGTTGACCCGGAGCTGTACTCGATGATTGTGTTTGTCTTATTGGACTCCACGCTCGACTCGAGCATGTTCAACGCTAATCCGATATCAGCGCTAATTAGGCTCCCACAAGGTATGGCTTATCATACCTGGCATTGCTTTGACGTTATTTGCCGGGTGCATGGTCATCATCTTGGCGTATATCCGTACGCCATCGTCATAATAGGGATTCAGATGTCGGGGCAGCTCTACTAGCGGCAGTGGAGGCTGGCAGTCCGGGTCGAAGTATTTCTTCAATGAATCGGGGCCAGAGTAAACATTATGCTCATTCAAGTTGGCCATGTTTGATCAAACTCCCAAGGTACGGAAGCGAGCTTGGATCCGTTGGATGGCGAATTTTGGGGAGGGATGCACTATATAATGGCGGATCTGCGGGAATATAAACTCTCATAGTGACATTCGGACCACGCCCATCATTTATTCTCAAACTGCCCGCTCAAAGCCTTGAAAAGAGTGAGATCTGCTGCCAAGTTACCCACAAAATCCAGGGATGGTACACCACGCGGAGTAAAAGATGATCACCAAAGCCAGTCAGGCAACACAGGCTGCAAGCGCCAGCAAATCACGTAGGTTGGAACCAGGACCGATATGGAGAGGGATCTGTCTCACAGGCCGATTGTAAGCTTAGTGCCATATGTATTGGCTCGATATCGTTAGTCACAATTTCTGTGGATATCTTCAGGCATTTCGAAAACGGCAAGATGCGCGCAAGGAATTGCGTCATTTCTCCTGTCTGTGGTATGGTATTCTCGTGGGTATCTGTCTGCGGTTTGTTCTAGAATCCACACTTCCTCCGTTCTTTCGTGTCTCGGTTTAGCATTCTTCGCAGATCCCCGAGAATGGAATTCCGGGACACAAGAATCCCCTCGGGTCGTCAATTGTCAATTCCAAAGAAAGTAAGTCCAGGCTTACCTGCAGATGAGTACCGTGAGAGTGTTTGAGAGGTTTTGAGGGCTCTAAACTTGCCATACTGCAGATCATCATCAGCTGCCAATAGTCTTCCGTTCACCCGTTTTCTCTTGGGAGAACGATGTCGATCCATGTCTATTTCGTCCAAGTTCCGCCCGAGAACCTGATCGAATTAGTCGTTATCCTTTTTTTTCGTTTCTTTAGAGAACATGATCCTGTCTTCATCTCTTGTCCGTTGACCTTTGGACAGAGGATACACCATGCCGATAGTCCCTGCGAGTTCAGGCCAGGAAGGATCCGAGGCGCCGGCAGTCACTGTGGTAGCAGATAAGAATGGCACGGGGACTACAGCTGCTGTTTTCAATGAACAAACTAATTATGTGCCTAAGCGCACCATCATCACAGTAAGCATCAGCCTCTAGACCTTGAATGCACCTGGCTCTGACTTTTTCCTAGATCTTCTTAGCCTGCTCTACCACCGACTTGTTGGCGTTGATGGACCAAACAACCTTGGCGGCCAGTTTGTCTATTATTGGAAATGCCTTGGGCGCAAGTGACCAAACAGCATGGATCGCCTCTGGGTACTTTATGTGAGTGGTAGAAAATCCCACGAAGCTTTAAGCTTCTGTCGGGCTAATAATAGAGCAGAACATCGACGTGTTTCCAATTGCTTTATGGGAAACTGTCAGATATATGGTCTCGTAAGGCCGTTCTTTTTGTCGGTCTTGCAATCTTTTTCATTGGTTCGCTGGCAGCGTCGCTCGCCCAAACTGTCACACAGCTGATCATCTTCCGTGCCTTCACGGGTGTGGGCGGCGGCGGCCTCCTGACCGTTGCGCAGATGATTGTCAGCGACATTGTACCCCTCCGTGAGCGGGGAAAGTATCAAGGCATTTTAGGTGCAGTGGTTGCTATTGCAAATGGCATCGGCCCTGTCATTGGTGGTGCGCTGGCCTCGATATCTCACGACTCGTGGCGCTGGATCTTCCGTCTGAATCTCATACTAACAGTAATAACGACACTATCGGTGCTATTTTTTATGCCACTACGCAAGGTGGCTGGTGATTGGAAAACCAAGCTGAGGGCAATTGACTTCTTTGGTGTTCTCCTAGCCCTCGGCGGCACTTCTGTCTTGATTCTCGGCCTCACTTGGGGTGGCGGCCAGTATGTCTGGAACTCAGCGCATGTTATTGCAACAATTGTGATCGGTATTGTAATTTCCGTTGCCTTTGTCATTTGGCAATGGAAAGGTGCATCTATTCCACTCGTTCCCATGCACATATTCCGATCCCGCATCGTCAATGGCGCATCCTTGACAATGTTCATTAACGGGTGGAATTTTCTGGTGCAAGTGTACTACATACCGACTTTCTATCAGCTGGTATTTGAGTATTCCACCGTGAAATCTGGTGCAATGCTGCTGCCGATAACTTTAATGCAAAGTACGATGGTTTTCCTCTCTCTTGTGCAGGTACAAAACTGACCAATGAGTTCCACAGCCGTGAGCAGCACCGCATCAGGACTTGTAGTGCACTGGGTCGGCCGCTATCGAGAAGCCATCCTACTTGGCTGGATCATCTGGGCTATCGGACTTGGTCTTCTTTCGACCCTAGACCAGTCTTCTGGTCTGGGTAAACAGATCGGATATGGCCTTTTGACAGGTTTTGGCGTGGGAAACACCTTACAACCGTAGGTTTTGTGCAAACTTCCAAAGAGCATGCTAACGGCATGTAGCGCTCTGATCGCAATCCAGGCTGGTGTCGATCGGCGTGACATGGCTGTTGTCACTTCATTTCGAAAGTGGGTAATTATCATCAGTTTCATCCACAAACACTAACAGAATTCCAGCTTCGTGCGAAACCTTGGCGGTACTCTAGGCCTCGCCATTGCCGGAACAATCATGTAAGGCCTCCCCTTTTTTTTTGTTGCGATTAAACCATCTGTAAACTGACATCATCAGAAACAACGTCATTGCATCTTCTGTCTCGAACCTCGGTCTCAGTGAAGTCGAATCTCGCTCACTCCTCTCAAGTCCGCAGGCATATCTGTCGGGCCTTTCTCCGGAAAACGCGCAGCATGTGCGTGGCATTCTCATTCCGGCGTATAGAAAAGGATTCCGTATTATATTTATTATCGGGGCGTCACTTGCCTCCCTGGCATTTTTCCTAGCATTCTGGCTGATGCCTCAGCTGGGCCTAAGTCGGCAAGATGACGAAGCCTTGAAGGAGGAGGGGAAGAAAAGGGTGAAGGGAGAGCCTGATGAGGAGATGAGAGATGGTTGATTCTGTTCCTCGAAGCTAAGGGGTGTGCATGCTAAGGACTACATATATACATATAGGCCGTGGTCCTTAACTTTATGACAAATCTGATATTCAGCAAAAAGATGAGTTTATACAGACAGGATAGAGAGACAATGCAATGCCTTTTCCAATCAACCTGACCTAATACCCTGGATCCGTATCACACAAATGCTTCGGACTCTGGAATCCATTCATATTAGTAGCGTTGATAAATTCTCTTGTGGTCTGCAAATCGCCATTGCAGATAGGACCACACCAGCATGGTCGGCTGTCGTGATCATAAGGCTGCAGGATATACTCCTTGAGCTGGTAGTCCGCGTCAACGGCGGAGCCAACGTCGCACACAGGCACGGTGAAAATTCCTTCCCACGCAGCTCCCTCTGAGCCCGGGTTGGCCCAGGCATTGGTGATGGCATCTGAGGCGCGTTGCGCCGCTGTGGCAGCGGTATAGCTGTAACCGGCAACATTGTAGGCGTCCAAGGAGGAGTTGATGATATCCTGACAAGGAAGGGTTAGAACTTTAGCGAAGACGATCAGAAAAAAGGAAGTAGGCAGGCATACCTCTACTGTCACACCACTATACTCATTCTGACCTAAAGAATCCGCCCCAGGAGGCGAAGCAACCCACCCCCATTGGTGCGAGGTCACGGAAATGACATCGTCCTCTTGCCAGTAATACAGGTACCAAGCCTTGCCATCCCGACATACGACTGCGTTCTGGGGACCAGATCCAATGCCCTGGTTGTCGCCGCAGGCACCGCCGCCCATGACAAAGATCTTCTGGGTGCGGTAGAGCTGATTGACCGAGATGCCGATGAGCATGTTTGTCATTGCGTCTGTGACGGCGTTTTTGTCCACGCCTTCGTAGGCTACAAAGGCTCCGCCGGAGAGGTAGGAGCGGATATCTGCGTTGTTGTAGGTTTTCCCGGCCATTAGCTGGTTGTTGGCTGTTGTGAAGGACTTGAGAGATTGCGTGACGATGCTACCAAGAATCCCGCCTAGGTCTGCGGATTTTTCGAACGTGTCGTCCTCGCTGCGCGGAGATTGTTAGTTCTGGGTGCTGATGTGGGAGGGAATGAACAGGGTCTATCTCACTGTTGTCCGACGATGATATTAGCAGCACCTGCCGATCCGCTCATCATAGCCGCGCCAGCACCAGCAAGTGCACCTGTGATAGGACCGGCAAGGCCTGCAAAAGAAGCACCAATACCAATAATAGCCGCAACAGCACTCAGGGCCTCCTTAAGCGCTGTGACACTCTTATCATCCTTATCCGTATAGAACGTCTCCGCCCAGTCGTCCTTGGAGAGCGCCGCATCAAGCGCAGTAGTAGTAAACGCCTCTCCAATACCCGTGAAATAAGTATGCAAACGATTCACAGCCTCGAGAACGTAGTACGTCTGCCGAAGCCCACTGCCGCGACTGTTCAGCACGCGGTTATCGCACAGTTCCAGATCGCAGTCTGAGTCGGAGCCGTCGTCCCGGCAGGACCAGTCCGGGTTGCCCATTGCCCATTGGCCGAATTCGCCTGCGAAGCCGGCTGCATTTTTGGATGTTTTGTTCACATTGTTGCGGTTCCACCAGTTGTTTAGCCAGTCCTCTGTGTGGTAGGTGTCCCAGTCGCTGGTTGTTTGGCCGTAGTATTTTGATACTGCGCCGCAGCGGCGGTAGATGCTTGCTGGGCTGGAGGGTAGACTCTGCACTGCAGGTATGATGACAATTGCCATCAGGGTAAGAGAAGGCAACATTTTGTGAGTGAAGATAGTATATCAAAAGGACCCTCAATGGCACAAAGTTATAAAGTCAAAGTCCTTCTAAACTCGAGCCTTAAGCGTGAGACTCTACAATGAGGATGAACAAAACAGAAAACCCATCCTGAGAGATTTGCGACCTATTTATCTTCCCAGATGCGAGAATTGTACCCCAAAAAATGAAGTATAGAACCCACCAGTCTAACCCTAACAGTAAATTCCTCACCATCCCCCACGACAATCAATTCCCATCAGGGACTAGACAGTCCACATGGCAAACGGGACGCGGGCACCTTGCAGACACTGCCTTCCTATCTACAATAGAGTTGAGTATATGTCTGACTGCGAAGCTGCTAATGATGGGGTTGATCGTCAGGAGTCGTGGGGCGGCGCGACATGAGAGGCTCAGGAGTGCAAGGAAGGAGTGGAGAGGCCTTGGCAGAAGAGGCTTAGACGAATGCTTACTTGCTTCTTTAGGAAACTGGTGTTTGTCTTGATCTTGCCGAGGGATGGACGGTCTTGGGAGCTCGGTTGAGTAATCACGTACAGTGGTGACGAGTCTGAACCCCTCTACCTATCGCCTAAAATGGTAACGTGTTTCAGACTTCTGAATGCCCTAAAACAAGACAGGGAAAGAAATGCCAGTGTTCGTTCGTGACAGTCATGACATCGTGTGCAAAATGAAAAATCCCGGTCCATCCATCCATGCCCACCATCCATCCCATCCGTTTACCCAGCCCCAGAAGCACAAGAAAAGCCCCGAATGATATCCCGGTCCCGAGCCATCGCGAGAGAGACGCCAACCCATTTTGCAGCGTGTTTTCACAAACCCGAGAGATGATAAAACAAGGACAGAAGATAAAAGAAGGCCGAGAAGAACAGAGGGCCCCAAAAATTAGAAATGTTGTAGCCGGGAAGCAAGAAGATGTAAAAAAGGGCTAACGACAGCAGTGGTATCGTCATACCTCCTCGATAACGACAACCCGTTCGACGATCCAGTCCGCCAGAGCCTGTCCTTCAATTTTCCACCTGCCATCAATCCACACATCATTCACCCAGTAAGCCCACGGCTTCCCCGGTCCGATGAGTTGTAGATCCCACAACGCAGACGAGGAGCGACGATCGATAGCGCGGCCTTCTGTCGACGAAGAAAAATCCCGGTTGACGTTGCGGAACCCCACTGCCGAAGCGGTGGTGCTGCTGCCGTTGTTGGATGCGCCCTGTCGGAGACGCCACTCGCGCTCGGCTTTTTCTCCCGCGCGCCGGGCGACGGCTTCTTCGTCTTCGGCTTGGTAGAGGTCGCACTTGCTGCACTCGGTGCAGCGGGAGCCCGGGTTGATTCGGAAGTGCTCGCAGAAGTGCTTGTAGCCTTCGGGTTCTTCGAATTCGTCGTCTTCGGAGATATCATCTTGGTAATCGGGAAAATGGCCCGCTCCATCTTCAACGAGTCCGTCGTAGATGGCGAGGCGGCGTTGTGGAAGAGGGCCGCGGCCATCGTTGTGCGCTCTGACGGGCCGTCCTGGCGAACCGAGGGCCTTGCGGCAGAGGTAGCACATAGAATAGCCACAGACGCAAGTCAGCTTATTGCAGCCTGAGGACTTGACAAATGATAGCCCACACCGGGGGCAGGTGCGTTTCACGGCAGCAGTGCGGGCAGCCTCGACGGTGGCGCGCAGGTCGAGCAACAGTGGCTCATGACAAACATGGGGGTCGCGCCACGGCTTCTGACATGTCATGCAGCTGACGCGCTGACAGGAAGGTCTGGCGCAGGTAAAACGTTTGGGACGGACCTTAAGACAGAGATTGCGGATGGCGTTATGGAAAATGGCCTTGACGGCGGCAGGATCGAAGAGAAGCAGTACCAAGACCGGAATGACGAGTAAGGGAATCAGATCAAGAAGGAAGAGCGTCATGAGAATTGTTGGGATAAGTCCCCCATCGCGACGAATCCGCCAGCGGACGCCCCGCGACAAAGGGTGATAGACCGGGTCGGCTTCGGCGTACGAGCAGAACGGACAGCGGATGAGCTTTAGCTGTGACTTGAGGAGAGCCTCCGAGGCTAGTCGGTCTTCAAATTTGCGGTAGGTCTCGAAACCGGACGTGTCGAGAAGGATTGCCTGCCGGACAACTTCTGGATGAAGACATCCGTCGCAGACACTGACCGAAAGCGGCGCAAGACATTTGAGCGTCGACCGTTCCAGGTCCACGGATTTGCCCCAGCCTTGTCCGAAAAGCGCTTCGTGAGTCGTCCGCTGAATACAACGGTGACAAATGACATGTGTGTTGGCCGAGCATGTGGCGATCTGCTCGAATGTCACGTCCGCGAAGCAGCATTCGCATTCATACATGGCATCAACTGCCTTGGCCTCCATCTCATTCAGCTCAGAAGCCACCACAAAATCACCAGTTTCCTGCTCTTCGCGCTTTTGCTGCAGCAACGGAGCCACCAGGGTCGTGTGGAGCTCCCCATCCAGCTCAGCACACCCTGTCTCCTTCAGCCGCGGCAGCAGCTCTCCGTCTGTCCGGCGCTGCCACCCCACAAGCGGGTGCTCGTCTCGATCCTTCTTTCGCCTGAAGGAGGGGAAGATGCTATTAAAAGTAGCGCGCCACGTCCGACGCGATAGATCCCGCAATGTCGGCCGTGCCCGCGTATAGCTGAAGTTGACCTCAGCCAGCACAGCGTCGACGGTACTCTTGCTCAGGCCACTGAATTCCTTGCCCAGAACGGCTCGGACGACAATCTTGTACTCCTCAGACCGAAACATTTCCTCGGTAGGAACCAGCTCATCGGCGCTTCCACCATCATGCCGACTCCCACGATGCTCTGTCGTTCCATTCGCCTCGGGAAGATTCCACCTCCCAGCGACCCACTCATCCTTATGTCTCAGCAACTGCTCAACACACACCTGCAGCCGACTGAGACCATCGAATCGCACGAGCAATTCCCTAAACACCTCGATCTTGACATCGGGAAAGATGCGCGCAAGCTGCTCCAGCGCAGCATTCAACTCATCCTGCTCGCGTTTCAGATCTTCCGCCTCGCGAATAGAGACCTGGACTGCGCGAGCGCGCGGCGTGCTCCCGAAGGGGTTATTGCGTAGTGCCTCGCTGAGCGTAATGGAGTTGCTGTTGCTGCTCTGCGACGCACCACCGGTAGCGGGGGACGAGGAGGAACCGCCTAGGGCGGCAGGTCTCCAAATTTGGCGGCTGGATGAGGAGTTTGATGAGGAGCCAGAGCCGGTTGAGTTGCGGTGTCGGCGGGACTGAGATGCCAGTGCTGCGGAGGAGGCAGAGGAGCTGTCACTGCCAGCGGGGCGTGGGGGCGATGTGGAGGCCCGGGAAAAGTAGGGGATTGGTAGCGAGAGCACCATTGTATCGCGGGAGGGCAGTGCTACATCGTCGGTAAGATAGATGTTTGCAGAGATAGCTGGAACGACTGAGGGGGTAAGTGGGTAAGGAGGGTAAGAAGGACGCAGTTGGGGTGGTGATGTGAGGAATGAGACAAAGAAAATAGTTAATGTTGCCTGGGGTTATGTAAGACGGATCGTGGTTGGACGAACTATAGACGAGTTGGCCACATGCTCATCGTGGACTGTGGTCTGCACGACATCCTTATTCTATTTTTTAATTTTATACGTGTACGGTCTAGCTAGCTCGCTCTGTCATGTCAAGCTCCTACATTGAACGGAATTTTAAATCGAAGAAGATCCCATTGATCTCATAAGAAACAACAATACAACAGACACCGGAGGTATGTATATACAAAAGAGGAAAGAGAGAAAAAACAAAGGCACAATTTGACCGGAGCAATGCTCAAACTTTCATGTCGAGATATATCGCATCAAGCGGGGATCCCGATCCATATCTTACAGCTTCGCCTTAGCGCCATCCAGCAGCTCAGCACCCGCGCCAGTGATAGCAGGCTTGCCAGTCTCGACAACGGTAGCCTGGAAGAGGACAGTGTTGCCCTCCTTCCACATCTCGGTCTTGAGGGTCTGACCGGGGAGGACGACGCCGGCAAAGCGAACCTTGAGGTTCTTATAGGCGCCGTACTTGGCAAAGACGTGCTTGGCAGACACACCGAGCGAGCAGAGACCGTGCAGGATGGGGGTCTTGAAGCCCCCGACCTTGCTGAACTCGGGGTCGATGTGCAGCGGGTTGCGGTCGCCGTTCAGGCGGTACAGAGCTGCCTGGTCCTCGGAGGTCTTCTCCTCCACCACGGCATCGGGCTTGCGCTGCGGGGCCTTGTACGCGGCTGTGGCACCCTTGGGACGAGCAGCCGTGGGCTTGGGAGAACCACCGAAGCCGCCACTGCCGCGGATGAAGACAGTCGACTCGTTGTAGAAGAGGTCCTCGCCGGTCTTGGCGTCCTTGGTGGTGTAGCCGGCCACAACGAGGGCAGCGTTGCCCTTGTCGATCACGTCGATGAGCTTGGGGTAGGTCAGGGTGTTGGCAGCCGTGGGGATCGGGAACTTGCGGATCTCCATGTACTGCTCACCGTGCAGCAGCATCATGGGGGAGAAGTTCTTGACGATATCGTCCATGTTCCACGGAGTCTGGGTGTTGAACCAGGGGATCACACCGTACGAGGGAAGAGCCTGGAAGTGCTCGTTGTTCTCGTAGACCAGAGGCAGGTCGGTGCGCTTGGCACCGAGACTCAGATTGTAAAGGATGATATCACGGTCGACGTAGTCGAATGCGGTGCCCTCGGTGGTCAGCGACTTGGCCTTCTCGATGTTCTGGAGGGTCTCGTTCGCGCCAGCGTCACCACCGGCACGGTTGGCCATGTTGGCCATGATCTTCTCGGTACCAGCCTGGCCATCCTCGGGGTGGTCAGCACGGCCGTCCTCGAAGTTGGTGATCTCCTTCCACTTGGAGACAACGGTCTCGGGGGTCAGCTTGACGTCCACGGGGAATCCGTGGCCGCCAGAGCGCTGCCAGCGGGTGCGGCCGAACCAGCCGCTGCCGCACTCGTACAGACCCTTGGTCGAGGGCTCGGGGGCCATGTCAGAGCACAAAAGCACCACCAGAGGGGCGACGTAGTCCGGCTTGAAGGCCTGGACCATCTCCTCGGGCATGATAGAACGGGTCATGTTGGTACCCGCGTTGGGGGCAATAGTGTTGACCTTGATGTTGTACTTGGCGCCCTCCATGGCAAGAGTGCGCGAAAAGCCCAGGATACCAAGCTTGGCAGCAGCGTAGTTAGCCTGGCCGAAGTTGCCGTAGATACCGCTGGTGGAGGCGGTGTTGACGACACGGCCATACTTCTGCTTCAGGAAGTAGGGCCAGGCAGCCTTGGTGACCTTGTAGGTACCACGCAGGTGGACGTTGATCACCGCGTTCCAAAGGTTGTCATCCATGTTGGTGAAAGCCTTGTCCCGCAGGATACCGGCGTTGTTGACCAGGATATCGATGCGGCCAAAGGCATCGATGGCACTCTTGACAACGGCATCACCGTCCTCGCAGGAGGCCTTGTTGCCAACTGCCTTGCCACCCATCTTCTTGATCTCCTGGACCACGGGCTCCGGGTCGACCAGGTCGTTGACCACAACGGAGGCGCCGAGCTTGGCAAACTGCAGGCAGTAGGCACGGCCGAGACCGTTGCCACCACCGGTGATCAGGGCCACCTTGCCCTTGAAGTCAGGCTCCTCTCCCGACGGGGCAGGAGGCAGCTTCAGGCCAGTCTCCAGGAAGCCCATGAAATCGGCAGGCCCAGTGGGATAGTCCGGCTTGGAGAAGTCATTGACCTCGTTCCACTTGCGGGCGATGGCACCAGGGGTCAGGGAGTCATCAGTCTTCAGAAGAGCGCCGTTGGCACGCTCCCAGCGGAGCTTGGCCATGTGGCCACCGCCAACTTCATAGATACCACCAGTCTCGGTGGTGTTGGAGGAGTGGACCAGAGCAGCCACGAGGGGAACCACCCAGTCCGGCTTGAGGTTATCCAGGACATCTGGGGGCATCACAGTGGCAGTCATGCGGGAAGCAGCTGGATTGCAGTCAGTCGTCTGTGTCAAATCCTTGGAGTGTGTCTTAGCTTACCAATGGGAGCGATGACGTTGGCGATAATGTTGTACTTGGCACCCTCCTTGGCCAGGGTCTCAGTGAAACCAACCTGACCCAGCTTGGCAGCCGAGTAGTTGGCCTGGCCGAAGCTGCCGAACAGGCCAGCGGCCGAGGCGGTGTTGATGACCCGGCCATACTTTTGTTTCCGGAAGTGAGGCCACGCGGCGCGTGCGCACTGACGACCAGTTAGAATCGAGTCGCGCAACTGCAGTACAGCCAACACATACCTTGTAGGCACCGTAGGTGTGCACCCGATTGATCAAATCCCAATCCTCATCCTTCATGTTCTTGAAGCTGATATCCCGCAGGATACCGGCGTTATTGAGGAGCACATCGACGCGACCGAAATTCTTGATGGCAGTCTCAATGATCGCCTCGCCGTTCTCGACGCTGTCATAGTTGGCGACCGCCTTGCCGCCGGCGGCGCGGATCTCGTCGACCACGACATCGGCCGCCTTTCACATGGTTAGTACAGAGCCTGTCGGGGTTGTAGCAGAAGGGACACACCTTTGATGACTTGCCATCACCCTTGTGAGAGCCACCGAGGTCGTTCACCACGACGTTGGCACCGCGCTCGGCGAAGAAGAGGGCGTAGGCCTTCCCTAGACCACCACCGGCACCGGTGACCACGACGGTCTGGTTATCGAAACGCAACTCGGACATTCTGTTGCGGGGGGAAAGGAAAGACAAGAGGAAGAGTATGAAATGTCCGACTAGTTTTAGGGAGGAAGAACTAGAGAAGGGACAAGTTATAAGCAAGAAGGAAGAAAGAGGAAGAGGGGAGTTTAAGGGCCGCAGCTCGGTACGGCCGGGGACCTCGGCTCAGTGGCCTGCGGTAAGTTAGGTAATGCGGATGTATCATTACCGTGGCAGATGCCCTGCTTCACATGCCGAAGAGGATAGATCTTTGGTCCTTACTCGACTACTAGTTAGTTACTCGGATTATATTATTGTGGATGTTCTAGGACTCCGATGGTCATTCTCCTCCGATGTACTACAACTGAGAAGGTACTTCATCGGTCGCGGTGGTGCCCATAGAACCCCCAGGTACCCCATGTGACAGTGCGTCATCACGGAGATCACCTCGAAGTCCAGATAATTTTATCAGGTGGAATAGCTCAATGTCATTGGTATGGTGGGCTGGTCAGATGATGATGATGATGATGATTTTTCATAATCATGAAACTGCTTTTATGCCATAATTCACTTACCGGATCTAACTATTGTCACGGAAAGAGGAGGAGAGTGGACTCCGAGCGGCGGAATCTGGGGTCGAATTGAATCACCCCGGCAGATTGTAACTCCCACAACCACCATTATCTCCCCACAATGCCGGAGATCGTGGATGACAAGTCCCAGCACTGTATCCCCTTCCTACTATCCCGCCTCCAAGCCCACGCCGAGCGCCATGGTACCGCTGCCGATGCCGATGCCGCCGACCGGACCCCGCCATTCTTCCTGGGCCTGAATGGGGTCCAGGGCGCCGGCAAGACCGTGCTGGTAAGCAGCCGTTATCCCGTCCCCGGTCCCAACGAGCCTCGGGAACTCTCTCTGTGCAGATGCAGTGCATAACTAACCTCCTCCGAGGTATCCACCCTCTACAACACCCTCCGCTCTCCGCCCTACTCTCTCTCCGTGGTCACCTTCTCCCTCGATGACCTCTACCTCACGCATGCCGACCAGGTGTCTCTGGCGCAGGCCCATCCCTCCAACCCGCTCCTCCAGCACCGCGGCCAGCCATCGACGCATGATCTAGAGCTCGGCGAGCAGGTCTTTGCCTCTCTAGCTGCGGAGCGTCCGACTGCCATCCCGCAGTATGACAAGTCTGCATTCCAGGGACAGGGGGATCGCGTCCCACGCGAACAATGGGAGGTTGTCAATGGAGAGGGGGAACCTAAGGTGAAAGTGGTGATCTTTGAGGGATGGTGCGTCGGGTTCCGCGCGTGGGATGAGCGGACTCTGCGCGAAAAGTGGGAGGATGCCGTGCGCCAGAAAGAGGCTGGTGGGTATCGGGGACGCTTGGGATATGTCGAGTTTGAGCATGTGCGGGCTGTTAATGAAGCATTGAAGCGGTACGATGTGCTGACGGAGTAAGTGGCTCCTAACTATTTGGACTTGATTTGTTCATTGCTAACATGTTTTACTCCGCCAGCAAGCTCGATGCCTTGATCCATATGTATGCTTTTACGCCTCAAGCCTTGATTGCATTCAACCCACTAATCAATGCGCCTTGACAGCGACGCCCAAGATAACCACTTCGTCTACGACTGGCGCCAGGAACAAGAACGAACCCTCCGCACCGCCAAGGGCACAGGAATGACCGAGGAACAAGTAAACCACTTCGTCGATGGCTGTACGTTACCTTGCTCCCCAATTCTCAATCTCAAGCTGACCCAAGCTACGTAATCAAAACACAGATTACCCCTCCTACGAGCTCTTCACCGAAACCCTTCGCGAAGGCGCCTTCAAGCCCGCGTCGTATAACAGAGGCTGCGCCGCTGCAGCGACGACACAGTCGGATTGGCAGGGCAGACAGCTTCGGTTGGTCGTGGATCGCAATCGGAGGGTACAGGACGTCATCCGGATTTGATCTGCGCGTGGGTCTTGCGCTGAGTGAGCTTCTGCATGTGGCGCTTTCACGTGCAAATTTGTACATAGAGGGAGAAGGTAGGGACGCGGAAGGAAGGGATTGGATAGAAACTGGGTGTATACTGAATGGATTGGCTGGGTTTCTGGCCAATTGATGTGTTGTGTACTCGTATGTCTAGTTTTGTAACCCTGAGGAGGGGTGGTGGTGCTAATTTTCGGTGGGCTAGTGCTATATATGTTCCTGAAATGGGGTAGTCACTTTCCAGATGGGCGGTTGTATGGAGACTTGCTTCAAGATGCACTGTGATAACTGAAATACAATTCAGCATAAGTTGACTATGCACCAATACATGTCAGTCCCATCTACACTCTCAATCCAAAGCCTGCACAACCCTCGCCCAGTCTCCAAACCCGTATGCGCCCGGTACACTCGCGCCATCGAACAGACTCGCCAACACCACTCGATCCGCCTGCTCGCCCTGCCACGGTTCCCTCCCATGCTGCGCAATCACATTGTCGTAAACCAACACATCTCCCTCCTGCCATTTATGCAACACCCGGATCTCATCCGTGATCTTGGCCAGATGCGCCAAATACTTCTCCGGGATCACACTCCCATCCCCAAAAAGCTGCTGCGTGACATTCTTCCGTGCGCCAGCATTGACCTGCGCATTCTTCCAGTACGAAGCCAGGCCCGTAAACAGCGTCGGCAAATTCGTCTCTGGCTGCGTCCTGACCACCGGTAAGCGGTGCGTCAGGATGAGCCCGTCGTCCGTCCATGCCCACGTCGTATACTTGCCGCGGCCATACCGCGCAATCTGGGCCTCGATTTTGCGGCGCTTGGTTTCGTCGGAGTCGCCCTCGACTATGTCTTTCCCGAAGGCCTGACGGAGGGTGGACCCGCCTTCGTATTGCTTCTCGTATTTGTAGGTGACCCTGCTTAGGATGCCTTTCTCCGCGAGCTCGGCGATGAACTCGGGGATTTCTTGCTGCGCGCGGTAGAATAATTCCAGCGACGAGGAGATAGGTGATTCCCCGCCGTTCTGAGGAGCACGGTGGCCGTAGAAGAAGATGTATTCTGGGGCATGAGGTACCTGTGGTGATTCGTTGTGACTGTAGATGAGAACTTCCTTGGGTGCCTCATTTGCCGGTGCCACGTTCGGGGCAAGGAGAGGCCTGTCAACTACGATGCCGATGATCTCGTGCGGCTTGTAGCCGAAGGCATGGGCGAATTTGCTAAATTCCTCGGCGTTGTGAATGGGGAGACCGCGGAAGAGAAGCGTGCCATGTCTGGCGAGGCTTTTGGTAAGTGTGCCATCTCGTTCTTGCAGAGACTTAACGGTCTCGACGATGCTATCAAGACTTGGATTCTGCGACTCGTTGGTGAGTTTGAGAGCGAGGGGAATCACTGTTTCCTTGGGGTGCGGAGGTCCAAGCATGCGCTGGTTTGACGGTGGAAGATTAAACGGTTCAAATGAAACGATGGACGAGCCTGCATCGCTTATGTGTAGCTGATCAAAATGAAGCGACTCAGTTGCTGTCGCCATGACTATGATTCCTTAGAAGTGATAACAAATTGCACATCACAAATACTTCTCGTCAATCTCGACTTGTCGAGACCGCCGGACCGCCGGATCTAAAGACCCTGCAAGTCAAAGCAAAAGAGGAGACACCCCTCCTCATCCACGCCAAAATGACGACAATTCATTGGACACCGATAACTGGACGCTAGTGCATGGCATCTTTCTCGACGTTTATTGTTCAATGAGGCGTTAACATACTACCCGTGGTCTATTACCACTATCCGTAGCAACCTACGGTTAGAGATCTTCCCATTCGAGCGGGTAGACTGCGTACTATCACACCACCGATTTTAGAGGCTCTCTATGAGCATCTTTTGGAAAAGCCTAATCTCTACCTCAATGAGATGGAAGTTTTCTATAGGACGAGTTTGGGACACATACAATAACCTCTAGTATTAGGAGAGCGTTGATCTCTAAGAAATAGTCAAAGAAGGCTACTCGATAGAAAGCGAGGGAACGGAATGCCGATCTACGGGATTTCTACCTACGTAACCTATCTAAATTTTAGTCGTACCATCTAGTGTATATTGACGGGTCTAGATGTGATAAACGGATTGGCTTCAGGCGAGCAGGTTAGTCACCGCTCGGCACTACACCGGTCTAGGTCTCTAAATTCCATCGCGAGCAACGGTACTAGATTTCGCCCGCATACTCCTAGGATAGAATCGGTCTGTCCCGAGTATTCAAGGGCTCGACAGACGCTCTAGTTTTTGATGATTTCGTTAAGGAGCTTCTGCAACATTACGGAAGGTGGCCTGAGCCTAAGTCTATTTTAGTGATAACTAGGTAACGCATCTTTCTATCACTCCGACTATATAGCGCAAATGTGTTTAGATGCGGGGGTAAAGCTAATGTACCTGCCGCCCTACTCACCTGACCTAAATCCAATCGAGGAATTCCTCTCCGAGCTTAAAGCCTTCAATCAGAGGCATTGTGTATACTATAAAGATATTCCTAAACAGGGCTTTGATACCTTCTTGGAGTGGTGTGTGGACTGTGTAGGCGCTAGGGAGCAAAGTACAAAAGAGCCCTTCCGAAACGCAGGCATCAGTGTTGAAGAGGCGTGATGTAGGTCAAATGCTATTATCAGAAGTTATAGAACACTTCATTTTAGACTGAACGTGGAGTGCAGTACATCTCTTCCCTGATCGACAAATATAACAGGACATCCGTGCCTATCCACGAAGAATCATAGCAATGTCATCTGAATGAAAATGGTCTCTGCAGACCTCTCGCAGGACAACCCATGTAAATCTTCTATCGACCGTAGTACTTGCTCATCCGGTCCACAGTAGTAGGCCTTATCAACCGTTGAATTGACAATAGAATTCATTGTCGTCGGAATCCGAGGATGGGACGAATTCACTATCGCTAATAGGGTATGCAACTCATGGGCCCCACTTTCAGAGTAAATTCCTCCAATCCTCACGCCGGCTTATCCTTTCAGCCCATCTGTCAGGCCGTCCTTGTTATCAGACTAAAGTACTAGTTTCGGCCCCATCGTGTTCCCATTCAAGCTCTGCCAACCCCACTCCCTGAACTTGGGACTCAACCATCTTCAACCGAGATTTTGACCGTGTTTGGCATCCAGTTCGTACACTCGGTCCCCATGGTCTACGGAAGGCAACTAAGTCCAGGCTGTGCCTTGTGTCGGACACGGCGCCTCAAGGTTTGGAGAGACTCCACGGCGCTCGGATAAGCTGCTAACTCGACCAGTGCGACCAACGGCGACCGTCGTGCTCGCAGTGCTTTCGAGTAAACCGAGAATGCTCCGGGTATCGAGATCTCACGGCCGTCCGGTTCTATGATCAGAGCGAGGAGGTCATCGGGAAGGCGCAGGAACGCAGTTCGCCCCCGAAACCGCGAAAAGGGTGTCTTCCTTGTCGGAGCCGTCGAAAAAAATGTGATGACAAGAAGCCTCGTTGCGCCGCATGTATGCGGAACAAGCTCAGCTGCAAATGGACCGCCGAATCAAGTGGTCAAGTCTCGGTGAGATCACCGCGAGAGACCACTAACGCGGCAACCCGTGTTTCTCAAATGAGACGGGTTGCACAATTTGGGCATCCTACGGCTGCTGTTTCTTTATCTCAGTTCACCCAAGAACAGCAAACCATAGCATTGTTGTCTCCGCTTACAACAATACACATAGGCCGCTTAGCCATTAGACGGATAACTCCAGCCAAGGCCCTGACACAATCCCTCATGTCAGATCTTGGACAGCCATCGTATCTGTTCGATATTCCCTGCCGACTGGGAAATGATGATGCTATAGATACTGCTGTCAAATGTGTCACGGTTGCCTTTCAAGATTTGTGCACCTCTAGAGCACCACATGGTTCCATATCGCCTTTTCTCATCTCTCTCCACACAAAAGCATTAAAGAGCCTTCGAAATGCGTTTGATGATCCTGTGAGATCTCTCTCCGCCGAGACCCTTTGTGCGACTGCCCTACTATGTCTCTTTGAGGTAAGTCCTAGGCAAGGTCATGGGGATATAGGAGTGTAGACTCTATCCTCCGAGCTTAGATTGACATGGTCACTTCAATTAGTTTTTAAACAAGGATGTGAATCAAGCATGGGTTCACCATGCATCTGGCATGGCTCAGTTGATAGCACACCGTGGACCCGCGAACTTTACGACAGATTTCGAGAAGTCTCTGTTGATGAGCCAAGTAGGCATCATTGTAAGTACGTGCCATTTACTGCTCGTACTTGGAGCTGACTCCAGAAATAGTTAACAGAGTCTTTTTTTACCAATACCTCTTGTTTCCTTGAGCAAGAAGAGTGGATGTGTACTCTACGATCTTCTTTATCCCCCGCCGACCTATTCTCATCCCGCAGCGAAATGATCATTGCATTGTATGAGATTATGATACCTTTTGCACGTATCGTCGCAGAGTGTTCAGTTTTCATTATGGATGCCAACTTAAATGATACGGCCCTACATGAGTCTCTGCGTCGAAAGGTCTTCGAGAAGCGTCAAAAATTCTTGCTTTTGAAACACAAAATGTGCGAACAAATGCTTCTCGACAGGCAGCAGAAGAAACATTCGCAAGATGAGAGCTCTTCATCCGATGCCCCAAGGAAGCTAGAGAATCTTCTGACGTGCCAAGCCAATATATTGCTATGTAACCGGCTATGCGTTGCTCTCGATCGAAACTGCGGTCATCTTCTGGAGCCCCAGACGCAGAATCTCGCTGCCTCTATGGTATGCTCTCAAGCTACTCAAGGAAACAATATCCGAGAAGTGAATATAACACTCAGCCTTGCATCTGCGCATGCAGTCCTACAAACAGCAGAAGAGTGGAATCTGTCAATAAGAAGTTTAAAAGCGACAACAGACGCGTCACCAGATCCGGTGGAAGCTGAAGTTTTTCGAGACTATATGGAGCTGATGGGAGTCAGCATGAGAAGGTGACGTTTCGCTCAGGATTCTTACGGAGGATTTACAAGTCAAATATGATGCAATATGGCATTCACGTCCTCTAGAACCTGTCCCTTTCAAACAAAAGAAAATTCCGACCCCCGCCGGCGAGGCAGCAGGAAGGATCTATTGGGCTCGAGTTCGCGAGCCCGACTGTAGCTAACCAGGCGATCAGTGCGGGGGTGATCTGGGAGAACCAAGTTCTCCAGGCCGTCCGATTCTGCCGCGAAGGCCGGTGGAAACTATGCAAGAAGTGCCAAAAACCGGGGCACATACAGTCTCACTGCCCAAATGACCCCAAATGTGGCTACTGTGCCGCCGAACACCCGACCTGAGAGTGCAAGACGACCAAAGGCCAGAATGTCACCATCAAGTGCGCCAATTGTGGCGATGGACATCGTCTAGTCAGTGATAGTTGTCCAGTGAAGCAGGAAGCGATGGCTATAGCCCGATAGGCTCTACTCATCTGTCCTGAAATCCTGCTGTCGGGATTAACTAGCGATGAGCGGATAACTTGAGACAGATCTGCTGCATAATTAGAGCACACAATTGATTATTTATGAATATTCATCTGCGCTCCCGATCTTCTTTCACGAGCAAAAATCTGGAAAGTCAATTCCGTCGATCGTCAAGACAGATTTGGTGCGAGTGCGGCTCCCCTTGGTTAACAGATCTCGGACCTCGGGACAATTTTTGCATCTTTAGATTAGTCTGTTGGAACTCCGCAGGACTCTCTTATTAGTCTACGAGTCTATAGCGATACGCGGCTAAGCATTACAAGGAGACAAATAATACGATTATGGGTTGTTTGAAGCAGTTCAATTATCGGGAATCCCAGACGTTCGTATCGCTAAGAGGAGGAAAAAAATTGACAGATAAAAAACCGTCCGTGCTGGACAAACAACAAACAACCCATGCAACTCATAAAAGACTCAATTTTTTTAGAAGTGACGAACAAATCTAGTTCATCTGGCGGATGAGAGCATTGATGTTCTCCTCACGGTTACCGGTGTCACCGCCCTCGATGAAGTGCTTGAACTTGCGGGTGCGGAAGCCACCAGTGGGGTTGGACAGCTTGAAGGGCCACAGGAAGTTGTTGGCCTGCTTGAAGTTGGGGCCAACGGTGTAGATCTCGTGGATCAGATCCTCCATGCAGACAATGCCGTACTTGCCGAGGTGCTCCTCGATCATCTGGTTGTCGGTCAGGGGGACGCGCATCTTGTCAACCTTGCCGTAACCACGCTTGTAGAGGAGCTCGCGCACGCTCTTCAGGTTGGGGTAACCGTAGGCGATGTAGGGGTTGACGATGGTCAGCATCTCCTGGGTGGCCTTGGTCAGGCGGACAAAGGTACCGCTGTTGATCTGGAGCAGACGGAGCAGCTGCAGGATCTTGCGGGGCTTGGGAGCGATCTTGTTGATACTGGGAGGTGGGTTAGCATAGATTTTATGACACAAGAAGACAAGACGACCTACCCCTTGATACGGACAACGAAGACCAGCTTGGGCTCGTCAGGAACGAAGAAGTTGCCCTCCTGGCGGGCGGCGCGGGCCAGGCGGATCGACTCGCGCTCTGCGTCGCGGTACTCCTTGACGTAGGACTCGGCACGCTTGAAGATGACAGCGCGCTTCTCCTTGTTGGCCTGTATTGAGAACTCTGTCAGCACAATATTCAACCAAATCGTGCAAGTGACAAATGCGAGTGGCATCAACGGATAGTGTCAGACCCGAAAGATGGTTAACGGACAGCATCGACCTTTTGGTCTAGTCGCGTGGTTGGTTGTTGTCATCAGTGTAGTTGGGAGGGGGAGGGTTTGTGATTAAAGAGAGGAGAAACCGACCTGCTTCTTCTTGTCGGCCTCGGCACGGCGCTCAGCGCGAGCCTGCTCCTGGCTCTTGCGCTTCTTCAGGAGGGTCTCGGGGACGAGGACCTGGTCCTTGGTGGGAACGGAGCTGTTTTTGGAGGTTAGTATAGTCTGTCCGTCATGATCACGAAGACATGAAACAATTTCGCCGAGTGTAAGAATTGCAGCATATAGCACCACATTCTCGAACTGAAGGCAAATATAATAATAAAAACTCGACGAAATATATTTGATCAGTGAGGGCTCAGGCACTTGGGTTGACGTCGTCTTCAGTTGTTCGCTACTAGTCTCACAATATTTCAGTGTGAGGATTCGCAGAACTGGACGACCCGCAAGACGCCATTTGATTGCCTTCATCCGACAATACCCCGAACACAATGTCCAGGAAGTATGTGTTGGCGCTCTTCAATCTTGGGATGGTGATGCTGTTACCACATCTGCCCTGTACAAGAATGATAGCTGACCAACAATGGTTTTGGAGGAGAAGGCATCGCTTTCAACCTCAAGACTCCGCAGCCCCCTTCTCGTATCCGCGCATTGTTTCAGGAAAAGGATCCGAAGACATCCGGTTGGAGAGAGAAGAGGGTGCAGGAAGGATCGAGCTGGTGCCTGGCGACCATCGTCGACGAGGACGACAGCCGTAGCATCTCCAGCGAGAAGGACTATACCTGGGAAACCTCACAATCTCGAGCAGAGATTGAATCAGTGCAACAGGGGATTGTAAAGGGAATCATACGCAGTGGTAGGGGCCATGGTGAAGGTCCGAGGTCGTGAGAGTAGGCTGGTCGGCGAGGGTTGTCGAGAAGAATCACAAAAAAGCAGGAGAGAAAAAGAGTGAGAGAAAATCGGCTGTGTGGGTGTGCTGGGACGGCGCTAAACCGGATAGGGATGGGTTCGGCGCTAGGCTGATTTGAGCCCGACAGCCCTTATCAGTGCCGATAAGGGCTAGGGTCAGATGACATCGCTTCAACCAGCTCTAGTCCAACTCCCAAGACAACAACATAACACGACCACCCATCACCATGTCCCGCAGAGGTGTTGGCATCGGGGCCTTTGCCAACCGAACCCAAGCAACCCAGTCCTACGCCACCCATGGCGCCAATCTACGCTCGACGCATACCGCGTCCCTCCAAACCCAACTCTCAGTCTTCCAGTCGCTCCTGCACACCTTCGCCCTCGAACACAGCTCAACTATCAAGTCGAACCCGACATTCCGCGCCGAATTTGCGCGCATGTGCAATACCATCGGCGTGGACCCCTTAGCCGCCAGCAACATCAAGGGCAAGAATGCCCGCCGACTGGGTGAGGGGGGCAGTTTCTGGACGCAGATCATGGGCGGAGACATGAACGACTTTTACTTTGAGGTTGCGGTGCGGGTCGTGGAGTTGTGTCGAGAGACACGCAGTGAGAATGGTGGTTTGATTGGTGTTGAGGAGTGTCGGAAGCGGGTGAGGAAGGGGAAGGCGATTGGGAGTGGGTTGGAGGTCTCCGAGTATGTTATGATCTTTACTTTAACTTTGTCTTCAAAGACAGGGAATTGGCTAATATGGCTGGAACAGCGACGACATCCTGCGCGCAGTCCGCTCTCTTGAACCACTCGGCTCGGGCTTCTCCATCATCCTCGTCGGCCGCAAGCAGTACATCCGATCGATCCCCAAGGAGCTGAATACAGATCAGGCTACTGTTCTGGAAGTAATCCAAGTGCTGGGATTTGTGAGTGTTTCGATGCTGCGCTTGAATTTGAGCTGGGAGAAGGCTCGGGCACAGACTGTTATCGACGATCTTCTTGCCGATGGTCTGGTTTGGCTGGATGCCCAAGGACCGGAGAAGGAGTACTGGTCTCCTCAAAATCTGCTGGATGATAGTGGATGAACGAATGACACTTGTTCAAACGCAAATACTGAAGGCGCGCATCCCCAATTTGATCTCGACATGGCGACAGGGGACGACAACAAAGTCTCTTCCACTCAGGAAAAAGATGCGGAGCTTACAGCCCCGCAAAGAATGGCCATTAGATCCACATCATGACCCCAGTTTGGTTATGACCGGAGGAAAACTCTCAACACAAGCGCGCTCCACCATCCCAGCTGCTCCTAGCACGTTTCTAAATAGAGATTAGTTCGAGCTCTTCGAGACGGGCGCGCGTCTGGAGGACATGCCGGGAGCTGTCCGCGATACAGCATGCCCTGTTTTGCGATACCTTTCGGTCCGATGATTGCGAGAGAGGATGGCGATATGCCGGCCGCCGAGGACAGACCGTGCAAAGAATAAATTTTAGATAGAAGGACTGAGGTAGTCAATCAATGAGAAATCTATTATTATTTACGGGGTTCCTACCAGTATGTCTTGGTTGCACGTATATTTGGGACAATATATATCTTTGCCCAAAGCAGGTTCTGAGTAGTGCTTTACTCTATGGATGGACATATGCTCTTGTTCTAATCAATTCAATTCTCTCTTCATTTCCTATGGATCATTTCCATGCATGAACAATCAATCATCTAGATCAACACAATTTTTCCAACCCCCGCAACCATGGAAAGGGCCAGACCAAGCACGAGGGATGATCCCGCACTTTAAAGCTTTGAAAGACGAACCACAATAAAGTAAAAAAAGCTGAAATAAAAAAGATAAACAAAAGGAAATCATGCCATTAACATCACAGGGAAGGGAAAAATATTTTATTTACGCCTTGATCGCACCGCCCAATGCACCGCCACCAAACTGCTGGCCGCCGGGTCTCCGGCCCTGCTGACCACCGGGGATACGGGCTCCCCCGCGGGCCTGGCCGCCGCCGCGGTGACCGCCGCGACCGCGGGCACCGGGGCCTGACTCGCGCTGGAAGGCATTGGCCATGCCCTGGGTGCGCTGCTCGAGGGTCTTCTCATTTGACTCGAGAAGGTTCATGGACTTGTCCGCCATGGTGACGATCTGGGACTGCAGACGGGAGAGCTCGACGCCCTTGCGGAAGATGATGGCGTCGTTGACCTGGTCAAGCGCTGCGGCGAGTTCCTCGTGCGAGATCATGCGGCTGATGATGGCTGCGATCTTCTTCTCTGGTAGCTCGAACATGCCTGCCAGGCTGGAGATCGATAGGCTGTCGTAGAAGGGGGCGTAGGTGAATAGGTAGGTGCGCAGGCCTTCCTCTTGCATTTGCGCGGAGAGCATTTCCTTCACCTTCTCGGGCTGCGGCATCAGATCCCAGATCTTGATCGAGGAGAGCATCTCCGCGGCCTTCTTCCAGTCGCCCGCGGCCAGGAACTTGGCGCTCATAATCACGCCGTCGCGGGTGTTCTCGGGGGGACCCGTGAAGACCTGGCGCTCGTTGTAGTCGAGCATGCGGCGGAAGGTCTTGGAGATCATGCGGCGGCGCATCTCGGGGGCGGACGAGGTCTGGGCCATGAGCGGCACCTCGAGGAACATGCTGGAGGTCAGGTAGATGCACTCAAGCAGTTCCAGGTTGATGTGCATGTGGAAGGGCAGCTGGCGCTGGCGCTCCAGACGCTCCTGTTCCGGCGAGACGGTCGAGTACCGCTGGAGAATGATACCCTGGGCGAGCAGCTCCTTTTGCCGGCCGCTGCCGCAGATATCACCGAGGGTAGTCTGGGCCTCGTAGATGAGACCGGATCGGAAGGCACACAGACCGATCTGAACGAGCGTGCGGTTGAACAGGATCTGGGTGCTGACGTCGAAGTTGGAGATGTTCTCCGTCAGGTGCGACATGAGCATAAGGTCGCGAGAGCGGTAGTAGTGATCGTGCAGGGCGAGGAAGTAGATCTGGCACAGCATGGCCCGCGCGCGGATGATGCCATCGCTGTACTGGAACAGGTAGTTGCAGAGGGTTTGAATGAGAACAGTGACATCGCCCGCGTCAGCCCGAGGGGTGACAGACGAGTCCAGCGTTGGCGGCATGGCCTTCCATGTGCTGTCTTCCAGGATGGACACCACTGACGAAGGCTTGAAGTAGACGTGCTCCAACCGGCGGATCACCACTCGGTTCACATTGTCTTGCCGAGAATCGCCCTTCTCGTTCGTGCTGAGGCTCTCCGAGTAGAGCTGGGCCCGGACGATGTTGTTGTACAGCTGCTGCTCGTCACTCAGGCGCTCGATGTACTCGGCAGTGTGCGGGTCGATTTGCTGCAGCGAGCGGGTGAGCTCATCATCCAACCGCTCAACGTACGAGACGATGCTGCCGGGGATGTAAAAGTTCTGGCCGGGCTCGAGCTGCGGTTGCTTCTCATCATCCTCCCACTCCTCGGCACCTTCGCTGACCACAAAGCCGCGGTTATCCTCCAGCACAGACAAGAGAGAAGAAAATTCTTGGTCTGCGAGCTTCCACTGCTCGGGGCTCATGTAGTTGGCTGTGGACGAAGCAGTAAGATCGAAGCGGGTGGAGATGAGGGCCATGTAGACGCGGATGCGCTGGTATGGGGTGTTGGCAACCTCTAGGAGCTTCTCCATGGTGCGGATCTGCTCCAGACGGTCGGTGTTCTTCTTTCCTCGCGACTCGACGATGACTCGGAGGTGCTTGAGAATGCTCTCGGGGGTGTACTGCAGAGTCTTGCCACCACGGCCAACAGTTACAAAGTCATCATCATCAGCAGCCGCGGCGGCGGCGGCAAAGTTCTGGATCTTCTCGACCTTGGTCGGCTTGGGAGCAGGGGCAGGCGCGGGCTTCTCCTCCTCCTCGCTCTCCATGAACTCATCCTTGGCCTCACGGTACTTCTCGATCTGGGCGGCATAATCCTTGTTGTTCTTCTTGACACGCTGCTTAACCACGTTGAAGCCCTTGGTGTTGAGGGCGTTCATGGGCTTTTTGTTTGACGACTTTTGTTTGGCGATGGTCTCGTTGACAAAGTCCTCCAGGTCGGCAACGGCCTTGATGTACACCTTGGGGGTCTGGCCGGCCTGGGTGATCTTCACGACTTGCCGGTTCAGGTTGTCGAATTCTGCAACGCAAACCCCATATCAGCACTGCTTAACCCGAAGATTTCGAAACCAAACTCACCAGATGAAATGACAACCCAGTCATTAATCTTCTCGGCATTCTCGATCAGCCGGATGGTGTTCTCCAGTCCTTCGAGTCGCTTGTCCTTTGCACTCTTGACGATCGTGACTTTCTCTTCATCCTCGCTTTCATCGCTTTCCAGGGCACCCTTCAAGAACTTGTTGGCACCGGTCTCTTCATCGTCGGATTCCTCCTCGGCAGAGACTTCCTCATCGCTGGACTCCTCCTCGGAAGACTCCTCCTCATCCTCCTCGCGGTCGGAGAGAACGTCCTCCTCATCGGACGTGGAGGACTCGCTGTCGCTGCTGCCGTAGAAGAAACGCGACATGGTTGCAGAAATCGAGGGCAAGTAGTGAAACCCAGATGATCAAAGAAGTTGTTGGCCCGCCCTGAATCCAGAGCCACACAAAATTTAAGCGAGGGGTGACTGCTGACTCAGCACAAACGGATCGGGCGCCAAGAACAAGCTTGAAAGTCTATGATTGGTTGGCCTAACTGAACTATGCCTGACGGACGCACTGTATACACACGGTGGGAATGGTCGAGGCTGTTGCGGTGCCTCTATCCACATTCTCCGACCTGGAAGAAAAAGCAGAAGAGAAGAAAACATAAATGTATCCAAAGAGTACGGAAAGCACACGGGCAGATGGACCGACATCCCCAAGCAAATCGAAAGGGCATGGAGAGAACAAAGAAACGGGAGGTAATCAATAACACAAGCAATGGGGCTGATGGAGGCTCGCGCGTGGCCTTCATGATCCAGGCTATGTCAAATTGGAAATAGAACGCAGCCGCAGATACCCAGTGGAACCGCGCAGGGGAGATAACCCTCCTGCAATGATAGATCCAGTCGTAGCCCGGGAGACCGCGCGAGTTGATACCGAGAACGTCGGGCAATGGCCTGGCCGTTTCCCGAGGCAAAAAGAGAGCCTGCACACAAGAAACTGGTTCCATGTGAAGTTAGACCAGAAGGAC
This sequence comes from Penicillium riverlandense, assembly GCF_028828495.1. Lineage (NCBI taxonomy): Eukaryota > Fungi > Ascomycota > Eurotiomycetes > Eurotiales > Aspergillaceae > Penicillium > Penicillium riverlandense. Next base: position 127,256 of record NW_026643201.1, read on the forward strand.
TGACTCTGAACCTGCCAGCAGTGTCGCCGGGGTCAAATGGACTAGTTTGGAAGAACCGCAGTGGTTGGTTACGGCTGGGGCCGGGACGGAGCTGGCAGGCCGAGAGGATCCAAATACCGAAAGGACAATGCAAAAAGTCGATGGATTGGCCTATGCGTTCGTCTCGCCGGGAGAGAACGCATCGAGGTATGGCGCTCGGTCGCGAAAAGCATGAGGACCACAGACCAGGGTTGAAGGCACCGTTCAACGGCAGACCGTCGAGGTAGGAACCCTGGACGCCTGGAATCGTGCTTAGTGCCATTGACTCTGGCCCCCAAAGCCTTCGCCGCCAAGCACGCCGTCCTCGAGAGTGCGGATGAAGTCACGGTTACGCTGGTTGCCACCGGCACGGCTTCCACGTCGCCGTTGATTGGTATTGGGGTCCACGTAGCCATCGGCGGGAGGAGGATAGTAGGCTGGACTAGGTTGTAACCGGATGGGAGCATTAGGATCGAGATGGCTAGCGACCCGTTGAATCGTAGTCGGAATACCTCCGCCTTGAGGATCCATGGTGGAGGCACGTTGCCGGCCTGCCCTGGTCGTCGCCTGCGCGTAGAGGCTCTGTGATGGAGCAAATTGTTGCGATTGTGGCGCCTGGCCCGGGATCAGATTCATTTGATGGCCGTATCCCGGTGGTTGTGTCGGGTACGGAGGAGGTGCACCCTGCTGGTACATTCCGTTGTACATGGGTGGAGCTTGAGCGTGGGCCGGTTGATGGAATTGGTTCATCTGCATCGAGTAGGCATTCTGGACTTGAGCCGCCTGTGCTGCTCTCTGTTTGCTGGCAGCCTCGGCCTGCTGCTGCTGCTGAACACCAGGAGCGACGGTCTTGTTGAGCGACGAGTACTTCAAGTTCATTGGAGGCACAAACGGGCCGGTGAACTTCTGTTGAGTGATAAACGGATGCAACTTGGCTTGCTGGGGTGACCACCGCTCCAGGGGATTGATTGATAATAGCCCTCGCACGAAGTCGATGAACGCGACCCGATTATTCAGCTCTGCAATTGCGGTTATTAGAAAGACTTCTCGGATAGTGGGGAGTAAGTGGCATCGTACCTCGCTCGATCTCAGCTTGTTTCATGTTCTTTCTCGGCATGGGGTAGCTTCGGATGATCTCTTCAAGAGTCGAAGCCGAGAAGTACTTCTTGCTTGGTTGCTCCTTAGTGTTTCGCTCCCTCGAATACTGTTCCAGGCTCTTCAGGCGGTAGGTCTTCCTCCCGAACTCGTCATGAGTTTTCTCGAAAAATTCGCCCGACTGCTTGCCCATCTCCAACATCCAGGTAGGAGGGAGGCCAAGCATTTCGACGATCCGACAGACTTGGTTGTATTCCGACGAGCCAGGGAATAGAGGCAATCCCAGGAAGAGCTCAACAACGATGCAGCCAAGCGACCACATGTCGATAGCAGATGAATATCTAAGGCATCGTTAGCATGGGTCTGGAGCAGCAAGTTTTGGGGGAAGTGGTGTCTCATACGGCAAACCAAGTAGCACTTCTGGCGAGCGGTAGAACCGAGATTGAATATAGGTGTACACTGTCTGTCGCTCGTCACATGCAGAACCGAAATCGATGACTTTGATGATAGGGCTCTCAAGGCTGCGAGGTTTTCGAATGTCAGCGAAGGAAAAACTTTCCACCCGGACGACTCCTCGACTCACTTCTTCAACAGGATGTTTTCCGGTTTCAAGTCGCAATGGATCAAGTGAGCCTTGTTCAAGAGGCTCAATGCATTCAACAACTGTTGCGCAAACACCCGCACGAGGGTTGTACTCAAACCTCGGAACTGATTCTGCTTGATGAGCTCGTAGAGGTTGACACTGAGCAACTCAAATGCCAAACACAGATGTTGGCGATGGATGAAGGTGTCTTTCAACCGAAGGAGATGATGGTCATCATTCTTGTCGTACTTGCTGTTGAGCTGTAGGGGCGCATGGTGAGCAGACGTCCGAGCGATGAGGACAGACCGAAGCTTACCAGATCCAAAACCGATACTTCCATCATGCTCTGGTTGAAATATGCGGTCTTGTTTTTGATGACCTTTACAGCCACAACCTCCTGAGTCTTCAAGTTTTGGCATTTCACCACTTGCCCGAAAGTTCCTTGGCCCAACACATCGAGGATCAGATAGCGATTCCTGTGACAAATGTCAGATCAATGTTTTCACCAAAGAGGTCCGAGACGTACTTGTGACCGGCCTCTTCACTGCCGAGGATATCATTCACGTAAAGAATGTAATCGCTATCCTCGTTATCGTAGCCATCGTTCTTAACCCCCTTACTCGGCTTCGTCAATACACGCCGGGGATTCCGCGAGGACTCGTAGTTGAAACCTGGATTGCATATGCGGTAAGTCGCCGGAAGGTGGGTGGTCAGTGCGTGAAGTGGCTGTAGAACGGATTAGCTCCACGTCAATTAGCAAATACTCATGGGGAACTGTACGCTGATAAAGCCTCCCTCCGGATTGGCGCGCCGAAACGCAGGCTGTACACTCGTCCGTGGTTGCAGCTCCTGTACAGACTTGATCTGGAACTTTGGGACCGGACCGCGTCCAGGAACCTGTGACGGCAACGATCCCGAGCGTGGAGATCGTGATCCAGGCCCAAATGCGCTGCTCGGGTGCGAATTCGCTGACAAGGGGTAGTACTGCTCTGGGCTGAGGTCGGTGGATTGCAGCGGAGGGGGGCGAGGGGGGCGACCTGCAGCTGTGACGGAGAGAGTACACGGTTAGTCCGAATAGCCATCATTTGGCACAAGTAGGGCACTCACATGGCGGTGACTGATATCCCTGCGGAGGCGATGCGTATTCTGGTGCCCTCGTAGGCGACCGGCGAGCATGGTTCTGCGGGTTCTGCGGGCCCTGTGGGAAGCCGTACGCGCCCTGGGACTTGCCGGGGCTCACAGGGTATGACAGCGGGGGCGACATCACATTATTCATTGGGGAATACCTGCGCGCAGCCGACGACTCCTCGTTTGTTTGAGCGAGGAATTGAGCTGAGGCGCGGCTGTGATGGTTCGGTCGCGCTGGGTACTTCGCTCGGTTGAACGGGTCTGCATCCTCCATCGTGGTATCCGCATCACTGACATAATCCCGGCTACGTGGCGTGGCTGCGGGCGACGAGGCCATGGACATCGGTTTCGAGTTGGGACCGGCGGAGGGGGGTTGGAGGTGGTGCCAGGTGTTTGGAAGGTCTCGTACGTGTACCCGACCGGCGGCTGAGACTGGGGTGGCTGGCTGTATTTCGAGGGGAGCTGTTGGGGATGGGACGCTAACCCCGTATTGAACTGCGCGGGACGACCCATCAGGGGATCCTGGTAAGGCTGCCATCCGGAATCCATGACGAACTGGAGGACGGGGAAAAGGCCGTCGTGGTCGGGCTCGAGAAAGAAGAGGCGGAGGCGGATGGGGGATGTCCAGGCTCGAGTCCAGCACCGTCACCGTCCACAGTGCACATGCACTGCGACCGGGGGTGGGAGTGTGTGGGGATGCCGGGGGGAAGGCACACACGAGCGCAGGCAGCAAGGGAGTTGGGCGTTTGTTGGACGCCAACGGGGAATGGGGGGATGGAAGGGTTTAAAGGGGGGATGGGCAGCTCATCCTCCAGAAGAGTGAGAGAAGGAAAGGGAAGGCGGGCGAGGAGGGCCAGAATGGGGCGCCAACTCAAGAGCGGTGTCGAGGATGATCCAACAACAATTCCACCAGGAGGGAGTTGTGAGTGAGTGAGTGGAAGAGACTTGGACAGTGAAGAAGGCTCGCGAGGAGTGGTGATCTTCGGCATTACTGTAGTCGTTACCTCACCACTGACTTACTGCGGATCCCACGATGGAGTCAGTACTACATGGTTGATTGTAGTTGACCAACGAACGAATACTTAGTTAACTCCCCAACGCAGTTCACTACAACGGCCTCACTGGGGATGACCTACTCTATTAATATCCCCTCTGACAGCTCTGCATTGCGGTCTCCTTGGCGACGTGATTCTTGCCCAGCCATGCCTAAGGAGCCAACTGGACACACCATACATAACGCATGTAAATATTTGGCATGTACATCTTTTTGACAAAAACCATAATTACTGCAACACGACTGTGCATTTGGGGCCACCGACTCTCGTTCTATTTAAACAAGCAAGGCTACCGAATGAGCTCTGCTTCTCATCCTGTCTGCAAGTCTATAGATATGTACGTGAACTAGATCGATAGAATCATCCAGTGAAGCACAACGTTGAACATGACCAGCATCAAGTCTCCATATAATGCAATTATTAGGAAAAAGCTGGATAATAGTCTTATACTTATCCATGTCTAGAAGAACAGCCGCAACTCCGATCGAGGGAGGATCGCCGTCTACAGGAGTTTGCCTCTTTTGGTCATGCCTGAGCTTCAAATCCAAATCGCTCACTCACAAAGTCTCCCTAATTTCATAAGTGCTTGAGCAGACCCTCGAACCAGCACCGTTCCCACCATTCCCCGTGTCCTCGTCTAGCGATGATGACACCAGTCGCCTTCAGGCGCTTCAGGCGGATATACGGGGAAGTGAACTTTGAACCTGTAATTTGCTAAAAAAAAAAGACTCCCCGAACGAGTAGGTAAGTAAGTTAAGTAGTGGATGGAGTGGTGACAGTTCCGTTGGTGTATATGATAGAAAGACAGTATAGTGTATGACTTGATGAGAACGACAATATGATCCACCATGTATATCCATAACGCGGTATGAATGGAAAATATCTCGGTTGCATTTCTCCCCAGAAAATCACAATGGCAGTGAGATGCTAGGTTACACTGCTCAGCCATGCTGCAGTCACCAGTGATAAACGCATGCATAGTAAAATTACTTTCCGCTAGGAATTATATTATTCAGGTGAATGTGTTAAGAAGGCACTCTACTAATTCTTGCGGCGCAACGTGGGCATCTCGAAATTGTCCCTCTTACTACTTCGTCTTTACCGCCCATATCAACTAAACCTTTTGGAGGGACTCGCTCACCGCTCGTGCATGCATCCGAGAAGGCCATCGCGAAGTGGCAAAATTACTCAATAGTGGTAGCTTGAGCCATGAGTACCAAGTCGGGACTTTGCAAGAATGCTGTGATTCAATCCGATGAAGACTATCTCAGAGTGTGCTACATAATTGGATACTACATAGGATGGGAAGCAAGCTGCGCTTCCGCTCGGACCGCACCACGCCACATGCAAGCAAATGACGCATCCCAAGCAGGTAGTAGTAGGTACATAGCCAGCTACATTCTCTAACTGCAGAGATTTTCCCCCTCCCTCGTTCTTGCCCTGGAAAGGAGCCCCGAAAGCGGATTCAGACACAAACCAATAGAACTGCTCAGTTAGATTCTCATTGGTGGCTAAAGTCCTGCGAGTCCACTGCTATTCTACTTTTGTCAAGCCGGGCTTGATTGGTCCCAGCCTGGGCCATCCGAGCGGAGCGGCCCTAAACTTCCCGTCGAATCTATCACTTGAAGGATGGGGCAGGTTCGTCTCAATCGGATGCCTGCAGATGGGAACAGTGGGTCCAGTGGGGCAATCTCGCATGAAGAGCTGATCGCTTGGAACTGGTTCGGACCAGGCATTATTGCGAAGCTTACTCGAGACGATAGCTCAACCTCGAGCAGGCGGAATATATGAATGCTGACCTGGCTGTTCCTTTTTTGTTTTGGTTTCCCACCTTGTCTTTTCTTATGCCATGACGATACTGGCGTGCCGATCCGCCATCGGGCCATGGCCCGCCACGTCGGCACCAGATGAAACTATTGGACAGCCAGTGCCGATCGACGGGTTGTAAACAAACCTATGCGAGCTGGCAGCGAGCTGAAAGTTTTGCGTCATGCCTCCGCTCGAGCAGGTACTTCTTCTGCAGTCTCCGCTGTTTCTGCCCCTGAGAGTTCCTTCTCTCCCTAGACGCTATAACGAGGCACAATGACAGCAGTAGCAACCCGGCCCCTGATGCCCAACAGTGACCCCTTTGGGGTAGACGCTGTAATGAGCAAAGAGATAACCGCGGTACCCAGTGAAATCCCTGATGGGACTGACGCTGAGGCGAACGAAACGCTCGCCGTGGTACCCAGAAGTGTCCCTGCCGGAGCGGACGCTGAGATCAACAAGCAACTCGCCGCAATTTGGGGCAATATGGAACAGCGGATGGCCAAGCTTGCCAAAATGTCTCAAGGCAAAGACTACGACAAGAACTTGAAACCCGAAGACGTGATGAAGAATCTGGATGCCGTACGATCTGCACGCCTGAAAAACTCAGAGAAATGGGGGACTATCCGGCAGACTGTCAGCAATACCCTCGACGTCATCACAAATGTTGGAGGAATGGTTGCCGATGCCGCCTCTCAGGTACGTACAAAATGAATTCTAGGAGAAAGAAGGTGTGTTGCTCATTTGAGACAGGTGTTCGCCCCAGCTGGACAATGCTACAACGCCCTCAACTTTGTCATCAACGCGTACAAGGGCTACGCGAGCATATTTGAAACACTCAATGACCTGTTCAAAAAATGTGCGAGCTTTTTAGGACGTTTACACAAATATTCCATGGCCAATATGAGCCGCGAATTGAGTGTGGTAGCGTGCGAGGTTCTAAGCCACTTTGTGGACATTTGCGATAAGGCATTGACACTGCGAACTTCACGGATGTTCAAGATCAAGACGATGGCAAAGATTGCTTTCCTTCAGCAGAATGAATTTTCGGAATCCTTGGGAGCGATGGATGACCTCACCAGGGATGAAGAGTTGGAGCGCGGCGCCGATATGTACCTAAATGGCGCGGAGACGCTCAACAACTCCCGAAACATAATGGGGGTCTTGGAGCAAGACCGAACGGAAAGAACAGAGCAAAGCAAAGAAAAGAAGGACAGGAACATTGTTCTACGCGTCCTGAACTTCAGCACAAGTCCGGATGTCTGGGATGGCAATGGACCCATTGCAACCTGGGGGTCGACTTATCAAAACATTCGCCACCGCACCGTGGAGGGAACAGGCCAGTGGTTGTTAGGGGAGCGCGAGTTTACGGACTGGGTGAAGAAGAATTCAGAAGCGCCTGTTCTAGGGATTACTGGCGGCGAAGCCTCGGGTAAGAGCTATCTGGCAGCTTCTATCGCCAGTCACTTGCTTGCAAATGGTTCTGGCGAGGCAATCAACTCCAGACAGCTCGTTGCCTTTTACTTCGTTGATGAGAGGAAGGCCAATGCTGGGATCGAGGTACTCGGCAAGTCTATCATCTGGCAATTCGCCCAGAACGATGCATCGTACATGCAATCGGCCGCCGCGACGTGCAGAAAGGATCGCAACATCGAACCGAAAGAATTATTGACTCGTCTCCTCCTCGAAAACCACAAGGAACTGAAGGCCATTGATGCGACGTTTTACATTGTTCTGAACAAGATTGGCGACAGTGACGACAACGTCCATGATGGGGTATTCAACTTCCTGCTAAACGCCTCGCGAGCTAGCAAAGGATCAGTTCGCGTCTTGTTCACCGCCACCGAGGGGACCGCCAAAAAGCTCCAGAGTCGTGGCCTGAAGTGTCCTACTGTCTCTATGGACCGTAACGCGGACGACGTCCGCAAGTACATTGATGCACGCTTGGATAAGATGGATAACCTCTCTGACAAGGGAGACGATCAAGTCAATGCTATCCGGAAAATCATTCAAACCAGGCTTTACACAGAAACTGGAGGGAACTACTACATGATGGAGAAAACTCTCAACAAGATCAGCAAATTGGACCTCGACACCGACATCTACAACGAACTTGACAAGGCGAGCCGAAGTTTAACCGATCATATTGAGGATGATGTCCGCGATCTCAACCGGCGTCGCTCGAAGAAGGAGTTGGAGGAGATCAATGAGGTGGTCCTTTGGATTACCTTCGCAAAAGAGCGGATGTCGATCGAGAAAATGAAGGCAGTCCTTCAGTTGAAGAACAACGCGGCCTCCTTGAGACCTCTGGAGGACCGGCTTAGAAAGTTCCTCTTGTTCGAGATCGACAACAATGGATACGTCAATTTCCGATCAGAGCAGATCTTGGACAAATTGCCGCAGCGGGCCCAGACCGCCAAAGAGCGCCTGCAGAATAACGAGGAAGTGAACCAGGGCGAGGTTGACATCCTGAAACACTTCCTCGGCAACGTGTGCCCCCCAGACCTGGTTCAAAAGCTTGGGTTGGAAGAGCACTTCGACCAGAAGTTAAGCCCCCGACAAGAGCAGATCTATCAAGAGGACAAGAACAATGCCAATTTCCAACTTGCTAGGGCTTGTCTCCATGCGTTGACCAGTGAGACCCATGGCCAGCTGAGGGTACTGCGAGGATACGCAGTACGCCACTTGGTGGACCACATGCACGAAGTGGATCTGGCTAGCATAGACCCTGATTCAAAACGCAAGCTTGGACCTCATCTCGTGAGACTGTTCCATGATGGTGCCGCCATCGACAATCTTTTCTGGGCGAAAAAAGAGACCCCGGACTTCCCGGATTGGCTACGCGACGAGGAGACAGTGCGACTGATTTGTACGTGGCTAAAGGCCACTTCCGCTGACACCCAGAGTAGTGAGAAGGAAAAGGATTGGCTCAATAAGTTGATGGCCGACGGGCAAGATCGCGTCAAAACCATCGCCGAGCCTTCTGTCCTCCGGATGGCCCATTACTGTTTCGAGGAGGACTCGGATTTTACAGTGACATCTGCCACTTTTGAGATCGTTAAGCGATTTGTAACCGAGGTATGTCTCTCTGCATTTGCAGTTATTGTCTATGCTAATCAAATCCTACTATGTAGCATGCCACAACCACTGAACACCAAGGAGCGGCGTCTTTTACGGATGAGCAAATTGAAGAGTGGTGTCTCAAGAGACTCCCAACTGAACAGCCAAACTCGCGCTGGCATACCCAGATGGCTTTTGTATTGAGCAGGTCCCGTGACAAGGAAGCAGCCGAAGCAAGATGCTGCAAAGCCCTCGATCTTGATCCGAACAACTGGCGAGCTTCAGTCCTCCTGGCTCGTTTCCTCAAGTCTAACAAGGACGCTATTGCCATTCTGAAGAAGCTTGTCGCTCGCTACGGGGGAGATTCGGCTTGGATGGCGGAGAATCGAGAGGAACTCGCTCAGATGGAATTCGGTCTAGGACATCGGTACTGGTCTGACCAGCAGCTGGACAAGGCGAAGAAATGGTACTCGGCCTGTATTGAACATGGGCCTGCCAGATACCATTTTCCGACAGCCATTTTGTTGAGATACAAGTCAGTTCAATGGTGGAACGAAATGATGGATGTCATTGAGCAACTTCGCTCCAAGTCTCATCTCACTCCCATGATGCTTGCCTTGACAGAGAGTCCTCGGAACGAGATGGTCCAGATTGCCATGCTGGAAGCAGGTGTCAACACCAATAACCTTGGTGTCTTCGATGATGTGTACAAGGGAGCAATTGAATCGGCCGCAAAAGCCAGGCGTTACCGCGCCTCATTCAGTCTTCGACGGGGTTATGCTAGCGCTCTCGCCGCACGTCACCCCTGCCCAACCGATGACATTATGAAAGTATTGGAAGCCGCCGCTGCCGACGTCCCATATACCAATACGGATTTGGCTGCTACCTTTTTCCTCGTCGGCTATAGATTGGGAACAATCTATCTCGACAAAGCCAAGGCTGCCAAGGAAGCAGGCCACGAGGACGAGGCGAAGGACTGGCTGCGCAGAATGTCTTCGGTTGTCCCTGAGCAAGTCACGGAAAACCAAATGCGCCTTCCGCTTAGCCTGTTTGCCGCGCGGTATTACTACATTTACAATGACCTGGAGTCGGCCCGGAGCATGGTGCACAACACGCTGAGAATGGCCGTCGAGCTCTTGTCGGACGATGATTCCACGAATGACATGCTGGCCTTCCAGAAAATTCTCTACGCTGTCATTCCGTTCAAAGACGAGGTCAATGCTGCCGCAGCGCTTGCGATGATGAAGCTTGAGGCACCGGGAGGCAGCTTTTCAATCTCCTGTTCCTGCTCCTGTGGCCACACGTGGAAGGAGCCTGGGGATATGTGGTGGTGCATGGACTGCATCAATGTAGTTTTGACATCCGAGTGCAAGGACGATATCAAGAATAGAAATGTCTGCTGGGAGAGCCACAAGCACTTCTACATCCCTAAGTGGGATGAAGAGAAGATGAGCAGCAATCGGCCTAAGAACCATGTGCCGTGGAATGGCATGCACATTTCAATCGATAAGTGGAGAAAGGAAATCACCAAGGCTTATCATCTGACCAAGTCTTAGTCGGTTCATGGTGGTTTGTGATCCAAAGTGGACAGCTCAGACAGTTTAATTCTAATGTTTCTTTTCATTATCTTTTGAAATAAATGCGTAGATTCTGTATCACAAAATATCAATATGTAGACAAAATCGTTCGAGGTGTTCCTAGTTTAGGGGCTTGGAGCAAGGATTCGCTGGTAATCTAAAGGTCACTACTACTGTAGCGGGCAAATGCATCAAACAAACATGCATTCCCAACGAAACAATCAGCAGGCAACAATGTGTATCAGATTCTATTGCGGACCCTTCCTCAACCTGCTACAGGTGCCCAAGTACCATGGACGCCACGATGTGCCCAGCCAACAGCGCAAGATTGACCCAGGGGTTTGAGGTTGATTAGTGTGTAGATCACCAGGAGATGGATTTAGTCATTGTATTCGCTCTAGAGCCACGCGTCTTCCGATGATTTTGGTGCCTAGTTGGGCCCCACGAAATGTCATTGGCAATCAATGGTAGATTGAAATTCCATATAAAAATTCCAAGCAGGTTTGATCCCTGTCTTGTCCGTTCCTGGGGCGGCGATCCGGCCCCAACATCGCCATCATGACTTGGCACGGGTCCACACGCGAACTGTCGGTGGAGTATTTCTGTAACCGCCATGGCAGAGGATGGACACCCCGTGTGGATCAATTGCACCTAAGCGACCATGTCGGGCGATCCTCGATAGTCTGAAGGTTGTTGATGCTGGCTTATTCTTAGCGAGATATCCAACCTAAACAACATAGCCTCCTCAGACCCGTAGCTAGCTAGCGGCAACTTTGCAGGATTGCAAGATCCTGCAAGCTATAAGTAGTGCTCATGCCTCTTAGTTACGCCGCACAACGCGGAGAGAGGATCCGCCTTCTCCACTGATCATCACAATCTCTCCCTGGGGCCTCGCGGCGGATCAGATCCGTATAAGAAGGAGAGATCCTTCTCCCCTTTCTCTCACTCGTCATCTCATCATCTCATCAATCGAATCATTTGTCGATTTCCGTTTATCATAACCATCTACAATCGTTTTAATCATCTTTCTGTACACCCATCATAATGCAGTTCCTCACTCTCGCTCTCCTGGCCACCACCGCCGCTGCCAGCCCCATGGATAAATTCTTCAACTTGAAGACCTTTGGCGCCACCGAGCCCAAGTTCAACGACTTGTACGTCTCGACTTACCACGTGTCGTCGACAACCAGCGACGCCGTGCTGCAGGGTGCCAAGGAGGCCCAGAAGTTCTCCTTCGGCAACGGCACGGTGGTGATGGATGTGGAGAGCCCCCTGAAGTGGGAGATGGAGCTGGTTACTGTCAACGAAGCCGGTATGCATCGATTACCAATTGCGACTGTTACAGCTAGCTAATATCAGATGTCTTTAGAATGGAACCCCGTTCAGGTCAACGTCAACGCCGGCGCGGGCGGCAAGGGCTTTTCCGTCCAGAAGACTGGGCTGGAGGGAGCGAAGGACCAGGAGTTTGGTGGTTGGTTGGGTACGTTCATTCCTTAACTGTCTATTACCATCAACTAACATCTTCTAGCGTGCGACTGGTACCACGGTGTGCCGCAGCTGTTCTTCCTCGCCAAGGAATACAAGGCCCACATCCCCTCGACTTGCAGCAAGGTCCAGCTGAAGCCGGAGTAGAATATCGTCAAAGGCTCAGTAATGGCGATGATCTCTCATGTGTATCATAGTATAGAGTCGCTATATTCAGTGTAGTGCATGAATATTATACAGGTCTCGTTCAATACTATTAATAGGATGTCTCACATGCCGGTCCAGCCACTATGTCCCCTTTAGGCTTAGACCCGACAGCCGCCTGACCTGCTCTGTCAATTTTCCTTTTCTTCTTTTCTCCTTCACTTCCTTGTCACTTCATCTTTCCAGTCGCTCGTTTGTGCTTCTTTTTCCCGTTCTCCCTCGCCGACTTCGTTGTTGTGGCTGTCTTTGTTGTTGTGCCTCCACACCAACAAAACCCACATTCCCGCTGATCATCACCCCAGACCGAAAAAAAGAGGCACGGCTCTTTTTCCCACCCAACGCCGTGTTTGGCCTGTCCTTGCTACCCCTGCAACACTCGCTGCTGTGGATGCACTGGTGATCTCAAGGCTGCCATCACTCGCTCGCTCATCGACGACCAGCCGCTTTTTCCGTGTCGACACAATCTTTTGTTCGTGGATCTCAGCTGGGGCAAGGGGTGATATCGATTCGGACTGTCAGACATCTTTTCCCTGACTGTCATCATGCGTTCGTTTCTCCTGAGCGTGCTGTACGCTCTCCTGCTGCTGGGCACGGTGTCGTCGGCGTGGTCGTTCGGCTCATTCGGCGGGTTTTTGGGCGGGGGTGAGTCGCTGGAAAAGCGAGCAGGTACGACCAGACCCTTAAGGAGTGATGCCCTTCTCCTCTAACCTCTCATCTTCTCTCAGACAACAGTGATCCGTCCGCCGGATCCACCGCGCAAACTTCCACAGCCCCCCAGACCAGCACTACCACGAACACCAATACCAACACTAATACCAACACCGCCAGCGACTCCACGTCCACCAACACGAAGACAGACACCTCAACCAAGTCCGAGACGACAACCACCTCGATCTCGATCAACCCCGCTGCAGCCGCAGGAGGCATCTCGATGATCACGCCAGCATCCTCATCGACAACCTACTACCGCATCGGCCAGAACGTGACCTTCGTGTGGAACTACACCTCGCTCTCCGTGACCCCGTCCTACGTCAACGTCGTCGCGTCCTGCAGTCTGAACAGCGAGACCTACACCATCTCCTCGAACATGAGCGTCAAGCCTACGGGTTCCGTGGTCTGGGATACCGATGCCACCATGACCGTCCCGCTGCTTACGGCCACGTACACGCTCTACGTCTATGATGCCAGCAAGTCGCTGGGTGATATTCCTAGTGCCGGCCATCTGAGCTCCCTGGTTGGGTATGACTTTGGGATGTACATCAAACTGCCGTATACTCCTCTTGGACGTGAGTCTTAGCTTGTATGATCGGTTTCACGACAAGATACTAACAATCCATCTCTGATAGAATTTAAATGTGCCACCTGCAACTCAGCCCTCTCGGACATCCAACGCATGGGCCTCAAGTTCACCTTCGGCATGGCCGCCATAACCGTGGCGTCGTTCACCTGGTTCGCCGGCGGGTTTGGAGCATTCGCTACTTGACGATGATCAGTCCACCTTTTTATGATGTTTTCGTGGATATATTTTTGATTTTGACATTCGGGTGCATCCGTTGTTTTCTTTCCGAAGCGATTTGATTTGGGTTTTACGATAATAGCAAGAAAACCGGCGTTGTGTGTGGATGGATGGATCATGCCTCGAGCCTTGCCTATTTTCTGTTTCTTTGCATGGGGATGAGCTATCTTGTTTTCGGGGTGAAGCTTGTTTTTAATTCTGGGTTGTAATTCATTTATCGATTGTCTTCTTCGTCTCTCTATTCTCCTGACTACAAAGTCGAAGAAAGACTGTGTGATCTATGGCCAGTGACCTGATATGTCTTAGTTGATGTAGGAACTGAATTAAGTTCCCCAGGCAAAAGAAAAGAAGAGAAAAGTTTCTAGAAGACATTCTGCTTGAAGCAACCTACACCACCCCATTCCTTTCCACGTTCTCTCATTGACTGATGCACATCAGAATCTGAGACAAACACCTGGATCTCTTTGCTGCTCACAAGTCTTACATTTGATAACATTGTTTTGAGGCTGAGCTCATACTACTGCAGCAAGCAACCTCCCCACCAGAGAAGGGGCTGGTTTGGTTGGGATTTACACATGTATGTTGTTAGTTAAAAGGATTGAGAAGCAGACTCAGGGTCTTGGATCAAAGAGCTTCTGTGGAATATGGTGGGTTTGAAAGAGGATCAATCAACCACAAAGAAAGAAAAGGTCTTCTGAATCAGATCAGGTCAGAACTGTAGCTGGGGGGTAGGAGTGTGTTTTACAGCATTCTGTTGGATAGATATAATTAAATTGAGCGAGAACAGACGTGTATTTCCTATTCAATCTATTTCTCTCTTCCCAAGAACAGCCTACCTCCAATACATCCATCATCACACCCTCAAGATGCCTCCGTCCCAACCAACCCTCGGCTGGATCTGGCCCAAAGACCCACGACCCGGCAATCCCTCACGCTGGCCACACCGATGGCGATTCCTCGACGTGTTAACCAACAAAGGGCCGGACATGTACGTCGGCGTGATCGGCAACGGCAAGACTACCAAAAAGTCCAACTCCAACTCCTCCACAAGCCACTGGGCGCGCTGGGACCAAGACCTCGCCGAAGACGACACCCCCATCCCATGGGCGCGCCGCAGCGAAGCCGAGCGGTACGATTTTCGGAGACGGAAGTACGTCGTTCCTGACCAGGGTACGTGGAGTCGTGTTGAGTATTGCAGTGCGCGTGGCGATTCGGGTGGATGGCGCCGTGGTGGGTCGAAGGAGTCGAGGCATTATGTGCCACGACGGTATTGGGATCGGAATGGCGATGAGTATCCGTCAAATCATTGGCACGATATTGTTTATGGGGCGCATGAGGATGCGGAGTGAGCTGGAGTGTTGGGCTCTTGCTCGGATTTGTATTTTTAGTTGTTGGCATTCGTTGGGACTCTTTTCATTTGTTGTGTGCGATGAGGACATTAGAATAGATTGTATTGTATTGTATATATTCAGGCACAGGTTGAATGTAGAGCGTCGAAGTTGAAAATGCGTGGTTCGCTGGTTGGATGAAGTGGTTGGGCGCGGCGCAAGGTTGGTAGCTGGGCGGCGTTGTTCGTTAGGCGCTGGCATTTGATACATGGTGTCTGTTTTATATCTGCATATGAGGCGATCATGTCCTGTTCAAGAAATTAGCTTTGAAGTATGGTCCTCGGAGGGCGACTGTCAACGCACCAGCAAGAAAGCCAGATCCCACTTCCGGGGCCGCGAGCCCAAACAGTCCAGTATAGCATCCTCGAGCTTCGTTCTCGATTTCCCAGAAGCAACTTTGCTCGAGACCTGCCAATCAGACACAGCGGCCTCACCAGGTTCACTAGACCCATGGACTAAAAAGAAAATGCCCGCCCTCGTAAGCGCCACCGTCATCTCCATCTGATCCTGACCCTTGATGACGCGCACACCAGGGACATCCCTCTGAATAAACCTGTCAAGAACAGCCTGCCACTGACCCTCAGTCGACTGTGCCTTCACACGCTCAATATCCTCCTCCTCACGCAGCCGCTGCTCCTCCTTTTCCCTCTCTTCCTTGAGAAGCTCATCTCGCAGCTCGTCGTAATCCTTCTCCCATTTCCCCGTGGACTGCAGTAACTGGCCATTCGACTCGCTGATCCGAGACTCCACGTGAGCCCAGACGGGCTTAAGCTCTGGGCCCCGCCACATGGATTGGAACTGCTCGACGTCGGCGATGCGAGCGCGAGCTGTTTGGTTCAGGTCGTTTAGTAGGTGGCGGGGTGATGATGAGATGGTGTTGTCGGCTGTGGCTTTGTCGGGATTGGATATTGGTACTAAAGGCTCCAGGAGACCCTGGGGTAGAATTGCGCGTAGTTCATGGATCTGGGGTGGGTATGTTAACTTGGGTTATTCTCCCCATCCTGATTCATACGGGACCGAGAGAAAAGAAAGGGGGAGCCCGCTTACCTTCCGTTCCAGTTCTTGGAGTTTTGCTAGAGATGACACAAGCTGGATCTCGGAGTCCCAGCTGACAGGCACCAGGTCGCCATTCCCAGACTGGGCTCCATTTTGCGCGTCTGCCATTTGCGGGGCAGATGTGGCTGCCGATTGATTCGCTGCCGGGGCAGGTGCCGTTGACATGGTTTCTTGAGTAGGGAGATATGACAGTTTGAAAGACTGTTTAGCGGTTTCGAGCCTCGCGCAATCACACCGAGCTTCGATGTCGACGATATACAGCGGCTTGCATCACTTGGCCCAAAAGGTGCCCAGAATGGGAGCAGAGGGAGTGGAGATAATGCGCCTTACTCAATGCGATCGGGAAGAAGCTACTGCGATGAGAGCTTCCGGTTTTGAGTGTATGCAACAGTCCTGTCGAAGGGGCGACGGCAGTGTTTGGCGCAGGCGATGAAGTGCGCGGTGTCAACGAATCTTACGTAATCCATATTCACTTCGCCTTGGCACAACCTTGGAAGTATGAAAGGGACTCGGAGTGTGACAGATGCGAAGGAAAGCTGTTTGATGCTGTTCCAGACCATTTATGTTTTGCATTCTGTATAGCAATGTTTCATATTCTTGGCTGGATTTGCATCAAACAATACCAAAGGAAGACCTAGGCCATTGAAATTCAAAGCTTTATATATCGACGGAATCATTGTTGACCGCGGATATTCTTTCAACAATCCACGTTTAAAACAATGATGTTTCTTTATTACCCTCATAGCATTTCCAATTGTCTAATCGCCTCACTATTTATGGAGGACCTTCCTACGATCATGCGAGAATGGATGTTAGACACCACTCACACACCACATTTGCTGTCACCTCATAATGCCAAAACGTCCTATAGCAGACACGTTCACTCCCCGGAAGCGGCAGAAAACTCGAAAGCCCCGAAGTATTCGGGGTGTAACCTGCCGACGCTGTCTCCTCCGGATGGGAGAGTACCCGGACCATATCTGTGTCTGGGGTCGGGGATTTACATCCTGTCAATATTGCATTGGTGTGTGCCATCGCTGTATACCGGTACAATACCATTTGAGAGAGACTACTTCCCGGTCTGTGGCTAATAAACATAATAGATCCCGAAAGACATTCAAGACGCCGCTGATGCTGCGCGTCAGTTCACAGGAGTGATCTGCGCGACAGAGTTCGTGAAATCCGAAAAAGAATCAGACAGAGAACTCGCCGACTAAATGAGGAAGCGAAGATGGATGTTGCAGCAGAGGAGCAGTTACATCGGTCGTTGGCGGAGTCTGTGTTGCTGATGTCAAGCATTGTTGTATTTGGGTTTTCTTTTAAGGTGACATTCCTTGTTTTATAGAACCCAAAAATTCAATGCCGGATTTCCTACGATACGCAATTATTTACATAGAACTTCTCCACTTAATTCTTCAGACAGATATCTAGACAGGGTTAGGCCTTCCTTTTGCGAGAAGATTCCCAAATAGGCAAGTCAACCGCCGGATCGGCAGGAACAACCCATCGGTCCCGCCGAGTCGTGGCCGATAGTCGGGACAGACAGTGGCTAAGTTGCCGAGTTGCCAGGCATGGTGAAACTTGCACTGGCATGGCTGGTCTCCAGATTCCCCAGATCCCACACTGGAATCTCCACGGCCCACTGTCGGGAATGGAATCTGGAATGCCATTGGACACGCGACAGCATCATCGGTCGCGATGCGCGTTTTCTCTGTCACAGTTGCCATTAGGTACCTCTACCACAGCCATATAAGAGAATTACAGCCCCCAAGGACATGAAGTACGGAAAGTGACGCATTTTGTGCACCGTTATTGCCCATCATGCGCGCCTGGTATGGCCGGGGTCAATCCCTTCAGGTCGCCGTTACGTCCTGCTGCCTTGTTGCTTTTGTCTTGTTTGGATACGACCAGGGCGTGTTCAGTGGCATTGTCGACAATGAAGACTGGAATAAGCAGTTTAACTACCCGGACGATACAGAGGAGGGTATCATTGTTAGCTGCTATAACCTGGGTTGTCTCCTGGGGTGTGTTGGTCAGTCGAAATCCTCTGTCCAGAGTTTGCCAAATAAACACTAACCCAGCATCCAGTCAACTTTTTCATCGGCGAGGCCCTTGGCCGTCGCAGGACGATCTGGCTGGCCATGGGTGTGGTGATTGTGGGTGCGACGCTGCAAACCACTGCCTGCACTGTACCGCATCTCATTGTCGGGCGATTGGTAACGGGTGCTGGTACAGGCTTGAAGACATCTACAGTTCCAATGTACGTTATGATGCATGCTTCAATGGAGATTACATGCTAATTTCAGAATGAAGGTACCAAGCAGAGATGTGCGAAGGCAAAACGCGAGGACGACTAATCTCATCCGAGGTCCTCTTTACCGCTGTCGGCATTGTCGTGGCCTACTGGTTCGATTTTGGGATGTCTTTCGTTGGGGGCCCCATTTCATGGCGGCTTCCCATCGCGATGCAGATGGTTTTTGCCATTTTTGTCATTGTGCTCGTCTTCGGGCTGCCGGAGTCTCCTCGCTGGCTCATGAATCATGGCTATGAGAAGGAAGCCATGAATGTGTTGTGTGCCGTCTATGACCGCGAGGAAGGCGATGAGTACATTGTCAATGAGCGCAGAGCAATCACGGCAGCCATTGAGCTTGAAAGTGCGGCCATGAAGAAGTCAATCTGGACTATCTTCCGCAACGACGAGGTCAAGACGGGCCGGCGGGTGCTTCTGGCTTGGGGCATCCAGCTCATGAACCAGGTTGGCGGGATAAATCTCGTGGTATACTTTGTACCCAGTAAGTTGGTCATAATTATAATGGGACAAAATCCTACTAACTTCGTGCTCTTCTAGCTGTTCTGAAAAATAACGTCGGGCTAAGTGGCCAGCTTTCCCAAATTCTCGGCGGGTGCATCCAAATCATGTTCATGCTAGGCTCCCTCTTACCAGCTTTCATGCTGGACAGAATGGGACGTCGCAAGACGATGATGATAGGCTCTTTCGGTCTGGGAGTGTGCATGCTTCTGGTCGCGGCTCTCCTATCGCAGGTGCACGAGCCAAATGGAAAAACATACGCCTCCGCATCCGTTACGTTCTTTTTCTTGTACATGCTGATTCATGGCATGTCCATTAACTCAGTCCCATGGGTGTACGTTCCCGAGATCCTGCCTCTGGAAGCTCGCACCAAAGGCACGGCGATTGGTGTCAGTTCGAACTGGCTGTGGAATTTCACCGTGGTCATGATCACACCGGTGATCATCGATCGCATTCAGTGGAAGGCCTATTTGATTTTTATGGTGACGAACTTTTGCTTTATCCCCACCATCTACTTTTTCTATCCAGAGACCAGCAATCTTCGTCTTGAAGATATTGACTTAATCTTTTCCCGGGGTGGAGATCCCGTGAAGCGGGCTCGCGAGATGGCAGCGGAGATCAAGGCGTTCGGATACCTTCCGTCTGGACAGCAGAATGTCCAAAAGAGAGTGGATAGCATTGATGTGAAGCATGCCTGAGCAGATTGATACTCAGGCTAACATTACAATCAAGAATAGGGGAGCATATGTTCGCACATGTAGCATAGAGTTGCTTTTCTGTGAATAGACAACATTAGACCTCGAATCCTGTTCTTGAAATAGAGAAAGGGAACGAATTGATTCCAAGGTCAGATACTATTTTCATCAATTTTAGATAATCTTGATCACTGTCAAGCGCCTTAGCTAACACTCGGCTTAGCACACCACACATCCATGCAGTCAATCAGCCTTTGCCGCCTTGGGCGGATACTTCTTCCCATCTATCTCGACCTTAGGCTCGCAAGCGCACCGCTCACTCTCCGGCACCGAGTCCATCACGCCGGGGATGTGTTTACCGCAGCCCCACCAGGTGACCTTGTCTATTGGACAATAAATCAGCGATTGTTCGTACCGAGATTGATTGTGTTCGACACTTACTGCAGGTAGAGCAATGGGCCTTCATGCACATGGCGGCGGATATTTGATGGTGTCTGGACAGAAAATAGATCGGCGTAAATGTAAGAAGGTGGAACGAGTCGAGATGCTTGTTCTTTGTGAGAAATTAGATATCGCGAAGTAGCTGTGGGAGGGGCGATTTTATATGCTTTCCCTGACGTTTGGGCCCGTCATTAGTCATAGCCGCAGGAATCGCCGACGTGAGAGAATGAAGCCCGAAAGCCCGAAAAGAATGTCGGGGTCTAGTTCTGGGGTTCAATTCGATTTGACAGAGGAATTTTTCTATATGAGACTGCAGAAAAAAGAGCTGTTCTAGTGTCCTATAGTCCTTATTAATATTAGAATATAGAAAGGTATGTAAACGGGTGATTTATTGGCAGGGAACCTATAGTGGGGCACTGGCATCTCCCGGCCTGGAAACCGGATTGATCTGTTAATCACCCCTACCCAATTTTCGCCATCAACATATTACCGCTACATACTAGCGGATTCTAAGCTACTCAACACCATCATGATCGTCGCAGTTGCCGGAGGTGCCGGCGGAGTGGGCAAGACCATTCTCGAGAAGCTACTGCAGAAATCCAGATTCAAGGTCATTGTGTTGTCCCGCAGTGTATGTGGCTTGGAGCAGAGCATGATTTTGAGTCCGATCCTAAATGATTTTCAGGAGCCACGGGAGGATATAGTTTTACAGAAAGCACAACACGTCCAGCTCGACTACGATGACATTGCCTCTATGACAACAGAACTGGAGCGCCACAACATTCACACAATAATCTCCGCGATTGGTATTGTGTCAGATGAATCTAGCCAGTCTCAGTTGAACTTGATAGAGGCTGCGGAGAAAGCCAAATGTACTGAACGATTTATCCCCAGTGAATATTCTTTCATTCAAACCGCCGAGTACGCCCGCACTGAATTTCAACAAGAGCTGAGAGATCATATTAACTGATTCATACGCTGAAGCCTCCTTCCGCTGGATCCGAGTATTCAATACTGGCTAGATGCAGCCAATCGCCTCAAATCCAGCTCACTGAAGTATACCCGTGTTATCCCTGGTTTCTTTATGGACTATTGGGGAATGCCGCATGTCAAAACCTATCTCCAGCCTTATACCTTCGGCATAAATATAGCCGAAGGCAAAGCTTCAATTCCTGGTGATGGAAACGACGTGATCTGTATGACATACACGGCTGACATGGCCACCTACATGACCAAACTGCTTGATCTGGATGAATGGTCGGAGTTCACTGTCATTGTTGGCGATGAGGTGACCTATAACCAGCTCATAAGCATGTCCGAGGAAATTTGTGGTAAGTAATGGAAATAACTTTAGATTTACAATGTGCTGGGTTAATTATGACCCAGGAAAACGGTTTGAAGTCCACTATGACAGTTTTGACCGGATCTACTCTGGAGATGTCACTGTGCCACCGATGCCGGATGGTACGGAGTACGCGGAAACTGAAACCAAGGAAATCACTAAGCTGGTGAGCCTCCTTACTGTCCATGGGGTCTTTGACCTGCCCAAGGAGGGTCGCCTGAATGCTAGATTTCCAGATGTTCAGCCAATTACTATGAAGCAGTTCTTGATTGACGCTTGGCGAAAGAACTGAGCATGGACTTTGAACACAGACAGGAAATAATGCAAATGTCGTATTGGTAAAATATGGGACAGGACCAATTGCGCATTTGGAAAGGTTTCACCCCTTAGGTAGCCCTCTCAGTAGTGTTCCTTCAAACATAGATCTCAGGCGTATGACCACTGAGACGAAGATGTGATAGAAGCCGCCTAGCAAGCAGGACCGTTGGTCCCAACCCCGATACAGATATATCGTCCTGGAATAAGGTTCGAGCACGAGGGATTGACGTCTGGGTTCCAGCACAGAAGCTGCTTCATGGTGATGGTGTTCTCATTACGTGAGATAATGTCCCAGCAAGTATCTCCATTCTGCACGGTATAGTAAAGATTGCCTATTTCCTGGGATCAGCATCCGTTTATTGAGATTGGGGATGGCTTCAAAACTGCCTACAGGCGGGCACCACTTGCATCGGATCCGTATCGATGGGGTTTGAGACGGCCAGAGAGGTGAGACCTAGCATGAAGAGAAATGCCCGAGCAGCCATGTCTGGAAGGAGTTTTGAGTATAGCACTGAACGAGTGGTTTTTCAAAGCCAGAATAGAGAGTGGATTAGCGATGATGTTGGATGAGGGCAACCAGTGGACCATATATAGTTCCACCAAGCATGGAGACTTGACCCGGCGATCAGATGGATAATGCAAGCTTCCCTGAACAAACCTTGAGTGTCTTGTGTGACGGTTGCAGGAAAAATTTGAAAGCTACCGCTGAGGGCCTCGACAAATTGCTCACTATCAATGGCTCGACTCCTGTTTCGGATATGGGTTGCATCTGCCACCTGGCTTTACCTTGTTGCAAGAAGTTACATCAAAGCCGCGTAACTGCAGGACGCAAATTGGCTGAAACAACTAGATTCTAAATCCGATCTATCTTTGCATTTTGTTCCGCTGAAGCTAAACGCGGCAGGCTAAGAAAAATAAGGTTACCGTCTTGCAGGGAATCCTAGTCTTCTACGCGTGACACAGTAAGACCCTCTTAAGACCCTCTTAACCTAGTGTGGAGAGTAAACGGGGAAATTAGATATGGCAATCTGAAGGCTAGTTACCCTACGAGTGGATTGCGTAACCTTGGTATTTGCATCAAGACTGGAAGCAAACAAATGACAAGCATGCAGTGCAGCTCATTTGCACATATTCAATATCAGATCGCTGCACAGAGTAGTATTGAGAACAGTTACATTGACATCTACTAACCAGACAATGAGCGTGTGCCGATGGCAGGTGAGTATCCTTACAGAGATGAGAGGACTCCATCAGCCGGCTGCAATAAGCAGGTGTTTCATTCAGCAAAGCCCCTTGCATTGAGGTTTCAAAAACACGTCCGATGATACAGCAATTTCGATAAATGCGCGTTTTGCCCTTGAGCTTGGAGTCAGCTCAATGTGTGTGAAGATATGTAGAATTTTAGCTTTGAACACGACATACGGTAGTGCGCCAGCTTTAACTAGTCGTGTTTACCCTCGAAAACTTCAAACAGGATTTGATTTCTTAGTTGTTTCCATTCAGACATGGAGAGGCATGACCAAATGTATATACGGAAGGCTACTTAAGCCCAGTCGATGTTACTGGCATAATAGCAAATTGGCACTGGTGGGCTTTTCCAATGAGGAGTTGCTTCGCTGTCATTCAGTCTCGCAACGGTTTGTAGCATATCCAGTCGTCCCCACGGACTGTCATCAAACCTGGCCATAAAGGGCGAATCTTGAGACAGATATTCTGGGAAGACTCGCTTCCAACCGTCAATTACCTGGATCATAATCTCAGAAACAAATTGATCAGGAGAGCTTCGCTCGAACTGAAATCGGCCCTGAGTCTGCTGCGTCACTTCGACAGGATAGAGACCAACGGCCTTATCAAGTAAGATTGTATCTGCAGCCACGAGTGAGGTTACCACATGGTACGAGCCTCCCTTTTGCGCGCGGTCACGAATAGCCATCATTGTTGCCAAAGCGCCTACAAGGCCCGCGGTCATGTCGGATATTGGGAGAGGCGGAAGGACACTTGTACCTTCCTCGTAACCTAAAGACTTTCCCATCACGTACGAGGCACCAGAGGCGGCATCTCCAATTTGCTGCCAACCTGGTCGCTCAGCGAAAGGGCCATCCGGTCCATAACAGTTTTCATCCACGTAGATGATTCCCTTGTTCCTTTTGGCGGCTATTTCCAGCATGCTTCGTAAACCGAGTCCTTTCCTTTCAAGTGAGCGGTAGCGGAAGCCCTGAACAAACACGTCAACATCGCCAATGAGCTCTTGGAGACGAGCCATGTCCTTCTCGTCTTTGATATCTAAATCCACTGTGCGTTTCCCTGCATTGAGGGTCAACTGGAGGACCTGTTAGACATAAGTTAGTCTCTCCGTCAAGAATGGGAAACATTCCGAAACTCACATTCAAGTCCGCCAGTTTGCTGCAGTTGACTCGAATAACGTCAGCTCCGTACGAAGCTAGAGTAACGCCGATAGTAGGGCCAGCGATGATCCGAACCATTTCCAGGACCCTGATCCCAGCTAAGGGTCTCCGATCAGAAAGCTTGGGGTAAGGCACCGGAGGAGTTGACTTCGCATAAGACTCGTGGGTATAGTTGACAAGCGGATGTCCTTCTAGTCGTTTGCCCATCTCTGTCTTCCTCCACCCTTCAGGCGAGTAGCAAATACTACCACATAATCCATGCCTCACGTTGTGCATCTCCAGTTCATCCGGACTCCATTTCTGTACAATCTCACGAACATACTCGTACTCCTGTGAAACTGACTTGAGTGACACATCCATGTTGATACCCATTGAATTGAGTGTTTTGCTCGCATCCAGAGACCCGTGTAGCTGGTACCACACATTCGAGTCCTTCGTTGGGTACAGTGCTGTTGCCCTCAAAGCCAAAGGCCCTTTGCCAAATCCCTTTTCAAAGTCCCGATCGAAGATATTGGCCAATGATCGGGATCGAGCTAAACTCGAGATGTCGGTCCCGTTTACGTATGCGGTGAATGTTGATCCGAGCCACAAACCGGCATGATCAGTGTTCACAATGACGCCAGAACCTCCAGCTGGCTTGCTGTCTCGGATCTCTATCAGCTCGTTGGCGACCAAACCACACATGGCGTGAAGAGCCGCAGATACAACGGGGGATTTCATGGGACCAGGGATCATGGGGTCGGGGCGGCCCTCAAATCTGACGGTATCCCATAGTGCCTGTTCTTTTGTGAATCCCGGTGTCTGAGAAGCAAGAAACTGGAAGATGCGACGAGCGTCCTCCGGCACGGGGAGGAATCTCTTGTCGATGTAGGTTCCAGGTCCGTAGGTTTCGTCTCCTGACACCGTCTCGTGTGCTTGGATGGTCATTTTCGGTTGGGTAAAATCTACAGCGTAAGGCGGGATGAGCCTTGCCTTTATAGCCTTGGCTGGCCATGAGCGGCCTCGCCAAATGACCTAATTATTGGTGGTGATCGGCACGCAGTGCGGAGTCGAAGCCCCGCGAGCCTCGCGAGCCCGAGACAGGCTAGACCTGCTTCGGCGTCTTCTCAGATCGAAGATTATTACACACTAGAAAACAATACCTGAGGTCCTGGAAGGGCAAAGCTAACATTAAAAGAAGAATTACAGATCTTCGTATAACAAAATATATAAACATGATATTTATTTCAATGACGACTTACGACACAATTAGTACAGCAACTGCCCATGGTGGCATATTGACTGCGTATTTCCCCTGTGCATCAGATATACTCTGATTAAGAGCCTGCACCGTCACATTCAGGGGCTGGTTGCTCTCGAGCTGCTCGCCGGCGAGCATCTCTAGCCTTCCCGTTCTAGTTCCCGGAACACTGACTTGGACGGTCTGGTTGTGAGGCCCGTAATTTGCAAGTTTCACGTAGTTCTCCGAGTCACCTTTAGATGCCACCCAGTACAGCGGTCCAAAGTCCGACGAGGATGTTACAGGTAGAACGGTATGGCCTTTGTTCGATGCGAACATCTTTTGAACAAAGTAAGAAGTTGACGGTGTTAGGGAGTCAGGACTTGAGTCGAAACCGTACATGGTGGGCTATGAGAGAGATGCAGTTAGTTCAAACCCAGATATTTTGCTTCGAGTCAAGTGTTGAACATACCGACCAGGAGATAAACCCAAAATGTTCCAGCATAGGCGCATATGCCGCCATCTGAACAACGTCACTGTTTCGTTCCATGCCAATCATAAAGACCGCCTCGCTACAGCTGCCTTGCATGTAGGTGTAATAGGTTCCCAGGGCACTCGAAACATTGCGACATCCATACTCGCCGACCATCACGGACTGATTGCGTGGCTGGTTGTCCCACAGATTGAACATTGCAACGAAATCATCCGGATTGCGGTAATAATGTAAATCGAGGATGACCTTTTCAGGCACCGGGTCTGGCAGGCATGAGTAATTTCCAGTAGAGGCAATGAGTGTCATATGAGGATATTTGTCGTGGATTGCGTTGTAGATCTGAGTGAACCGGTCCGGGTAGGTTTCACAGCCACCGGTAAGATCATCCTCGTTTCCGATCTCGACATAGTCAATCTTCCAGGGTTCCTGGCGGCCGTTCTCGGCACGCATCTTGCCGTACTTTGATTTTGGGCTTCCAAGGAGGTACTGTGTTTTGTGTCAGTGGCATATCACGTTTAGTTTCAGTCGATAATTACCTCCAGCTCGTTCATGATGTCGTCAACAAACGGTTGTAGATCTGATCCGGATATAATGTCCCCATAAGACTTTCCAGCCCACACGGCCAAAAGGGGGGCCATGTTCATGTCTTCGCACCACCATAGATATTCATCCAAACCTGTAAGTAGTCAGTGGTAAATATAGGCCAAATATATAGAGTAAACCAACCAAGTGCATCAGTGTTAGGGTAAAACCAGTCACCTACACAACAAAGGTTAATGAATTTGGCGGCCGAGAACTTGTGAGGGTTGTTTACTTTCTCTCCCCGGTCGATCCACAACAGGTCCGATAGTAGTGTTCCATTTCCAGCGAGTATCAACTTCCAAGCCCTCGCTGTAGTTCTAATCAGCATGTTGAGGCTAATTGCATAAGATTGGTAACTGACATGTTATTCCCACCAGGGAACCGGAGAACCGCGAAGTTGGCTTCTTCAAGAAAGGAAGCAAGCTCATGGCGCAGTCCATTTTCACTAGAACCCAAGTCAGTTTAGTTGGTGCTTTTGACGTCTGTGCAAAGCATACCGTCCTTTATAGGTCGGTAGAAAAAGCTGAATCAGCCCAAAATTCAACGAGTTGCTTGCAACTTTCGACCCATCAAAAGTCAAATGCCATTCATTCTCCCCATCAGGTGATGCAGAAGCGTTAAATGACGTTTCATATTGAGTAAACGTTTCAGCCTTGCTTTTGACAGTCAGATTGTGGTCAGCGTATACAATGCCACTATGCGACCCAATGAGCCGCAGATTGATGGTCCCCGAATAGTCCCCCATCATCCAAAAAGAGCTTTTGTATGTGGCGGCCCTTACTGGGACTCCATTATATCCGGTATTTGCAAAGCCCACGTACTCGGTCGCGTCGGCGGGCACCCATACTTGAAGGGAGGACTTGATGGCTTCGCTCACGGGCTTTGAGGTATCTTGCGAGATCAGCGCATCCCCTACTGGTGCATATGCTGTCAACCCGGGATTTGCGCCTTGGAACCCGTTATTTTGAAGAAGTTGACCGTGGATTCCACCATCGCCTTGAAAAAGTAAGCTCATGAGCTTTGGGATTTATCGAGACTGCGTACCGGAATGATCCATTTCCTGAATGAAATTACCAAGGTAAGAAAACTTCACTCCATATGATTTCACCGCTTCTTACCTCGAACATTATCCCATAAAGTAATGGGCTAGACCTATTCCCACCCTCCTTGGATATCGTTAAGTTGACCGAAGGCGGACCTCCCTGAGCCATAACGAAGCCCGCCATGGCCAGGACGAGACATGGGTAAGATGATACTCTCATGACCGCATGAAATGTGTGTCGACAGTCAAAGAAGCAAGTAGGAAGCCAGAGATAGCTCAGCAATTGCCTTAAGAGCAATCAAGCTTCGTCACGCGCAGTTCCCCTCGTGGAGACTAAGCGTGATTCACATGGCCAAAGACTGATTCGCTCAACCATGTTCGCTTCATAAGCCTTCTCCATAAAAGACATCATGGACCTGGCAATTAAGCTAGAGGTGCTAATCATGTTCTTAAGAAAGTGTGGATATATTTTCCACCTCGAGGGAATGCCAACAACCAATTGATGCCATACTTCGCGATATTGCTAATTTTGTTGATTTTTGTTGATTTGTCGGATATTTTTACAACTTGGACTTCCTAACGAGTGCTGGACATTTATGTATCGATGACGCGATCATAAAAATGTACGTGTGGTGCTTGCTGCTAATAACATTCTTGCTAGAGGTGACGGTCGGAGTCATGACGTCGAAGATCATGTCCCGATCCGTCTTGATCCAGTCGAATAGTTGATCCCATTCCGCCCCATTGCAAGGAATTTAATGATAGTAACGATAAACTCGGCTACAAGGATATCTTTCTTAACTCAAATGTCTTTTATCTACGCATCAAGTGGACCATCTACTGACATTCACTCGCCCCGCTTATCTGCCAAGATCCCGATCACCTTCGGACCCCGAAAGTTTTCGGGATCAGCGGATCAGCCTGACTTTACCGGACTTAACATACAATGGCCACCCCTCTTCGGGGTTAACACGACTAGTTTGGAATAAATAGAGATTGATTCCCTCTACTTTTTCGCGTCGTTTCCTCCGTCACATTCATAGAATAAATACCCTTCTCCTCGAGAATAACGAACCATATAACCAAGCCAACAATGTCTCCTCGCGTCTGGCTCATTACTGGAACGTCCTCCGGTCTAGGCACTGAACTTGTCAAAGCAGTATTAGCACGCGGAGATAATGTCATTGCAACCGCTCGCAATGCCGACCGAATCGCCCATCTAAAGGATATCGGCGCTGCAACCATGCAGTTGGATGTCACTGTGTCTCAAAGCGAGCTGGATCGCAAGGCTGAAGAAGCTATTGAAGTGTACGGGAGAGTGGATGTGCTCGTAAACAATGCTGGATACACACAATTTGGAACCGTCGAGGAAACCACGTGAGGCAATACCTTCCATTCATATGCCTGCAAAGAAACTAACGTAAAACACAATTTTCAGCCACGATGATTGGTACGCGCAGTTCAATACGAATGTCTTCGGCACCCTCAACACAACAAGGTCATTTCTTCCGCATATGCGAGCAGAAAAGGCTGGCACTGTGGTTTTTATCGGGTCTATGGTAGCGTGGGATGGGGCACCCACTGTCGGACCATACTGTGCTTCAAAGGCCGCGATACACTGTAAGCAAAATCCCACATCCCTCTGCTCTATCTAACGGGACTATCTTCTGACTTGCGCGATTCAGATGCCGCCGAGTCGCTATCTCGAGAAGTCGCCCCTCTCGGGATTAAGACTCTCTTGGTGGAACCTGGCACATTCCGCACTGAGCTTTTGAGTCAACAGAATAAGAAGTCTGGGGTAACCAAGTTCGATGACTACAAGGCTCTAAACGAGTCGTTCGAGAGCATCTTCAGGAACTTGAACGGGAACCAGGCTGGTGATGCGAGGAAGGGTGTCGAGCGCATTGTTGATGTTGTCAAAGGTGAAAACGACGCAGCTGAAAAGGAGTGGCCTATGGAATTGGTTATTGGGTCTGATGCTGTGGCGGGCATTAGGAAGAAGTGTGAGGACACCCTGCGACTGTTGGCGGAGTGGGAGGAGGTCTCTAAGTCGACCGATCTGTAGTACCTGCGCGCAAAATTAGAGCATTAAAGGCATGCAGCGGATACATTTATTCTATGAAAATCTCGGTCTGGCCAGCGAAATTGACAAACTACGGGTATTAAGCAGTCGGAATGTTGCCTAATAAATCGAATCTGACGTCTGGATAAACATCGTCAAGGCCCGAAGCATTCATGTCGGCCAAGAAGAAAGTAACGTTAACCGAGTCGCATATTCTCGAAATCCCGTATGCATCTCCTTTATCTGTGCCGAATGGGCGAGATGAGATAGACAGCAAAGTAAAAAGCGATTAACTTACTGTATGGTACACACGCGTTGCCCTTGAATGACCCAACGACATTTTATACGTTAGCTGAACTGGGCTCCGGAAAATTTTCGTCTACGGGCAGTCTTGCCTGCTAATTAATCCTCCCGCAGACGTACTAATTTTTAACAGAAACAAGATGCAACTATAGTTAGCTCGTTTAATTGCTTTTAACCTAAAAGTAACTCCCTAGGGTAAATACACGTAAGCAAGCAGTTCAAAACTCGACGTCCATGTGATTTCAGCTCTGAATAGCCTCGCAGTCAATTAATCTGTAGCATATAGTTTATACTTAAAACCACTAGTAAATTCGACCTGTACTTTTACTTTTCAGGGAATTACTACAGGACCTTTTAACTACCCAATTGTGAGACCGAGACATTGCATCGGTAATCCGGTCACGTGTAGATGATTGACTGAGCACATTCCTCTGTTAACTAGTCATCCACTTCTAGTATTTCGACAAGAATATTCTTTGATCTTACAACGGCTTGCGCTAATTTGTCCATTTAACATCTTCGCAGCCCAGTAGTTGAGACACTCAGGTTGAAGAATCGACCCAAATGACCCAACCCCCTCAGCCAAGCGGGGGCGGTCGCTTGCTCAACACATTCATCAATCGGTAAGCAGTCCAATGTTCCCAATCCCCCTCACATTCAACGAGGGGAAAAAACAGAACAGACTCTCACAAGTCAAAGTCCAGTAGAAGATCATGGATCTGGATGGTCTAATCTATGGGACGAAGGGAACAGCGACCTCTGGGACCGGGGCAAGACATCTCCGGCATTAGTAGATGTCATCGAGCAAGAACAGGAACTGCTGAATCCTTTCACAGCAGATGGAAAGAGGAAGAAAGCTATTGTGCCGGCAAGTAGACCTCTACCGTTTTCCTGACAGTGCTGTAGCATTAGCTGACCACGGAGCAATTTCAGGGCTGCGGCCGAGGCTACGAGGTAGTCATGTTAGCGCTGCATGGATTCGACGCATATGGGCTCGAAATCTCCGCAACGGCAGTGAAAGAAGCAGAGAACTACGCCGCGACAGAGATGCAGAATCCTTCTGCGTATCATTTTGGCAATCGGCAATCACCATCTAGATCTGATTCCCCTGGCACGGCCACATTTCTACAGGGCGATTTCTTCTCTTCTAAGTGGGGGAGTAAAGGCGGTGTTGACGGGACGACCAAATTTGATCTGGCATATGACTACACAGTAAGCAGGTTCAAGTTCCTCTCTCCAGCTTTGTTATTATGTGCGGGGTTGATGTATATGTATAATCTAGTTCCTCTGTGCATTGCATCCAACTCAACGTACACAATGGGCGGCGAGCATGGCTCGAATTCTCAAGCACGATGGCCATGGCCTGCTCATCTGTCTTGAGTTCCCATTGTATAAAGACCCACAACTGCCCGGTCCGCCTTGGGGCTTGAAAGGAGTGCATTGGGATTTACTTGCGCTGGGTGGGGATGGGCAGGTTTTTGGGGTAGTGGGGGAGGATGGCAAGGAGAAGTGTGCTAATGAAGTGGAGAAGGGTAGTTTCCGGAGAGTGCTTTATACGAAGCCTGCGCGGTCGTATGAAGTTGCCAGAGGAACGGATATGTTGAGTGTTTATGCTCGAAAGTAGAGAGTGGAGATATGTAGGACTACGGTCTGTTCTAGGTAGCATAATTTGAGTAGATGATCTAGACAGCGAGGGAACAGAAGACAGGGTTGATGAATGTATACGTACGTTGCTACTCAAACAAGACAAGCACCAAAATTAAACTTTAAGATCATCAGGCTGCGCTGTACGTAGCCACTGCGATGAATATCCAACTCATACTCCATATCTGCCATTCCTTTGTACTTTTACATCCAAGACAACTTCAACCCTAAGTTTCATTTTATTTTCTTATACTGTTCTAATAATAACCGTCCCTCTGGCCACCAGAATTGACCGTAAAGAGTCTAGCTTGGACCCTCAAAAATCCAGTGCGGGGGCCAAATCAAGCCAGGGGGCCAAATCCAGCCTCGCTTGCCCGAGATGCTAAGTCGTATACTAGTAGCAGTAGATCATTCCTCTTTCTCACATATACGCGTGTTGACGTGCAATATATCTTGGCGATGTCGTTATAAGCTATTCTTGACCAGGCAGCAAGATACATGCTAACTACTAAAATGGCCCCAAAAGTCTTGCGGTGATATCAAGTACACCATTTTTGGCCCCAATTACGATGAGAAAAGATACACATCGATCGCATAAAACGACAAATACCGCCATTACAGACGGTCCAACCATTATCAATTCCACCAGCCTGCGGCAAAGAAAGATGTATCGCAGCGATATCCACAAATCCAGCCTTAGAACTCCTACCTCGTGGGATCTCTTCAGTATCACCGAAACAGACTTCCCAGCTAGAAAAAGGCAGCGACCGCTGGCAAAGCGGATATGGGAGAGCCTATTTCATCCTGTGGTATGGGCAAATATCCTACTGGCTGTTTTCATCGCCATGGTAGTAGTATGCGCGCTCTACCACGGCGTCCTCGAAGAGGATTATTCGGTTAGTTTTTTGGAGAGTAGAAAGGTAGCCCTGGGGGCGGGGTTGGTGGGATTTGTTGTGCCGGTGCATTTCTTTTTAAGCAGGTCAGTAGGAAAGACAGAGAGAGGGGTGTGGTTTTCTTGAAATTGAGCCATAGATGAGCGCTTTCATGCTAATTAAATGCTCTTCAGGGTTCTACTTGAGAAGTACCCACTCAATTGAGTGACACCATGTCCACATCTAGCGAAACCAATTCTTCCAATTCTCGCACAGTCCCACTACATTACTGCATATCGGAAGGTAACGGTGAATTACGCTCTTTTCTGATATCAAATGATCAGAGCTTTTGACCAAAAGGGCTAGATACTGACGGCGGCTAATTCCTCTTCCTGTGTGTCCTTTGAAATTCATTGAAACGATACTATGCAAAAAGGCAAATACGGCGACATAGACTACAGTCATTGCACACTCACGAGCGACATGAGAGGTACGCTGTGTAAATTATGCCTCCGTGCTATGAAAAATGATAGTTCTACACTAGATCCATATATCTCGATATCTGTAGAAACCAATAACGCTGTACGAGTGTTCAAGAGCGCGAGGTGGATTGAAACCGATCAGGACGCTGTTCAGTCGCCATTCGATGGAAGCATCCTGATATCTTATGACTGTCTTAAAAAACTCGCTTCCCTACGTCCTTTCTGTCTGGCTGCCTTCCATATCAAATGGTTTCCTTGACAAAGCCACGCTGGTCTTAAGGCTGCAAGGTTCGAGGACATTGCAAATGGCCAAGCAGGGGAGATTGACCGACGACTCTTTGTGGCTATTATATTGGCTGGTGATCTTAGAAAGCGATTAAAGTGCGGAAAAAGGCATTGTCTCTCAGGTCGAGGAACCCAGGGTGGTTCACAGTGTGCCTAAAACTTCTTCGATGACTAGCGAAGCTGTTACACAGGAGACAACAGACCAAACTAATACTTCCTCTAGGAAGGACCTGCCCTATGGTCCTTGTGATGTGGAATCAACGAGCAAATTATCGCATGATGGCATCGTCTCATCTGAATTCAGACGATGGAAGCGATTGACCAAAAGAGCTAAAACTTGACGGCGGTGGCTCTTTCCCTTCGTCTATTCACGCCTGAGCCCTATCGATGGTGCAACGCCATCATTTGTCGCGCAGAATAGACCCAAGGGCCGGGCTACTTTGCGTTTCTGCGCTAGAAACATCTTTCCAAAGCGACCTCAAGGTCCATGTATCGAGTGCAGAGGGACTACCGAAAGGGTCCAACAATGTCATGTCTTATCTGCAGCGGGCAAAGCTAGTGTTTATATCTTACTCATTCAATTCACTATTCATGATGGAACCGCCGTGATTTTCCGGTCAAGGTAGGCTAGGCCTGATTTGGAAACGTGTATGATCTGTATTGAGGTGGCCATGTCGGGATGGAAAATCCACGATTTCTTGAAGGGAAGACCATGTACCACGGTGGATGATGAAACATCGTCACCCCGAGTAACACCATCCTGCAATTGACAATTTTCAATTGATCCATAGATACGCGCTTCCATGCGCTTCCATGCTAACTAAATGTTCTATAGGGTTCTACTGGAAAAGTACCCACTCAATTGAGTGACACCACCACGCCCACATCCACCAGATCCACCAGAAAGAAAAATCGGATTGACATGACAAGGGAGACCGATCCCTCCGTTTCTCGCACATTCCAACTAGTACACAACATGGTTTTGGCCTCGGTCCAAAATCCGGAAATTTTCGTCCGCTCCGCTCCGGCGGCACTCGACTGTGGTACCTAATGAGTCACTTGAACGGGCACGATCCACTCGGCGCACCAAACCGAGGGTGTCACGGTCAGATCGGTGCACTGGCGTCGATCATAACGGACAGGACGGCTGGTGCGGGCATAAGGCGCATAAGGGCTGAAATAATAATATGAATGTGGATCTCCCGGGTGTTGCGGCTCGCGGAATGACAGGACACGGTTTTTCGCGGGCTCGGGAGGACGGAGCATTCGGATTCCGATAGGCCCGGCAATCTGTCCTTGGTGAGGAAGAACGGATAATCCGCTGGTTCTTCTCTGGATCTTCCCTTCGTTTTCCAGCTCTCCGGTTTCAAGTCTAGATGTTCCTCGGCTCAAGCCTTGACGTCAATAATCAAGAATGCTTTCCAATCAATGGCGACAGATAGCCAACCAAGGTCTAGACGAATATTTATCATGATAGTTATCTCCGGCCCGGGGAGTGACAGTGTAGGGCTGGATAATGAACTGCTGGGTCCGTGGATAGTACGATTGTGGAGAGTTTATTGTGAGGAATGAGCTGAAATAGGTAACTGGAGAGTCGGCTTGTATACAAATAATTTCTCCGACCGACCCGCGAAACCCATGATCTGCGCCAAGACCAGCGCGCCCCCAGATAGGCAATCAGGTCTGCGAATGCGAACACGAGAAGGTACCCCGTGACGTCTTGGAACATTCCGCGCTGAAACACCCCCCACAACTTTGCCAAAAAGAATCCATGTGCTGCGCCTACAGCAAGGAGACATTCCCAGGTGGAATGGTGGAAATGTGGAATTCTGTAATTGCTGCCTGAGCCAGGCAGCCATCGTATGTCCTTCCTCGGCTTGCTAGACGGATTCGATCGTTAATCACAACATTGGCATTGTCATGGTCATAATCGCCCTTATCGCCCATCTAGAAGCATAATGAGGTGATCGATTGGATTGCAAATGCAATGATTGGAAATCTGCACCGGGGAAACCTTGGAAGAAAGCCAACTTAATGACAAAATGCGGTGTTATGTCAGCGAATGCATCAGTCAGCCGGATGAAAAACAGCGGGCGCGCCGTCGGCGTTAGGCCACACCGAGTGGGTCCAGTCAGGGTCTGCGGATGTAGGAGTTAACAGCGGTCGCTCAGGATGCTGTTTTGTGCTATGTAGCTGGGAGAAAAAGGAGGGAAAAATGGCGACAAAAAATTGTAGGCGTCTTGAAAAGAGAATTCTTGTCTTTCTGTCAAGGCAATCAATCAGAGTAGAGGGCAATGGCAGAAGAATGATGATTGATAACAACCTGCATTATTCAGCGCTAGGGTGGATAAGCCGGGGACTCGGCACCAGTTATTACCTAAGAGCGATCGATCCGTCATGGGTGGTCGGTGGGTGGAGACAAGCCGCGCTCTCTCCGATCGCCGAACCGGACTTTGCACGGATCACGGAAGAAAGTGATGAAAAATCAAAACGGAGGCTGCCTCATGCCAGGCAGGTATAATTATGGCAGGAAGCCTCCTGACGATCGGATCTGATCACTCCAATCCCACCCGCCTGGAATGTGCACCCGAATTAATATTTATTGCTCACCCCAATCTCCACTGGGATCTTCCTTGCCTAGAGGTACACCGCCTGTTACTGTGTACTGGTGACTCAGAAAAAACAGACGAGTCATCCACCTATGATCTTAACATAAGCCCTTCCGCCAATCCCCGAACCTACTTTATCATATCATGGACTCTTCCTCTTCCATCTCCATTCCCTCCTCCGACTCATTCGCTGCCGCTGCCAGCCCCTACTTTGACTCTCTATTTCGCCGGCGCCAGCAAAAGAAAATGAGCATCACCGAAACCTACTACCTAGCCCACACGGCCCGCAAGAAGCTCACCCGTGAAGCTTCCCGGGCCGACCACGACCTGCGCCTGCTGGTGGGCCACGCCAACCTCCTCGACTCGCTCATGGTTGATCTGGCCGATGCCGAGCACGAGCAGGAACGCTGGTTCAACCAGACTGTCCACGGCGCCGCCAAAGCCCAGGACGAGCAACAACCAAAGCACATCCAATGGGCGACCACCACGATTGTGGAGGAGCCTGAAGAGGACTGGGATCCTGAGGATGCCTCCGATCTGGACTCCGACTACAGTGACGAAGACGAGGATGAGGCCGACGATGATTATGACGAGCGCGACTTCGTCATCACCACCCCGCCGTCCCGGCGGCGCGCCCCCTCGCCGGTGGCAGTCATCCACGAACAAGAATTGATGGAGGACGACGATGATGACGACACAGACTCAGATTTCGAGTACGACGACGCGGAGGACCTGGACCAGCTGAGTCTCACTCGCACACCGTCGCGGGCGTCGCAGTCACCGCCCGAGTTGCTGGCCGACTCGGACGATGATTCGGAGGATGATAACCTGCCGCCCTCGCCGCCGCAGCCTACTATCGAGGTCTTTGATGAGAAGGCTGCCGCCGCCGCTGCTGTTGAGGCCACGGGCCTGTCGTCACTAAAGGACAATCATCTATTCGAGGAGCAGGGGTATTACGTTTCACCATCACCATCACACCAAGAGCAGACTCTCATCGAGGCATACTGACCATGTCTGTCTCGTTGTGTACCATTTCTCTTCGACTCTCTGCATTTTACCGTGATACCCTGATGT
This sequence comes from Penicillium riverlandense, assembly GCF_028828495.1. Classification (NCBI taxonomy): domain Eukaryota; kingdom Fungi; phylum Ascomycota; class Eurotiomycetes; order Eurotiales; family Aspergillaceae; genus Penicillium; species Penicillium riverlandense. Next base: position 163,904 of record NW_026643201.1, read on the forward strand.
CTGGCGATGATTTGTTCTTTTCTCACGATATACCAGCGGGCGCTTTTTTTTCCATTCTATCGGTCGCATATCCACTCCTCTATACATATTTCCCCTCTTCTCCTCACCCTCTTGTGCAGCTCTCCCTGCTATGTCAGGTTGAGACTCCACGAATTTGATTCCGACTGTACAACCTATCTATTACATTCCACAATTCATACATTCAAGAATGATCATTATCACATCATAATCCTTCCCTGGCTACTCGTACTCGTACAGCCCAGTAAACGAAGCAAGTAAACTCAACCCTTATCAGTGCATGTGACCCGTAGATCCGCTGCAGCTCCGGAGCCCCGAGCGCAGACACTTGCCAGCACGCCATTCCTGCGCGGCTCACCGCTGGATGGGCAAGACAGATAGGGCCCGGTTAGCTCGGCATAGTCGGCGCGCTAGGGGTGCTAATCAGGGTCCGTCAGGGTCGGGTCTGGTGATTATGTGGAGATACTATTGGAAATGAATTCCTTAGTTACCCCACCATAATAATACACATCACAGTGTGTATCTACTTCGTATAGAGAGTTCAATAATAATAACCACCGGTGAAGTCGCGAAATGAGATGGCGTATTTAGCGATCTCCATCCCGTACCTCAGATCTGCACCCTCCCGCGATGAGGTGATTTGACCCCCTGTCGCAGAAGTATTAAAAATTAGTTAGGGGGGCTCCTAAAACTCCCTAGGATCTGCGCTAGTTATGATCGACACCCTGGCCCCAATGGTTGGGTGCCGATCAGCCGCCCCAGGATGAAGGATGATTCCTTTCCGCAGAGGATTTTTGTTGACGGGGGAAGAAGGTGGGGGATGTTCATCCGGGGTTGATTTTGCACTACTCACTGACTCGGTTGCGAGATTGGGATTTGGACTATGTAGTTCGGGATTTGGGATGATTATGAATAGGGTGTCCGCACGGACTCGCGGGTGCTGAGCGGGGGATGCATGCTAAGTCGCTGGACCTTCCCTAACAACGACAGGATTAGGGCACGTCTCTTGTCTGTATGTGCTATTTCCTCATAGCATCATCGTCATTGAGAAATAAAGCATTGCATCTAACTATCATCATTTGCTTGCAATCTCAGTTCCTTCTACGGTGACGTTTGAAGCTATCACAGAGCATGGAATATTTAGACCACTCGGACAACCTGGACCTGATAAAACCTCCAATATGACCAAATCCAATTCAAATAAGTTAGTCTATCCCCCATCTATTACACAGTAGTTAGTTACCTGCCCCAAACTGACCGGAGGCAACCCTAATCTATGCAAACAATGCAAACCAATCAGATAGTTCTCACCGCCTACCCTCTTCTTCGCCCCTCGTGGCTGCCCGCTTGCGTCCCCTCGTCTGGTCTCATCTCACGGTGCACCTACACGCTGCAGTCACGCTGCCTCATCTCGAGCTTCTGGGCTGCCTTCTTTCTCGCATTCGCTTGGTCTGACTGCACAATTCCTTCGCTGGTGTGCCTCCTGCTCGCTGCCAACTCTCGCGCCCAAAAGAATGGTCCCCCGCTTGGGACGCGCGGATCGCCAGCAACTTCAGAGCGGCTGAGCACGTGCTCTTGCTATTCACTTGAATTAACTGTTTCTGTGGTTCTTGGGGGTTATCTCAGTGTCCATTCGAAACCGCTGCCTGTCCTCCCAAACCTCACGATCAGCAAACTCGAACATCGGCTAGCTCGCGTGACAACAACAAACACCTTCACTATATATCTGATTCTCCACGATCGACTGCCATCACGATGTCTGCTCCATCCTCCCCCAGACCGTCATTTGAGTCCGAGGAACACCCAGTGTCCAACGGCAGCACGGCACAGGCAACAGAGGCCGCGTCGACCAGAGCCCACAGCCCACGTCGACGATCCATTCAGTTCAGTGTGGGAGGCACAGAGTCTCAATTGCCGACTCGTTCAATGAGCTTTAAGGACAAGCGACGCTCTTACGGCGAGTCACCGACCAAGGAAGAGTCACCGGACAAGGACAGCAAACATCTCGCTGTCAACCGGGGGCCATCGCCGCCTCCACCAAAGTATGTTTTAAATCACAACGATACATTTTAAAATACTGACTGCAGTAGGACTTACGAACGAGGCGTCTCCTTTGATACGTTCGATAATCGGGACGCAGCCGACTTCTCGCTGACGCTGAATTACAAACACAAGGGCTATCAGAGTACCCGCCGCAGCAGGACATTCCTATGTGGGACTGACCAGAACGATTACTCTGAATTCGCGCTCGAATGGCTGATCGATGAGTTGGTGGATGACGGAGACGAGATTGTCTGTCTTCGTGCGGTGGAGAAGGATTCACGCATGGCTAGCGATGCCGCTATTGAAGAGGGCAAGTATCGCCAGGAGGCCGAGAAGCTGTTCGAGCAGGTCATCCAGAAGAACAGCCAAGATGAAAAGGCCATCAGCTTGGTTCTGGAATTGGCTGTCGGCAAGGTGGAGGATATCATCCAGCGCATGGTACGTTTCAACCGATCCCTTGCCGGTGTGATGATTCTAACGCGACTCCAGATCCGTATATATGAACCTGCGCTACTCGTTGTCGGCACTCGCGGCCGAAACCTGAAAGGCGTGCACAGCCTTCTCCCCGGCTCCGTCTCGAAGTACTGTCTCCAGCAATCCCCTATCCCCGTGATTGTCGTGCGCCCATCCCCCAAGCGCGAGAAGAAGAAGAAGAAGCGTCGCGCAGACCCAACCCGCCGAAGCTACAACCACATCCTGGAGATGAGCTCGCGGCGCGGCAGCCGCATCTTCGACGCTAGTTCCAGCACAGAGAGCAGCACCTCCAGACTCCCCGACGAAGAAGCCGCCGTTGCCGAGGCGCTCGGTCTTCCGGCCTCATATGCAAACTCTCGCACGTCGCTGTCTGACCGCAGCAGTCTTAGCCACGAGGATGCCGAGACACGGAATTCCCTTGATGACCGCCTCATGAAGAGTCCGTTGAGCGAGAGCCCGACCTCCTCCGAAGAGAGTATTAGTATCAGCGAAGACACGCAGAGACCTCACTCGCCTGACGAACCGCCGGGAGAGTCTTCTTCTTCTTCTCCTCCACCCTTCGTCGACCGCGACTCATCCGAAAATGCCCAGCCGTCATCGCCCGAGATTACGACTACCCAGACCGACGCCGACGAGTCCGACTCCACGAAGCAGAACCGTATTTCTATTCCCACAATCGAAGTCTCCAATGACAATGACGACGAAAAGAAAGAACCCGACGAGCGCTGATATCCATATCCATATCCATTCCATCCTGCTTGCCTTGTTGTGTTGATGCGTTTGTTACTTGCCAGAAAGCAAGCATGCATTATTTTCATACCCATACCTAACCCGATTATACCTTTCCGGATTGTTTTCTGCCCATTCCATGGATCTGCCCAATCTGCATTGCCTTACTGAGGTCCTTCACCTTTCTTTCCCGTTCCTTCCTCGTCTGATACCACATCGTGCATACATTAGTTTCTTGCGTCCAGGCTGCCATGCCGTGGATCTTTGTATAGGATATGCATACCTAGGATTATCATGAATAGCATGCCCTTTCATTCATCGTACTGTATGTCCATTGCTTGTTTGTACAAACAAACAAGCAGGCAGGCATCTCTGCCAAAAAGGTAGGAATATCTCATCGTAATGTTTGCTGGCAGATTAGGTATATAAACCCTTCCTTCCTCTTTCCTTCTCCCTCTCTCCTTCCTTCACTTCTCTTCATCCTTCTCTTCCTCTCCATACCTATATACACAGAGAGGCACACACAGCTCCCAGCAACACTTATACACATATACATATGTATATTCCTCGCACGAAACATAAACCAACACAAACCGATGTCAGTCTGCGGCGCCTTCCTCATAAGGACTTTCGACCCCCTGTCCTACAGGGCCTTTCAGACCCTTAATATGGGATCTCGCCCATGCTCATGCACTTGTTCCCCATCTCTCGTCATGTGCGGAATACACCAGTTCCTCCCTCACACATCGATCCACAGACAGTATCCAATGTCGGGATGATCACCCCACTACAAAACGATGACACCCGAAATGGACAAGACACTTGAAGAGGGCTTTTGAGGTGCTCGGGTCCTGCTCGACTGTTGCCTTCGGGCCAACAAGGTAAGCTAAGCCTAGAAAGCTTTTACATGGATAGTCAAATTGACAACCTCTGTCCAGATGTCATACTCAACGATGGTACAAGCATCCCTATGGTTGTGAACTGTGTTGAATGCATATCGAGCGTCTTACTGGTGGCCGAGCCAAGCAGCTAGGGGTAACTCTTGATGGTTCTGCTCAGCACATACGACTCGAGCTCAATGTCTCTACAAGGTATTCACAAGGATCTATATGACCCTGTGAAGCAAAATTGCGGAAGCCTCGATACTGCGTTTAGCCCTCTAAACAGATCTATCCCAACCAAACAGCAAATTGGGGATGGCAAGGCTCGGATCTGTGGTACGTGCCAGTGAATTACGAATAGTTCGTGGCACTTTGATCGGAGCAATTCTGGTCTTACTACTGTATTTCTCTGCCAGAAGTGCTATGACTGTCAAAAAGTCTCTGGTAATCAGTGTTCGAACTGTGACCCGCTTACATCAAGAGGTCAGTGGTGTCAAGACCGTGTTACAGGAGAGCCCTTCTGCTTAGCATGTCCGATTTACTTGCGGTTAGATGGGAAGCACCAGAATGCTGAACAAGTGGCCAGGTACTGCACTTGTCATCTTCAGGGACCTTGTGACAACCCCGGGTGCAATGCGGAAGAGAAGTACCGTTGGCACCGGCCGGAACTGGGGTCACAAAGCCCGGAATTGTCCAGCCGGAGCCATGGGCCTAGAGCTTAGATGATCGGCTACATACTCCTCTAAAACGCCAGACATGGCCTTGATCCATTGTCAACAATCGTGAAAGCTCCGTGGGCGTTTCCTTGCCAGCTGTACTCTCTGTGCACCATAAACGCAGGCCGAGTGGACGCCGAGTGGAGAGCACCATGTGCTCTGGGAATGACTGTGCGTTGCGTATCTGTCGATATCAAGAAAATGACCGCCTGGGGGCGTGCGAGCCTTGCCGGTCCGCTAGAAGACTGCAAAGCCGGCCATACTAGACCTTTATGAGATGCCAGAACGGCTGTATTACGTATAATCCTGTGTATGACACGAAGGCACATGTAATTCTATTTCTTACATACAAATTGAACGTCAGTCATGGAGAAAAAGGCATCAGGTTGTTCAGACCATGTCCTCCAACCCAAAGGGAGTTGGTCTCTTTCACTCTCAGAAATGAGACCTTCTGTAACGCCCTTATCGAGGGAAGAGCCTTGTTCCAGACGCTGAGCCATTGTCTCACCCCACCACCTCACTTCTTCAGGGCTTGAGTAGTAGACTACAGAGGCAGATGTTTCTATATCTGCAGGCTTGAACCCTGCACCCTGAGCCCACGATCGAGCCCTTCCGCCATATGGTGAAGTTTGCTTCAAAGCAGTCAAATCTTCCACCAATTTCATGCTGGCCAACACAGTTGGAATAGAGGGATGGGCTTTCAACCACATATCCAAGATGGGAGTGGAGTTTGCAAAAGCGGAGGACGCAGGCCAATGCCTGTTGAGGATCCTCGGTGACACCAATATCAACGGTCACTCGTTGTTTGTCTCGGGAAGAAAGTGGGCTCCTAATGGATACTTGGATCTCGATTTGGAGGATTACCCGCAGAATGCACTGGTCCAGGAAATGCAAGAAGATCAAGTGAAATCAGCACCTGTCTCTTTAGGTTTGTTTGTGTGAAGAAGTGATAATCGAGTTAGAATAGTAATCCAAGAGTGTCTGGGTCAAATATCTTGCAGATTGACCAATAGTATCAACTTCATCTGGGAGATTATCGAAAGGGCAGATTTTCACGGTCACCAAGCATATAAAAGCAAAGGGGTTTGCCGGCTCAAGCCATCGAGACGATAGTTACCTATTCAGCTAGGCAATCGGTATATCAAAGCTAACGTTGTCTTCCAATTAAGAGGCTTCTCGCCCCTTTTCGCTCTCCAGCGATTAGTATACATCAGTAACTCTTCACAGCCTTTGAGCAAGAATCCCCACTTCAGTAGGAAAGCCGGCGTGACTTCCCAGTTTTCCGGCTCCCAGGAAGGACCCCACACTAGCAAAGTAGCCCCCGTATTCCTCGTATCCCAGAACGCCATCAGATCATGGCACAAATCTTCATCATTGATAATGTCCTGAACGGCTATAAGATTGTCACGCATATTGTGAAAGGGGAAAAAGTCCAGCCAGGGGTGATGAGGGGTGCGCAGTTGGCATTCTGTTGGTCGAAGACTGTGGGGTATTGAGAACACCGAGAAGCCAGGTATCGGGGTGTTGAAAATGGAGATAGAGTCATCGCGCTGCATCCATTCCATGGTCATGCCAATCGAGCGTGTATTCTCGATGATTGCACGCTGGATATTTAGCTTGGAGAGGGAGACGAGGTGATCGATGTCAGGGGAGTTGTGAATGTAGCTTTCCAATGCTACAGACTCGAATTGACGCATCATCGAGTGCAGTTGAGGGGGCGCGATAGTGCATGTAAATCCCTTTTCATCTCGGTCGATCTGGATAGGAGTGGAGCTGGGTGGTACAACTACAGCTTTGTTGCTGTGGACCTGTGCCTTATCCTTGGTTATTGGAAACTTCTGTCGCATCCCTGACCATGTCAGGATTTATGATATCATACGAATGGAGGGAGGAGGAAGCGTACGATATGTTCTTTGGTTGAGGCGATTCTGTAACTTTCTCCGTTCAGCTCGATCTATAATACCGGTCCAATCATCCTCGGGCGTTCGGATAGCGGCCTGTTGGGACATTCGGACCAGTTGAATTCGTTGATTGTCGGGCGCCATATTTGATGGCATGGGCAATGGATGTGCCGGGCGATCATGGCCGCGACCCGGTCTTTTAAAGATGTAGGGTGCTTATGCCAAGCCTGAATGTGATTGGCTTAAGTTAAATGAGAGCACGCTAATGCAAGTTGCTTACATGTTCTAACCTAGTCTGGACTAGTCATGACGAACCTTTGGATCGGTGAAATCATAGTCTTGGAACACCAGCCATGAGGCAACAGAATCTTGAATGCTGGTCGAGATCTGCTAATTGAACTTGTGCAGCCCTCTTCCATTCTATGCACTTCTATCTCACACCTAGCACCGACCGACCTGATGCAGTATGAATTCAAGACAAACACTTACATTAGACCTGATATCTCAGAATTAGTCTTAGCCGCACATATTGCTCGCAAATGTTAAGATGATGTGGTTTTTATTCCCAATCTGTTGATTCTTACTGTCCCGACATCCAGAGCCCTTCAGCATTTCCATGCTTCAAATCTTTACCTTCGGATTTGGGATATGCCAGAGTCAGGAGTGCTTCACAGTAACCCTAAGTTGGTTATTTTACGGATTCGGGCAACAAAGACTCGTAGGTAACTAAACCTTGGGTCTGACTTGGGAAGACTAATGGCTGGCTCTTGAAACATGTACATTCTAAAATAAAATAAAAATGAAATGAAATGAATATTACATGAACTGGACTATGTGAAAATTGAGCTTTGTAGGATGGGCAGTTACTGTTATCCTATCAAGCAAGCAGAAGAGGTAATATCCCTCAAACATGGATGGGTTTTACAGTGGTGCTGAGCGGCGTGTGAGGACGTCCCTTTAACGGACAGCCCATTGCTCCAGAATGTCCCGGCTGCCGCTACCCGAGCTGTAGCAGGGTGAGCGAGGTTCTCCCAGGTGTAGAAAAGACGATAATCAGGTGGTTCATAGATGAACTGGAGGGGCATGTGTTCCTGGCCGGGCCGGTAGCCGTTGAGGAAGTTGACACTGATTGGCTCAAGTCCCGTCAAAGGAACCTGTTCATTGGCCACGGGTGCGATCTCTTTGAGGCGCTTGAGTTGCCCGTCAGTGGGAGTGGGATTTCCCTCTTGAGTGGCATTGGTTGCCACCTCCAGGGCTTCTTGATACATCAGGGGAAGCATGCCACTAGAGATGAGCCCCTCTCCCTTGGTACCCCCAATGGCTTGCATTGCTCCATTGTGGGGATGACCACCGAATACCAAACTTTTAACAGTCCCAATGTTCTTCATGATTTCAAGTGGACATGCAGACTCCGTTTGTGACCTAGAATTGGGATTCATACCCTGTTAACAATGCAAGGGTCCATCAAACAGTGAAATCGTTTGGGGGCTATGGTTGATGATAATGATGATTCTATTTTAGTCTGATGTAGCAATCCTATTGTTGCGGCGCTATGCAGACCCACATCAGCTGAAATACTGCCGTACGTCCTCTGCATAAGGGACCTTAGAGATCACAATTCCGTCTCATCGTGCCACAAACTGGCTTTTCGGCAGATGTATAGGCACATGACTCTTGTAGTAAAAATAGTCACATCCGTTTTCAAAACCTACCTACTATACAGTAACTGCACCATTGTCAAGTAGCATCTGCGCCACCTTCTCATGACCTCTAACCGATGCAGTCTGGAGGGCGTTGCCATAATATCCGCCTCGAGCATTGACCCCCGGACCTTCATCAAGCAGCATCTGCACTATCTCCTCGTGGCCTTCCACTGGAGCGACCTGAAGCACATTCAGTCTCTGTACCACCTCATCACGTACTCCAATTGATGCTTCCTGGAGCGCGTTACGAAAATATTCACCGTGAGCATTGATGTCGGCCCCTTGACCAAGCAGTATCTGCACTACTTTCTCATGGCCCCTAGATAATGCGGCTAGGAGCGCGTGACAATAATGTCCAGCTCGAGCATTGACGTCGGCACCGTTATCAAGTAGCATCTGCACCATCTTCTCATCGCCTCTAGATGATGCGGCCAGGAGCGCATTGCCAAAATATCCACCTGGAGCATTGATGTCGGCACCTAGACTAACCAGTACCTGCAGCACCTTCTCATAACCTTCGGACGATGCGGCCTGCAGAACGTTGCCAAAATATCCACCTTGAGCATTGACGTCGGCACCTTGATATGCTTCCTGGAGCGCCTTGCGAAAATATTCACCGTGAGCATTGCTTGACTAAGGAGGTAACAGAGTATTGTGAGAAAAGGAATAACAGAAAGAAAAAGATCTTTAGGATAGATAAGAAAAAAAAAAAAAACTGAATGCAAGCGACGCGATTCGAACGCGCGAAGTTTCCCACTGCGGACGTTATCAGAGATAACCTAAACACAGCGCCTTAACCACTCGGCCACACTTGCGTCAATTACACCGTAATTTCACGGTTTTTAAATTTTATATATATTGTAAAATCTTACTATGGCTAGAGCGTGCTAATTGCACACGATTAGTACAACTCCATGTTAATTACACACCCCATTCATTACGCAAATGTAGTATAGTCTGTGTCTTTGTAGCATTGTTACCCGTTCTCGTCTAGACGAGTCTTAGAAGTGTTTCATAAAAACCCCTGAGTAGATTGTTTTACGGATTGGCCTCGCAGGTAGACTTTGGGTGCGACTCAATGTATTTCCAAGATTGAAGGCTGGCCCCTGAAACTTAGGTGCCGGCGAGGCATTTATTTACAGGCTCCTTGCACCGCTTGTTCATGTGTTCGTGCATGAGATCGCTGTGCCATGAGGTATTTCTATGCCCCAAGGGATCAGGCATATGATCGCAACCACAGGTCACAGTATACGTGATCGTACCACTCATCGTGCCCGAAATCACTCTAACAGTAATCAGCCAAGTTTGTAAATTAATACCCGGGGATGTTTCATATTGGCTTAATCGGCGATTCCATCGTACGGCATATGTACCAGGTAATGTCTGCCATTTCTTGGCTTGTTCTTTCTGTTCTAGTGCTCACCCTTCGCTCTCCTGAGTAAAATTGAGCGCGATCCTGAGCGACCTGACTAGCTCAGTGATCTTTAGCTGACTGTTTAACTGAGTACCCTTATGCTCATTGATCGCCCTCATTCGCTCACTAAGCCCGACCTGATAACAGTCAACTCCTGCCAGTGCCAAACATATTTGCAAGAACCGCGCTCACAGTGGAGGAATTTTTATTTTTATGTTTATCTTTTATTTATTTATTTATTTATTTTTTTTGGCTGTTTCTCGTTTATATCTATTCATAATAGCTATAGGACTCCGGCCGATAGCTTCCATCCTTCGTCTGGTGAAGAAATCTCCTATACTGGCACTGCCGGGGAGCCCTTTCCTGTGACCAAGGGATGGCTCCGTGTGTCTCTCCGCAAAACCAACCCTCAGCATCCACGCTATCGGTCTTGGTTACCATATCGGGATTTTTATTCCACAGATGTTCTGCCTGTAGTTCCCACTGAGGTATACCCCGTTGATGTGGAGATCTGGCCAACCAATGTGGTTGTTGAAACAGGTGGTCGGTTGGTTCTAGAAGTGAGCTCAGGAGACACAACAGGGACTGGGTTTTGGGGCCATGACGACCCTATTGACAGGTACAGTTTTGACACGGCAAATACAATCATGCTGATGCGATATTTTCGTTCTAACAGTTCTGTAGGTCGGAAACGATCTTCAAAGGTCAAAATCACATTCACTTCGGACCAGATTATATGAACTACATCAATCTGCCCATCATCCCCCCGAAATAATAGATTCTGTCTAAGCGATTATTTTACACCACTAGAAGGTGATTGGAAGAGCATCGTGGTGTCTTGTAATATATGAAAAAAAAAGTTCAGTTCATCCATATTTTGTTGAATGCATAGGACTAGCGGAAGCATTATAATCTCACTCTAGTCAGCTATCAAGTTCTAGACGATTTTGAAGAGTTACGCAAAGTAAACCCATGGTAGCTAATACAACACCATCTCACTAGCAGCATCTCTAGTCACGTCTCCCTCCTTTGCAGCGTCCGCAATCCTCAGTGACCCTTGGCAGGGTGACAGTATGACCTTGAAAGCCGATTTAGTTAACTTGCCAGGAAATTGGGAAGAGATGGCCTGTGAGACAAAAGCACCTTGCTCAACTTTCTTTTCGGATGACGAACCGAGTGAATATCAGCCACCGGAACGGGCAGAATCTGAAGCTGATGGGCAATTGCAGGCCTCACAGGAAGTAATTGGACTTGGAAGCGAGGAAATATGAGAGGAAGTCGAAAGCAGACGCTCTTGATGCAGCTGAAATGGAGGGAAAGAGAGCCAGAATCCAAGAAAATCGTTACTTGGCTAAATATAGTTGGTTATCCATATTGTCCTTCACGGCTCTTGAGACGGCCAACAACGGGCAAGAAAAGCTAAGCACAAATCGAACCACCTAGCCCTGCGATATTGCAAGAAGTATCATCTAACATTTTCTGCAATGCATTTTATAGCGCGACACGTATCTCTCGCAGAATTTGGGACATTGAGAACCTGCAGTACAAGTGGACGAAGAGGATTCTTCTGGAGAAAGACGTCGTGAAGAAAGAGGGTGATTCAGCAAACAACTTATCTTTGTATCATTCCACCTTATTTAAATATGTAGCCTAGGGCGGTGAACTTGAAGCGTAAAGCGTTTTGTGTCTGAGGGTGGCACGGTCGCGAGGTTCCGGGGCAGCCACCGATTACAGCTAAATGATAACATGGCTATCTAGTTAGCAAGACCACTGAGGAAGAACATATCATATTTACGAGACAAAAATGACGAATTAGCATTCGCAAACTTTATACCAAAAGTCGGCTTCCGCCTCGGCAGCCTGAAAATTTCCGTGAAACGGACCATAGGTCGATGTGCCGAAGATATGCTCCGGTCTCCACAATGAACTCTGTTTTAGGTTTCCCCGCACAATCTGAGATCTGCCCTTACGTAGATCATACCCCGAAGTATATGAGCATTAGCTTGTCTACGGGTCATAGTGCAGACCTGTTACTTCATGTAGAATTACCAGTCCCGTGGACTGGAATTTAATCAATGCCGTTCATCCCTTCCCGACCGTATTGGTGCGCGATGAATTCCCGATGGTACTTCCCGGTAAAGATTGAGTTGTGCGAGCAAGACACACTTTTCACAAATAGAAATATCTATATAAAGCCGGTAGGAGTCATGCATTGTGTTTAAATTTGGTCAATTCGATTTTATCATTGAAAAACCGGTTCAATCAAATTCAGACATTGCCAGGCCCTTGTCTCCTAAGACATTTGACCTCCCTACTACTTGGTTGTATGGAACACACTCTCAACCGTATTTGTTGAACTACGCCTTCTTCCCAAGAAACAACTACCCTACTCCATTACCCACCATGTCCTCCGAAACCAAAGACTTTGATCCCAAACCGCTCAACAACAGCCCCCAATCAAACACCCATGTCAATCCTGAGGACATAGCAAACGGCCACTACGGCCCGTTAGCACACGTCAACACAGCCGAAAGCCGTCTCCCAGCCTTCGGCGGTGAATTTCAACCAGGTTTGTATCGCTCCCCGAAAGACCGCAAGTTCGCCAACCCGGCGCCGCTTGGTCTGTGCGGCTTTGCCCTAACGACCTTCATCCTCGGATGTATTCAAATGAACGTGAAGGGTGTCTCGAAGCCGAATATTATTGTTGGACCGGCTTTGGCTTACGGCGGTTTGGTGCAGCTTCTCGCTGGCATGTGGTACGTTCTTCCTGCCCAGGGTTACTTGCAACACAATATGATGCGAGTGGAAGGAATGGTGCTTTCCTGTTTCTAACCTGCTGAATAAATAGGGAGATGGCAATTGGGAATACCTTCGGCGCAACCGTCCTCTCCTCATACGGCGGCTTCTGGATCTCAATAGCTATAACTTTCATACCCGGAGGATTTGACGTCATGAACGGTCTGATCGAAGAAGACAAGGGGTCTCCTGTGATGTTCTACAATGCATTCGCTCTGTATCTCATGGTTTGTTTCCCCCTGACCTGAAATTTTGAAATCCAAATCTAATCCTGATACAATACAGGCTTGGTTCATATTCACCTTCCTTATCATGCTATGCACAGTCAAATCAACCATAGCATTCTTCTCTCTCTTTTTTGTTGTCGATCTCGCCATCCTGCTTATTGCACTTGCGTACTTTTACCCGAATGCACAAGAATTGCCTAATGGGGGTCTTATGGAAGCGGGCGGATTTTTCGCTCTTTTGGGGGCCTTCCTTGCTTGGTATAATGCTTTTGCTGGAATTGCTGATGATAGCAATAGTTTCTTTGTTGTTCCTGTGTTTCATTTTCCGTGGTCTGAGAAGAGACGGAGGCAGATACAAGGGAACGGCGACGTCTAAAATATTCGGGGAGCTTGAGTTGAGCATGAAGAGGGCTGTGTTTTCCGTGGCCAAGTGATGTGGTCTCTGAGTGAAATATAGCCTCGTTGGTTGCATATGCCTCCTCTCACAATGCCTGGGGTTTGAGCTTAGTGGCAGGAAAATGGATGTCTTGACTCTATCCGCTCAAAAATACTTTCGTTGAATCTATCCATTAATCAATCATGCATTTCTCTCTCACTTGTACTACTCGGTGCATCCATGTTTGCAATCCGTATAAATACCGCAAAACTTCTAATTTACTCCCCCCAAACATCATCTCAACCACCCAGACAGCCTCTCGATGAGTGAAGCCTCCGTAAACTGCGAGGTCTATAGCGATGAACTACAGGCCGGAAAAAGATGCGATCCCAACAAGGCATGGAGCCTGGCACCAATCTTTACGAATTGTCCTAGCTTATGTCCAGAGACATGTCACAAATTACCATGACGATTGGGGCGGGAGTCACCATTGCCGGTGTTGTTCTATTGTCCTTTATTATCTCTGTTTTAGTGACTATCTCTGCTGTTTGGTATGCTTTTCTTTCTATCTATCTCAAGTCAGGCAGCAGTAACAATTGAGGGTTTTAACAGTAGCGCGGATACGAGAGATACTGAATATGAGTTGTGAGACGTGGGCTTTAGTCTTGGGGGTCCGGCCTCATCTATTGTAGACTACTCTCCTTGTATATAGATAGGGTCGGTGGCTCTTGCAGCCGAGACAACACACCACATTACAAATCTTTCTTCCTTTAAAGCAACAGCAAACAAAGGGACCTAGGAAGAGAGTATGTAGAAAGTGAATCACATACTTCGCAGAGCCATTCGATTAAAATACACACAGATAAAAACAATCAAGAAAGAAGAGTTTATGAGATTGAGACTCCGGGTATTGAGAAGACACGATCAAGAAGAGAAAAAAGGGGAAAAGGGGAAAAAGAGAAGGAAAATATGCAAGAGCAACAAGATCAACCGAAGCGAGGTTCATCATCCATGTCTCTCTACCATGGGAATCTCACTCGCTCGCCCATCATCAATGCTGAGAGCCAATTTTCCATCATCCAGTCAATCTCTCTTCCTTCTTGTCCTGCTTGCTGGGCCACCCGCCCACTCATACCGATTTCTGGCTGGCCGGACGTATGGTCTGGCCTGATCGGCTCCTAATGACAGCAACAGCGCCAGCAAACTACTCCGTTCCAAGTTAGGTACCCTCTCCTGGCCTGTCCATCCACCATCCCCTCTGTTCACTGTTCTTCCAGCCACACAGGAAATAGAAAGAAGTGGAGTAACGAAGTGAAGTAATAAAAAAGATGTGAAAATTGTACACTATGAATCGAGTTGAAAAGATAATAAAAGGGGGGGGGGGGGGGGTGGATGGAGAAAGGGAGGCAATAGAAAAAGTCCTGAGTCCCGGCTCCCGAGTTCCAGTGAACCGACCAGTCGGAGATGCAAGGCGAGGCGAGGAGAATGACGACGACAGATTAAAACATTCGCATTTGGGTGAGCTCATGTGTGGAGCAAGATATAAAGATGAATGAATGATCAAAGCACAGAAAAAGAATCTTTTGTTGAAGGGATAACCAAAAATGAATAATAAAAAAGCGTTGATCATTACTCCGAGGGAATCTATGCTGCGTTCTCGCCATCCTTCGAAGGCGTTTTGGAGGGTCTGCGCTCGGCCGCTGCCGTCGCTGCTGCGGCGGGCTGCGACTTGGTGAGGTTCGGGGACGTCGGGTTTGACGGGGGCGAGGTCGCCATGTTGTCCTTGTCTTCTAAAGCCGCGAGTGCGCTGGACAGAGGTTACATTAGTATGACTCGTACATACCATAAATAGAGGGAGAGGTGAGGGTATGTATGCATACCTGAAAGCGTTCATCGACGAAGCGGCCTCCTTGTCTTCCTTCTTTCCGGCAGGAGGAGTGCCCGTGCGGCTGCTAGCAGCACTGTCATCACTGCCCCGGACTAGGTTTCCACCCGGTCCCAGAGTCTTGCGACCACTGCTGCTGCGCGAGCCGAGAAGGCTGGACGGGCCGAACGATGGAGGTTGGTTGGTGTTGCGAGTTGCGCGCAGACGGCGGAGGTCGTCGCTGCCGACCTTGCTCGAGGCGTAGTCTGGCGGAGGAGCCTGGTTGCCGTAACCGCCGAAGCCGCGAGCATCGCCACGACCCATGGTCGGACGGCCGCCGCCACCGCCGCGGTTGGCCTGTTGACGCGCGCGCTCCATCTCGGCCGCTTGCTGAGCGAGAGCAGCCTAGAATTTGATGTTAATGACCGGGATAAACTAGACAAGACAGTGAGTAGTGGACACTTACCTCTTCACGGATTTGTTGGATGGTCTTAGGACCCTTGTCGGAATCCTTGGAGACCCAGCGGTTATTCCGCAGGTCGACAATATCCTAAACACAGCATTGTTAGCTCTGTAAATTGACTGTAAATTGAGACCAAGTAGAGAGGACATACCATAAGCATGAATCTCAGACGGCTGGGCAGGTTTGGAGTATCGATCATGAGCACGATACGAGCGAAGTAGGCATCCATCATGGCAGGTCCCTTCTCCGAACTATCCAAGCTGGCACCGATGGTGCGCAGGAGACTGGTCAAGCTCTCAACCTCAGCCTCGTCGGGGATACCCTCGTAGTCGACCAGCTTCTTGACACACTCGTGCATGATACGCTCAGTAAGCATGCCCAATTTGTACAGCTCACCAATGAACTTGACGAGACCAAGACCACGACGCTTGGCAGCCGCAGCGGTATAGTACGCGTCGGACATCATGGCTATCTCTTCCGTCGTGCCCTCGGGTTGTGGGGGCAAGTTGACCTTCCAGCCGCGCTCGAATTCCTCCTGGCAGCGGTTAAGCAGGTACTTGCGGAAGAGACTGCCGCCCGCAACGACTTGGCCATTCTTGTCGCGGATGTTCTCGTCCTTGATCTCGGCGCTCATGTGCTCGAGCATGCGCTTGCAGAACTTGGCGTACATGGGCGCCCAGTGAGCCTCATCTGTGGCCTTCTCGAAGGTGAGTTGAATGACCTGTCGCAGGGTGCGGCCGTCCGACTCATCCTTGGACTGGGAAACAATCTCGAGAATCTGGTCCGCAATGCGGTCGAACTTCTCGGGAGTCATCTTGTTGAGAGCGGCCTTGACCTTGCGCTGAACCACATCAGGAGGCATGTGACCATCTCCACCAAGAGCTGGACCAGCCTGCTGACCAATACTGCGAGGCTTCCAACCAGTGCTACTTGGTACAAGAGCCTTGAGATCCATACCAGCGGTGAGAGGCATGGACTTGTTCGAGTCCTCTTCCTTCTTAGCAGAGTGCTTGTCGCGCTTGCTGCCGGTGCGAGGGCCACCACGACCGCTAGCAACACGACCCGGCATACCAGTAGAGCTGTTGCGGCTCATGGCAGGAGAACCCATGCTGCCCATACCGGGGCGGGGGATAGCACCGAAGGGGGCGCGTCCCATCGAGGCGTTGAAGCGCTGGTCCGAGGTGGTTCCGGGAGGCAGGGCGCCACGAGCAGGCTGGCCAAAGTTGCCCATGAAGCCAGTAGGGCCCATACCGCCGCGCGAGGCGGTGCGGCCGCCCATGCTGGGAGTCCGAGCAGACTGTGGACGCGACGAAGACTCAGCGTCACCAACAGTCTCCCGAACGCGAAGATCCCAATCTACCAAAGGCTTGTCCTTGTACGCAGTCTGGAACTGGAGCAGGAAGTCTCTGTCGTAGTGGAACCGGCGACCAGCAGGCGCGCTGGCGTTGAGAGCCGGGTTGGGCGCGGTGATCGAAGAAGGATAGGTGACCTTGCTAAGATCCTCGAGGAACTTAGCATTGCGCAGAGCATTCATGGCCGCGCTGGGCTTCTCGGGCTCCGTCTTTGTCTCGAGCTTGAGCGGGCCGGGCTTGCCCTTGGCGGCAGCACTGGCGGGTTTCGCGGGCGGGCCCATGGACGACATATCAGATGAAACTGGAGTGGCAGTGCCACTGTCTCCAGGCGTAGAAGTCTCGGTAGCAGTGAATCCACCCTTTTTGAGGGAGGCAAAGAGGTCCTCGCGCTCCTTGCGGCTGGACTCGTCGTCGACATCACCACCCTTGGCGCGAGCAGCCTCACGGGCAAGCTCACGCTCTTCGGCCTCGCGCTCAGCGGCCTTCATGTTGTTCTCGTAGGCCTCACGCTCCTCACGCTCCTTGCGTTCGCGCTCTTCCTTCTGGGCGGCCTTCTTGCGGTTGTAGTCTTCCTCGGCCTCGCGTTCCTTGCGCTCGACTTCTTCCAGCTCGCGTTCAATGGCGTCGTAGTCGATTTCGTCGTCATCGGCGGGCGCAGGGGCAGGCGCCTTCTTCGGTTCCTCGGCAGGAGCTGCCTTCTCCTTCAAGCTGAGATCCTCCACGGCAGCACGAATGGACTCGGTCTCATCATTCTTCGCCTTGGCGGGTTCAGCCGGTTCCTTTCCAGCAGCCTCGGCGGCACGCTTCTCGTCTGCCAGGATCTTTTGACGAACGGCATCCTTGAGCTCCTGCTTCTTCTCCTCGTCAGTCTTGGCGCTGCTTGCCTTGCTATCGGAGCGAGCGTGGCCCGTGGCGCTGGCTGTGCGTGGCGGAGGAGTGGACGTGGGAGTGGAAATCTTGATAGGGGAAGGAGTAGCGCGAGCCGGAGAGGCGGGAGTCTTCTCAAACGTCTTCACGGCACCGCTACCAGGGTCTTTGATGACGATGGCGGCGCTCTTCTTGGCGGAAGGAATGACGAAGTTCGGCTTCGCAGGAGCCGGGCTGTTAGACGATCTGCTGGCGGTGTGAGTGTGGCCGGGCGCAGGAGGACCAGCGGGTCCTTGACCCTGGCCGAGACTCGATCCTGGACGGTCAGTAGACACTTGGGATGGGGTGCGCGAGAGCGGAGTCGACTGCGGCGGCGGCTGGAACTGGCCCTGCATGTAAGCACCTTGGCCATTGTAGGGCATGCCAGGACGGGGCTGAGGAGACGGCGGGGTCATGTACTGCATCTGCTGCATGCCATAGCCCGGGTTGTAGTAGCCGTAATTGGGATCGTAAGCCTGGGGGTATCCCTGATTGGTTTTCATCATTGTCAGATAACGTTCAAATTGGCCGCTCTCAGGTGCAAGATCCGGGATGGGGAGGTTCTGGTGGAACAAGGCCGCCCGAGGGGCTTTGTTCCTTGGGAAATTGCCACGCCGGGCGGGTTTCAGGGTATTACGGAAAGAGGGTGGGTTTCTCACAGTTTGGGGACCCATGTGTTGGCCGTAGGCACCGTATGGCTGCGGAGGCATCTGGGGGTGGGCCATGGGGACCTGGTTCATCTGGGGAGTCGTCGGGTGGGCGTTGGCCAGCGCTGGGCTGCGGTTCGCTTGGTGCGGCGAGTTCGGGAAGGGAGCCAGCGGACGACCCTGATTAGGGCCGTGAAACTGAGGGCCCATATTCGGTCCGCCTCGGGGCTGGTTGGGCGTTTGCCGGAAATTCGGGCCCGGCGAGTATGGCATCTGGCCCTGGTAGCCAGACTGGGAGTATCCGCGACCGCGGCCACCCTGATGAGGGTAGCCACCGCGTCCAGGTCCACTGCCCATGTGGTTGCTCATATCGCTGTGGGTGGACTGCGACGATTCGCGACGCAGGTGTTGAGGACCGGGTCCGAGAGGTGCCTGCGGAGTCGGACGCATCTACGTGTGAGTGGCACGTTAAAAATCTGGTGGAGACTTGGCAGATCGCGCGCGGTCGCGTCCGCAACACTACACACACATCGCGTACCAAGGGCCATCAGAAAAGTGGAGGAAAACAAAAAGAACTTACGTTGGCATCACCGGCATCCCCAAAGCTGCCAAAGTTTGGCACGTTGCCCTGGCCCTGGTAGGTCGATGGTGGGGGACGGCCACCGCTGGACGCAGGCTGTGGGATGGGGGAGGGAGAGGTCTGCGGCGAGGTAACACGGGGGTTCATCGACGGGGCGACCCCCAAGCCGGGCTGAGTCTGGTTGGCGGCAAGCACGGCGGGATTGCCCATGTTGGGCGAGCTCTGTTGGTTCGCGAAACCGAACTGCAGGCTGTTGGGACGGCTGGCGGGCCCTCCGTTGGGCATGTAACCCGACGTGCCGGCGGACGTGATGGTCACGGATGGCTTGCGCGAGTGGTCAGCAGCAGGCGCTGTCGGAGCACCATTGACAATGGTGACGCCCGGCGACGCGGTCTGCTGCTGGGACTGTTGGTTTTGCATGGGGTTGCCGCTCACAGGAGATACGGAAGTCGACTTCCCATGTTGCGCCGAGCCGCCCACGGTGACGGGAGCGGCGGTCGAGTCCGTCGCGGACTTCTTCGTGGCGTTGGCGTAGGACCTAGGCGGCGCCGGTGCAGTCGCAGCCAGGGGGGACGGAGAGGTAGCGACGGGCTGGGTGGAGGAGGCGGCGGCGTTGGCAGCGGTGCTCTGTCCTTGTTGGCCCGACTGCGAAGGGATCGAGCTCATTAGACAGGTAGTGTCCACGGCAGACGCGCAGAGGCAGATCGGATTTTCGAGAGAGTGACGGTGATGTCAAGGCGTGGAGGAGGCTCGACTAAGGCCACATCCAATCCTGAATCTGCCGGTAAGGGAGCAAAAAGGGTTAGAAAGAGAGGAGAGAAGAAACCCGAGGAGAAAGACCAGCAACGCAGGAAGAAGCGTGTGGTCCCAGGGTTGATGGTAATTTTTGAGAGGTTGGATTGGGGATGGTTTGGAGTGTGGGAGGAAGGAAAAAATCCACGCGGAGGAAAAAAGTTGTTTCGGGAGGGAAAAAAAAATTGTGGAGGGAAAAGAAAGGCACAAGCGCGTCGGGATCGCAACAACAACTTACCAAGGCAGAAAACGACCAAAGACAAAAATATGGTCGGAAGGGTGTGGAAAGGGAGAAGAAAGAAAGGAGGAAAAAAGCGAGAGAGGGAAAAGTTGGAAGGCGAACAGGCTGAGGCTGTTGTTGTGTGGCCGCCACCAATGACATGATGTCGATGTGTACGGCTAGTAGACCCTGGAGTCATCGTCTATGCTCGTATCTACTGACTACCTGGAAATTTACGGACTCGTGCTCGATTCAGTCCACCAAGAACAATACTGGCGCTCTCGAACAATGAATGAACCGACACTGTGTTCGACTCCCGTTCGGCCATGGGCCTCGCCACCCGTGCGGAAGGACCACAACGGCTATCCCTTTTTAGTCCAACTACTAGTATGACCATTAAAGGGATACATAATTACACATCCCTGTTGTCTTGCCCTCGACTCTCGCGTACAAAGATAAATAAAGTCATAGTGAATTAATAGTAGCATTCCGGCGATCGGCCGCCGTGCATGCAGCCGCCGCGCATTGACACATTTATTTCCGTGTTTTTCTTTTTTCTTGTTTTGGGATTCCCGGTCAGCAACTGGAGTTAGCAACCCCCTCTAATTTTTCTACCCCCATTCAATAGCGATCATAGCCAGACGTTCGCGCCCGGGAGATCTCATCCACAGCTCGCGCTGCAAACTCCGCGCCTGACGAGCCCGACGAGCCCGAGGTGTCGTGGTCATTGCCGCCGAACCAGCCGGAGGTCCATCGGCCACCAGAGGCGCGCTTGGAGCTGGCGGATCGACTGCCGAGATCGTCATCGTCGACCACATCAAACGAGAGCTCGCTGCGATTCTTGCGCAGCGGCGTTCCATAGGCCAGATCCTCGGTCTCTGGATCCTCGCCGAGGGTCTGCTCCTCCCGCGCCAGGGTCGAGCGCAGGAAATCCAGCATCTCGCGCTGGGTGGATATATACTGCGCTTTCTCGGTGCGCGACATGGTCTCCATCTTCTGCTGCAGCAGGGTGCCGCTGGCGGACAGCTCCTCGGCGCGTGCTTCGCGCGACTTGCCCGTGGACGTGACCGAGCCGATGGCGGAACTGAGAGCCGAGTACCAATCATTCGCCGGGGCGGCGGATGCGGCCGCCACGCTGGGGAGGTTGAACCGCGACAGGAGCGACTGCGCGTAGCCCGCTGGACCCGAGGGTGGCGGCGGTGCGGGACGCTGTGGGGGAAGACCCATGACTCTCTCCCGGATCAGATCGACCAGCATCGAAAAGTACTGTAGGCCCAAGGTCTTGGCGCGTTCATGGGTGCGTCCGATTAGCTCTTCGATCTCGTGTTCGTGGTGCGCGAGAAAGGGATCCACGTAGTCCTGGTAGAGCAGGCGCGCCCCTTGCGTCTGGGGGAGGACCAGATAGGACAGGAAGAATAGACGGATCCAGCTATAAAAGGGGAACCTGATGGAGTTTGTCAGCGCGTGTTCCACGGTAGATCAGAGCAGCAGCAGTCGTACCATCCGATAATAAAGACCGTCCACGATTCTGCCAGCAGGATCACGGACAGCACCACCCAATACATCAACCATGGAGCGAGCTGGGAAGGGTCGGACGAGCGCAGGGCTTTGTAGGACGCGAAGACGGGGAAGAGGATGGTAATTACGGAGCTGTGGAACGAATTACAGTGAGCTGTGTTGCCAGGAGAGGTGTTTGGGGATCACTTACGACATCAAGTCCGCAAAGATGCCGAACATGGTGATGGTGAGGGTTGTTATGTCGATCCGACGTGGGGAAGCTTCAAAACTGGCGATGAAAGAAGACTACCACCCGGGGGCCGTGTAGCAGGAGCTACTGCTGATCAAAGAGAAGAGCTGGTGAGTGGTGGTACTGAGTGTTTTGGACCAGTTGCCGTGGCTCTCCGAACAATGTTGGTGTTCACCCCGCGTTGGCTCTGGGGGAAGAAGATGAAAGGGATCCGAGAGTGTGGAAGTACAGAGAAGCTCCAGGCAGCAAAGACAAGAGCGGCCGGCCGCTGGACGGGAAAGGGCGAGATGAGAGGGTGCAAAGAAAGATAAGATGGTTGATCCATCTCATTCCCTCATCGCAGCTCTCGTGACCGACCGCCTTGTCTTGACGTCACGGGAGATCTCAACTATGTTTAGTTGTTGGCGATCGGACGAAGCCGATCTGACCCCCGACTGTGTTCCCCGATCCCGTTCTTTCTCTTCCTGTCTCCTCTTCAACTCCCCACGAGACACCTGCAACGATGTGCATCGCATTAATCTCCACCGCCCACCCATCCTACTCCCTAATAATCATCAACAACCGAGATGTGAGTTGCTTCCCTCACAACCGTTAGCAGGACATGCCCAACTCCTAACGACCTATGACCACCCAGGAATTCCTTCACCGACCAACCTCAGCCCCAAACTGGTGGCCAGCGCCAAACACACATGTCCTCGGCTCACGCGACCTCGCGCGCGCCACGCAAGGCACTTGGATGGGGATCACGACGCACGGCAAAGTCGCCGTGCTAACGAACTACCGCGAGCAAACCTCCAGCGAAGCCATCGGGACACACAGCCGCGGCCGAATCGTCAACAGCTGGTTGACAACACCGCCGGGCGAGCGACAGACCACCCACGACTTCGTGCAGAGCATGGTTGCCAGTCCTGAGGCGAAACAGGTGGGCGGGTTCAGTCTTGTATGTGGCTATATCAATGAGCCACTTGCGATTGTCTCGAACCGCTCGGAGGATATGGACCATATTACCTGGGTGGCGAAGGAGAAGAACACGACGCGTGGATTGAGTAACACCAGCGTGGATGATCGGTCGTGGCCGAAGATCGTTGATGGCGAGAGATACATGGAGCGGGCGATTGCGGAGCATGTGGATAAGATGGAGGATGAGGAGCAGCTAATAGCCCGGCTCCTGGATGTCCTCAGCACCGACAATCTACCCCGTCTAACCAAACTAGAGGACGCCACCATCGACACATATATCAACCACCTTCGAAAAAGCATCTTCATCCCCGTGATCGGCGCCAACAGTGCGCGCGAACAAGCAGCCGAGGAAATCGCCGCCGCGCTCGTCGAGGACAAGTCCAAGGACCCCGTTGCTGCGCAAGCGAATGGGGCGGATTACTCGACTGGCGTGTATGGCACACAGAAGCAGACGATTCTCCTGGCCCAGCCGAATGGTCGGGTGCGGTACTTCGAGCGCACGCTCTACGGGAACGAGGCCAAGGCTGTGCCTAGGGGGGAGGGTGATCGGTCCTTTGAATTTACCCTTGGTCGATGACTATCCGCCTCGCGGCTGTAGATTCGATATTGATGCGCTATGATATGAGATGATGACCTGAACAGAACCGAGGTGCCTTTTTGCATGGATGACGGATGCATCGGTTGGGTGTTGGAGAAGTTTGGGGTTGGACATTGTTATAATATAGAGCTACGTAGTCATCTATCTAGTTTCTTCATTAACCAATGGGTCTTGAGTGGGCTTTCAAATCCTGGCTATTTCTAAAGGGCTCTGTTCTGGTGGTTTATCGTTTTTTGAGCGATGGAGCTGGATGGGGCATGTCAAGTGGCCCTTATATATAATTGCACCGCAGCAAACTATTCACATACTACAGACCAAAGTCCCGAAGAAGAACCTTGAAGAGTCTTAAAAAACTGCTAAATAGAGAACATCAGAACATATCTCGTGGAATATATATCCGGGTGTAGGCTACTTTTCATTCTACCATAATAGGGGGCTCATTCAATTGATACACGCGGCTATACAATTTAAAGGACCTTTAAATAACACAAGATCCAAGAGCAAAATTATATTAATGGCGTAACGACATTCCATTCCAAAAGGGCATCAAATACTCGGTCAGAAGGATCCATTTAAGCGGTATCCGCTTCATGCAGACGCACAGTCACCAGATCCGCTGGGGCCATAGTCAGGGTCAACGCGCCGCGGATCTTGCGATCGGGATAAACATCCTCAATCTTATCGAAGCGCTGCAACAAACGAACAATCACGTATCCCGCCTCAGTAAGCGCAAACTGCTGTCCGATACAGATACGCGGACCGCCGTTGAACGGGAGGTACTCCCACCCAACCTTCCGATCCATCCAGCGCTCGGGCTTGAATTCATTCGCGTCAGGACCCCAGAGATCCTGCCGGCGGTGCATGACGTAGGTGCTGTAGGCGACGTTCTGGCCCTTGCGGACGAAAACAGGGGATAGGCCGTCTGGGCCGCCGCCGCGCGGGAGCGTCGTGTCGCGGATTGCGGTGCGGCGGTTGAAAGGCACGACGGGATAGAGGCGCAGGACCTCATTCATGCAGTGCTGTAGGTACTGGCAGGATTTGAGATTGGCGAAGGTGATATCGTGTGGAGCGGCGTAGGTGCCGAAATCGGTGATGATTGTCTCGCGCAGTTTGTGGAAGACGGCTGGGTGGCGCGTGAGCATTTGGATGGTCCAGCTTAGGAGGGAGGCGGTCGTGTCGCGGCCTGCGAGTAGGATGTTGAGGAGTTGGGAGCGCAGCTCGATTGGGTCATGGGTTGAAGCGACTAGCGCATCGAGGAAGACATAGCTAGCAGGCTTCTCTTCGTCTAGGGGCTTCTTGTCCCGCTGAACCGCATCCAGTGCGTTCTTGACGAACTTGTCTACAAATGCATGCACCTGCGCATCTGAGTACCGGGTCTCCTTGTTGTCCACTACCCAAGAGAACTTCTCGAACCGGGCTCGCTGCGCAGCAACCCACTGGGAGCGGTCGAAGTAAGAGGCAAATTTGTCCTCAGGCCGGTTTAGGCCTTGTAGTGCACCGATCTGGCTCTCTACACTCTCGCCGAATAGGAATTCCGTTGCTGAGTCGATGGTCAAGCGGAAAAAGATCGACTGGATATCGGTGGGGGTCGTCCAACCATCTGCCGCCACGGGCAGTGCCTGCATCGCTTTTTGCACATGTGCCTCCTCCAGATCCAGCTGGCTGATCTGCTCACGGGTGAACTGAGGGCGGAGCAGTGAGCGGGATCGCGACCATTCCTCTCCGTCTGCCGTAAACTATGATTGTGGTATCAGCCACACCGACCTTTTTGGCCAACAAATTCATCAAAACTTACGATTCCCGTGCCCAGCAACTGGTGAAGACTGGAAAGCCTGGTAGGTCCGAGCCCAAAATCCTTAAACTGCGTCGCCAGCAGAGCCTGGATATTCTTCGGATCGGTCGTAAACAAGTTATCGCGGCCGAGGTTGCGGAGTATAACAGTCGAGACATAGCGGCCTTGGAGGTTGCTGATCACCTCGATGCGCTTCGTAGCCAGCTCGGGGATGGCATGTTCGCGATCGGCCGCCAGCGACTGCATCAGGTTGCTGATTCCTAGCGGATCCTTGAAAGGGTACATAGGAGCGGCGCCACAGCCCAGGCTCTTAGCATGTCGCGACCGCTGCCATGAGAGGAATAGCAGGCGGATGACATGCAGCGCGAGCGCCGCGGCGGCAAAGCTTAGCAGGAATGAGGGTGTCATGGCTGCGGGCTGCAGATAGGGGATGCCGCGGGTAGCGGGTAAGCGAGTGTCTGCTGGTAGTCAGAATAATCAAGCATGCTCCACGCTTTTATATGTCCCACTGCGTGACCAGGCCCCCCGTAATTGTTGACTAGGCCCGATTGAGGCTCGAGGCCGGGGCCAATCAGAGCAGATGAGGAGGTCTCGGACTTCGGGGCAAGCAACCTCTTCGTCGGCGAGGCCGGACGTGTTGGGGGCCTAGATTTACATTGACCTGTTAAGTAAATGACTACACCGCTACGGAATGATGCCCACGCAATTTATCCCTTCCATTGACGTATTATGATGCATCTACGTAGCTTAGTTTATGGTCGGTGGGTCTGACGTTGTTTGCAGAACTCTTGTCCCACACTGGAAGGCGGGAGGATGCCCAAAACGGAGCATTAGTGGGGTCGGCAACAGCTAAGCCGAGGCTATTTCAAAAGGACATCTTCGATAAGCTAGATATCGCCCAAGTGTGAAAATACGATTCTTCTCTGACAGCCGCATCTACTGTTCCAAGTTGATCATGGATTTGGCGACCGTTTTATCGGGAGAATTCATAGACCATCCCTGGACCCAGATCTTGGTAATATGTACCAGGTACCCGCTGGATTCCGCAGTTGACCCGCCCTTATTCCTTCCCTGCCTACCGTATATCCACCATATATAGAATCGAACGTAGAAATAGAATCAATTGTCAAAGCTTCTGTGCACAGGGTCCACAGACAGCACGATACAAAACAGGTAAGTGGGTCCAGACCAAACTAGGCCGAGGCTAGAGGATCGTGGATTTAGGGATTAGTGATCACGACAACTAAAGACGTGGACAGCGAAGACGTTCCCAACTCCCCTACACATCACCGAAAATGAACTCCCCTGTACCTCAGAAACCACACCCACGCTCCGACGAGGGGTATACGCTCTTATCCTCAAGATCCTACCTCGAAATGGTCTGGGAAGCCCGCCAGGAGCGCGAAGACGACGTGCGGCAAAGGATGCACACATCACCACCAGAGGAGCTGAGTCTAAAGAATGAAGAACAGCCAGGGCGGGCGCTTCGGCCACGCAGAAAGCTGTCATCAAAAAAAGAAGCAGAGATCGAGCAAGTGCCAGAGAGAAACGGCCCCGGGCTCCCGGATCGCCCCGCCCGGAAACGGGGGCGCCCGAGACTGGAGACGGAGAAGGATGCGGCGGCTATCCAGGTACAACTGCCTAAAACTAAAGATGAGCTTGGTACTAACTAGCACGGCAGGAACGGCGGCTGCAGGTTCGGCGTGCGCAGCGCACGTACCGGCTCAAGAAAGAGGCCACCATCCAGTCCCTCAAGACCCGGGTGGCCATGCTGGAGCAGACACTGCAGAATGTGTCCAACATCCTGGGTCCTGTTCAGTCGGATAGTCTGACTGCTCAGCCGGGCACTGATTACCTGACCGAAACGCGGCAGCTGATTCTCGCTGAAATTGACAAGACTCGGACGGCAGAAGAGGATGGCAGTCCCCAAACCGAGCACAGCCCGGACAGTCTCAGTGATATATTCGGATATCAAGTATCACATACAGTGAAGGATGATAAAGGCCATAACAATGGTCGTGAACTATTATTATCGCCCTCGAGATCTCATACGCCCCTCCTAAACCGCCTTCTCCCAACAGCAACAATCTACACCTACAGCCATCAAGAATCCAACCTCTCACGACGATTGCAGCGTTTCTGCCTCGAACACACCTACCGCTGGATAAACGATCCACACTCAGACCCGATGGCGATGAGCCGTGTCTTCGGCCTTCTGACTTGTATCCACGACATCCCTGGATTGAAGCGGGCGTATCAGCGCCTGATCAAGTCAGAAATCGGGGGCTCGCTGGAATTTTCCAAAACACCGTACTACACTCTCGGAGGTGCAGGGACGCATTTCCCGCGCCGTGGACCGGACGGTTGTCCCCTTTACCCCGAGAATGTCCGCAGACCGGGCCGCGTGTTGCGCAGACTGTCGAATATCTTGCGCCGTGGCGGGATCAGGGTCTTGCAGGAGGATTGGACTGCGGATCTGGAGAGCGATTATTGGGACCGGCGAAATGGAAAAGAAGAGTGGACGAGTCAGCTCCATGAACTGGATCTGGATGGGAAGTGGTTTGATTGTCATGATGTCCAGGGTTACCTCGAACACCGAGGCGTTGCTTTGAACGGCTCTGCTTTGAAGCTAGATATTTCTTCGGCGACAGCTGAAGATTTGTTTGGTTCTTCGTCGGGGAAAAGTGCGTTCCAGTTTTATGCCTCTCCACCGGTGTACGAGGAGGAGGCGTGGGGCTCTACTCCGTCGGCATATGTCCTGGATGTGGAATGCTTTTTTGAGCGTGAGTCTGAATATCGACTATTGTCCGGCCTTGATGTTTTCTAACAATACCCAGTTCTTTTGACCAACCTCAGAGTCCTCGGACGAGCTCCTGGATTTCGAGCTTCGGACGTGGATGCCGCCCTCCGAGCGGCAATTCAGAAACGCCCTTCCTGAGACGATATTGTATTACAGTTAGAGAACTCTTGATATCTACCAGCTCTCCACATCAGGATATGTGCGCGAATACGTACGGAGTAATTCTAAACAATGATGGAAAGACTATGGTTCGGCTCTCCTATTTTCGCTAGCCACGCCCAAGGCTGATCATTAGGTCATGATCGTTGCTAGCATACATGAGGAAGCTATCGAACCTACAAGGGTACTGACCCGAAAGACGAGACATCCACTCTAACATCCATCGTAATCCTAAGCATCATCTGGGCAATCGTCGTCCTCGCTCGTGAAACTCTGTGCAACACCCGCATTGCCCTTATCCCATTCACATCCGCTCATGTAAAGTGCTAATTTTATTAATAAAGTTGAAATCATGCCAATAGTGGAGATTCTCACTCACCTAGTATGAACATAGCGAGGTTGTCAACATTAGTAGTCGTCAAAGCCGGGTTTTGAGCCTGTAGTGCCGTTGCACCAAAGTAGCCGTATGCTTTGTCCATCATTCTCCTAGTCCTGGGGTATCAAATGGGATTGTTAAGGTTATGGTCCTCCCCTTTAGCCTTATGAAAAAGATGAGAGATCATTTCCTATATGACCATGTTTTCCAACATGGTGATAAGGCAACACTCAAAGTGAATTAGTTAGTGAAGAAGGGCATAGCTTAAAGTTTGTTTCCAGTGCCCTATGTACTGCTGTGGCTGCTCATCGTATTGAGCCTCGGACCAATTGACAGTGCGTTGTTCACTGATCGTGGCTGGCTTCTCGATTCTCGACTTGCACCACTATAATGTACCGCTATTTAGGATATGCTTTATCCTATCTAAACAAGTAGCCACAACTTTCTAGGATTTTCATTAGCTAAGTTAGAATCTAGTTCCTTAATTCTGAAACTATCGCAATTTATGCGTCCTTCACTGTCTGACTACTAGATCACGCCTGGATATAAAGAGCAATTCCTCGGTCGGGTTTCTCTCAAAGACAAAGAGGAAAGGATATACCTCAAAAATCATATCTCAATACCCTTGAAATGGTCTCTTTAAGAGCCGAGAATCCGACATCATTCCAGCAAGACAATGTGAAAGTCCGTATAGGGGAGAAAACTCTATCGTGGCTTGAATTACATGAGACTGGAGGATAGCCTGGCTGCTAGATAGAAAGAATTGATTGTGCAAGCGGACTTGACAGATGAACAATGATTGGAGACTAAGATACATGCAATCTAGATAACAGCCAGAAGGAATGGTAGATATGGTCTGTCACATCAGTTAAGAATGCCTCCCCTGTGCGTAACAACAGTGACTTTACTTCCTACCAAGAGTCACTTCCAGAGCCGAGATCTCGACGCTTAGGGCTTTGCCTTTAGAGTCTAGCGAGAAGCTCCAGGAGCCATAATTAATGTCAGTCTCTCTCTCTATTCATTCCAGACTATCCAGCATATTTCACAAAGAAAAGTACAACGTCCTGGTGCAGTGCAGGATGGAAGAGTACAAACACGTATGTAACCAAAACGAGTAGTAGGCACATTTCCATCATCAGAGTACTCGTGAGGGCCTTGAAAAATCTGATACGAGCCGAACGAGAGAAGTTGTGCCATGCCGTAGATATACTTGAACAAGTATCTGCTTTTTCTCTCGAATCTCCTTGTCCCGACAATTCGGCGGCAGCAATTCGGATAAAAACAGCATAAGACGGCACGACAGTCCCAAAATAGAGACCTGCAATTAATCCAAGGACAACTGTAAATTTCAAGCCCTCGTGAGTCCCGAGATCACCGATCTCGAAGAACACTAGACGGGCAAAGTAGATTGGAGCGTAAAAGCATATGCTTGAGCATACATTGTATAGCAGAGCAGCTGGAAAAGTCCTAAGCCATACCGACACACTGAAAACCAGACGAATCGTCGAACCTCTGGAGCCTTTGGTTCTCGAATGCTGTGAAATGATGACGTGCACATTGGCTACTTTTAGTGTTGAAAGGAGTAGCTCTGCTATCGCATTGAAAAGAAAACAACTCATGAGGCTTGAGTCATTTGAATGGAATTTAGAAAGCAAAGCAACTTTTGCTAGGCGATGAAAGACAAATATCAGAAGGCTTTGACATTTTTGTCTCCAACGGACCGTAGTTGTGGCCCCGCCTTCTCTGGAAGTGGCGGTAAGTGTTGCAGCGATATTTCCATCTGCATGTATAGCCTAGAATTCATCAGTCCAATAGATCTTCATGTATACTGTGCGCTCTTTGTGTGAATCGACGCAACTTACGAAAACACTGCAAACACACAAACCAGCCAGAATCAAGAGAAATGGCATATCCAACGGCGGACGTTCCAAGACCTGTTCTCCATCTGGAAAAGCACCTTTATGGAGGTCTAATGACATCGCTGAAGAATTTGGGAGAGATACGACAAGGATGGATGAATGGGCAGATTATTTTCCGAGACAGTTGAACTAACTGGAAGGGATCCGCGAACTCGCTTAGTAGATTTTTGTGAAGAAACTTTTGACCGAGCAGCAAAATGCCTTACGATTAGGCACTTTGAGGCGCTAAGAATCATAGAGTCTTTTCATCGCTTACAATTACTAGCGTTTCAATTTCCATAAGTTAGTGAATGCGAATTATCAAGTGATCCCTGTCTGGTCCCCAATAACAGTGGGGCGAGAGAAGTTTCCCCTGGCTTAGTCTTGTACCTCAGTAAGCACTACGGAGTAACATCATGTACCGATCTGAGTCCGACGGCCCGTTCTCATGTATTTACCACACAATTAACCGAGCTCACCTGAACGTACGGGACCAAACAATAGTTAAAACCCGTAGTCCTAAGAGCTGGAGGAACCAGCGATTAGTCTTGTGTCGATCCGGCTACTTGTTACCGTACTTCTGCCCGATACTTGTTATATTTCATTACCTAGATTCCAAAGTTCCCAGTACCGTATCTATGGTCCCAATACTGACATCTCTTTTGTTTCGGGGGGTTATTAAAACCACTAAAATTTAGTGTATGCCAAGGCCCTAAGTGGGCAATGTAAATGCAGTCTAGGTAAATACGTCCCAAAGAAGCACCTAGATAATAGGTGTACGTTAAGCCTTCAGCACGATCTTAAGTAGAGAACGCCGAAGAATCGCATACTCCGTACTGCGTAGCAGTTAACCGGATAATACACTGGGATTTTAGCGTCTCCACTAGCAGCCCCTAAGTCTACTACGTAGACGAGTTTTCCGGTTTTCCATAATAGGATATTCGTCAGCAGAGAATGAATACCTGGATATTGGCCCCACAATTCTCGAGATGGCAGGTGTGAAGCACCCAGCGCCGACCTACCAAGAAGGAGCATGCATCCCTGGCTCAAGGCGTGAAGATTCGTCGGTGTGATTATAATATGCAGAAGCTGACCGGACATTGACAGGGCGCCGAAGAGTCCGTTCACCCCAAGGATTTTGTACAAGGATGGGAGCTTTGTGGACGGGCTGCCATTCGTGTTGGTTCTTGGAAAGCGGTCTTCATTCCGGCGTCCTAAGGACCACCACATTGCTGGCTGTTGTATGTTCTTTCAAATGATCCTGGGGAAATCCATGAGCGGAGCAATGCCAACCATGGCAAACTAACCGAACTCCTCAAGCACTGGGATGAGTATGTTCAGGAATGTGGCATCGTGCCCCTGCATCCGGAACTGGGGGCATATCTGGAGGCCACCGAGGAGCAGATGGAGGTTAGAATCCCCATGTCATTGCATGATACAACTTACTGATCATCCTGTGCAAGAAAATGCGTGGATTGAGTACGAGTATTGGAAACCAGGCGGCCTGGTCAACCGAGAGAAGTTTTTCCGAACACCTAAGCGCCTTCGTACATAATAGACATCAAATTGTAAAATTGCCATTTGACCACTACCTCGAAAAAAAAAGAAGGGGTCTCGCCCTAGACGAAGGGGGTCTCGCGCGGCGATAGAGGGCCCGGATATAGTAGAACAGTATCCATTCATGAAAGGCTCACCTTCGAGTAAACAGTAGTATTTTATTGACAGATATTTCGAGATACGGTATGTTCAGGTCTGGTTGATTTACTTCCCTCTTTGGCCAGCCATCTTTGAATTGTATCTACAACAAACCCAGACGAACCGCTTCAGCACGGACAATCGCGGAGATATCCTTTTCCAAAGAGTCAGCCTTTGGAGCCCATCCCAAAAGCTGCAAAGCACGCTGAGAGCGCTGCTGTGCATTGGTGCCCCAAAGGATACCAGAATGATCAGATAGTTTTTCTGCCTCATCATAGCTAATGCTCTTGACTGACGCCGAGTCCGCCAGACCGAGGTTATGCGCCGCCTGAGCCACAAGCTGCGAAACCTTTGCAAAGCTCTGCTGGGATTATTCATGTGACTTTAATGTGGATATATCGTAGATAACTTACCAGCAGATCATTCTCCTTGTCGTTGCTCGTGAAATACAGCCCATCCTGATTCCAGAGACCATTATCCTCACCCTTAACCGCCTTCTCAACCAGCCGCACGACAATATCAGTCAAGTCGAAGATGTGAATATTACTCCACGTGCTTTCACCCTTGCCGACTTGCACGGCACCGCGGTTCTGCAGGGTGACTCTTGCCAGTTCAGGGACTTGCACGCTTCGCCGATTGACCGGCCCTCGCGCCTGGCCGTAGATCATCGGTCCAAATATCAGAGCCGTTTTCGGGCCCTTGACCTCGTTGAGAATGAAATTGTCCAACATTCGCCGGTCAGCGTTCTGACGAACGATTTCACGAATTTCATCGGCATCATCGATATCACTGACAATTTGCTCACGTCCCTCTCCGAAACTTTTGTTGATAATATCGGGAATTGTGAGGACGGTCGCCCCAGAAATTTGGATCCAGTAACCTAAAACAAATCAGTGTATTTCCAGGAGCTTGAAGCGTTATGTGCTCACCAGGTCTGGATCCGATGCGCCGGGCCAGGCCAAGAGCAATTGCCTTGGCACTTTCGATATGTTTGTTGCTGGCGGCGTCTATATAGTCAATGAGCAGCTTTCAGTCATACGAGGCCAACCCGACTCACTGATAACTACATCGGCTTGAGCTGCCTCCTCTTCGATGAGCGACGCAGAATCAAGATCTCCCAAAACAGTACGGACATCCGGATATGCCTTCGAGATCGCAGCCGCTTTGTCGCTGTCTCGCACCAGGACACTGCACTCATATTCTGGATGCGCAGATGCGAGTACATGCAGGATATCCCCGCCAATGTATCCCGAGGCGCCTGTGCTGTTGAACGATGAGCATTGCGGCTACCACGGAAATTCTACAGACCCTTACAGAAAGACACGTGTCATGTTTTCTGGTTTTTCCTTTTTCTTGTCTGAACAGAACTCGACGGGAAGTTGAATTGCGGGGGAACGCCACAATTTCAGCTAGTTGTTATATTGCGGAGATTTCCGACCAGGCAGGTGATTCCGAAGATAAGCGCTTCATTGAGCCAAATTCGTGCACCGAACAGGTTCGTTCGGACACTTCCTGCACATCGAGGCAGAACATAATAGGATGGCCTTTACGGCCATTGGCCTATGTGGCGAAGATGATGGGTACTCAACAATCAAACAGTGAAGCCCTGGTCACCGTGATACCGGGTAAGACAGACTGTTATAACACTTTGGCCCGCGGAACGGAACCAGTTGAGGCCGGACGCGAAAGGGGTTGCCAATGCCAGCTGGGTACAGTGATTCAACATGTGGGGGTCCGCGGGGTTTCGACAATATTGGTTTTATTTCTGTATTTGTTTTGTGAATTCTGCTGGGATGGCTTCATTATTTCCTGTTGTGGCGCTAGATCCCTTTTATCTGGGCTACTCGTGGGTTTTACAGGATTCGAAGACCTAGTCTTGCTTCAGAGGACGGTGTTTCTGAATGGCTTTTACGCTACCAATTGTGGTTTACCAAGCTTGTGACGGATGGTAGTAAATACGATGAAGAGGACGAGAAAGAGAAAGAAGAGGGAGTTGACCAGGTCATGTAGGGTGTGGGGAACAGCAGTGGCAAGCTCAAATTCAGAGTATGTTTATATTGGCTTCTCACGTACTCTTTCCTCTTTCTCTACGCTCTTCTTCTTCGACACCCACACACTCACGTTCTTCTTTTCCTGGCCAACACCACGCTCCCACTATATCTCATCTTGACTTTGCCCTCTATCTAAACTTTATCCCGACACACTCAAAATGTCTCTCCTCGACCTCCCGAACAAGCTTCTATTGGCGATTGCGGAAGAGCTCACCAGATAAGACCAGATCAGTGGTGCCCTCGGCCAAACAAGTCGATGTCTCTACTCGGTCTCGATCGACGACCTTTATGCGAACACTACTCGCTGTCACAATGCCTCTGCATTTTCACAGGCCATCGAACGGGGAAACACGCACACACTATGCTCTAAGGAGAATCAGAAATGGAGCAAAAACGGACGCCGACAATTCAAAATCTTTTGGTACCTTCGATAAACTAAAAAGATAAAAGTTTGATTCTTTTTTTTGGGACTAGTGAGTAGATGCACACTAGGATGAAGAAACTAATTTTCCCGACTGAAAATACTTGAAATCTTGTTAGATGAAATCCCCGTTCTCCTTTCTCGTTCCACCATCCACGGAGCCTCCGTCACAAAAGAGAGGTGTGTCAAAAGTCGGCCGCGTCCTTCCCTTCATAGGGAACCCTTGAGTCTCAAAGTCGTTTTGCGAATAAATTTTTTGATTGATTCACGAGCTTCGAGAGGCGCATATTTCGATGGAGTTAAGCCTCCGATATCCTTAGGATTCCAGTATGCACCATGACGGAGGAGAACTTCAATGATTGGTTCACTCTGAGCCGCAGCTGCCATGTGCAACGGAGTTATGCCAAGCTTATCCATATACCCAGCGTCTGCACGTAGATCAAGAAGCTGCCTGACAAGAAGTTCGTTACCAGCCTTGGCGGCGAGATGCAAGGGGGTGATTCCTTGGATATCGGCGACGCATGCATTTACGTCCCTACCAAGTAGAATCATACTGAGATATGTAGACCCAGCTGCAGTATGTAAAGGTGTCCGGAGCTCAGCATCTTTCGTTTCTAGATCAGCACCTTTGCAAAGCAGAAAGGCGAAAATGTCATGCTGATGAAGACTAACGGCGAGATGCAATGGCGACCTGCCCTGGACATCCTTGGCTTCAATATTTGCACCGTAGCCGGAGATCAATCTGACGAGAGATGTGTATCCCTGTTCAACTGCAGCATGCAATGCAGTCTTGCCGCTTTGGTCCGTACGCTGGAGGTCGACTTGGTGCTGAAGCAATAGTCTGACGGCATCCTCATTGCCATTGCGTATAGCCCGAACGAGCGGTGTCGTGCCATCGTTGTCGGCATGTTCCGCATTGGCACCGCGTTCCAGAAGCAAACTGAAGATCCTGCGACGAGCGTAGCTGAACCCCAGAGGCTTTCGCTCGGCAAGGATGACAGCATGTAGCGGTGTCAGGCCACTGTTGTCGATAGCATTCACGTCCACACCTTTTGGAGAACCAATAAGAAGACGGACTGTTGGCAAATAGCTAAACCGTACCGCCTGGAATAGTGCAGTCTCTCCTAGATGGTTTCTGATGTTTGGATCGGCTCGATTGTTGAGCAGGACCTCGGCAAACTTCTTGAGCCTGATGCAGATGGCCATCCACAGGGGAGTTTCGCCGTTGGATAATGTGCAATTGGGGTCAGCCCCAGATTCGAGAAGGAAGAGAGTCATGTTGAACTGGTAGCTGGAGAGGGCGAGAGTTAAAGCTCGTGAGTTTTGAGCGTTGATATTTGCTCCATTTGAGATAGAATTTGCAGCAGTACCTGTATTTCCCGTTCCAATGGCCCAATAGAGTGCAGAAGCATTGTGGTGCCGAACATTGTGCGCATAGAGGTAGCCGTTCAAGGCCGAGAAGAAAAAGCGATTTGTTCGAGCCAGTGCACTGATTGATTTCTCTCTGTGGAGATCTTTGGCAATAGCACATAGAAGCTCGTTTGGTAGGTCGATGAAAGACATGATGAGTGGTTCAAGGTAAAGGCGTCAAGAATCGAGTCGAGACGGAAGGTTCTGAGCGAAGTGAAGCGTGTCGAGGAGAAGCGTATTCAGGCTGATAGTGCCGATGCGAAGAGTATCACAACTTGATCGAATAGTCTCGAGATGAAGAGTGTCGATAGGAAGAGTAGCTGAGATGACAGGTATCGAGGCGAAGAGATCAAGAGAAGAGAAGAGAAGATGGAAGTAGAGAAAATGAGAGTTGAGCAGGCGAAGGTATACGCGGTGAGATTATTGTAGATGAAGAGTAGAGGCCAAAGGAGAGAGCCAAGAACAGAGTGAAGAAGAAGAGAAGCGCGATGCGAAGCAGGGTGATGTGCTGAGGATGGATTCGTGAGTGGCGAAGAGGCACCGACGCGGAGTGTTACTATTGCTGCTGCTGATGAGATGGATGGAGAGGGTGAGCTTTGGGGGTGATTCGGTTAGTTATTGTCTTGGGTAGTTGATGAATCACTGGGGTTGGTTGGATTGGTATAGATGATTTGATTGTGCTTGGAGCTGGGAGACGTACATTCCATTGGGAGGAGGACTCGGTTTCTGTCGTCGGTCCAGACGTCTTCTTTTATTTATTTCTCATGACATAATGAAAAAAGTGAAGAAGAGAGTGAAGAATATGAGGCGAGGGAGTGGAGAAGAAGTGTGTAGATAGAGGCTTTTCAGTAGTACACAAGCACCGGGTAACATATAGCATCTATCAAACTAAGTGACTCTCAGCAGGCTTCAGACCTACACCTTCCGCTTCACCAACCCCCTAAAGAAATCAAAGCTATTACTATCACTCTGCAACTGCCACACCCGTCCAGTCGGCCGATCGCCCCACCCTAGCTCCTGTGCCAGCAAAAGGCCATAATCCCGGGTGATGCCCTGAATGCGGGCGCGCGCGCCGCCTTCTTCCTCCAGAGTCACGATTTGGTGCATGTGCAGCCAGTCCTCGTAGTACATGGTCTCGAAGCCGTGGTCGAAGCCCGTGCGCAGGAACCGGGTGTAGAGTTCTTCGAAGGTGGTTAAGATGCGAGCAAGGAGTTTCTCCAGTGTCACGGGCGATGCGGCTGCGGTGGCAGGGCCAGCGTAGCGGGATACTAATGCTGTTAATGCTGTTGTCGGGGAAACATTTGTGGCGTTGAGGCCGATCCCAACCACGGAGATGTATTCGTTTGCCATGAAGTGGGAGTTGATGAGAATGCCGCAGATTTTGGTGTAGCGTTTTTGTTCTGGGTCGGCGGGGTCGAGTGCATCTGCGAGACTTGTTAATCTTATGGACACGCGGGGAGGGAAAGAGATGGCTAGTACAAATGTCGTTGGGCCATTTCATCTTCACGGGAATATTTTCGTAGCCCTTGGCGTAGCTCTTGATGCCCTTTACCACGGCCATGGCAGATAGATATTGAATGAATACCACTGGCGCAGACTGGATCTTCTCGATCGGATGACGGACGACTGTCGAAAACATCAGCGCGCCAGCAGGAGAGACCCAGACGTTTGAGCCCCGGCCCCGTCCGGCAACCTGGACAGTTGCTGTGGCGGTAAACCCGTGTGGTAGGCGGCGAAGAAGCTTCGTGTTTCTGCGGCTGGTCAGTTGATATTGCAAGAACTGAAAGTGTGCAAGATTTACTTCTCCAGAATCGTGTTGGTGCTGGTCAACACCTCCCCGTAGAGAAGGTTGGACCCAAACTGCGAGGCTCCTTCGCGGGATTCAGACTGGTAGTGGCGAAGGTTGGCGTAAAATGCATGGTGATTGAAATACGGTGTCAGCTTCGAGGACGGAAGGTCGTCATGGATCACAAGTCGCTTGATAATGGCCTGATAGTCGACGATTCCTTCGTCCTTCTTAGCCGGTTCAGCCGGCAGAGATG
Organism: Penicillium riverlandense; assembly: GCF_028828495.1. NCBI lineage: Eukaryota > Fungi > Ascomycota > Eurotiomycetes > Eurotiales > Aspergillaceae > Penicillium > Penicillium riverlandense. The sequence goes on from NW_026643201.1 coordinate 201,955, forward strand.
CTTCCAGGTCACTCAAGTTCCAAGTGCCAGGTCGCTCAATGCGGAAAGTGTCGGTTTCGTCTTTGAGATACTCAACATCCCCTTCGTTAGTCAAGGCATCTGCCATCAATGCCAAAATCTCCAAGGGACCCTCAGGGTCCGAGCCAGACACATGCAAAGAAGATAGCGAGGGAACTGTCGGGTTGTCTTGGGAGATCTGCAAGCCCAGTTTGGACAGACAAGCCTTCAGGAAGTCGGTTCGCTCCTTGTCGTCAGCGGCAATGGCGTCAACAACGCCCGCAAATTCCGATCCGTCAGCCTTCGGGTCGAGATTCGCAGCAGCAAACTCTGGGTGTGGCCCTGTCAGAATGGCTGCCCCGTCCTCAACCTTGCAGTAGACCACAGCTGCGCTACCATCTCCAGGGTCGACGTTGAGTTTCTCGCTATAGCTGGCTAGTACTTCGACGCCTTGGTCCGCGAACTTGGACGCATCGACGAAGACACCGCCGCCATTGTAGTAGGACCGGAAGTGCTCCGGAACAGTGCCAGAACTCAGCGCCTCCTTCGAGACGACAAGGTCTGCTGCCCGTGCCCCCGCTTCGCTATGGTAGACGAAGCCCGGGAACGCACCACCACGGCAGGTACCTGGGAAGAAGCCGAGTTCTCGATCCCCAACAACCTCCATTGTCTTATCACCCACCTCAAACTCGCAGCGCTTGCACCCATAGTAGCCACCAGCACACAGACCCAAGTATCTTCCGCCACGGCGCACGAATTGTGCAATGCGCCTGTTCCCCGCACCGTTTAGCGTGCGGCAATACCCCAGGTCCGCGCCACCGGGGATCACCAGCAGGGCACAGGTAGCCATCCATGGCTCCTTCAGGAGCATATCACCGGTGACCGGGATGACAGCATAGTGGGGAGCGAGCAGGCGGCGCAGCGTGTAGAGGCAGTGGCGGACCGAGTCGACGGTGGTTCCGTTTCCTGTAGCCAGCGAGGCATTGCTGGTCAGAAAACGACTAAGTTGCCAAGCGGAGTGGGTGAGCGAACCAGAATAAACGAGGACATTGAGTCTTTTGCCTGTTAGATTGGCGTCATTGCCCGTGGGCGTGGCCATTGCCGAGTAAGTTGTTGTTGGAGACGAGAAATCGCCGGGGCGGCGCCGATAAGATAGATACAGACGGTCGATCATCAACCCGATGCCCGCCGCTTTTTTTCTCTGTCATCTACCACTCCTGCCATGTCGAACAATGCAGAGCAGCCTCGTGAGGCGACCGAGGATGATGATGAGCCGGATGAGTGGTAATTGGGTCCTTTGCAGATGGTTCGGGGCGTGAGCTGACGAGTATCTGTCACGCAGGGATAAGCGGATCTTCAGCACTGGGTGCGCAGGTGAGCCTCGAACAAGATGTCATGGCATGAACCAACTGCTGATCGGTTGCAGTTGAGCAGGACAAGATGAATGACTGCTATTTTGCAAAGAAGGACTGGCGGGAGTGCAAGAACGAGGTGAGTCGATATCGAGGTGAGGTGTTGGCATGGACTGTTAGTCTGCTTGAAGAATTTCCCAGACTGTTTCCTTCATGATTATCAGTTGAAATCCTTGCATACTCTCACAATCTGATTGTCATCCACTGACGAGCAATGCAGATGGAAGCCTTCCGCGAGTGTTGGAAGCGCCAGGGCAACGACCAGCGGACGCAGACCAAGGATGCATAATTGATACCTTTCACAATACCATTTCTGTTTACCTTTTACCTAAGGAATAAATGCCGTTTTCTTTCCCATTAATTGCATACAGGTTATAGACCATGTACTTTGCACCACGTGACCAGCTCTCCTTTAGCTCCAACTTCACCTCACAGCACCGCTTCTTCCCTAGCACCAACCATGTCCTCCCTAAGCAGATGCCGCCCCTGGCGGGCAATGGATGCCCTTCAACGCTCTGCGACTCTATCGCGAACCATTCGAATCCCGCGCAACCCTCTCCCTCAACCATTGACCAGTTCCACCGCGAAACGCGCGCTCAGCTACACCCCCAGACAATACCAAAACACCCAAACTCCACCCACGCCCCCCTCAACAGAGCGCAAAGAAACCACCCCAGCAGATACCCCGACAAAGCGCACAACGACCCCTATCCCGAACCGCCCAACAGCCGACAGCATCTCCAAGACGGGGCTGGACGACAAGCCGCTGGAGCTGGAAAACGCCCCCGAGGAGAAGATCGACTGGACGCGGTCGTTTCACGGACTCAGTGCGGAGCCCTTCTCCAAAGAAGCAGCAGATATCCTCCTTGCAGAGATGGATCCACAAGACGTCGAGATCAAGCCCGATGGCATCGTCTACCTCCCCGAGATCAAGTATCGCCGGATATTGAACAAGGCCTTTGGACCGGGTGGATGGGGTCTTGCGCCACGGGGAGAGAGTATTGTAACCAATAAAACCGTGACGAGGGAGTATGCGCTTGTCTGCAACGGCCGGTGAGTTTTCTCTTTTTCTGATCTGTTTGAGTTCGAGGCAAGGAATGCTAACACAGCCTCAAATCAAAGACTCGTTTCTGTCGCCCGCGGTGAACAAGACTACTTCTCCCCTGACGGCATTCCCACCGCAACGGAGGGATGTCGCTCCAACGCGCTGGTGCGCTGCTGCAAGGATCTGGGCATTGCAAGTGAGCTGTGGGACCCACGCTGGATCCGGAAGTTCAAGGCGCAGTACACGCGCGAGGTGTTTGTGGAGCATGTGGTTAACAAGAAGAAGTCGAAGATTTGGGTGCGCAAGGAAGATCCAGTTTCATATCCGTGGAAGGAGACGGGGAGTAAATAGATAATTATGTGTTTTGTGTGAGGGTAATTTACTTTCTATCTTCTTGTTGGTTATAGGATTGGTTAGTATGTTTTCTGGGGACATGTTCTGGTCTATAACAGGGGCAGCCCTATATATCCACTACCCAGGAATGCGTCGCGATTGTCGATCTATAGATGAGAAAATCAACACACCACGTCGACCAGTCCCAAACGTGTGGGGTCACTATAATGACTCACGAAGGCTCATCACGAAGTAATTTGGACAAAGTCAAATCAGACAATGCCCGCTTAGTCACTTGAATCTGACCGTTCAGATTTAAGAAACAAAAATGCGGCTTTCTGGGAGGAGATAATCAAATATCTCGATTTACGGACATCCACCATGGCCGAGGGCTCAAATCACGCCATAGTTTTTGGCGCATCGGGTCTGATTGGGTGGGCTCTAGTAGACCAGCTCTTAGGTTCTCACCCCTACGCTGGATCTTTCTCTAAAGTTACTGCTGTCACGAACCGCCCGCTCGATCTGTCTCGGACTTATTGGCCCGAACCCGATAACCGCCGAGAATTACAGCTTGTATCAGGCATTGACCTTCGGTGTGGGGATGGGCCCACGTTGGCAGATTCTCTGCAGCAAAAAGTCAAGGACGTTCGAACAGTCACCCATATATATTACTTAGGTATGCCACTGGCCGTTTCAGAGGTGCTTCAAACTTCACACGAAATTGACTATTCAAAGTATTCACCGCTATTGATGACGATATCGAAGAAGTCGCGACCAATCGGCGCATGTTTCAGAATGTCATCGACGCGCACAACTTGATTAGTCCCAACTTGCAGTTTGTGGCATTTACCGGCGGTACAAGGGTAGATACCACGGAGAACCAATTTAACACAGCCTGCTAATTATCTAGGGCTATGGCATTTATGCCCCTGGGGAATCATTCACGCCTCCCTTGACGGAGGATATGGTGCACAATCTGCCACCTGATTATGCGAAGACGGTCGTATATCCGGCCTACCGTGAGCTTCTTAGTGAAGCGAGTGAAGGAAGGGACTGGACATGGTGTGAAGTCTGTCCGGATGCAATTGTAAGACTTTCTTTACCCACCAGAGCATAACTAATCCTAATCAAGATCGGCTTCACACCAAATGGTTCCCAGTTTAGTTTAGCACTACATTGGGCTCAGTATCTTTCGCTGTACGCCTATAACCAAGGTGTTGATCCGGATGAGCGAGTCACCAAAGCAGGTGCCGTTGAGGTGCCCTTCCCTGGCAATGTTGCCGGTGCCAACTCGTTGTTCTCTCCTGTGTCTAGCAAGACTCTCGCCCGCTTCATGATATATGCCTCAATGAACCCTGAGACATGCGGCAAGGGACAGCTATTCAATATCGCCGATAGCGAGATACCTTGCAAATATGGTGAGATCTGGCCTCAGCTCGCGAGATGGTTCGGTCTTGTGGGTGTGGGACCCTCAGAGAACTCGCAAGCTCCAGAGGGTAGTCTGAAAGTTGGCGAACTTCCTCAGACCATCCCAAGCCTGACTCCCGGAGAATATGTCGCAAAACATAAAGACACGTTCGCTAAGTGCGGACACTTAAATGCTGCCAGCGGCGGTGTTGGTGCTGGTAGTCGGCAATTGGACAGCGTGGGATACTGGTTGACTTTCGACCGGCAAATGAGCTTGACGAGGTTGCGAAAGACAGGTTTTGAAGGGAACAGGGATCCAATTCAGGGGTGGCTGGAGAGCTTTGAAATGTTCAGAAAGGCTGGCTTGATACTTTAGCGGAGTAACTGGAATAACCAGACATTTCTAGGCATGCATGCGGGTGGTCATTGCTTCCGTCTAAGAGTACTTCCGCGGAAAAGACTGGGTCCTTCGAATGTCGGTTTGCATTATATTTGTAGCCTGTGCACCGTTCATGTGACGATGCCATGCTTGTACGTTGACTCGAATCTGTTGGACGAAAGCTTTCTGCTGACTTCGGTACTATGCGTTTGGGCCGGAGCCGAGGATAGAACAGTAATTATACTACAAGGATGGGCTGAATGGAGCGATTTCGGTATATCATATTACATCTCTTGTCCATCAATTAGATCTCAAGCATCCGCCCAAGGCTAGCATCAAACTTCATTATCGGCTCTGGTGTCCTCGCCGCAGCAATGATATAATTCCCCAGTAACCTCTCACGAAACGCCGACTCACAGTAAATAAAATAGTATAACCATTGTCGACGAAACATCTCTACCTCTGAATCCGACGCATCGTGGTGTTCGGCACGATAGTCCAATTCGATTGTTTTCCAATTGCGAAGAAAGTTGTTTCGCCATGCCCACAATGTCTTCCCGTAATGGGGTCCGATATTCTGGACGGAGGTTACCTCGAGGCTTCCGGTAGAGCCTTGGTGCAGGGAATCGAGGAGCATGTGGATGGTTGGTAGGTAACCCCCCGGGAAGATGTAGCGACCGATGAAGGTCGGGACATTGGATTTGGTCTCGCGGAGCTGTGAGCGAACTCGTTAATTTACTTTGACAGTAATTCGATGCAAGAAGTTATATACGAACCATGTTGGTCATGGTGATCCCATCGATAACCATCAACCCATGAGTAGGATGCAGAACCCGAGAGATGATCTCAAAGTACTGATCCAAGTACTCAGGGCCGACATGCTCAAACATTCCTACCGAGATCACTCGGTCATAAGATAAACCATTGTTATCTGGTCCAGGAATGTCTCGATAATCGCAAAGGAGTATGCGCACCCGGTCCTCCAGTCCAGCCTCTTTAACCCTCTGATCTGCGAGGCTCTTCTGCTTGTCTGAGAGGGTCAATCCCGTCACTCGGCAGCCCGTTGTCTGAGCCGCTTTGATAGCCAAATCCCCCCACCCGCAGCCAATATCTAGAACATGGTGTGAGGATGAAATCTGAGCTTTGCGTAGAAGATTTCTGACTTTGCGGTTCTGCGCTGAATCCAGTGATTCAAGCGGATCGCCTTCCCAGTGGGCGCAGGAGTAATTCATGTCTGGGGAGAGGAATGCAGCGAAGAGTTTGTTGGAGACGTCATAGTGCGATGAGATATTTTGGCGGACTTCCTGGATGCTGTTCGAAGGTTGGAAAAGCCATGCAAGACGAGGTAGGAGCTGAAAAATAAGCTTTCCAGAGCCCAAACGGCTTTTGTTTTTGATATAGATCTACTCTGGCTGTTAGATTGACTTAAAAAGTGTCTGGGGGTATGAATGATCCATGGCCATGCCGATGATTGCACATACCTCGAATAATTGACCCAGGTCGTCACAATCGACTTCCTGGAATATATATGCCTCTGAAAACCCCTGTTTGAAACGATGGACCTGGTTAGTGATAACATCTCGACGTTTAGATACAACCAACTGTGCCGTACCAGGTCAAAACACGAACAAATCCTCATCCACAGGTTAGGATTTCGGACAATGAGCGTAACTGTCGATTCGGGCTCCTCAGGGCCATCAATAATTCCTACTTGGATCACTTCTGGAGGATCCTGATACTGGAGAATAACCTTGAGCTGTGCACCCGAGATCCGACTTAGGGAATGGAGTGCGAGTTGTTGGGCGTATGAGTAAACGAGGGTTGAGATGCTGGAAGCCATGGAGCTAGATTGGAATTCAGCGATGACCTTTTCCTGGCTGCTTCCTCGAATGGCCCCCAGCTAAAGTAACAAAGCCTTCATCGGACGTTTCCTCAATGCCTCCGGTCTGTAGAAGTAGACTATTGAAGAACCGGCACGCAGGACTTCTGGGTCGTCACACATATATCATTCAATCTGTTATATATATACTTGTTTTTTTCGAGTGTTGCAAGCGGCCATTCATATAACCATGGACAAGAAGCGGTGGGTATGACGTATATCAGGTGGCAGCGATGAATGTGGGGGAGTGGCTGCGAAAAGAGCAATTTTCTTGCAGACAAATCCAAGTGAGTGAATATTGCTTGTTTGAATTTGTGGTGCGATTTTATAGGAAGCCAACATCATCAAAAGCCACACCTGATGATAAATAGATGATGGTGCCGACGGTGTCATTGAAAATAATTTGGATTTCAGAATGTCTGGAACGCGACAGCCGTAACGATACTTCCGTATAGATTATCAAACTAAAAGCTCAAAGTGGTTTTCGTCATCGGCCTTGCTTCTGGCCAATGACGGATTTAACGAGCCCCGCAAGCACCCGTTGCACAATTTCCAAATGCAGCGAAACACCAGCATTTCTCCGCTAAGGCATGACAACTGCCATCTACACGCGCAACTTGTAACTCTCACATGCCTTCAGTGAAAAATTGCCCTCACTGGCATATATCTCCGTTAACGGGGTCATCTCCGGCGCGTAGTCAAATTTAACCCCTAGATCCAACAGTGCCATTGCACTGGCTACTTCGTCTCCGCTCATTCGACTGAGCCTGAGGTTGGCTTCCTCCATTTATTTTATCTCGGTCGGTTTCGCTGGCGTAAATCATCTCTTTCTTGTGCGTATTAACATGCACCCATTCCTCTGGGAAAGGCTGGTTGTCGGTTATAGGACAGATTACTACTAATTTGCCCGCCTTTGCCAAATGCAACCATCCATGTTCGACAACCTTAAAGGCAATAAACAGACGGCCATGGAGAATCTCGCGTTTCTCTGACTGTTGGATTCAGTCTACGTAAGCCATAGTTTAGCCACCGTCAATCTACCACCTCTCGTACCACCCACCTATCGAACTTAACGTCTTTAGAAGAGTACACCGAGGCCATGGTTGATAGAATCTCACTTTACCCAACCTGACTTACCACCCTCATTGCCCCTAATAAAGTTATTACTGGCTGATAGTGCTTATCGTCACTTCATATTTGAAAAATTTCCTAGAGCCGTAAGCCCTGTGGCTATCCCCATATTTCAAGAGTACTCTTTTGATGTCTTTAGAAGCCCGTAGATCCCAGAGATGCCAATAATGTGACATTGTAGGTAAAGTATATACCGAGGTAGAACTTAAACAGTATAATCTTATCCCTTGAGGCTGTCAATGTTATGACTGCGTTGCACTCAAACGGATGTCGTGCAAATGCCTGAATATCATGACGACCTGCTCAGGACGCGAAAGATCAACCAATGACCATTTAGCCTCCCTTTGAATTTTTAAAAATATCCACAGTCCAACAAACGCAATAATCTGAAAACAGATATCTTTATTAGCAGATGTAAGCGATATTATTTGCAATCGGGGACGTTTTTCCCTTACAGTCAAGTGCGATGAGAGGAATGGCAGGCGATGGAATCCGTTCCATAAGGCAGCTCCATTTGCCACAAACAAGACGAAAATACAGCCCAGCAAGGCTAGATATGCCAGAAATGGCTGCCCATAGCTGCGGTATGGATATTCATTCTGGTCATCTTCGCTCCAGCGCAGAACCTGAGCGATATTTTCGTGTTTGAGGTATTCGCGATGTCGATGGATGCTATGAGTATCGCATTTCCCTGTCAATGTGGACGGAACCTCAAACAACACCTTTGACTCACCAATGGTAAAAGCGAATGAATGCCAGACACTCGCAAGCCCAAACGTTTAACACGCCAACACTTGCCATCTGACTTAGTACCTCCACGAACTGGTCGGACTCAGCTTCAAGGTGCGGGCCAAAATTAAGGCTTGCGGAACTCTTACCGTATTTACAGAGGATTGCGTGTGGCCAGTTCCACCGATTAGCTGCAAGAAAGGAACCCACCAGAATGCAATTGCAGAGAATATCATAGCCCGCAAGGGAACCCGGCGGCGGTCTGTTTTGCCAAACCACGCAAGGACACGCAACCACCACCTCTGACCTTCGCCTCCATCCAAGCGACTCGTCAGACCGAATAATGTTCGTGAAGCGACGTAGAGATTAGTACCCGCGCAGGAAATGCATGTGAATACGAGAAAGGCGTTGAAAATGTCTGCCAGGTGCGGAATCTTGGAACTCAAAGCAATCGCAACATAGGCAGCACTGGTTTGAGACTGTCCACATTCGTCGCCAACCCCCGTCAGAAAGCTCAGTCGGGGTAGCTGGCAGTTCGTCCGTGCTATATTCAAAGTTGCCAGCGCCCCGCTGACAGTATATGAAACTGTGGCTAATATTGGGATGAATAAAGCCGAGAACTTGAACGCAGTATTGACGTGAGCATCATTGAGTTGTGAAGGTTTGTCTGTGGCTATTGTTGTGTCTTCCGCCTGTTGTGGCCATTTTGCTTCCAGGGCAGATGCTGCCTACTTATGATCTTATTCCATGGCGCCCCGCTCATACCAGATTGGTCTTCCGGTGTATGTTCATTCGATATGTCCTTCAAGTCCCTGTACTTCTGGTAGGTTTCGACCAGCTTGGCCTGCAATTGCTTCACGTTGCACCTTTTTGACTGCTCCGGCAGGAGGACTTTGCGCTCAAGATAGCCCAGCATTGACTCCACCGCGTCTGCCTCCTTAGAGTCCCTTTGTCGCGCTTTCTTAATCAAATGGCGGTGCCATTGACTGACCTCCGGGTGCACTTTTGGATAGCCGAATCTTGCGTTGGCGATAAAGAATCGATCGTATCCCTCCGCATTGCGATACTCTAACCTCTGCTCTTGGTATTTGGTCACACCCGATCTACCCTCCTCCAAGTACGCGAATACAACGCTTATGACACACCCCAGGGACCAGACATCGTTGGCCGTTCTCATATCTCGAGTTGGAGCAAGAGACTCAGGCCCCAGATACGTACCCTCGCCCCGCCTGTTCAAGGTTCCGGAGGGAGCTGATGCATCTTGTGGCTTCTGGAAGCGGACGAACCAGCTGTCAAAATCCTTTTCGCGAGTGCCTTTCTGTCCTTTAGACCTTAACTTGACACGAGACATGCCAAAATCACTGATCTTCCAAATGAATTGCTGATGATCTTCTTTTCCCTCGAGGAAGATCAAAATGTTGCTCGGCTTGAGGTCCATGTGATAACAGACCATCTCTTCCCCTTCCACCGTTCTCATCTCATGATGGAGAAACGCCAGTCCTCCTGCAAGCCCCGAGGCGGAGAGTATGATCGCTGTCTTCTCCATGTTGGCATTGGGTCCGATCCGGAGATCTTCCATCATGTACGCTCTGAGATCGCAAATGGCGAGGGGCATAAAGACAATGTACTTTGTCAAGCCAATAGCAAGGCTGCCGTAGATGTCGACGATGTTTGCACAAGTGCGATCAGAAGCTAGGATTTTTTTCATGATTTCGTGTTCTTCTTTCGGTCGGTGATTCTTGCTGAATTGGTAGTCTTTGCGTGCAATGTCCTTGGGCTCTTTGTTTGCACCAAATTCCGCGTCGAGAAAATTACCTTTGGCAATCTTGACTTGGTAAACCGTGCCAAACGACCCCTTCCCCCGCAACCTCTCTTCCAAATAAGGGAGACATTGACGGTCCAAGCTTTGAATTTGGACTTCTTTCTTGTTTTCGATCACGACAGGGTGAAAACATGCCTGCTGGGACAGAAATTGGTCTGGCGTAATTTCTTCCTCAAACAAATCTATGAGTTCTTTTCGCTCCGCTGGTCGAGTGCCAAGATGTTCCGGCCATGAATTCCGAGCTAAGAGCTTGATAGTGAATGTTCGAGCGGCATCAATAGTGCAGGAGGCAAAGATAAGAATCGCGAGGAAATTATAAAGATTTCTTTCGCCCATCCGTTTTATCAGGCTGTCCTCGTTGAGATCAACTTCGTCCGTTGTTTCATCAGCAACGAGTTCAAGACTGCGGAAAAAGCGTCGCAGAATCTTGGGCTGCAGCACTTCTTGAGTAGCTCCAATCGGAGCAAACCGACGTCTCTCCTCGTGGCCTGTCACCAGCTTTCGCATAATTCGCGCATATATCGTTTTGCATATTTCAGCGTACGAGTCGGATGACATGGCTGAGGGTGTTGTTTCCGGGATGGTGGAGTGTGTGAATGCCAACTGATGTGACGCGATTCGTGTTGAGAAAACAAAAGGAAAGAGAAGGAGAAGGGGAAGGAGAAAGAGCGCGGAATCTGTATGACTGTCTGAGGCGCAGCATACAAGGGTCCTCGATCCCATGGCCTGAGGCCGCTATCATGTTCTTCTGGCGAGTGGACCCCGCACATTTCTGGTGGTAGCCATTTTTGGCGCCCGATTTATCGTCACCTAGCGTTGCGATGTCGATGAGGTAAAACTACTTCCAGCACTGAGGGTGAAATTGTGGTTATGGTCCGAAGGGCACCCACAAAGCCATTGTACCTATCCGCGACGGCTAGTTCTCGACTTGTTATCATAACTGCGTTTACTCGGAGGCTTCTACCGCGAAACAAGAAACAGACCGCATAGTAGAGGGGCTTATGTTCCGAGGCCGAGTAAAACGCTTGCCAGTCAGGTATCCTTAATTAAGAGCAGCAACACCTTAAAAGTGTTGTAAATTCAAAAGACGTTGGCTTCTACTCTCCAACTCACGCCACAGGCCAGCAACGCCCTCCCACAAACTGGAATTCCCGGACAACAGATCCAAATGACGTCGGTCATGAAGAGTTTCGAAATGGTCTCTTTAACATCTTCTTCGTCATGAAAAGTTCCACCCAGCGGGTATCGGAGCAGTGTAGTCAATTGAATGGCGACGGAATGCCATGTAAAGGCGGAACAGACTATCCAAGAAAGATGGTGTGGGGTATAAACCTCCAGATTTTCACGGACAAGGCGGCAATAGCTCTTCGCATGGGCATATAAGCTGTACCAAAGCAAATCAGCACCGTTGATTTAAATGATACCCGTAAACTTACTCGAGTTCGCACTCCGTTACGTTGGATGAAAGAGAGAGCGATGAAGCTTCGACAACCTGGAAACTTGCTTGCAGACCGACAAGGCGAAACCGCTGCAGAGCGAGATTTACCAAATCGATCATCAGCTTTTGACGCGGCACAGCAGTATCGAGATGGTCCAAAAACTTGGCCTGAAGGTATTTTTGCCGATGCTCAAGAAACTGTTCGAGGAAAGAATAATAGATATTGTGGTCATCTTCCCGCTCTAACGGGAGATAGCGCAGTACCGTGTGAGAGATTGCCGCTATCTCGTACTGTAGCAGGGCCAGAGACATATCCGTGTAACCGTGGCGCGGGGAAGGCTTCGCGGTGGAGAACTCGGCGACATCCCAATCACGGTCATTGCAGTTGAGAGGGGGCGGGATGTCATCGACACGCCAGGGGGAGACAAGTGAATCCAGACCACAATTGTCGGTGACCCAAGTATCGAGAAGTAAAATATGATACCACAAGCGGCGGCGCGATTCAACTTTCCAAGGCGAGAGCCCAAAAAGCTCTCCATCACGATGAACTCCAATCCTTTGTGCCATTCGCGCAGCAATCGCTAGCATAGAGCCTGCTTCGAGCATTTCGCCGCTCCAGAATAGTAGAGTCTAGGTATTGTCAGCCCGGGGGTATATCAATGTACTTCGGCCACCACGTCAATAGACTACATACAATATACATCAGATACGTTTGTAGAGCAGACTCTTCATGGGTCGTGTGCAGACTTAATCCCTCCAGCCCCTGGGTTGCACACGTTTTGAACCGTGTTTGAAGCGCATTCTTGGCTTCGCCCAGATGAATACGGCACTCTTCGTCGGTGAGGCTGAGAGTGGCCAGGGAGTAGACAACAAAAACCCTACACTCAAACTGGGGCGCCCCGACGAGAACGCCTCGTCGAAACAAATTTAGTTCGCGGAGCATCTGAGGTACATGTAAAATTCGAAGGAAGGGATCCACAAACTGAATATACGTGTTGATCAAATAATCCACGGCTGATGGGGACGGGTGATTTGCCATGTTAATAGAGCGGTAAAGATATTCACTTTCACTATTCAACGTGGGTTCGGTTCCTGCACTGTGCTTTCTAATCTGATCGTGATCCAAAAGGAAGCTCAGGTTCCCAATCTATGTTCAGGAAAATTGGCGTGAGCTCTAAAGGACTAGACAATAAAATATATTTCTCACCTCGAAATACATAGTGGGCCAAAAGCCTGGCACCAGATATCTTGACTGATTTCTCTCATGGACGAGTTTCCCAAAATGCGAATGCCGGGTGTCTAACAGGGGAGAAGTTCCCGTGGAAGCTAACATGGCGGAGGCTTCTTTTTCAGTATCAGAAAATACATATCGATGGGAACTAGAGGAGCTAGAAATGATTGTGGTCGAAAATGTGCGCGCGCGCTTTGGGGCTCTCTCATTGGGCTGGATCTCCGAACTACTGCCTTCGTGGGTTTGTGAGGCTTCATTTGCAGGTATGTCGAACCAACACTGTTCATTCCTTTGCTTGCAGCGAACACAAGGGTAAGTCCGAGAACAGCGGACTTTGCGACGCCGGCAGTGCGCACATGGAAGAGCTAACGAATTCGTGGAAGCAGCAACCTTCGGGAGTTCCTGCTCAGAATGATCGGTGGTTTCGTTGGCTCCTAAGAAAAGAGGCCCATCCATTGCGTCTCTGGCTTTCTTTCTAAGGGGAGGACAGTTGAATGGCCGTCGGAAATCGGACGCCGTTCCTTTACAGACAGTCGGCAGAAGGCTCGGTCCAGTGAGTTATGCAATCAGTTGTCACAAGGAGGCGAAACTTCATTTTCCCAATTGTATTTGTCAGACTATATTTGCCGTGGTGATTTTTGAGTTCTCACCTATGGATTATTCAGCCGCTCGCCGAGTTCGCCGAGCTCGGCGAGCTCGCAGCTTGAACATAGCTACAGTTTCGTAAGAGGGTGATGATGACAAGTTGTTGAAAGCTGGACAGCTTTTGTCAGCGCGAGCTGACGTGCTCCGACATTTCCTTGAATACCCTTTCCGGCACAATCACCATGAGCCACGGATGTTGTCCCACAGGATATAAGAGGCCCGCGAGGCGCAGTGCAAATGTCGTCAACTTCTCTAGTTTTGTTCACGACATCGCCTCCTACAATGTCATTGCAAGAATTCAAAGGCAAACTTGCCATTGTCACCGGAGGCTCTAAGCAGAATGGCATTGGTTTCGCGACTGCCTTTGCGTTGGCCAAGGCCGGTGCTGATGTACGTCACCTCATGTGGTGAAAACGGGCTAAGCTAACGGTGTTGCAGATTGTCCTCCACTATAATTCGAACAAGGAGGCAGCCGAACACAGTGCCACTAAGATTCGCGAGCTTGGGGTCAGGGTCGCCGTTGTTCAAGGCGACGCGGGATCTCTGAGCTTTGGAGACGACATTGTTCGCGCTACCGTGGAGGCGTTCCCAGGTCGTCAGATCGACATCATCATTAACAATGCCGGTCATGCCACCTTCCAGGAGGGCGCCGAGATGGCCGTGGTCGAGGAGTTCGACGCGTTGTTCCACCCTAACGTCAGAGGCCCGCACCTCCTGGTGCGGGCTGCCCTCCCCCATCTCGCCTCTCCTGGCGGCCGCATTGTTAATGTTGGCAGCGTCATTGCCCGCACCGGTGCCAAACAAGCAGCCCTCTACTCAAGCACGAAAGGGGCCTTGAACTCCTTGACCCTGGCTTGGGCTGAGGAGCTTGGGGAGAGGGGCATCACCGTCAACGTTGTCGCCCCGGGACCGATCGACACTGATTATGCGCCCCCAGAGGAGCATGTATTGACTAAGAAGTTCCGGGCACAACAGTACATCAAGCGCAACGGAAGTACGGAGGAGGTCGCGAATGTGATCGTGTTTGCGGCAAGTTCTGGCGCTAGCTTTGTATCGGGTCAGGTGCTAGGTGTTGATGGAGGTCTGAGTTATATATAGGCCAACGCTGTCGTGGGAAAATGGCTATAGAGAGAGACTAAGTGGCAGTTAGGGTGACGTCTGGAGGCTGCCGTCATTGTTAGCCAACTCAGGCATCAAGATAATATATGCCGAAGGAGTATAGAAAAGAGTCAATATTAGGTTGTCTAAGTGTTTCAAGTATAGTAAAAGGTCGACAAGGAATTCACCCCTATGGAAGTCCATAGATTACTACAGAGAGGAGTTGTTAATCGCACTATAAGCAACGGTGTCCCAGACAAAATGAGGAACAACCTTCAGGCTACTCCACCACATCCCAGTACGCGCATTTACCTACGCTAAAGTAGGATATTTGTTCAATTATATGCAGCTGCTTTTGTAGTTAAGCCCAGGTTAACTTGAATATCCACTCTTCTTTCTGCATATATATATTTTCTCCTAGTGGCAACATTTGGGAATGCAGACGTGAACACTAACGAGCCAAAAAAAAAAAAAAAATTACCTCTGAGTATCCATCGGCACCTTATAGTAGGAAACAAGTTGGGGGGTCGTGGGGAAGGTGCGCCAATATCAAGATAAGTTATAGTAAATGCTTACTGGGGTCAAAAAAAGAATCGAAAAACATAACCATTTTGTGTATCAACCAACCAACCAACCATTTACTATATATATGAACAGAGCCGCCCCGAGACGGACCGAACAGGACGCATCATTATTACATCACCTAAGTGAGATGAACTGAACTGGACGTGACTACTCATGCGAAGACTTGGTACTCCGCTTCAGCGCCTTAGTCAAGAACGACGACCTCTTGTGTTCCTGCTCCTGATCCAATGGCTGGCCCTCGACATGAGCCTGGTACTGGGACTGATAGTGGTAGGGCACACCACCACCGGGCGCAGCGGCCGCAACCGGGATGGCGGGAGCAGACGGAGACTCACGCAGCGAGGGCGGGGAGACGGCGTCGCGCTGCGAAGGAACCTCGTACTGGCTCGGTTCAAGCGCGGAGACAGGTGGGCCGGAGCCGGAGCGGCGGTCGCGGTCTGATGACGGCGGTGCGTAGCCCTGATTATTGTTGTGGGTGCTGATCCCGCTCATCGGGATGGGGTCGTAGGCGTTCTCGCGGGTGTAGTACGCCGGGTTCGAGTAGGCGCCCCGTGAGTACAGCGAGCTGGGTGAGGTGAAGGCTTCCGACGCCGGTGCTTTTGAGAAAGCCATGTGTGGTGGAACCTGTGGTTGCGGTTCGTAGCGTGCGTTGCCTCGTGATCCTGGGGGGGCGGGTGCGCTTAGGATGGGCACCTCGCTTGAGGAGGAGGGTGTCAGCCCTGCGTGGACGGGGGAGAGGGGTGCTGGCGGGTGGATATTATCTTGGTCTGGAACTGAGGCTCGAGTGCCTTCTTTCCGGCGGCCGGTAGACGGCTCGCGCGAAGGAGCGCCGGCGCCGTGGCTCTGGACACCAAGCTGTTGCCGGGCTTGACTGGAGGAGCCGGTTGTCGTGCGGTACAGCCCTGCCTCTTCGTTGATGTCACGGGTATCGCGGGCAATATCTGCAGCCGGAGAGCGGGCGTTCAGCTGTTCAACGATGGCTGCTTCGCTCTGCGAATGGTTGGCCGCCCCGCGTTGGGTGACGGTCCCGGTAGATCGGCCGTTGTCGACGCCCGAGGACTGGGCAGTGTCATAGCTAGCCATGCCACCGGCAGTTGCAGCAGCAGCTGTCAGACCCATCTGACCAGACCCATCCTGACGATCAGCCCCACCGTTCTGAGCAGTGGACTTGCGATCGTCACCGGCAGTGGAACCTGCATCGGAACTATCATCGTCTTTCTTTTCCTCTTCGGGTGCAGCGGCACCGGGAGCGCGGATGGGGATCTTGCGAATAGCGAGGACCAAAGCACACATGAACTTGGACCTGCGCGCAGCGCGAACAGTCTCGTTCGACCAGTTGGACTTGTGACGAATATCGACGCGCAGCTCCAGCTTGTCCATGTCACCAACACCAACAACTTCGACATTCAGGTCCTGCTGGAAGTCGCGGGAGTTATCCTTGTCACGAACGAAACGCTCCATCTCCTCGCGCAAGAATTGGATGTCAGCGAAGGTGGTGTCGAAGCTGACAGACACGGTGAGCTGTTCGTACATGGCGTTGGCGCGGGTGAAGTTGTCGATCCACAGGTTGTTGAGAATGTTGTTCGGCACTTGGGTGGTGCGGTGGTCGGTTATGCTGCGCAAAACAGTGTAGAGTAGCGAGATGCGCTCGACGACATAGGACTTGTCCGTGATGTCTACCCGGTCACCAATGTCGAAAGGGTGCTTGACGAAAAGGAAGATGCACGATCCGAGAACTTCTTGCGCAGTGACGGAGAAGATGAAACTTATCGACAGCAGGGAAGTGGCGCCGGCTGCGATGACTGTGCCGAAGCCACTGGTGACAAAGGAGACTGTGAAAAAATTAGCAAGGGGACATGAAAAAGACGGAGAACGCCTTACCGAAAACCAAGATGCCAATAACGAAGGCCACACCGAGCAGCAGGTTATCCAAAACATGAATGGCCTGGTCCACGTCATGCATGCTGTTGTTGAGGGACTTCCTCATGCGGCCAAACTCGGTGATAGTGAGAACCATCTCGTCGAGGCTGATATCGCCATTTCCATCTTTATCCAGAGCAGTAAAGCACTCCTGAGCCTCAGCCTCCTGATCAGCACCCAGGACTTCAATGATATCCTCCAGGTACAGGGCCTCGCGACCCTCCACGACAAAAGACATCCAGATACGGCGCGCCAGAGCCTCAGCGCAGCGCTTCCGCTCCAGCGCCTCAACCACAACGGAGTGAGTGGAATTCGGGTTGAAGACTTGCTTGCCCGTAAGCTCGGAAGCGACATTTCCAAAAGCTGAAGTGACCTTGTCGCCAATACGGCCAACATTGCGTCCAACATTCTGTCCGACCTGGCGCATCATGCGGAAAGGCATAATATCAGATCCAGTCTTAGAGGGCTGCGTCCCGTTTAGAGCGAGTAGAGAGTCAAAGATCAGGGAGTCCTCGTCGGCGAATTCCGGGCAGTACACAGGGAACATGTTTCGGGATGCCTCGTAGAGGAGACCGACGAGGTAGACGTTGCGTTTGGACTGTTTGATCTTAGCGTCGAACTGTTTGCGGTGGTAGCTGATGGAGATGAGCTGGACGATGGCCTTTTCTCCAAAGTAGATCAAGCTGCACACGAGTAGTGCGAAGAGGATATTCTTCACGCTCTTTTCCCAGGATTGAACATCCGTGTCGCCGCTATCTTGCTTCCCAGGGGTCAGGGTCATGACCTGTGGGATGTTATCAGCAATTCCATCTAAATGGGAAGAAAGACGTACCGGAAGAAACGTCACTAACGAAATGATACACCATAGTACAATGGTGATGGGCGTCTCCAGCGCACGCAGAATAAGCGCATACTTCCTCGTCCCCGAGCTAACAATACCACACAAAGACTGGAAGACATATGGCAAGAACCTTGCAAAGACTTTAGACGTCCACAGAGACACCCAAACGACTTCGATCCACGCAAAGAACCAGTAGATATGCACCCCACCGATCTTCGCGTCCCTGGCGGCAGTGGCACCGACGATGATGGGGATGGCGATCAAGATGCCGATCGGGGTGATGTAGAGTAGGTAGCGAGTGACAATGGAATAATTCAGAATAGCCTGGTAGAAGCGACCTATGCTGTTGATGGTTCCATCTTCGGGAGAATCGGAGGGTTTGCCCGTGCTCTCGTTGATCTCGTCTTGTGTTTTGCGGCGACGGCCGGGCAGGCCACGGTGTTTCGCTACCGCACCGGATTTCTCATCCACATATTCGGGCGAGGATTGGCCTTTACTCCGGGACCCCGTCTGCGTCAGGCGCGGGCTGTCATTGAGGGGGATGTCGATGGTCACATCGCCATGGGGCCCATGCCCCAATCCCCCGTCAGGCATGTCGTTTGAAGGAAGAGGCGTGAACCGATGAAAGAACGACCCGTTGCTGGTGTAGCTGAACCGGTTATTGTATTTGTACCGATTTTGACTCTTCTTGTTGCTGTTGGTATTGTTGTTGTTGGAACGTCGAACGAGTCCCAAACGGCCGACGACCATCGCAGCGACTTGACGAGGGGCCCTCGCTTTTATTCCTGGTCCAGATTTCGACTTTTTCTGATTCAGCTTCGATCTGCCCTGGAATTGGCTGGTCCAATTGGTGAAGTGGAGATCACGTTGCACTAGTTGAGGCGCGGGTTCCCCTCGTTCAGTTAGTGATTTGACTTTGTTTCGGTTTTCGCGCTGATTCGGCGCTGGGATTGGTGTTGGAGTGGTTGATCATCCACCGACAGCACAGAGTGGACCCGTTCGATCGGCGATGGCCGAGGTTCGGTTAAGATTGTGATCAAGGGAAGATGTGAAGGTCAAAGAATCAAGCAAGTGAAGGTGAATATGAAAGAGTATGAAAGAGTATGAAAGAGTATGAAAAAGTATGAAAAAGTATGAAAAAGCAATTAGGGAAAGACACAAAGAAACAATACATAATCAGGGGAATGTGTTCTAGTATGTGAGACCACGCCATGTTTCATCAAAGCCAAAAATGTGGAATTACGCGAAGAATGCCCGGTTGCTAAGCACCACAGATGTCATACCCCAACTCACTCCGAGAGGGGCAGTTAGTACTGTATGTACAGCTCACGGCCTGCTATCAATGCAGTCTAAACTCGGATTGGAAAACTATTCACGGCTTTCTCCTCCGCCATGGCCTCAAGGGTCTCCGCCCTCAAATCCTCCGATCAGCCAATAGCAATCACTAATCGGCGGGGCTAGCGATCCAAAACGGCAGCCCACCGCGGATTATTAAGGGTCATGTTAGGGGTTGCACCCCCAGTCGAGTACGCTATTACTACTTATTGATTTTGCACCAGGACGGCAAGCTAAAGTATTTAGAATTTACTTGTTGACATCCTTATTAACTATAGTGAGGACATCCGAGATTTTAAAATTTGATGTCGCGGCAACAACCGTATGACATAAGATACTGTGTTTTTCGGCCAACTACAGTGGTGTTTCATAGGTCTGAAACTCGTTACCCGGCTGAGGCGGTATATGGACGGTTTCAGACTTATGGCACACCACTACAATCTGCCCTCGTTTACTTCTGCATCCTGTCCTTTTTCTGGCCCCCTGGGGAAAGGATCTCATTTTTCGAAACCGCAAACTATGGCACTCTCTGATCACGGCCCACCGTGGTTACTTGCTAGCTTTTCTCTACTCACCGGGACAATCAGCATCTTCCTCATACCTGGCGGACATCAAACATACATAAGAAATGCCAAGCGCAACGTGTGTCCTTCTCCCCATTCCGATCCGGAGCAATAGTCACCGCTGTTCTTGTCCATTTTATCAACTGAAGACCCTTGAACGTTGCCGACATATATGCCGGCTACTTCGGAGTATTCAGTTTAGCGATTCTCGTCCGTACCGTGGCTGTTTGGATTTTCTTTGCTATAGATTGGAGCACTGGTACTCGGCCTCAAAGAAAACCCAGTATATAAATCTAGTAAAAGACTGCAAATATAATACAAGTTATCACGATAGTTGCAGCCCCTAGACTAGGACGAAGTCGGCCAATCGCGCCGTTCCCAATATTAAGAGTATTGTTGCCGAAACCGACAGTTCGAAGCCAAGTCGGGGAAGACGCGTTCATGTTGAGAACATCTGAATGGTAAGCATCCAAGACACCTTTGAATGTAAATCGTATGGTGCCTTGTACTCCCGGCCCCAGTTCCCCATTTAATCCGCCAATGTAATTAGTGTCGTTCGATCTCAAGAATGGATATGCTTGGAAATCCCCATCGAGCGTGAAATTAGCAGTTTGCTCGTCAAACGTAACAATCATCTTAGGAAGCATGAAGCTCCTCCAGCCCTGAGTGCTCCACCACTCGTCACCTGGAATTTGTAGTAGCGTTAAACTCCAGTTTCCGTAATAGTAACTGGAGTTGCAAGTTGGCATCCAGATATGATCATCATAACTCCACGACCCATGCCCACTGGGATCGTTTAGTATGCCCCCCAAAGAAAATGTATTTTGGGATTTGGTGGCTGTGATATTGAAGTAGTCGGGGGGTGCAGTTATGTTCTCTTGTCCTATCCATGTCGGTCTAAACAGGTCAAAATCGCGGACCAGAGGCGAAATGTGATTCGAACCCCGGAGTGTGACGAGACTCACTGAGTTGAATCAAGCGCCCACCAAAATTGGGTGCTTATTAAATTACTACCGTCCCACGGCAACGTAGACCAGTTGTAATTCGGGGGTATCAAAGTCAGCCATATGTTGACTGGGTTGGGCCCCGTATTGTAAGTGCCTCTTTCCGTGATGGCCAAAATCGATGTCCATTTCATGGTTGTGGTGTAATTTTGTAAAGGCGGACACAGAGCGTCACCGGGTTCAGGCCCCATCTGGGGCGTCACCGTCACCTCTGTTGTTGCATTGTAGTACCTATAGCCCAGTTATTCCTCTAATCAAAATAGGCCGCGGCTGGCATGTTACTACTCACGATCCGACCCATGCATACATGCTGTTCAAACCTGTGACATTACCGGGGCGGAAGTTCTCCGCAGAATTATAGTCTGGGTCATCCTTGGCAAGGACGGTGACCAGTAAGCTCAACAGATTTGAGTAAACAAAAAGGCAGCCCAGAGAATGGCGCATGTCTACCGCAAAGGAATAGACTGGAGGGCAGAGATGAAAAAAAGATTCGATTATCATCTTGACTCGACAGGGTACGGTGGGCAATATAAGGCGCGGCGCCCAGCCTTGTCAGCATTTAGCTCGAAAGTAAATCGGGTGGCCGTGCCGTCATGCACACAGTGGTGTCCAAAGTCTAAAGCCATCGATTTTACCGCCTTTTTTGAGAGCCTAACCTATACACATGTCGCCCAACTGTATTTTGACCCAACGCGTCTACCTGCCCCATGATACCTCTTATACACACTGGACGGCCCTTGCTTGTCTATAGGGCTCCTCTATGGCCTCATATTCGTCAACGAAACCATGAACTTTATGCTTTTACCCGTACGAAGCAGTTGAGTTAGAAAAATGTCGCTGCATGGACCTACCAGCAGGTTCTGCGCAATTCCCTGCATTCAGCTATATACATTTTAGGGGACTTTTTTTTGTGTCGAATGTTTACTCCTGCCAGCTAAATATATAACTGTGAATAGAGCTATTGCCACTAGTGTTATATTTTTTATTCAAAGCCTTATGAGGCTTTATGCTCCATAAAATCAACCTAGACACCGCAGTAGACGCGATAACACCCAAGTAAGAGCAGACTATTGGCACCATGCGCTATTTAGGGGCCATAATATGTCTTCTAAGGTGATATCTGAGGCACTCGAGGTTGGATAGAGTGCCTAGCGGTATGCGGCCAATAGCCCAGTCTTTCGCGAAGGATAGCACACTTGTATGAAGTGTAGCTTGACGTGGAAGTTGCATCCCTGCTTCGGCGTATGTACATGCGGCATGATTGGCTTATTTCCAATCCATTGTATACCGGCACAGCACAGCAAATGTCAGAAATCCATGGAATGAAGAGCAAGAATCTATATCACTCATTGGCATCGACGTTCGGACTTCGAAGTGTTATACGGGAGTTCAAGACAAGGTGAAAAAGTTTTCGTATGCACCGCCATCCGCTCATTGACGGGAAAATTAGTGACAACCATCACTGAATATTTTCCTATGTCGAACTAAAAGTATTTTGGCTGCTTTATATTTTTTATCGTATTCACTTTGAGAGATCCTCACCAAGGTTTACAGTGGAACGGAAAAGGGTTTCCATCCACTAGTTTCCGTCCACTCATTTCCATCCACTCCTTGATTATTTACGGCGAAGGAATCTCAGCCGTCGTGAGTGAATTTCTGGGGAGCGAGTCGGAGAGCCAAAAAGGAAGAAGAAGTTGATCTTTCTTCGTATGAAGCTCGGTGGCTCTAAAAAAAAGGTCAAGTCACATGATAGAGTCCCTGTGAGAATTATACTGGGATTTTGGTAAAAGGTCGCTGAAAAAGGTGTCCAAAGTAGCCATTTTTGGCCCAGGATTTACCGTCACTTAGGGTTGTGGTGTAATACTGTTTTCAGTGTGCATATAATAGTCTAGTCTGTTCGTGGAGCGGTAGTTGGAAGTCGATAACTAACGCTTATCTAAGTTCTTTCCTCCGCGGTGGGGTTCACCTAAATCTTTAAATCTTGCAGAATTAAACAATGGTCGACCCGACACCGTCTGATTCTACCTCCAGACATGGTCGCTACCACGCCGGGGACAGACAGATATAATTCTGGCCGGCAAAAACAGGCTGCCGGACTTGGGCACGAAAGCGATGATGTAAATGAGACTACGGCTCTCCTTGGATCCGGCACGTCCACGCGCTCTGACGTGCGTACGTTGGATCCTGCAGACGGGTCGTCACCCCCGGATGGTGACAGCGCGGACGACAACGGTGATGATGAGGAAAAGCCTCTGCCCAAGCTCCAAGTCCTGCTACTCTGCTATGCCCGAGCGATCGAGCCCCTGGCTTTCTTCTCCATCTTCCCCTACGTCAACCAGATGGTCCAGGACAACGGGGACGTTGCGGACTCGGATGTCGGCTTCTACAGCGGACTCATTGAGTCTTTATTCTCCCTGACGCAGGCCATCGTTATGATATTCTGGGGCCGAGCAGCCGACCGCGTCGGGCGCAAGCCGGTCCTGGTCTTCTCTTTGTTCGGTGTGACCGCAGCAACGGGCCTCTTCGGGCTAGCAAAGACCATACCACAGATGATCCTTTTCAGGTGCCTTGCTGGCGTCTTTGCGGGGACCATCGTCACCATCCGCACTATGGTGGCCGAGCACAGCACGACCAAGACCCAGGCCCGGGCCTTCAGTTGGTTCGCTTTTAGCGGGAACCTGGGCATCTTCTTGGGACCTCTGTTGGGCGGTGCCCTTGCCGATCCGGTACGCCAGTACCCGGGCGCCTTTGGAGCCGTGCAATTTTTCAAGGACTATCCATATGCACTCTCAAGCCTGGTGGTGGCGTTCGTTGGGGCCACCGCTGCCGTGTCTACTGCCTGTTTTGTTCAGGAGACGCTAAAGAGGGAGCCGGCATCTGACGATGCGCCGGCCCAACGCGTGGATACTTCGGTTTCCCAGCTTCTGATATCGCCAGGTGTGGGCATGGTCATCTACACGTACGGGCACATCATGGTCCTCGCCTATGCCTATACGGCCGTTGTCCCCGTGTTTTGGTTCACCCCCGTACATCTCGGGGGATACGGCTTCACGCCACTGCAAATCTCGCTGATGATGGGTCTGAATGGCGCTGCCCAAGCCGCGTGGCTCCTCCTGGTTTTCCCCCCATTGCAGCAGAGGATCGGGTCGAACGGAGTGATACGCCTCTGCGCCTCTGCCTATCCGGTATTCTTCATGTGCTGCCCCATTGGCAATGTCCTTCTGCGGGCAGGGACCGAAGCATCTGTCAAGACTTTTTGGGTCTTCACGCCACTGATGTTGGCCGTAGGCTGCGGTGTTAGCATGAGCTTCACGGCGATCCAACTCGCTCTGAACGACATTTCACCCTCGGCGAGGGTCCTGGGCACGCTGAATGCTCTGGCCCTGACTGGCGTTAGCGGTCTGAGGGCCTTCTGCCCGGCTCTCTTCACCAGCGTCTTCGCTCTGGGGGCGAGAACACAATTGGCGGGGGTTTACGCCATCTGGATTCTTCTGGTCCTACTTGCTTCCGGTTTATCGCTTGTAGCGAGATACCTACCCGAGCCCGGGGAGGCCCGTAAGCGCCGAAATAACCAAGAGAGTTGACATGTTCCTGTCCTCCTTCACGGTCGTATTATTATGCAAACAATCCAAGCTCGGTATATAGATTATGAACAGTCATATATTCTTGTCCCTTTAGCTTCTTTGCTTAGTATAGGAACGCCTATTTCAAGAACCCAAAAGGATCAATTCACGTGCCAGATAGGACCGAAATCAATCGACGAATGAGCACTTTTCATAGTGGTTCAATCATACGCCTTAATATAGGAGTAATCATGCTTGCCTTGCAGCCCTCTTGATCAATACAGTGGACATTATATTCCGAAGCGCCGATCAGGAAATGGATAAAGAGCTATCTACCAAAGTATGAAACAAAAGGGATCAAGCCCTCGAATCGCTCTGCAACCGTCCAATCTCCAGCACAACCTTCTCTCTCCCCCACCCCTCCTCCAACCCCCTAACCACAATATCCAATTCACTCTCCGGCGCCATCCCACTGGGCGCCGGCGGACGCTTATCCAAATTCGTCGGGAACGGATACGCCTCCACAACAGCCTGCACGAGAGCCCTGACCTCCCTAGCGGGCAAACTCCAGCGAACCGGATCCATATCCGGATCTGCAATCACGCCCCCCGCCTCAACCTTATACTTGCTCACCAACAACTCCCAAACGGACTCAAGCAGCGGCAGCGTCTCAACGCTCTCCATCGTCTTCCCCATCGCGGCACTAATCTGCAACAGATTCGCAACGCGTCTGAACCCGCCATTCGCGGGATCCATCACATTCGCACCTGCAGCGTGAAAGAGCGCAGGATTAAAGAAAACTCCATCGCCCAATGAAAGCGGGAGGGATATATAATTCTCTGCGAAAAAGGACTTGAAGTCATCCCGTCGCCACGCGAGGTATCCCGGCGCATAACACTGGCTGAAAGGCAGGTATCGGGTTGGTCCGGACTCGAGCGGCATATCGCTGTGCGCGACTGCGCCCTGCAGAGTTAGGAACTGGGACGCGTGCTGCAATGTCGTCGGGTAATGTCTGCATTTGTCTTCTTCCACGAAGCCGAGGTGGTAATCCCTGTGTGGTGACTGGGCTGCCCCGCCTGGGTGCACGGCGTTTACTTGCGCGGTGACTTTGTAGCCTGGGCCGAGCCAGGCGGTGCTTACGGCCGCGAGCCAGGGGTTGGAGTAGTAGGATACGAAGCTTTCGGGGTCTGTGAGAGCGTGCTTGGAGAAGGCATTCCAGATGCGGTCATTAGTGCCGCCTGAGGCGAAGTGGTCGCCTTTTGAGAAGGCGGCAGAGGATCGTTCGGTTGCGATTATGGAGTTGTAGGCCGTGTTTGCGGCGGATAGGACGGTGGAGTATTTGGCTGGGTTGTACATTTTGCGTAGGACGAATACCCCAGGTCCCGAATGGAGAATGTGGTGCCATTCATCTTGGAGGGTGGTTAGACTGTTGGAGAGAGTTTGGGTTTGTTCCAGGGTTGGGATGTCGTAGATGGGGACGTTGTTTGAGATGCTGTCGCAGAGAGGGTAGGCGGTTGGGTCCGTGGTTCGTGAGCAGAGGTCCTTGAATTCTTCCAGGTTTACGGAGTCGGCGTTGTAGAGCCGTGAGGGCACCGGGGATGTATGGCCGTTCATCATGGTGATGTTGGTAAAGATGTGTGTCTTGGCGGTATGTCTGGTACATAAGACGGCAGTCGGTCCGACTTTAAAAGTCTTCAAAATCCAGCGGAATCCAGTCTCCGCCAGTGCATCCCCGCATCGCATTTCGGGCCGAAGGACATGGTGAACAGCAACATCGACCGCAAGATCACTCGGAAAATTAATTCCGAGCCCGATTCGTTATTGTCAGGGTATCACAGGGGAGGGCTATCGAGCAGACTATAGTACAGGTCTACTACCAAAGGGAAAGCAAACAAAAAGGCAGGACAGCCCTCTCGAGATCATTATTGTGCCCGCCGCCACGGCCAGACAGGACAGACGCCATAAACAAAGCAAAGCATCCGTCCCGCAACGCCAGTCCAAAACAAGAGAGAGAAAAGTCAACGCCGAGAAAATGGAGAATCCCAAATGAGGATGACACAAAATTCACCCAGAAACTCCTATCAACAAAAATGTATCCGTCGTCCCATGCCAGTAGTCCCATGCGTTCAACGGGTGGATAAATCTCGTCAAGAATAAAAAAGATCTATGGGTCGAATCAAACGTCCTTCGGCTGGGGCCCAACAAAGAAAGAAACAAGAAAAAATTCGTTAAGGGGACAAGCAAGCAAGATGGTGGCATCAGCTCATTCAGGCATTCATCATGACCACCCCGACATCTGAGGCCAGGACGGGATCGGAGGGTGCGGGTTCGCTCGACTGGTTCGACTCGCGGAGGATCAGATGGTTCTCGGACATGGTCTCCACAAGTGCAGCGGGTCGGCCGGTGACGGTGAAGAGCACTTTCAGCAATGCACCGGGGCTACGGGTGCCATCGGGCATTGTGAGGATTGCTTGGTGCGTGTGGGTGAGGAGGACACGGACTAGTTCGCGAATCGGCGCATCCGTGGATGTGTCGATGATCACATCCAACCCATCGATGACACACACCAGCAGAGGGGGAGCAAAGTGGACGAGCGTGTCGATGAGTGACAACGCTGCTTTCCAGCTGCCCAGCTTCCCGTCTAGCTGGCGGAACCGCTCTGCGCCCAGATCCAACACGGCGTCGCTGTCCACGACGGGGGAAGGCAATCAATTAGTTGGCGAATTAGACTGTATGTGAGGGCAATAAACCCTTGCTCTTGCGGGGACAGTCCCTGTGCCTCTTGGGTGGGCAGGGAACAAAAATGCGAAATTACGGGCAGTCGTGCCTGTCTGGCAAATGAAGCATAGCAGGCTGACGTGAGTGCCACGGGGCTGGGGGAGACAGTGGGTGACCCGCCCACTGCCAGGGCCTGGGACCGCAAGCTTGTGGCCCATTGCTGCAGGGACGCGATGACACTGCCCTCGGCGGCAACCTTGACGTCGGGATCAACATCGGCGATCTGATCATTATTGTCAAAGTACGCCTGGAGATGCTTCGATGCACTTTGGAGCTCGAGGCGGGCCAGGCGGCGTTTCGACCCCCGAGACCATTCAAACTGGGATGTATCTACTCGGTGGTTAGCGAAAACCGCGCTGATTTTGTGGGGGGATATTCGTACCGAGATTCTGGACGGCAGCCGTACTCAAACAAGCAATGCCACTACTCTGCTCAACGGGCTGCAGCTGCTGGCTCAAGGCACTTAGCGCCTGCGCCAGGAGGTGCTCTCGCTCGTTACGGATACGATCCCGGTCCTCTGCATTCTGCTGAATGTCCCATATCAATCGGCGGGTGATGGTATTCTGGGCCGCAATCCGACGCTCCGTTCCCTGGCGCCCGATCTGGCTCAAGCGCGTCTCCTCCCATAGAGCCCGGGCATTATACGGGAGGGTCTCCCAGACTGACTCTTCCTCGTCCGTTTCCATCCGATCTTCCGCTCGCCAGGGGAGATCGCGCGCCCGGCGTTGGATGAGATGGACCAGATGATCAAACTCGGCGTATACATCCTGGTTGTGGCTTTTCAAAGACTTGCAGGTGGATCTCCGTACATAGTAGTCCATGAATTCCGAGAGCAAGAAAAATGTGATGGCGTAGATTCTGGCAATGGGTGCCGCCGCATCGCTCGGAGGCAGCGTTCCGCCGGGAAAATTGAGAGTGTTATGAATATCGAGGAGAATCGTGATCAGTCCCTCCATGAGGTGCGGGCAATGTACCGTTGCCTGACATCGGATGATTAGAGATTTGGCAATCCATATTTCTGTTTCTCACTGACCTTCAATAAGGACTGGAGCACGCCGTAAAAGAGCAGGGCGTAGAGGTTAGACTCGGGCAGAACGGACAGCAACGCTGAATGAGTGTCTAGGGTAGGGAGTAGGCGATCGCAGAGGGCGGATGCCTGACTGTACACCCGTTGTCGCGGCCGGGACATCCAGTAGGTCTGGGTTTTGCGCACGAGGTCGACAATGTCGTGAGCGGTCTGTGGGCGGGCGTCGCCGTCGACCACCCGATCCTCGGCGGGCAGATGGCTATTGAACCATTTCCATGTCTGGGCCAGCTCGTTGCGTTCGGTGTCGAGTTCCGCGATCGCAAGGGTTCTACAGATAATTCGTTAGCACGGATGCGGCGGCCGGCCACAGACACACACGTACGGCGAGGGCGTTGGCGGCCATTGCTCGTCCCTGGTCCCCTGAGGGTCGCGGGGGTTGTCGGGGGCCATGGTGAGCCTGTGTCCCGTTGGTGGGGGGGGAATGCCCTTCGATTGAAGAGACAAGAACGAATGGATGGTCGGGCGCAAAAGACAAACCCGGACAGAAAGATCAGGAAGTCATGACAAGAGGTGGTGGTGTATGTGTGGGGGAAGGGAAAGGAAAGGGGACGGAAGGAAAGCAGAACCTGTAGAAGAGGGGGTTTTTCAGGTGGCCATGGCGCATTTTGCGCAGCATTTCACCGTGGTCGATGAGAGCCGAGGCCTTCCTCTGCAGTACGAGCATCTATTCTTGTCTCGCTAGAATTGTCTCACTGGACGACGAAGAAGAAGAGGAGGAATGGGAATGATGATGATAATAATAATAATAATCGTAATACGTCCTTGGACTTACTCCGAGCCCTTGACTCCTCCCTCCGCCGACTATCATCGGAAAAGTTGCTGTTAGTCCTGGACAAGGTCAGCACGGATCGTGTCGATCCGGGCGAGCGCAGTCCAGATCCCGCGATCGAGGGCTGTTGGACTTCCCCCATTCGTGACCCGTTCGTCATGACTTGCTGCGGACCGGTTTGTACCCTTAAATAATGCCCACTCTGCTGCTTTTCGCTTCCCTGACTTCCCTCTGACTTACTCCGTGTAGCCTGCAGAGTGGAATGCCCCCACACTGCCCCATCCGCCAACTCCCGTGAACTCATCATCGTGGGGGAAGGCTGACCATGTTCGCTTCTCTTCCGTCCTCTTTCTTCCTCCTCTTCCTCCTCCTCCTCCTCCCCTCTTTTCTCTCTTCCGCCCGGGCCGATCTCACCGTCGAGCCCTCCAACAGTCCCCACGATATCTCCAGTGTCCGCTACCATCTACACAGCCACATCAGCCTGCTTAACAACCAAACTCTCGCTCCATTGACCGACGCCTTGACTAGCCTGTCAGACGCCCAACTCCAGGTAATTAATTAGATTCTGTCCGGTCGCAACCCACGAAATGACCAACTAACCGCCTCACGTAGGCATTCAATCTCACTGGTCCTGCGGTCGCTGTCACCCCCAGCAATTCCTTCACGCTGCCCAAATCATCCATTGCCTGTATCTCCTGTGACCAATCAGAATATGAACTGTCGGGTTTTGTGAATGCCAGCAGCACCGTCAGCAACGTCATCTCCTCGGGAAAGGCTCTAGCCATCCTCCTCTACAGTGAATCGGCCGGGCATTGCGACTACTCCTCCGATGAGAACTTCGCCAACGTTTTTACTCTGCTAAGTCCCGATGCTGCCAAGGCCCTTCTCGATTCCATCGGCTCTTCTCTCAGCATCCTCTCCGCCATGTCGACGACGTACATTCCAGCGGGCTCCACGGATCCGCTCGGCGCCCAGCAGAATAACGACAGCCCCAACACGGGTATGTGCTGATCGACCCCAGATAGATTGCGAGTGGTCCGTGCTAATTGTATCAGCGATGATCATCCTCTACAGCATCACGGGGATCATCACCGCGCTCTTCCTGGGGATTATTGTCACGGGCGCAGTGCGTGCCCATCGGCACCCGGAACGATATGGACCCCGCCGGATCGCCGGACGGGCACGGCAAAGTCGAGCACGAGGTATAGCCCGAGCCATGCTCGAAACGATCCCCATTGTCAAATTCGGCGACAATGAGGACAGCGTCGAGGCCGTCAAACGGGACGTGGAGATGACCATGAACCCCGACGAATCGCCCCGGGAGCATTCTCCGCCTCGGTCAGACAGTATTACCGCGGTAGAAATGACTGCACCAGGCGACCCCAGGCCGTCAACGCCCGAACAACCTTCCGACCGACCCCAAACTACCGCTCATGAATCCAAAACCGATGTGGCCCCCGACGCGGGCAACTTCTCTTGCCCGATCTGCACGGACGACTTCATCAAGGGCCAGGACCTCCGCGTGCTGCCGTGCAACCACCAGTTCCATATGGAGTGCATTGATCCCTGGCTGGTGAATGTGTCTGGCACCTGTCCTCTCTGGTTTGTCCCTCTCTCATCTTCTCCCTATCTATTATCTGAGCGCAGACTTACACAACCCTCACCAGCCGCATTAACCTCAACCCGCCGCAAGCCGAAGAGAATGCCGAGCAAGGAGAGGGCGAGACCGGTGAAAACACCAACACGGAGGCCACCCCCGATGGTACCGCAACTCCGACGGCCGATGCAACGCACCATCACTCGCACCGACGGCTGACAACGCTCCTGCACAGCCACAGCCCTCTGAACGCGCGGCGCATGCACGAGGCAACCGTCGAAGAGCGCCTCGCTGCGCTCCGACGGGTGCGCGAAGAGACCCAGGGCCAGAGCCAAGTCGAGGGATCGCGCCCGAGTCGCAGCAGACTCACGACCCGTCTGCGTGACCGGTTCCGCATTCGCACCCGCGCTCATGGCATCGAAGGTTCGTCTGGGGTGCAAACACCGGCTGAACCCGCCGTACCGGCCCCGACTCCCGCGGCCCCGACTCCCCCGGCGCCGGCTGCTGAGTCTGAGACATGATCTTATTTTTTTTTTTATGTTCTGGCGTTGGCATGACTTATGATTCATTGATTGATACACTTTTTTCTCTCCTTTCTCATTTTACCAAGATGGACGGCGTTGGGCACACCTATGGGAAGAAAAGAATGCGCGGCTTGATTGGTTTCTCTTCGATGTGATTTATTATGTTTGGTCTTGGTCTTCTTGCATATACTACTACATGTGTGTATACATCCTATGTACAGGTTATAGGGGGGGATCATGGATATTATTCTGCATACAAGGAAAACATATGTTAAGTTTCTCAGCTCCACACTCTCCCCGGCTGGACTCGGATCCTTTCACTTCTTATTACTTTCCCCCACGGAGAAAACCCCCGACTCCACTTGCGCCTTTTTCGTTGTTTGGCCCCTGACACACCGAATTACTCAGCATCGGGCCGCCCAGCCTGTCACGGGGATTCTGGCTGGCAGCCTCAGGTGTCAACGGCCTTGGGCATGTGAAGCAGGTGCGTCATGGGCCAGGAAGACCGGCGGGAGTAGGCCGAGGTAGTGATGGAAGAGAAGAGAAATATAAATAACTTACCTACGGAGAATTGACTAAGATCTTGACTCCAAAAAAAATATTACTTCGTTAGGCCCACCCCCTCACCATTCCCCCCATCCGGTGAACGCAAGCAGACAGGCAGACAATCGGTCCCGTCCGGGGTAAGGTATTTAGTGATCATCCAAGCCCAGCCCGCCAACATGGCCCCTTCAACAACATCTTCTTCTTCCCCCTCCACCCGTCTCTCTGCACTCTCCAACCACATCATGGGTTCCACAACTCCTGTCTTCACCGCGCAAGCCGTGGCCGCTGCGCCTGAGGATCCCTTGTTCGGTCTCATGAAGGCCTATCGCGAGGACCCCGCTGAGAACAAGGTTGATCTGGGCATTGGTGCCTACCGCGACGATAATGCGAAGCCGTGGGTTTTGCCTGTTGTTAAGAAGGTATGTAATGGCCCATCCGCTCTCTCGTTCTCCCTCTTATCTGTCGCTACTCATTGCGATTGCCATTCCCTGCTAACGAGACAAAAGGCCGACAACGCCATCCACAACGACCCGACCCTCAACCACGAATACCTCTCCATCGGCGGCCTGCCCGAGTTCACCGCCGCCGCGCAGAAACTCATCGTCGGGTCTGATTCTCCCGCCATCCGAGAGAAACGGGTATGTCCTCGCGAAAACACCCCCGATCACACTACTACGTGCTAACGCCCCACCAGATCTGCTCCCTGCAGACCATCTCGGGAACCGGCGCCGTCCATCTCGGCGGACTCTTCCTCTCGAAATTCCACCCCAACAAACCAGCCCTCTACCTCTCCTCGCCAACATGGGCAAATCACCACCAGATCTTCACCAATGTCGGCCTCACCCTGGGTAACTACCCGTACTTCTCGAAGCAGACCAAGGGGCTCGACTTCGATGGCATGCTGCAGGCCCTCCAAGGCGCGCCCGCTGGCTCAGTGATCCTGCTGCACGCATGCGCGCACAATCCCACAGGCGTCGACCCGACCCAGGAGCAGTGGAAGCAAATAGCGACCGTCATGAAGCAGAAACACCACTTCCCATTCTTCGACTGCGCCTACCAGGGCTTCGCCTCCGGCAACCTTGCGCGCGACGCATGGGCGATCCAGTATTTCGTCGAGCAGGGATTCGAGCTGTGCGTTGCGCAGTCCTTCGCCAAGAACTTTGGTCTGTACGGCGAGCGCACCGGCGCGTTCCACTTCGTCTCTGCGCCGGGCGCTGACGCTTCCAATGCATCGGCCCATATCGCCAGCCAGCTGGCCATCCTGCAGCGGTCAGAGATCTCGAATCCGCCTGCTTACGGGGCTAGGATTGCTAGTCGGGTCTTGAATGATCCGGCCCTGTTCAAGGAGTGGGAGGCTGATCTGCGGACTATGAGTGGGAGGATTCAGGAGATGAGGAAGGGCTTGAGGGCTCGTCTGGAGGAGAAGGGCACCCCGGGAAGCTGGGCGCATATTACCGATCAGATTGGCATGTTCAGCTTTACGGGGTTGAGCGAGGCGCAGGTTAAGGTGTTGAGGGATAAGTGGCATGTGTACATGGTGAGTCTCTTCCTTTTCCCTTTGGAATCATTGGTGCAGGCTTGCTGACGTGGAGCCACAGACCAAGAACGGCCGCATCTCCATGGCCGGTCTGAACTCGCATAACCTGGACTACTTCGCCGAAGCTGTTGACAGCGTCGTCCGTGAGACTTCTTAAGCTTAGGCTTGGGTTTAGGCTTAGGGCTTCTGCGCAAGCTCAAAGTTAGCCTGACGCCGGGTTGAGGGTTGGATTCCTTTCTATATACACTCTTGCTGTTGTTTTGGGCATCTTCAGATAGTTACGGTCAGCCGGACGTTGGATGGATGACTGTCGTGCTGTGCACTGCATTCTATTATATGTTGTAGACCTATGTTTGGGATTTCTGATTGAATACACTGAGATTTTTGGTTGGGTCTTTGGCTTGTGTTTGTTGTTAGATGGTGATATTATCATTGCGTGAATACCTATCTATATCGAACTCACCTCGGATTCAAGGATGTTGCACAGGCTGTAACCCTGGGAATAAGGTAATATATACATTGCTACTTGGTGTATGCAACAGGCGGAATACCATCAACCCCAGAAACCACCGAGGCCAAATGAATATACAACAGACAACCAACCCACCTTTCCTGACATACCCTTCTAGAAGACCAAATCCCAAACCACAAGCCCCGTACACAACCCAACAGTCCCCCAAAACACGGCCTGTGCCGTACTCCGCCTCTCCGTTGCACGCTTCAGCTCGCGATTGCCCTTGCCGACATTCGACGATGTCAACTCCGCGTCTGTGACCAGCTGCGTGATGAACTCTTCTTGTGTGGAGAGGTGGGAGACCAGCGTTTCTTGGAGGGAGGAGATTTCTAGAAGGGATTTTTCGGCGTTTCTTTTGATAGTGGTTTGGTGTTAGTGTTCTGTACCGATATCTCCGAATGGGAGACGTGAAGAAGGAAGCAAGAGGAGAATACATACTGGACTTTCCCCAGGGTATCCTGATAATGTCGTAGCATGGAGTCGTTCTCCTCTGCAAAGAGCTGCAATTGCTCCGGCGAGAGCTGTGCTTCGATCTGTGCTGTGTCCGCGTCGCTGAGAACCGCTGCGTCGGGTGTTGGCTGCGGCGGTGGTTTCGAGGGACCGCCGTATGAAGCCGGATTCGGGGATGTTTTGCCAGGCACACCACTGCCACTCGGAGACGAAACATCGTTCACCCCAGACCCAGCACTTCCAGCAGCAGCCTTATACAAAACACTCTTCTCCTTCTCGCGCACCCTCTCAATGCGCTTCTCAACCATACTCCGCTGCACACTCACCGCGCCCTCCAGCCCCCGTCTCAGAAACCACAGTACACCCTCCCTAACAGTCCGTATAGCTCGCGCACATCCCTCGGCATGAATCTGCTCTTCAGATTTCCCCCGGCTCGACTCTGCATCATCGCCACCACTCTCACCCAGTGCGCCGGCCCCACCAGCCCACCGCCAGAGCAGCGAATGCGCAGCGCCGTGTCCATATTTCTTGCGTAGCACTGTCGCTTCTGTTTCCACGCGGAGGGACTCCGCCGAGGCGAGGTTGGAGATGGAGGCTGCTAAGTCGCGGAGCAGGAGCGCGGTTGAGGAGTCGACCGCATCACGCTCGGGGTCGGTGAGATGGGTTTGTGTTTTTGAGGGGGCGTGACTGTGGTGTGGGTTGCTGTTTCGGGATTTGGGATTCGTGTTGTTGAAGCTGGTGTTGTGGCGCGGGGCTGTGGTGGAGAGGTAGGCGTGCCGGATGGATTGGAGGTATTGCAGTAGGGATTGGATATGTGAGTTCTGTTTTCGCGCCAAGTTCCATTAGCTCAATTGTAGGTAGGTGTTAGTGTAGGTGCGGACTGACGATTCGGTATGCCTCCTTCAGGAACTCGTCTGCCGTCTCTGTGCTTGGTAGACGGGATTCGGGGGTAGGTACTGGGGCTGCATGCTTGGCTGAGAGCAGCGTGTTGAGCGCAGGAGTGAGGTCGGTCATGGTTGCGTTGGGTGGTGGTAATTGGAATTGGAGAGCTGTCAACAAACGTCAACGTCGATCCTGCGTATTTGGTCCGTGTCGCGTCCCGGAGCGGGCAGTTCCTTGGACCGAGCCACGGCCGCAGCACAGCTTTGTTGACCTGAAACACTATATAATATTATTTTTAAGACTGTGGATAGTGATTTACCTAGATATTGATGCTACAGATAATAGAACTGATAAAAATAGGCCTCTAGATGGCGGAACACAAGCCTCATTGTGTTCTCGTCGTTATCTCGAACCTGAATGTATATTGGGAGGAGTCTTTGTCTGCTTCGGAGGACTTACTCCCAGTGGCTTTCGAAGTTCTCAAAGACAACCTTTTACTGGATCACATCACCTACGACCACCTACCACACCTAAGACTGCTGGCAAAGCAGAAGCGGTCAACTCGCGCGTTCCTTGTTTTTGACATTTCGAACACTTCCTATCATCCTGAACTGGGACATTTACCAGAGCAAAACAAGCTTCCTGTTTCGATTTTTCGGCTAGACCGGAAAGTGCAAGCCTACCCGGCAAGCCGTCCCATACAGAACAAGGTCAACAATGATATTGCCCGCGTTCACAACAACAGCGGTATAAATAGCCTCCCACCCTTTGTTACTGATTATACGTCTGGATCACCGGTATATCTCAATCCACGCGACCCTTTCGCTGCTAATGTGGCTTCGCATGCCCTATTTCAGTGTTAGCAGGTATGGTTGAGTGCCATCTTTGTTAGGAGCTTAGACCGCTGGTTTATATCTATGGACTCCGTGTATCCGTACATCTCAAGAATTTACCATCGGGCTGTGTACCTTGGGTACATTTTTGTCACCTTGAATACGGAGTTGATTGTGTTCGACAAATAGAGCCCGCCCGTCTACGCGCTTGGCTGAAAGCTTGACCTGTTAACACCACGAATACGAGCCATGATTCCAACGTCCTGATCCCTCTAAGATGACAAACACAGAACAAAAGGGGATATCTCTCTGAAAACGATGCTGGTATTCCATTCGCAGGACCTAGGGTATAGACAAAACCAAGATGCTAATATCAACAAGCCGGCAAATATTAAAACGCCCCGAACCAACGGCCTCAACCCCAACCCCAAACTCAAATCATAGACCGTTCCTCCACCCATATCTAGGACACCGTCAGCATCAGTATCACCAAGATGAGATAAAAAAAGAACCTACCTCCAATTTTCCCATTTCCGTCCTCTCCCGCCGAGCGACCTCCCGGGCCGAGCTCAGCAACAGATCCAAATCCTCTTGGTCAACCATGGTAATCATGTCACCATCATCCTGTACTTTCATCTTAAGCGGACACCGGAACCCGAATTTCTCGCGGATGCGCGTTTCGAAATCGGCGAATGTGACATCTGACGCAACCATAATATACCGTGTATCGTCTGGCGCGTGCACTTTCGTTCGGAAGCGTTTGACATCGGTTCGCTGTCGCGAGGGACCACGCCGCGTGGCTCGCCCGGGAGATTGTGTTCTCCGTTGCGATACCAGTGAGTCGCCTAGGGTGGCACCGACAATATCAAAGGCTCCGTCGTTGGGAGCGTCTCCGTCACAGATGTCGCTGTCATACTCCTCTTCCTCGTCAATGTATTGAGGTGGTTGGTGTCGGTGTCCTCGACCCCAGTTAGGGTTATTGGCATGCCGCTGTGGTGGAGAATTGTACGAATCTGTATCTGCGTAGCTCCCAGCGGGGGAATAGGCAGTGTCGCTGAGATTCCTTCGGTGTCCTCCTTGAGGTTCGCGAGTCCAAACTCCAGGATCTTGCGCGAAGCCTCGCATGTTATTTCGTGACGGCGGCGGCCCGCGAGGCTCTGATGCTGTTCGCGTAGTTCCTATCCGGGGTTTCTCCATTGAGACTTGCGCGGGGCCTCCAGGGCGACGGTCTAGACTGGCACCTGTCCGGTCCAGATCGAGACGTGGCGGCCGGCCGCCCCGTAGAGACGATGGGCCATTGTGTAGAGATGCGCTGCCACTCCCAGAGGCTGAACTTTCCCTTGCTGTCCTGTCATCGGGTGGCGGTGTGGGTGGAAACACATTACGGTTCATTGGAGGCTCAGACTGCTGTCGAGTGCGGCTGCTGAGATTCTTGTGAACGAGGTTCGTGGCCGCAAACGATACTCCCTCTCGGTCTTCAAGTGCAGCGCGATCAATTACCAGCGGTCTCCACTGGGACTCTGCTCCTTGATTGCGGTCAGATGCGGCGATGAGTCGGGCTTTGCCTAAATAATCTTTGGTTTTGAGATTCTTGACTTTGGCTGCGTTTGGCCGGTAGAGAACCCCGACTGGGATTGAGAATACCGTGTAACCCTGGGGGCGTGTGAGTAAAATATCATAAACGCGCAGAGCAGACATACATCAGCATTCTCACGTATCGCATCGTGAATCACATCATGGTCTGTCGTGACTTTCTCCTTTGCGGCATACTGAAGATCCTGCAAGCCCGGACCCATTTGTTGTAGGTAGATGTAGCATAGTCCACGATTGAACAACACTTCACACGAGTAAAGGCGGAATTTGAGGCCTAGCTGCTCGTAGTCGATCGAGGTATTCCCTCGCAGATACAGCAGTGTATCATTGAAATTGACCAATGCTTCTTCGAAATCTCCAAGCAGGAAATTGGAAACGCCTTGCTGAAAGTAAGCAATTGCCAAATATCGGTCGAGCCCAACTGCGCGTTGGTAGCATTCCACCTGCGGCCGTCAGCGAAATTCATCGTTTTGTCTGGTGGTTGGACTTACTGCCTTGTCATGTTCCCCGAGAGTTGCATATATAACCCCGCAATTGAAAAGGATCTTCGATGTATCCGCAATTGCATCAAAACAGCGGAGAGCTTCTTCGAAGTCTTGGTTGTCATAAGCGTCCAGAGCCTGAAC
This sequence comes from Penicillium riverlandense, assembly GCF_028828495.1. NCBI lineage: Eukaryota > Fungi > Ascomycota > Eurotiomycetes > Eurotiales > Aspergillaceae > Penicillium > Penicillium riverlandense. The sequence continues at coordinate 240,048 of NW_026643201.1, forward strand.
CCAAGTTTCAATTTCCTACCGACGAGCCGTCAGCTCTCGAGTTCCTGCGTGCTAGTCCCCGTATCTCTCACCTGTTTGAGCGACATTGCAAAATATGCCGACCTCCTCCGCGCCTAATGGGTGTATATCGGTGGGAAGGGACCGCAACGGGGAGTGCTGCTTCCCATCCGAAACCCTTAAGGACGCGAGGACAATCTCTTTGGGCGTGTTGATCTCCAGGCCACTGCCAGTGGGTTGACACAGGTCACGACGCATCCAGGGGAATCCCGATATTATAGCCACTTGCGCAACACCCCAAGTGGTGGAAATCCAGGCCCTCCAGAAACAGATAGTCCGCCGAAGTAAGGTATCGTGAGTCGCACGGGCGTCTCAGAGGATGTGGCGGGGGGATTTGAGGGATGGGAAGCGAAGATCTGAGTCCACCAGTAATTTTTCGATCACAACACAGTCTGAGGCAAAGATCGCCGACGGTCGATTGGTGAAATCGTTTGCTGCAGCCACAAGAACCAATCTCGCGGTGTGGTATTAATAGAAGGCTCCCCCTAGTCGCACAAATCGGTGGCGGGGAAGGCCAGGTCCCAGAAGAAAGACCGATCTGGATAGCCAAGACTCTGATCACGATCCTGCGCAGATTCGAGTGGCTAGATTTGGAGGAAGAAGGGAGGGGAGCAGATTACATGAGATAACCGACATGGGTCGAGGAAAAGGAGAGAAAGACGGATGATGTTCTTGAGCTGCATGGAGGGGCAGGGGGTGACAGGGGAAGAAGGGCTAGTCGGGCCGACTGGGGACAGCAGCAAGCGCCGAGGGGAAAGGACGGTGACGAGTTAAAAATAACCTGCAGGACGGGAGAAGTGAGAGTCCGGAGCACCTGTTTGGCACCCTGACTGGCCGGTTTTGCGCTCGGGATCACTTGTGAGTGGTCTGAGCCTAGGATTTTCTCCGCCTGTCACAGACTTCGCTTGGCGGTCTATACCTGTCAGATAGTTAGTAGTGATTCTGGCCTGGTTGGCCATGGTTATGACGCTCTTCCCCGTGGAGTGGACCCGTTCCCATGGGATCGACAAGGGTGAACGGGCCGCTGGTGTGGAACCCCGTCAAGGATGGATCCATGGGTGGCGGAGGGGTTGAAATGTTAATGAATAGAACGATTTAGTTACCATGGTAAAAAGGAAAAGCGTATACCAATTCTGCGTTAGCGGGGACCGTCTGTCAAACTAGTGTCCACGCCACGGCGCTTGTGAGAGCTTTCTTTGGAGGCATGGAGTATCTGGCAGTAAGCGAGTGGGAGAGGAGAGACACCTCATAATTTGGGTTAGGATAGATACCTGAATTGCACATGGCAAGCAGTTGATCGACCGGGAGAGTATCTTCTATATTCAATAAAGCCCCCGAAATAGAATCTAGCAAAACGATATTTATTTCTTCGCTCGAAGCTTGTACAAAACCGTCAAATTCTTGGGACTAATCCGCTGGCCACCATCACATATCAACCCAGCTCTGCGAACTCATGTGATATTCCGCCATGCAGCTTCGGACGTCCTTGCCTTCGTGCCTCGAACCAAGCAGGAAGATCCTCTCCGCGGGGTTTCCAGATAACACAAATCCAACATTACGTATTCTGTAATGTTCAGGTAGTATCGGTGGTACTTGACAGCGGACAATAGAAACTTCATCAGATTGGTCGGCGGCAGGAAAGAAATCGCCTTCTTCAAGTTCCATTACCTTGCGCGCAACACACGCAGTGGCTCTCGCATCCCAAATTCCTTCTCTATGGAAGAGCGATTCAAGCAATCGGACTGCCTGTAGTCTGAGGTGATGGACTCGACATTTCACGGCCACGTAATAGAGGGGCGCAATGCAGCCCACATCCACAATAGACCTCGCAATGTTAACACGATTATCAACCGGGATTGTATCCCACTCAGCCCTGCTGACATCGTAGAGGGTTCCCATTTGCTTCATTAAGCGAGAAAATTGGTAGACTTGGGTGTCGGAGGCCATTTCATTGTCGGGATATGAGCATAGCTCGGCCATTATGGTTGTCATTGTATGATATATGCCCAAAATAAGGTATGCCTTCTGTTCATCAAGTGAACCACGACCTTTTATGGTTCGAGTCGAGGCCTTATATGCGGAGTGCCACTGCTTGAGTCTCTTCAATATTTCTTTTTGTTGTCTGATTGACGCAGGATAACAGGGTGGATATGCGTTCCCTGCGTTATGTTGTCGATTGAGACGGGCCAAACGCAAAGTTTTATGCATTTGACTGTCCAATGATTGCCATGCTTCTTTGATAGAGAGAAACTTGCGAGGGAAGGAGACCTGTTCGTTCTTTGAGGAAATGAAAGCGATATCGAGTCATGCTCCACGGGGAGCAGATTGGCTTCCTTTATAATTTTGAACCCGTTTTGAAGATGTGATTGGGCAGCCCCAAAGTGGCCACGAAGGAATTCAAGGGAAACGAAGATTACGCATGCAATGAGGATAGTTTGGAAGGACACCCTGGTTTTTGCCGCAAAGTGGGTGTGTAGATGATCAATCGCCTTGATGTAATGACGCAGAGCAAATTGCTCTAGCTTTTCCGTAGCACTACTGTTGCTATTTGTTGCGCCTGCCTTGTGAACAGCGCTCAACGCTAGGCTGGCATGCAAGACTGCTGGCTCTGTCAGGCTGGCCTGCAAAAGAAGTCTGGACCAAAACTCTGAGATGAATGAGCCAGGAAGCTTGGGAACCGTGCGGTTTCTGAACCAATCAAGGTATTCGTTCTCTAGCGCACTTGTCACAAGAACGGGGGCGCCAGTTGATCGTGGGAGGACAGCTCCACCTCTGCAGCTTTGAAGGGCCTGACAACGCACTGAGGCGTTGATTCCTCCCCAAATACCATAGCCGTCGCAAGAACGGCCAGTCGAAACACACCGGCGACAGGAAGGATGGCTTTCGTCACACTTGACTTTTCGGATCCTAATGCTTCATTAATGTTTCTGCGCATTCTGCTACCCATGTATTTACTTAGTCGTTACTACTTACTTGCAAGTTCGACAGCCGGCCTTGGAGTACATCTTCGTAAAGTCTGAATCTTGATGTTCCGCCGAAGACAAATATCAATGAGGATGGATGCCCGGGACCAGCTTCTTGCCATTGCGGGGCACTTTTTTCTATGCTGCTTATTGATTCGCCCGCTCGGCATTTTGGACCGTCTATTGGATTGACGCTCAGTGGGGTCTCGTCCACTATTCAGTTCAAACATTTCCGGCAAATCTCGGTATGGAATTGCTCGGAAATGGGAAATATTCGAAATTTGAAACTGATTTGCTTGCTCGGCATTTTGGGAAGTCTATTGGATACTCAAAATGTGGAGGTAGTGCAATCCACGGTAAGCTCAGGGTATTATCCACTATTCGTTTCCAGCATTTCGAAAATATCCATATGCAATAGCTTGGATATTAGAGGTATTCGGACTAAAGAGCCTATGTAATCCTCTTTGACAGGGTATAAAACCCCCTCTTATCTCCTTCCTTGCAGAACATAATCTACTCAAAAAGCCTCATCCTCCAAATTCTGTCTTCACTTTAATATGACTTCGACGTTTCATAGTCCTCGCCCCCTTGGCAAGAATGGGCCCGTCGTGCCAGCTCTGGGCTTTGGCTTGATGATGATGACCTCGCCAAGCTACGGTATCCTGCCTACGGACGACGAACGCTTCGCGCTGCTTGACCGCGCAGTTGAGATCGGCGCAACATTCTGGGATACTTCTGAGTAAGTCCAGCTGATCCGCATCTAATTCGCCGCTTGTTTCTTACCTCCGATAAAAGCTTTTATGGTGACAACGAGGAACTCTTGGCCAAATGGTTTAAGAAAACCGGAAAGCGGGATCAGATATTCCTTGCGTCTAAGTTCGGATACGTCAGAGGCAGCAAGACTCTAGAGATCGATTCTTCGGCTCAGTACTGCAAGAAGGCTTGCGATGTGACTCTGAAAACTCTGGGTATTGAGAGCATTGACCTCTGTAAGTTTGTCTTTAAACAACGCTGTCTTTCCACATTCAAGAACCAACCAGCTTACTGGCTTCCCATCGTCGTCAATTAGACTATGCACACAATGTTGATACGGTAACACCAATCGAAGAAACCATGCGAGCCCTTCTGGAACTACAAGCGTAGGCAAATTCATCCCACGGGTGGAAAATGAAAAAAGGAAATTAACGCAAGTTGTGTAGTGAAGGCAAAATCAAGCACATTGGACTCTCAATGGTATCCTCCAACGCCCTTCGACGAGCGTCTAAGATTGGGGCCGTTACTGCATACCAGCCGGGGTATTCTCTCTTTGATCGCGAAATCGAGGGCCCCAATGGGACTGATGCTCTCGCTACATGCCGTGAACTCGGAATCGCTATCGTCGCAGCGACACCCTTGAGTAGAGGTTTACTCACCTCAAGCTTCAGTGGTGGAGATCCCGTCGGCAGTACCGATAGTCGAGGAATGATGCCGCGGTTTCAAGAAGGACAGCGAGAGCATAATGCCAAAGTTGCAGAACAAATCAAGGCTGTCGCTGACAAGAAAGGTTGCACCTTGTCTCAACTGGCTCTCGCCTGGCTCCTGAAGCAGGGAAACGATATCTTCCCAATTCCAGGTACTAGAAGGATCAAATATCTGGAAGAGAACTGGCGTGCTCTTGAAATCTCGCTGACTGACGAAGAGGAAGCGGGTATCAGAGCTATCATTGGAAAGACACCTGTTGCTGGTGGTAGTGTTCCTCCACAGTTCACTACGCTCATATTCCGTGACACCAAAGAGGAATAAGTATCCTCTTGCAAATTCTCTCATTGAACTTCCAAGGTCGCGATAGCTAGGATTGTATGGCCAGTCGATCTTGGCTACCTCGCATAGGGCAAGTGTGATCGGTCCATTGCCAGTCTTTCCTCTCCTTTGAAGTAGCATATATATTCCATTCTATTCGAAAGCACGCGGTTCATGAAACCATTTTATTTTCAAATATAAAATACAATTATCCTTCAACGCTCGTTCCGTGAATAGTATGACTGTCTTGAAGCCATTTTGAGGGTTCACCATATGTTAAAGTTTTGATGTCTTCTCCTTCCCAGTTGCATTGCCCAACTTTCGTGGCGTCACCATGTCTTTGCGCGCTTACCCTAGCTCTGCAAATGGGGCGTACGTACAACATCTATAGTTCCATGTTATTTGCCACCAGATATGACTATTCATCTAAGCTCCTAGATTGTGATTATATTGGAACTACTAATAGACCGCATAGATGCTAAAATATACCTAAAAGGGTTTAGGAATTTACCCGAGGATTTACCCCCAAATCCAAGAGGCTGGAGCCGCTGCGCGGGGGTCTCCCCCACTCTGAGTCGGATGCTTCTTGTCCGGCGGGACTGAGAATTGCGGTGCAAGTTCCAGAGCCAAATTGGCCTAGCGAGAGTGAAATATATGAGACGCATTCCGCGAGTCCGGTGGAATCCTTGCGTTCACTTCCTCCCTGTCGTTGCCGTCGCCGCCTAGTAACTCACCATGACTTTCATCTCTGATGCGTCGTCTCTTACTTTCCGCCATGACAACGAGACCTTACGCTTAGACGCATGGGGCCCAAATGCAATCCGCATCCGTTCCACGCGTGAGCCGTCCTTCCCCGCAGATAATTGGGCTCTTGATGAAACCGTGCCCGCGTCTGTGAAGCTCTCCATCGCGCACGACAAAACTGGTACCCTGAGCAACGGCAAAATTACCGCCACGTTATCGGCTCGTGGCAAACTTCTTCTTACCAATCAAAAAGGGGAGATAATATTGGAAGAATTTTCGCGGAGCCGTGTTGACCCAACTGATCCCAAGGCCAGCGCTCTGCGCATAGAGCCCAGAGAGTTCAAGCCCCGGTTAGGATCCGAATCATGGCACGTCACTGCCCGATTTGAGTCTCTCGATCCGAACGAAAAGATATATGGCATGGGTCAGTACCAGCAGCCTTATCTGAATCTTAAGGGCGCCGACCTAGAACTTGCCCAGCGCAACTCGCAGGCCAGCATCCCATTTGCCATTTCCTCCCTAGGATACGGCTTCTTGTGGAATAACCCGTCTGTTGGCCGCGCTGTTTTTGGGAAGAATATGACGACCTTTGAGGCTACATCCACTCGCATCTTGGACTACTGGATTGTTGCTGGAGACACCCCCGAGGAAATCCTGAGAGCATACACAGACATCACGGGCAAAGTCCCTGAAATGCCGGAGTATGGCCTCGGATTTTGGCAGTGCAAACTGCGCTATCAAACTCAGGAGGAGATTTTGAATGTCGCTCGCAGGCATAAAAAGGAACTCGGCCTCCCGATGGATGTTATCGTTGTGGACTTCTTCCACTGGCCTAAAGAAGGAGAATGGAAGTTTGACCCAACCTTTTGGCCCGACCCTGGTAAGCTAGCACTTTGCTTTCCCTTTTTCCTGCTCTTTGTTGGTGGATTCCAAAGCCACACGATGGTATTTGCTTACACTCTTGCAGAGGCCATGATTGCGGAGCTTAAGTCTCTCGGGATTGAGCTCATGGTCTCAATCTGGCCTACCGTCGACCGGCTTTCAGAGAACTACGAGGAAATGGTCACTAAGGGGCTTTTGATTCGCCAAGACCGTGGCTTGACCCTTGCAATGGAAGGCCATACCAGCTGCAGCCATTTTGATGCCACGAACCCGGCCGCGCGCTCTTACGTCTGGTCCAAGGCTAAAGCTAACTACTTTGATAAGGGGATTAAGGTCTTCTGGCTTGACGAAGCGGAACCAGAATATACAATGTACGACTTCGACAATTATCGCTACTACAAGGGCCCGAACCAGATGATTGGAAACTCATATCCAAAGTTCTACAGCCAAGGCTTTTACGAGGGCATGAGAGAGGCTGGGCAGGACAAAGTCGTGAATCTTGTCCGATGTGCGTGGGCGGGTAGCCAGAAGTACGGTGCACTGCTCTGGTCTGGAGATATCGCCAGTAGCTGGGGATCCTTCCGCGACCAGATTGCCGCTGGCTTGAACGCCGGTCTGGCGGGAATGTCCTGGTGGACCACCGATATTGGCGGATTCCACGGAGGTGATCCCAACGACCCTGATTTCAGAGAACTCTTTGTTAGGTGGTTCCAATGGGGTGCCTTTTGCCCGGTTTTCCGCCTTCATGGTGACCGAGAGCCACGACAGCCACAGTTCGGTAACTCGGGAGGAAGCTGGTGTGCTTCGGGCGCAAACAACGAGGTCTGGTCCTATGGCGAGGAAGTTTTTGCTATTTGCAAGGCCTACATATTACTCCGTGAGAGGCTCAGAGACTACGTTCGCGGTATCATGAATGAGGCTCACATCAAAGGTGACCCCGTTATTCGGCCGTTGTTCTACAGCTTTCCCGGAGACAAAAAGGCATGGGAGGTAGAGGATCAATACATGTTCGGAAACAAATATCTAGTTGCTCCTGTTCTCAAGCATGGACAGCGGGAGCGCCGTGTGTATCTACCTGAGGGTGCGTCGTGGAAGCAGTTTACAGTTTCGGGTGAGGTGACAGGAGAGGCAAAGAACGGTGGGGAGACGGTTGAAGTTGCTTGTCCTATTGGATACATGCCTGTTTTTGAGCGTGTATAAATGCTTATGTTCTAGACCTTACGGAGAAATTTGCTCTTGATGGCGACAGGATAATAACATGACTATTCACAAATTTTTGATTCATGTCTCTTCCAAAAACATTAGCCTAAGTCCGAGTACACACTTACTTCTCGAAGTAGACGATAACCCACCACAAAAACTTAAGAAACAAAAGTCTAAATAAATTATTAAAACTACAGATGACACTACATTGTTCCGAAAGGTCTGGCCTTCGGATACTATCATATGAGGAATCTATGTCAAACTACGCTATGCAGGATCAGTAGCATTGGAGTCAGAATGTCTGACTTCCAAGGTAGCTAGACTCTTGGTACGGTCTACCCTTGATATTGTCATCGCCGTGGATGCCTGACACGAAAGGGACCCATGGTTTTCCTCGCATGGGATGAACTTCGCGTCCTTTGTACATTCCCATCTTCCCGGATGGGCGGCACCCGCCATCTCGAGAAGTGTTGGAGCAAGATCCATGACCGTCGCGAAAGAGGGTACTACCTTGTTCTGGGGCCACGACCGGGGGGCCGGGGGGGGGGGGGGGGGGGGGAGGAATCGGACTACCATGGGCAGCACTCGAATGCCGCCTTCCGTAGAGTATATCTTGTACAACCTGGTACCCTCGACTGGGCTGAAGCACGCTATGAAAGCCGCTACGGAACAATTAAATCCCACTGGAAGATCAAGGATGACGGTGACAAGAAATTATTTCACCTGGCCATTACTGTGCCTCCGAACTCCATAGCGTGGGTGATCACCCCGGAAAAGCAGGGGTCGAAGGACACTGATGAGAATGAATCTGGTGTAGGGTGTTTCTCTGGGGAACATGAGTTTTCCTGCGAGTACATGGACCAGAATGACTGGCCGCCCAAAAGACTGAGAATTGGATATGGACCGGAAATTCTGATGATGAGGAATGACTGTGTGTGAGAGCCTCGTAGATATATATACTGTCTAATTTCGAAACCCTATATTTGGGATGGGGAATTCTGATATTTATTATTGTTAAGAGCAAAATAGCTAAAAAGACAGGTCAATTTAACCTGATAACTCAGCAAGTTATCCATCTATTCTCGGAAGTTCTATGAAAGAGGTGGCCTTGGCGGGATTCCCGTGGGCGTCGTGGTATTTCTATCGGGAGCGGGTCTAGGGAGATGGCCGGTGCCTCAATTCTCATGGATAAGACTTGTCCAGGTCTAGCCTAGATATGGCGGAGATCAATTTTGCCCTCCGGACTTATTATTGCCTCCCTCGGAGTATCTATTCAAACCCGCACATCCCTTGCGGTGCTAAGAACTTGGTGGCTCTGTCCTGCGCCAGTCAGAACCGCCGGGCGGCCCAACCGAAGCCCGAGTGGGCCCCCGATATCTTCGACTGACGGAAGACATCTCCAGGGCTAACCAGGCTTCCAAGGCGTCAGGTTCGATAATTATAATATGACACTAGTTGGCAAACAAAGCGCCTTATCAGGGTGCGAGAGTCGCGCATGAGGACCAACTAGCCCTTTCTCGATCCACGCTTCCATTTCCCCCGGCCCCCAACCGACCCGAACCCCTTGACAGTTCAGAGGAAAGTCGAATTCTGACCTTCACCGCATTTCACGATCATGCCACCGAGCACCAGATCAGAAGAAATATCGCCACCAGTTGAAACAAATGTGCGTCAGCGCCCAGGTGCCGCTTGTGATGAGTGCCGACGCAGAAAGCTGCGTTGCGATGGCCAGCAGCCACTATGCGGCGTGTGTCGAGAGACTGGTGTTGTATGTCAAGTGACGGAGCGTGGTCTGCGGGGACCAAAAAAAGGTCATCTCAAAGCATTGAAAAATCGTATATCGCACTTGGAGGCCATGTTGGCGAGCCGTCTTCCGGCCCAGCAATTACCACAGGGCTCCCAGAGTAATAATCGAAACATTGAGGAGTTGACGCTTTTGACGACTACAGAAGAAGCAGCGGATACCGCATTGGTTGCTACTACAGACTCCCCGCTGCCTAGACTGACTGTGAACCCTGCCTTTGAACATGAATCCGTTTTGACGAATGGATTCCCATCGGTCTGGGGTTCTTCTTCTCATGAGGGGTCGTTGCCGTCGACTTTCTCCCTGGTCTCTAACATCCCTATTCCGCTCACGGATAGCTTGGGTGCTGAACTGTAGGTTTCTGGGTTCTTCCAAGCTTCGTGCGGGCTAATTCGTATATTCCAGGGACCAACTTTACCTAGACCGTGTGCATCAATCAGTACCAATTCTTCACCAGCGGCGGTTTCTGAACTGGTCCAAATCAAGCACTAAGACGGCCTCGCAGAGATGTTTGCAATACGCCATGTGGACGCTGGCAGCTTTACTGTCGTCTCAATTCCGCGAGACTATAGAGCCGTTGTATCAGAAGACCAAGCAAATGCTGGAATCTCTCAGCGTCGAAGGCAACGGGTATAGCAACGTGAGCACAGAACTTGCCCAGGCCTGGGTCCTGGTTGTGATTTTCGAGTCGATGCGGACTTATCACCGCCAAGCCTGGATGAGTGCTGGCCGTGCTTTTCGCTTGGTACAGGCAATGCGCTACCATGAAATTGACCGTCCTGCTGACAAACGTGGTCCTTTGTCTCCTCGGTGTGATGATTTGATTGAAGTTGAGGAGCGGCGAAGAGTGTTTTGGATTGCCTATTTTTTGGATCATGTCATCTCCATGCGCGACGACTGGCCGATTACATTAAATGAGCATGTGGTAAGAACCGCACTGTGGACCAATCAGAGAAAATAGTGCAGACTTTGTGGACTAACTGACGCTTTCTGACCATTAAAAGATATGTACTCGGCTTCCTGCGCCAGACGGGGAATTTCAGAGCGGGCAGTACGATCTGGGACCGTTCCTATCCGAAGCCATGACGGAACCTACTCTCAAAGCACGGTCCTCGTTCAACGAGTGTCTCATCTTAGCTACTATTTGTGGGCGTTGTCTACTTCAGAGTCAACAGCACCACATTTCCAAGGCATATGGAGACATGTCACTAGACCGGACGGAGCAACTTCGATCACTGGAAAGCTTGCTGACAACTCGACTTCAAGCCTTGGAGCAATACTATCCGTCACCCACTGAGTTCTATGATCCGCTACTGCTGTTCGCCAACATTCTAGGCCAAGCAACTGTGATTTACTTCTGCAAAGCAATGAAGGGCTCGACGGGAGAGTCTGCGGATATTTTTCAGTGGAGTAGCGAGCTGTATACCTATCATAGGCGCGCTTTGGAGGCTTCTGGGGCAATCATCCTTCTTGCCACGACGCTGCGCGAGCTGCCTTTCTCCAAGGTAAGCGTAATATTTCAATAACTGCAATCTCTGCTAATCATCCCTTATCCAGATCCATCCGTTGATGCCTATTCCCTTATTTCTTTGTGCTGAATTTCTCTATGAGAATATCCATCTTGGTGAATCTTTTCAATTACGTGCTCGAGAGCTGTTTCTCATTCTGCGCGACTTGAAAAACATCAATAACCACGACCAAAGCTACCTGGATCTCCTGCCGCAATCATGTGTATCCAAAAGTAGCGAGCTATTTGGTTTGAATGTCGATAGCATTCCCATTAATATATAAAAATATCATGCTTGAAAAATCACCACGTATGATTTTTGGCTGCCGTTCACGTAAAGAATATTATTCTACCTAGGCAGATAAATTTGCTTTTCAAGTGTAGTCCTATAAGCCAAGTTTGCGACTACTCGATAGGCTGATGTGTTGCTCGGAGAAAAAGATCGGAGAAAAGTTTCAGGAACCAAACCCACGCACCGGAAACATTTCGCCGAGCGCCCTATCCTGGGGCCATGCGAGTAAGGGCAACTCTTCCTCGGCTCCAGAAATGAATTTTTTACTATCAATAGAAATCGGCTATGTAAACTTCACCCCGAGCTCTATCGCACGGCCCCCGAATGTTTATTCACCGTCAATGAATACTCTCCTAAACGGTCATCGGCCAGTCGGCCTCTGGGAATCCGATGTATCCCGTTCATCACCCTTATAGCAGTGACTTTCCTATATAAGAAAGACATTCCTCCACAGATACATGCTCACACACTACGTCTGCATACCAATTTGTCCATTGACTGTTATATATTTCGAAGAAGCCAATCTTGTCAATTTCAAAATGAGTCTTTTGGCGCGAGCAAACGATGGACTTGGTGAAGCTCTCTCCAACCATGGATCAGATTGGCTCTGGGCTGTCACTGCCATCTATGTAGTTTCCTTTGTGAGTACTTCTGTTACGCCATCCCTATATTTACTGGGCACCGGACTCGTCATACTGTCGTGCTTATGTACTCACATGCGATCATACAGATCGGCCTTTTGGTACTATCTTTCGCCGCCAAAGAAAGCGAGAGGGTCTTCCACTACCTTTTCACCGTTGCCCTACTGGTCGGCTCCATAACCTACTACGCTGAAGCCGCTGATCTTGGCTGGAGTGCCGTCGAACAAGTCGATGATCTCGGAAATGGAGTCATTCGCCAGATGTTCTATGCCAAATATATCAACTGGGTCGTGGCCTTCCCTTCTCTCGCCCTAGGTCTTGGTCTAGCCTCTGGTGTTTCCTGGACCACCATCTTCTGCAATATCGCTATCGCATGGCTGTGGGTCGTCAGCTACCTCGCGGCTGCTTACACCACCACGAGCTACAAATGGGGCTTCTTCGCATTTGGCACATTCTCCTGGCTCATCCTCGCCATGAGTACCATCAACGAGAGCCGTGAAGCCGCCGCCCTGCTTGGTATTGAACGCGACTACCTTGTCCTCGCTGGCTGGGTGAATTTTCTGTGGGTCCTTTACCCAGTCGCCTTTGGCCTCACCGACGGCGGTAACATCATTGGCGTCACGGGCGGTTTTATCTTCTTCGGTGTTCTCGACATACTCATAGTGCCGGTGTCGAGTTTTGCGGTGTTGTTCTTTGCTCGCAACTGGGATTACCGCAATTTGAACATTGCATTCAGTGACAGTCGTCCCAGCCGAGAGAGTGAGATCGCGAAGACAGAACGTCCTGCCAGTCCTGCTGATAATGCCGCAATTGCTTAAACTCCATTTGCAACAATCAGGCTGTCAAATGCTGAGGTTCTTTTCCTTACTTAACGAGGCATTGAAACAGCAATCCAGGGCCAGAGGATGCGGAAGGAGTCTGCAAATGTTATCAGTGGGGGATGAGGGTGATGAGGTTTCGGTGCGATCACTTTGCTATCAATTCAAAATGGTCATTACATGGCAAATCTAGCACATACGACGTCCCGAAACAAAAGTGCAAATCCCGAATGAGCAGAGCTCTGATTAGAATAATTCTAGGAATGCCCAATCCTTTAGACTGATAATCAACTAGTACAAAATAGGGAATGCGGGCCAATCTTGACATATTTCCTCATATGATCATTGTATGGGTTGCTAAGTACAGATCCAACATCATTAATATCAAACCATGCCTTGACCAACCTGCTCCTGTCTCTCCTGCCAAACATTCTTCCCCGAACATGAGCATACCATTTTATCATTATCCCACACGCCGGCGCTGCGTGCAATAACACCGACAAGCGTATTCGGGTCCTCACGCTTAAACGGGCCCTCCTGGCTACTCGAAACCACCATACTGCGGCCAATCAACTCCCAGATCGCAACTGGACGGTCCAAAAACACATTTCCCCGGCCCTTCTCATCGACATCCACGCTACCAAAAATCCCCCGCGGCTCTTTGGGTGGCGCCGCATCGGGGCCGAGTACCTTCGCCTTGAGAGACTCCCAGATCCCACCAGTTGACACGGCGCCTTGCGAAATGTCTCCGGCTTCTCGGACGGTGGCCTGATAGCGGCCGGGAGCGAGGCCGTTGATAGTTAAGTCGACTAGGGTCATATTCGAGGAGATTTGGACCATGCGTGCGAGGCCGCGGATCTTGTTGGAGACGGTGGAGGAGTGGGTTTCCAGGATGCACACGGCGGAGCCTAGGATGAAGTTAGCTTATCCGCCCGTTGGAAGAAAGAATAGACTAGCGTACTGTTTGTAGAGCCGCTGCCACGGAGGATCGCATCGCGGCCGGTGTTCTGGATCGCGGATACTATGGAGCTGGGCGACGCCGTGCCCTCGATGAAGACGAGCTGGTCTTTGAGGCTGACGTCAACGTTGTTAATTCCTGAGAGAAGGTTTAGTCAAAGAGCGCATTGGTCGGGGAGAAAGAAGAGTACCTTTGAGCTGATTCAACGCGCTGGAGATGTCCTTCACGCAACTCTCGCAGTTCATCGGGACCGCGAAGGTCGTCTGCGCGCGAATTGTGTCAGACTGAGCAGCAGACAAATACGAGCATCCATACCTGGAATGGTTCAATCATGGCGACTAATAATAACGAGGAGGAGTATGAAGAGAGGAAAGAAGTCGCAATGGAATGATTGATTGTCTGATTTGAAATCGGCGGAGATCGGCCCGGCCCAAGCCCAACGTCATTTCTGCACTTCCTTACTATTCTCGCACCTTCTTCCACCTGAATCGCCGCACCGGCACACCATGTCCACGGCCAAATCCCGTTGGGCAGACGAAGACCCTGAAACTGAGGCTATTATCGCCCAGCAGAAACGCGAAAAGGAAGCCAAGCGACGCGCCAAAGCGGAGAAGCAGCGCCAGCTCGAAGTCAAGGCCCAGCAGACACAAGCGCAAGCTCCGCAAACCAACACACAAGCCGCCAATGGCGAAGTCGGACCCCCCAAGAAGCGACGGCGGCTCTCTAATGATGCCGCCGAGACATCTGGATCCGACGCGAATGCCCCAGAAACCGCACAGCAAAAGAAACAATCCACGTCCCTCTTGCGGTTCCCGGCGCGGGAATGGGGAACCTGTCGCCATGTGGATAATTTCGAGCGATTAAATCATATCGAAGAGGGCTCATATGGCTGGGTGTCACGCGCGAAGGAGATCACGACGGGCGAGGTCGTTGCGCTGAAGAAGCTCAAGCTGGAGAACTCGCCGGACGGGTTCCCCGTTACTGGGCTGCGGGAGATTCAGACGCTGCTGGAAGCAAGACATCCCAATGTGGTTTATCTGCGGGAGGTGGTGATGGGGAATAAAATGGACGAGTATGATCTTCTTTCTCCCTTGATCTACGCAGCACACAGATATACTAATCATGACCCATAGAGTCTTCCTCGTCATGGACTTCCTAGAGCACGACCTCAAAACCCTCCTCGACGAAATGCGCGAGCCCTTCCTGCCCTCGGAAATCAAAACCCTTCTCCTACAAATCGTGGGCGGATTGGAATTCCTGCACTCGCAGTGGATCATGCACCGCGACCTGAAGACTTCGAACCTGCTCATGAACAACCGGGGCGAGATCAAACTGGCCGATTTTGGCATGGCCCGGTACTACGGCGATCCACCGCCGAAACTGACCCAGCTTGTTGTCACGCTGTGGTACAGGTCGCCCGAACTGCTTCTCGGCGCGGACAAGTACGGCCCGGAGATCGACATGTGGAGCATCGGGTGCATCTTCGGCGAGCTGCTCACCAAGGAACCACTGCTACAGGGCAAGAATGAGGTCGATCAGGTATCCAAGATATTCGATCTGACAGGCCCGCCGAATGCGCAGACCTGGCCTGGGTTCCGGTCGCTGCCGAACGCCAAATCTCTCCGTCTGCCTTCATCTTCATCATCGGCTACATCATCCGGGAAAACGCCTCTTCTCCCACGTTCCAGATTCCCGTACCTCACAAACGCAGGCCTATCTCTACTTTCAAGCCTACTAGCCTTGAACCCAACTTCGCGCCCAACAGCACAGCAGTGCCTCTCACACGCATATTTTAAAGAAGACCCGCGCCCGAAACCGCGCGAGATGTTCCCGACATTCCCGTCAAAGGCGGGCATGGAGAAGCGGCGACGGCATCACACGCCCGAAGCGCCGAAGCGAGGGCAGGAGGCGCCGCAGCTGGATTTTGCGGGTGTGTTCGGTGGTGCGCCGGGTGGGGATACCGGGGAGGCGGGTGCTGGGTTTGCGCTTAGGTTGGGATGAAATGTCAAGACTACTTTTCATATACCAGGTGACTAAAACTTGGAGCTCAATGACGACTATGTGCACTATTATTATTGGAGATTTACGAGAGATAATTAGGTACTATGGCCATACAAGACAGTTTATGGGCGACGTCCAAAAACGAAATCGCTGCATTTGTTCCTGCTCAAGTGCTTAAGGATACAGGTCAGGGATACAAATAACTACGCAGTTTTCGACGCGTTGAATCATAAAGTGGACATTCACACATAACGCAAACGCAAATTGAATAAGGATCGGGAAGGGGGGTTGGGGACGGGGTTATGGGAATATCGGAACATGGGAATCATCAACGAAACTGTTCCGACTGCACACCAAGCCCCGGAAGATATTCATCACTGTCACTCTCACCCATCTGCCCGAACTGCAGGGTCCGTGGTGGCGGGATCCCTGGCAATGTGCGCGGTCTATTACTCGATCTCTGCTGATGAGGACAAGGAACGTGGCGGACGGTGCCTTCACTGCTCGAGGCTGCTTTAATGGCGGGCAGGTCATCACCTCGATCCGGGAAGTGGCTGCTCGTTTTGCCGTCCACCAGGTAATATTCGTCCTTGAAGGGATTGTCGAAGGAACATTCGCCGTCGTTGACGGGTGACCATGGGCCATTGGATTCAGAGGTTGGCGATGTGACTCCAGCGGATGTGGTGCCGTCTGAGCGGAAGTGGCTTGAATATTCGGATTCGCTGAATAGGGATGCGAGGGTTTCTTGCTCGGAGGAGTGTGAGGTGCGGTTTCCGGCCGGGATGCTTTGTGCAAATGAACGCCATGGAGGAGGGACTCTCTCGCCTAGCTCAGAGGGCTCGGTTCTGACGTCTGTTGACTGCTCATGGTGTTAGCATAGCATGTTCGGTGTCTCTTGATGGCTCGTCTCACCTCGCTCAGACTCATGTGGAGGCCGAAGGAATGGCGTGCCTCGGAATTTCTGTGCTGTGATTCATCTGTGACAGGCCCTCTGTATGGCACATATTCGCTCTCAGAAGGGCGCACGGCTGCAAGGACTTCCGAGGAGTAGGTGTCAGGATTATGCGAGTTCTCATTAACAGGAGGGGATTCATTGATTGTTCGGAGTGACTCGAAGGTTTGGTCTAGGTCGGAATGGTCTGTCATTGGAGAAATGACTGCGGTGTTGTGCTCAGTTGTGAGGCTATCCTGATTCTGGGTCTTCCACTGCTCCAGCATCTCATGATAGACTCCTGGAAATGCAATCTTGACTTCGGCAGAACAGTTTCGGGATACTAGCATTGTCGAGACGGCAGGTTGTGGGTGCGTGTTTAACTCTGGCTGGCTCGAAATGGTAGTTTGTCGTTCACGGTCAATTATTGGTCTGTCATTTGGCTCACAGACTCCTTCCTCTGGGTCCGGCGGGTTTTCAACACCATTGCTGAACGGCTTGTCTTGGAACTGGGTATCTTGCACATCTGAGATATCTCGCGCCGGCAGTACAATTGACTGAACGTCATCCAGCACCTGTGGTCTTATGCTTCGACTGCCGGAGAGATCCATGGACAACATAGCTACTTCCTGGTCTGTGGATGAAGTAAGGTGAGCAATCCCGAATCTCTCTCGGTGGACATCGACCTCCGGTACAACATAGTCCGGTCCCTGGTCCCATGCCATGGAAAGAGCATGCAACAAGCAAGGGTCTGGAGCACTGTTTGGGCTGGTGTCATATAGGTTTGGTTCATCGAAGAGTGCACTCACTGATTGAAGGTGGATTGGATCCTGACAGTATTGCGGGATCACAGTGCCGGTGTCGTCAAACATCTCCACGTTAATCGCAGGTGCAGAGCCAGCGATGGCGTTCACGGCGGAACCAACACTGCTGACTCTGCTACTATCTCGCTCAAGCGAGGACCAAGGCTCGCCAGCTCGACACAGATGAGCCCCAAAGACGAGATCCTCTTCGGTTGTGACTTCACGGTATTCCCTCGGCAGCTGCAGCTGGCTTTCTCCATGTACTGGCTGGCTTCCTTCCTCCAGTGCCTGGATTTCCTCGGTGGATGACATGGTTTGTTCTTTTGGCATCCTGCTTGCGCGTCTCTCACGGCCAAAGTCTCCTGGAGTTGGTGGTGGCAGGACGGCCGGAGAATCGACGCTGCTCCTGCTCTCACCGGAGGATCGACGACGCAACCATCCAGGCTTCAGGACCGACCAGCGAGAGCGTCGTTTCTTCAGAGGCATCTCTTCGGTCGTGACTGTGGCCCAGTAGTCCTTCATCTGGGCATCAGAAGAACTCTGTGCATCCCGGCGACGACGCTGTTCCTTGCTCACGAGGGACGAGTTGTGTTGCGGGTTCAGAGGCTCGTAGACGGGGTAGAGATCACGCTCTTTGCACAGAAGCAGAGGGGGCTGAGGCTGTGGACCGGGTGGGTCGGAGGTGATGCTTTCTTCTATTAGACGTGCGATTTATATATCAAAGAGTGGGCTTTTATCTTACCTGGTTCTCTTCCGGACCGATCTGAACGCCTTTGATAGAGAGGAAAACGCTGAACGACGCCGAGCCATGCGCCGAGAGTTCTGGGTTTGCTGGGTCTGGCTCTCCAGATCCATCGGTTCAAGAGGCAGGTGCAAATTTGTAAGATCAAAGGAAGCAAAGGAAGCTTTGGGGGCTTGTTGTGTTGAGGAGAACAAGGTGTGGGAGAAGAACGTGTGTAGGGACAGGAAGCAAGAAAAGGAAAAAGAATCATCGACAGGTGAAGTTCTATGTCTTGTTCACCTTCTTGCACTTTCTGCTCCTGATGTGGTGTTTTGTTCTTTGGGACCCAAAGGGGAAGGCGCCTCCCATGGTAAAATGGCGAAGACCGAACGCAACCCATGGAGCAGCAGCAACATCCCCATACAAAAGTAGGGGATCGTTGTTGGTACAAGCCATTACCGTTGTATCGACACACTTTTCTCTACTGTTCTATTCTTTAGGTCCAAGGATCAAGGAACCTCCCGTAGTAAAATAGCGGAGACTGAACTCAACTTAGGGTGCCGCAGATGTACTCCATACAGAATTCTGAAATTTCAGCAATACTGTGTTTTGTAAACAATAACTTCCAGGTCTAGATGAACATTTTGATATCCCGTCGCTCGATAGTATGAACGTTCTGTGAACATATAGTTGGCAGTCTATGTGGGTCCGGATCGGCGAGCTTCTTTTCCTCCATTGACGGTTTTCTCCTTCCCCCAGTCACCAACCAACCAACCGCCCGACTACACCAACCCTGTCTGTCCCTTTCTTGCCTTTCGTTACCCCTCCAACCTCATCCTATTCTTCTTTTCTCCTACATCCTTTTCTCACAATGGCCCCTACCAAGCAGCTCGGCCAGCAGCCAGAGGTAGTCTCGTTCGACGAGATCATCCAATCTGGTCAGCCACCCTATCACTGAACAACCTCACTCCCTACTGTGCTCAGATCTAATGCGGGCCCATCTATCTAGATCGCAAAAAGAAGAAGAATGAAGAACTTGCCAGCAAGCTGCTCGGCAAGAACCGACGGTCGAGCGCGCCGGGTCCAGGCAAAGCGCAGAACGCGAAAGGCAGCAAAGTGCAGAACGCAAAACCGGGCAGTCTAGCCAGCCGCATTGGCGTTGCAAAGGTATAGATCTCTTCAAAAACAGTGCACGCGACTTCACATCTAACCCGCTCGCTCCATCCAGCGCTCCGTATCAGCCAACTTCCGCCCAACCCAGAACAAGCCCGCCCCTGCCGCGCCATCAACACAATCACGAACTAAGCCTACCAGCACGCGTCGCCAGAAGGCAAATCAGATCCTCAACGCGCTGGGGTCATCAAATCCACAAGCCACCGTGCGGGGAAGTGGTAGCGGGCTGTCGATAAAGGGCGCGTCGGGCCCCTTCACGGTCGTGGGGGGTAACTTTGCGCCAGGGACCACCGCGGCCGATATCCAGGCTGCTATCGAGCCCACGTCGGGTCCCATGCAGAGCTGTCGGGTGGTGTCGCATCACCCTTCCGTCAAGGCTGAGCTGGTGTTTGCAGAGAAGTGGACGGCGGAGAATGTGGTTGCCAATTTCCATAACCAAAGGGTAAGGGCTGTGTCCGCGTACTATTATATAACTACTGTCGATGAAGTACTAACTAGTGATTCAGGCTGACGGCCGAGTGATCTCGATGACCCTCAAACCAACCGGCGCCAGTGCCGCTGCTCCGCAGGCGCACACTCCTTTTGACGCACTCCGAGAACAGGCCGATCGTGAGCGCCGGAATCGTCGGGCGACTCCCGCTGTGCAGAATGGCAG
Organism: Penicillium riverlandense; assembly: GCF_028828495.1. Lineage (NCBI taxonomy): Eukaryota > Fungi > Ascomycota > Eurotiomycetes > Eurotiales > Aspergillaceae > Penicillium > Penicillium riverlandense. The sequence continues at coordinate 259,980 of NW_026643201.1, forward strand.
TTGGGGATTCGGGGAGAAGGGCGAGCTACTCCAGCAGAAACCATCAGGGCTCTACAGTGACAAGATGGCAGTGGACAGTGCGAAACCGGGCAGACAGAACAGGTGGAGAAAGTAACGGGGGGTTCAACGGCAGATCATCTACGTATATCGAATTCGAGGGATCCAGGCAGAGTGTGAGGATGATGCACGAGAGCTGGATTCCTGCTATGTCATGACAATGTATGAATATTAATCGAACAGAACACCATGGGTTAGGCATTTATACTGCAGCAGTGTCAATTAATTCCTCAAATCACAGAATGTACTATACAATGTCATCCTAAGGACAACCCAAATCAAACCCCAGCTAAGCTCGGGATATAATCACGTGCCGGAGCTTCTGCGGAGCCGGACAACCTGCGCACCTCGACTTTCTTCCGCTCACAAAGAATGAATCCCGCGACAAAACGCGCAGCGTCGCGTATTCTGCGCACCCAAATACCGAACCCATGTCTCCGACGATATAACTCCACATTTGACCAGCGACAATGGTCCACACCACTGGCGCGCACCCTAGCTAGCGCGATGAAGGTATACCCGCAAAGCCACATCCACAGCTCTTATTTCTAACTGTCTATGTGTATATATAGGTCACAGGCCCGATCCCGATTGCAGCATTCATGCGCCAAGTCCTGACCTCCCCCGAGGGCGGATACTACACGACTCGCGAGGCCGTGTTCGGGAAAGGCGGTGACTTCGTCACGTCGCCGGAAATATCGCAGGTGTTTGGTGAGTTGATTGGCATATGGACGGTTGCGGAGTGGATGGCGCAAGGGAGGAGGCCGGATGGTGTGCAATTGGTGGAGATTGGGCCTGGGAAAGGGACGTTGATGGATGATATGTTAAGGGTGAGTTGAATTGAGTCGAGCCGGTGCGCTGAGTGATATTGAATTGTTCATGGTTGGATGATCATCTGGAAAGAAACGTATGGGACTTGAAAACTGACGGCTGAGAACAAACAGACATTTCGCAACTTTAAGAGCTTTGCGTCTACCGTCGAGGCTATTTATCTCGTCGAGGCGAGTGCTACCCTCAGGGAGATGCAGAAAAGGCTTCTTTGTGGAGATGAGGCTGTCATGGAGGAGACGGATATCGGGCATCGCAGCATGTGCAAGTACTTCCATGTACCAGTGATCTGGGTAGAGGATATTCGGCTGCTGCCACACGGTAGGTCGCGACATCAAACGGCACATAGCTTGAAGCATACATATTGATAATGTACAGAAGAGGGAAAGTCACCATTCATCTTCGCCCATGAGTTCTTCGACGCCCTCCCCATCCACGCCTTCGAGAGTGTTCCCCCTGCACCAGAAAACGCACAACAACCGGACCAACCTCGCGAGATCATGACTCCCACAGGCCCAGCAAAGCTGCACAGCCCGCCCAAGCACGCTAACATGCCCCAATGGCGGGAGCTGATGGTCACCCTGAACCCGAAAGCCATCGAGGAGAACATTGAAGGCGAGCCGGAGTTCCAATTAACGAAAGCAAAGGCCTCCACGCCGTCCTCGCTAGTTATCCCCGAGATCTCGGCGCGCTACCGGGCCCTTAAGGCGCACGCAGGCTCGACCATTGAAGTCAGCCCGGAGAGCCGCATCTACGCCGCGGACTTTGCACGACGGATTGGTGGCGGCACTGCTGCTGCTCCTCCTTTGCGGTCAACACAACCACCACCATCGACACCAGCAGGAACACCCAAAAAGACCCCTGCTGGCGCAGCCCTGATAATGGACTACGGGACCCAAAATACCATCCCGATCAACTCCCTACGCGGAATCCAGAACCACGCCAAAGTTCCCCCGCTCTCGTCTCCGGGACAGGTAGATGTGAGCGCGGATGTGGATTTCGTGTCGCTCGCCGAAGCGGCCATTGAGGCCAGTGATGGGGTTGAGGTGCATGGGCCGGTTGAGCAGGGCGACTTCCTCACGGCTATGGGGATTACCGAGCGGATGCAACAGTTGCTGCGTGGTGTTGGTGGGGATGAAGAGCACAGGAAGAATTTGGAGACTGGGTGGAAGAGGCTGGTTGAGAAGGGGGGTGGGTCCATGGGGCAGATCTATAAGGTTATGGCCATTGTGCCGGAGAATGGGGGGCGGAGGAGGCCTGTTGGGTTTGGCGGCGGTGTTGAGTGAGGCGTGAAGGTGAAGATATAGATTGTATGATATGGAAGAGAGATGGATGAACAATACATCATGACTATATATAGTAGGAACAGGACTATGCATTAGACCCAAACTAAGCGGTATGCAGCTCGAGGAAAAGCCTTTGAACGGCAGTTTCAAACTGTAGCGAAAGGAAGGTGTGGGAATGCATGAACAGCTATGCTGGCTTGAGACATATATTTAAATTCTGAAGTGTTTTTATCCAAAAACTTTGGTTGATTCAATATCCATCGGTTCATTACCTCGTGCGTCGGTCCACCTCGTTGTCTGCCCGACGGTCTCTAGTTAACCCTTCTAGCTGCTCTTGGAACTCCCTCGTAATCGACAAAACCTTCTTGAAGTGTTCTTTACGCAAGCTCCCACCCTGTCCATTGCTGCACGCGAGCGCATGGGCGCTGTTGACCAGGTTTCGGATCTGGCGGCCGTTGAGCTTTTGCTCTGAGCCGATCTCTTCGACCCAATCATCGATGTTCTCTCGGTTGGAAGGCGAGATGATGTTCTCGTTCTTCTCTTGGAGCTTGTTCAGGAAACTGCTGAAGACCTGCTTCTTCTGCGCTTTGGTGAGGTCCTCGTAGCGGATAGCGAGGTGGATACGCGACTGTACTGCGATATCGAGCGACGTGATTCGATTCGTGGTCAAAATCATGATTCCCTCGTAATACTCGAGAACACGCAGCAAGACGGAGACGAGAGCATTCCGATTCGGATCACCCGTGCTCATACGAGACTCGAGGAAAACGTCTGCCTCATCCACAAGGAGAATGGCCTCCCATGCGCCAGCGAGGTGAAACATACGCTCGAGATTATTTTCTGCCTTGGAGGCATTCAGGCCAATTTCAGCCACGCTGACGACCAGAAGCGGCTTCCCAGTAGCTTCAGCAATGGTCTCTGCCGTCAAGGTCTTTCCTACGCCCGGAGGCCCGTGAAGGAGAATGACGAGACCGCGACCCTTGCCCTCGATCACATCCATGTCGTTGCGGCTGCTTTTGGAATCATTTGTCTTGGTATGATTCTCCACCAGCGCCTTGATTATGTCTTTATATTCCCGGTGCAACTGCAGATCTGTGTCGAACGCCGTCTTGATCTTCACCGGCTCAACTCGTTGCACTGCGTCGACTTTGAACTGGCCCCAAATCTTTTGCTGGGTCGAGTAGCCCAGGACCCGCGGAGGGCACAGAAGGTATTTGTCCCTTTCCTGTTCTTTACTCGCGACGTCATAGCTCTCTGGTTTTTCAATGGGATCTTCCACTTCCACGCTGGTGTACCTTCCTAGCGGATAAGAGCCATTGCGAGATCCTGCGGGACGTTAGTCATTTACATTAGCAAGTGGAGATTGGATGTAACTCACCGTGCTGCAGGAAGGCGCCTGCGTCGACGATGAATTTACCCTTGACCTAGATATGGATTAGAAAGAGCTCTGGTCGGGTCCAGCAAAGCGTTTTACTCACAGCGACGGTCTTTACGTTATTGTCTTCTTTCGTTGTCGCGGTAATATTGTGTTCGTAGAATTCGTCTTCCTGCGAGGAACGTAGCGTGCGGTTGTCATGATCCTAAAGCAAAATATGGTCCATTAGCGACGGATTTGTCCTGCAGGTGTTCTTTGATAGGCCTCACATCTTGGACCAGCGACCTCGAAAGGCTCCCGCTTGCGAGTAAGACAACGTCATTATATTCAGACATCTGCTTGGAACCTTTCTCGACAGTGCACAATTCCATAAACTTTTCGCCTCGTTTTATTAATCTCTCCTGAAGCACTTCCAGCTGGCCGTCCTCCTCTTTGAGATAATTGATCGGGTAGCAGAAGAGGCTGCTGATGTCCTTTGTGCCACGGAAATGCTCAATGTCGAACTCGTAATAAGTTTTGACCTGTGATTTGCCGTTGTAATCGTAGCACCAGCACGGGATCGAAACTTTCCGTCGCTCATAGGGGTCGGGAGAGTATGGAACGTCGAATATCTGCGGGAGGTTCAAGAAAGGCTTCGCGAAGACTTTGGTCTTCGGCCGGAAGATGGTCCAGAGGAACTCGTAAGTGATGACGCCCGTATCCATGTTTGACTCGCGGGTCTTGAAGTAGGACTCCAGTTCCGCCGAGGCGCGGATGGAATTCATCATCTCGTCCAGGTCTTCGCGGGCCTGCTTCTTCTCCTCGTTGTCCCCTTCCTTCGGTCCTATCTCCGCCCTCAGCTCTTCCCAATAGTGCACCACAGCCTGAAAAGGACCGGGTATATAGACACTAGTGCCGTCGAAGCTTTGACCAGGATAATCTCCGATGACGCTCCTGAGCAGGTCACGTAGCCCCTGCGACTCGACATCTATCTCGGAATATGCGGGCTTAGTCTTCTCATTCATTCTCATCACAGTCCGGAATATAAAAGCAATATCCTGGGTTTTATCGCCCTTTGCCGTGGGAGCATCGACGTCCTGATCGACATTGCGGCCTTGCTGTTCGTTCCAGCTGCTTATAACGTTGCGCACTCGTGTTTTCTTCTTGGTCTGTTGAGCGTTAGGTTTTCGCAAGTTCTAGACTGCAGACGACTCATTGATTCTCGAGTCCACATTGGGATAGCAGCGTATGTACCTTATCTTCCTGTTTCTCTTCTGCCTCGTTTTGGTCCGCAGCCCCGTTTGTCTTTGTCTCAGCGGTTGCATCGCCATCTTGAGCTGTCGTACTACTTGAGTCAGTCTCCGGCGGGTCTTTGGTTGGTAGTGTTGAGATGTTGGCCTCCTCGAATAGTCAGCCTCTGGGCGATTAGGAGTGTACCGTTTGACGTACCGTTGCGGCGGAGGAGCTAATCACTCGCTCAAGATCAGTAATCCGTTGCTCAAGAAGAGCCATGTACTTCTGCTCCTTCTGTTTTATTATATCACCAATTCCATCATCGGACGGAGCCTGAACAAGCAGTCAGTAGGCCCAGTCATCTTCAGGATGAGTATACACACGCCAGCATCTCCGGTAGGTTGTTCTTGTGCCATTGCCCCTTAATTGTGCTCAGTCGCAGGCAGGTAGTTAAAGCCTGACGAGGAAAGCAAAAAGCACTTACGGAGTTTACCGGAAACTCTGAGCAAAGTATGTAATAGACAAGGAGGTAATGGAGCAAAATAAAGCAGAAGCCCACAGCCTGACAAGGGCTCTCCCCCATCTCAGTACATAAAAGGGAATCACCGGTTCTTGCATATCTTACCGATATTACGGACCCGCGCTGCGCGCTAGATATGCAGAGACCGGTTAGTAAACTAGTTAGTTAGGTTAACTAACTTACTTTAGTTAACCATGGTAATTTAATCATCACGGTGTGTTCATGCCGATGAACATTGGCCCCCTGCACTGCCACCACCAAGACCGCCATTAGCCTGTGTGGGTGTAGACTGTCGCTTTTGACAGTAGCATTGACAGGCTAGAGAGCCACGGCTATTGTCAGCCATGTCTGTGGGGCTGAACGCCGAACGTGATTGGGCTCTGCTCAACTGGGCCTAATCATCGGGCAGCAAATAGTTAGTTTTTGCGAAAAATGAAATCCATCGTCATCCGTATGCACATGTACATATCGGCATGAGTCATGACATGGCCGTAAGAAAACCCCGCGCATCTCAAACCACATCCAACAGGCGATTACCCGATTCAGCTTTTAGCTCCGGAGGACACCGAAGCCCGTTAGAACATCCTAGCGAACAATGAGCGCTTCTGAATGAAGCCGTCAAGTGCGGATCAAGAGAGGGTGGAGCCCCGACGCCCGACGGGCCGTCCCTGTGTAATACTAGCTTGAATCTTACGTGGGAGGTCCAGACTTGGGGCGGCGCAGTAGTGCTTAGTTTAGAAGTCAGGCTTGCCGATCTACCAGAGTGTTGTCGGTAGACGGAGCAGATAGATAACCTACTAATTCCGAGGAATTCTTGACGGACAACCGCTAGCCAGGTGCTCGATACTAGGCGACAGAGGAGCCCGCCCTCTTTTTAAAAAGAAAAGGGTGGCCAGAAATTCCGGTTCAGCCGCAGTTCTCCGAAATCCGGTTGGAGATGATGGCGTTGGACAATTCAGTCACGGAGCCAAAATGGTTTCAAAGAGGGAAAGCAAACAATGAGTGAGTGGCCGGGTGCTGTTGGTTTCAGTATCTTGAAAGTCAAAGATTGCTATGTGGAAACACAAAAACTTGAGACTAAGAGTACTTATTCCCTTCTCATAGCAAGCTTCTGAGATCACACCAAGACGTGAGCTCTCAGTATGAAAGTTTCAAGGAGAGGGTTCGCAGCATCGTAGGCCGAAGGAATGTCGACGGCCAAGTTAAGCACTCCAAAGAAGAAATCGAACAGCAACTCCGGGAATTGGACTCCCGTGAGCTGAAAGAGCTCGGCGACAGCAACCTGCGGGACTCGAAATCTGCGAGAGTTTCCTATCTGGAAGAGCGGTCCAAGGGCGCAAAAAACTTCGGGAGTGGTCTCCAGAAGTTTCTCACTAGCTTTTCCAACTACCTTGCGGCGTATTCGGGGATCGTAGAAGTGGTCAAACAGGCGGGCCAACCGTATGGACAGGTAGCATACGGTGCTCTTTCTCTGCTTCTAATTGTATGATCCCTTGCCATCCTCACAGTTTTCTGCAAATGCTCACTAGTTAGGTTGCCGTAAACAAATCCGCAAATGAGGACAAGATTGCAAGCGCTCTGGATGACCTCTGCAGGTGGTATCCACGGCTTAACGATTTGACTGATATCTACCCGGAACCAAGGCTGGAAGCATGCGTTGCTGAGGTCTATAAAGGCGGAATAATGTTCGCACAAAGTTCGGTTACGTACTATACAAGCTCATCCGGTGAGGTCGTTGTTTCATCCTGATTTTAGTCCTCTTCAGGCTGACTTGCTGTGAATGTTTAGTTCGGTTTGTAATGTCCGTCAAGTCCTCAAAGGCGGAACTGGATGCTGCCATTGCAGCTATACAACAGTCGCTCGCGGAGGTGAACTTCGAAAGTAGGATTCTACTTCACAAATCAGTCAGGTCAATAAGCGACCGAAACGATGAATTACTGAGAGGCAACGAAGAGTTAAAGCAAGGCAATGAAGAACTAAAACGGCAAATCGAGCAGTTGCAGTACAGAAACGATGAGCTGAGGAAAGAAGTTCAGAGTATGCAACAAAGCCCTCTACAACGCTATGATTAGTAACATGAAAACCCAGCACTCTACCAAAAAGCATCGAATAAGCAGAGAGAAGAAGACTGGGAGAATCTTGAGCGCTTCAGGAGGCTCCTGGGCGTGCCGAGCATAGACCTTTCTCCAGAGGTCGACGTTCTTTTCTGCCAAAGGACCTTGGAGAAGGCTTTTCAGAAAGGAGACCTCACTCCCAGACTTGCCAACTCATTCACACGGATGACCCTCAATCTTCTTGAAGAGGACGATGTGTACAATCAATGGATGAGCACCTCTCACTCTGCCCTCTTCCTGATAAGCGGCAGGACAAAACCCGAGTCCCGCGATGGGCACAACACTTGCTCCTGGCTGTCTATGGCTTGTGTCCTTGTGGCTGAAAATTTACGCGCAGACGATAGCTTCACGCTGTTCTATTCATGCCATCCCAATCTCCGTGCCGACGACTTTGTCCCATGGCAGGCGCCACTCTCGACGCTGACATACCAGGCGCTAACCCACAGACCGGAGGTGCTTCGGCACGACAACCAACATCTCCGATCTCTGGTACGCGAGTGGCAGGAAGAGAGCTACGATCGGAAGAAGCTGAGCATGATGGTTCAAACGCTGCGCGAATGTCTCGCGAACGCTACTGTCGACCCTCAGAAGCCGCTGTACATCATACTCGACAGGGTGGATCTCTGTGATGGCTCGAAAGGTCTGAAACACCATTTGCTGAAGCAGTTGGTGAGTTTGGTTAGCGACAATTCTTTATTTGTGAAGGTGATGCTCGTGGTTGACTCGAACTTGTGGGAGGGCCTGGATGATGTGTTTGACGATTTAAAGAATGGAGCGAAAGGCCGCCTGCTCGGTAAGCTGGGATGGCATCAGAGGGAACATACTCGGTATTTACCCTCTCCTGAGTGGCTGTAATGGTTTCTGCTAGATGGATTTGTCCGTAGGACTCAAAATTCCAATCGGCGAACCGTCCAAGTGCCTCTGTTCCTGTTGCGAAAGATGTACTGTACATACCGTCTAACACCCTTTGCTAAATGTATCCTAACCACCAAAGGCCATGGGTATATATCCTTCCAACCAGCGCACTTGCATTGTTGTCTGATACTAGGAATACGGACGCTGCCTCGAACACATGCTATTGTACTTTCTGTGCATGTTGTCGCCAAGGTCGAGCAGCATAACCTAGGAACATATTCTGTTCGAGTCGGGTCTCGAACTCCTCATCACTGGAACAACGGCCGCTCTTGAAAGTATCGAAGGATAGGTAGTAAGGCACGTCGATGTAATTACCTTACTAGTGGTAGCTCGCAAGGAGATAATGTGGGAATTATTTCTGTGTACTTGGAGCGTTCCTTGATTTACTGCCATACAGTTCGTTTCTTAGTCCTCTTTTTTTCCTAGTGCGGAACCTAAGATCGATAAAAGTAGTTCAATGCGTCTGTATCAAGGTGGTATCGTCCAGTTATTATTTCTAACCTGCATCATTTCATAAAAAAATGGTATCATATCATGTCTCCAGCCACACACAGTTGTGACCTAACTCAGCAAAACCAAGCGTCCGCGATGAGGGTTCCAAATTATCAATACTCCCTCCAAATATCCTCCACATAAGCCTCCGTCAACCGCTCATCATTCCCATACTTCTCCTGCCACTGTACAAACCCGCCCTCGAGCACATAAACCTGCTGCTTATGGCTCTCCTCAGACCCGTAGACCCGTTCTCGCTCCCGCGCATATCGCAGCGCCGCTGACGGCCCGCGCTGTTGGCTGAGCGCGCAGTGGAATACGACCTTCTCTTTGTCTTTCAGGGTGCGCACGAGCTCGGGCATGCGAGTGTCGAGGCTCGAGCTGGGGACCCATGTTGAGGTGTGGATGTGGCCGCCGATATGGTCTGTAAGGGTAGGTTTTCTTGCATCAGCATAGAATTTGGTGGATGTGAGTGTTGTATGTAGTACCTGAGTCCCGGACGTCGATGATGGCTAGTTTGGTGGGCGTGCTGGTTGAGAGGAGGAGCGCAGAGAGAGAATCGCGATTCATTCGAGGGAGGGTTCCGATTGTTATGGAGGACATATTTGCAGAGAGATTGTGGAAAGTAGGTGCGATTGGGTTCAAGGTTGGTTATAGTTGGGCCCAAATGCTCCCGGTGAGCAGAGTGTCACGTGCCACGCTTCTTTGATTGATTTTCCGCGCTGCCTTCCGCTCTCTCCATTGCCCTCGACCCGCGCCTGGCCACCTTCCAATTGCTGTTGCAAATTACAGATTTGCGTACCTCGAACAAGCACTCCCACATTCCGGTACATCTGTCGAATCAGAAGAAAAGAAATGGAGGCCCGCGCCTTGGCTCGCAGCCTTCGCGCCAGACCGAGCCCATGGCTGCTCACTTCCAGACAACAAGGCAACCTGCCACAGTATTTCATCCACGGCCCGACAGCCTGTGCAGGCCGATTCAATTCCACGACCTCCTCATCCTCCATGCCGCCACCACCAAAGAAGTCTGCCTTTTCCCCGAAAGACAACACCGCAACCCCGACCCCGACAACATCCACAACACAGACATCGGAACCTCCCGCCGACCAAGGCACCAGCCAACCTCCCTCAACCGCAGAAGGAAATCCAGTCAAGCTATCCGACGACTTCGACAACATCCTCAGCGGTCTGAACCTCTCCGGCCAAGCGCCCAAGCGCAGACTCAACCCAGTCGCCAACCTCCGCTCGGTCTTCCCCAAGTCGACATCCGCGACCAAGACCAACACAAGCGGCCACGCAAGCCAGCGGTTGTTCAATCCCTCTCATCAGGACATGGTTATGCCTCGGAAGGTTGACCTGAAGCTGGGCCCCACGCTGGGTCGCCAGGTACACGTCGAGCCTGAGCGCGGCCGCGACCTAGCGGCTGCTATTCGGATCCTGGGCTCGACTTGCAAGTCCAATCAGGTGAAGCAGCAGGCTACACGGCAGAAGTTCCATGTGCGGAGGGGACAGATGAAAAAGGAGTTGCGGAGGCAGCGGTGGCGGAAGCTTTTCAAGTTTTCGTTTCAGGAGACTGTTAAGAAGATTCAGCGCATGCAGATGCAGGGGTGGTAGGATTTGAGCATGTTGTTATACATATAGGATAGGCTAGGGATGTACTGTGTACTATGTGCTTTCTTTTCTTTTGTTGTGGTTTCTTTGCCTAGAATGGGGTTCTTGTTTCTTTCATGGTTGTACAACTACCTGTCGAGCTAGAAAATTACATCAAATACAAGGACACCTCAGAACTCATCTCTCAAAACTGAAAGAGTCTATCTTCTTTCGTCGAATCCTAGCCTCTGTTTGATGCAATTCGTTAACCAACGACCTCAAACTCCAACACTTCAAGTACGAAATTAACTTCGTGCCTCTATATTTGTATTAACATCGCGGGAGTAAAATCCTACGCTCAACGCTAATTGAAAGTAAATCGGGCGCCGAAAATGGCTACCTTAGACGCCATTTGTATACGTCGCACCAAGCCAATGGACGCTAGAAGTGTGGGATGACTACGTTGCGACATCGAAGGCCACGAGCCTCGCGCAACCATTCAATGCCATCCGTCGCTGTCGACAACCGGCAATGGAGTCACCATTCAGAATGAAAATATCCTGATCATGGAGACCTTGAAGCGTGCTACCGAGAATGTTTAGAATCGACGGACATGCCGAAGCAATTGCTGAATGAAGATCTGTCGTCGTGGTAATATATTGATCAGTTTGAGTATGACACCAGGCATTCGTATTGAGGACCATCATGGAGATGATCATATTGATAAGTTCTGATATCCGGTTCTACAATTTTCCTTTCCACATCATCTTCAGAACGATGTCTAATGTGGTGTTCATAACACAGCACATTGGTGACATTGCACAAATGCGTAAAAGTATGCGTACACTCCATATATGGCACCACTGATCTCTCACGGCAGCTCGTGGGGATTGTATTGAGCTGATAATTCTGACCGCGCACTCTTAGCTGAAAGTTCTCCCGCCTGGGAATCTTTCACTGACAACTCTGTCGACGCAATCTGGGCTGGAAGTTCTCCGGCCCGAGAGTTCTGCACAGGTAGATGTGCCTGGTGCTCTGAGACCTCTGATATCCCCTCTGATGGATTTCCGCCCATGGGATCTGCATTTCTCTTACGCCTGCGACTAATATACCAAAATGCCGCCGCCGCAAGCAGAGCCAAACCAACCACCACACCAACCACCGGGCCCGCGATCCAGGCTTTCGAGGACGAGCGATGTTTTGAGGTCGTTGCGGCGTTTGTTGTTGTCGTTGGCGTAGACGTTGATGTCACAGTCTGACGGGGGGACGCGTTGGTCGCGGCGGTCACGGTGGGAAGCTTCCCCAAGCCCGATGCCACGGTCAAGGTGTTATACTTCAAGTTGAACGAAGATATGGAGATGCTCGTGGACCACGCCGAGGAGGTGGCATTCAGGCCACTGGATATCCACGTGCTCGTCGAGGCGTAGCAGGAGGCGCCTAGCGTAGACGAGGTGAGGTTGCAGTCCAAAGTCCCAGTAACGATATAGATAGTGCTGTTGTAATAGCTGGTGATGTCGTAATGAAAGTCCTGGAAGGACGGACCGGTCGTGAGGGTCTGGGGCAAGATATAACCGGAAGAGAGACATTGGTTGGTCGCGCTGGACCGGCAGTCAATCTCGATTGTGGTGGCTGAGGCGCCGGCACTCACGACACTACCTTCCACGTAGTCCAAGTTCATGCTAATCAGGGCCGGGAAGATTATGTCCACCTCAGTTGACTGGGCCGTTGTGCCCGCCACCATCGGTATCATTGAGGCCACGGCCAGGGCCACGGCCGTACGGAGGATACCGTGAAGGCTCATCGGGTCATGAGAATGAAGAGCGACAGAGGACATTTAGGGGATTGTCCTTTTTTCTAAAAGTTCCGACTCTTAACCCTAGCGCAAGACTACAGGGCTGGCCGCCTGACGGCTTGTTAGTCCTTAGGTAGCGCGAGAAGAGGGGGCATGGGAAGTCTATCATTGTTATGATTGGATCGCAGTAGCGGTGTTGCGCGGTGAAGTCTTTTACCGAACCTAGGTTGCGTCCAACGACCCTACGGATGTCCAAATCGCTTGGAGATGTCCTTGTAAATGTCGGTAAAAATATGTACTAAACGCAATCTTGAAGCAAAACTTTCGCAAATGAAGTACAATCTACACTCACAGTTCCCTTGTTATTGATCCTCCAAACTGAAAATTGCAAAAATTGGGCTGCCAGCTCAGCTCAGAGTGGGTACTGGACAAAAAGGGGGATGTGGGAATAGGTGGCGCGCGCATTGGGGCAAGTAACCTTTAGCGTGTGGATTGCGAATTATTTAGAATCGGCTGTGATTAGTTGCATGATTACTCCATACCCCCTCCTTTGTTAGCACTAAGTTCTTGAGCCTATCTTATGGCTTAATTTTTAAAAGTTAATCGTACGCTTGGCTCTATAGCTAAGACTTTTTTGGTAATCGGTACCAGCTGGGACTGTCGATCAGATCACCCATCTGGAAATGAGTGAGACACAAGGATTCTTGCGATCGACAATGAGCCAGCTCATCTGTCATGCATCAGCCCTGTCGCATATTCAACCGGGGCACCTAAAGTGACCGCAAATCACCGCGCAGGTTCAACGGCGGTAACCAAGACTACATTTACTCAACTCTCGAAACTCCGAAGGTCCCTAAGGCCGACCTCAAAATCATCAAAAATGAAGCTTTTATTTTTACCGGCGAGCCCGAAAATTGCGAGACATATAAGGTCTCGCTGCACTTGTGGCAGAAATCGACCCCGAGAACAGCAAAGCGAGGCACACCAGCGACGGGGTCGAGTTGGTTCTACTAAAGGAGCAGGTCTCATACTCGGATTTTCTACTAAAGAGTACCTCGGCCTCACCTTCTAAAGGCCAACTGGATTGAGGTATGATATCGTCTCCATAATAATAAATGCGTGTCACAGCTACAAGAACAGATGCATAGTAGACTTTTTCAATTTGCTATTGATGAAAACTCGCCCGTTGTCGGTGAAACAGCGGAAAATGTCGATATCCACGGAAAGGGTGAATTGATTTCAATAATCTGATTCGCTTACTCGATAGCTATACTTCCTTGATTTCCGTGTCCTTTTTGAGATCCTCACCCGACGGACTTCCCGGTCTTTGACTCACTTCACTCTCAAGCACTATAATTCCTTCATCTAGCACATTTCCTTCAAGAATGTCATCTGGAAGAACAGCCATAGCGATCTCGGCCTTCGCGTAAGGAAACCAGAAATTCAGTCCAAGGAAAATTAATGTACTTCCAGCAAATCCTAGAAGCCAACCAAAATTATACGGATAAACACCGACGCCAATGACAATATTTGAATTGACCGAATGCGTCAGGCCTGGGAGACTGGGTGCTATGCCTATTACAAAAGCTACCAGAGCACGGCAGTTGAACCCGTGAAAGTATCGATAAATACCCATTGGCTGATACAAAGCGACGCAGTCGTATCTCCGGTGCTTAACGATCCAGTAATCACATAGCATAATGGCAGCGATGGGTCCGAGGAAAATAGCGTAAGCGGACATGAAGTTGAGGAAATTGCCAGCTGAGGCAAGAATCTTCCAGGGAACTAATGCCCAGGCGAGTAGAGCACAAAGTACCTGACCGCGTCGAATATTGAGGAATAGGGGTGCAAGCGCGGTGAAGTCGTTCGCTGCTGCCAGCGAGTTCGCAGAGATATTAGACCCAAGTGCGGCAAGAGCAAAAGAAAAGGCCCCAAAGAATCGGCATGACCGATTGCTCCAGAGTGAGATAAGGACGTTGGGATCCCACGGGATGGACTCAGTATGGTACTTTGCCTGCCCGGCAGAGGAAACGGCGACGCCAATGAAAGCTATGAAGGTGAAGAATGCTGGGAGGAGGACGACGTATAATATATGCCACCGAGGGCTGACGCGAGAATATCTTGAAAAATCGGCTTGGTTGACGCTAAGAGTTGCGTAATTCCCAATGACTGAGGTGAGAGAGGACATCATGGCCCAGCCATATGACGATCCTGTCAGCCGACTCTTCTGGGAAAAGATGCGGCCTCCGTTTGAAGTGCTGACAAAGGCCCAAATTAGCATGGCAACCCATGCAGTGGGAACAATAATCGATTTCACAAGGAACAGCCAGCGCAGCTTGTTGGGGTGGATGAGTAGAAAGGGTATTTGAAGCAGCCAAAAGATTAGAAATCCCACCATGCCTTGGGTCGTGATGCCCTCATGCTCTGGGAGCGTATTCGGGATTTCCAAAAAGCTCGGCCAGATAGCTCCTATCATGACAGCAACGGAATTCCCTCCATTCACCACTTGAGTTGCAAACCAAAATACGGCAAGAATCAACCTTGAAATGACAGGAATATAAGACCCCCAGAAGCCCCAGCTGGCACGTGCGATGACGGGGAAAGAGACATGGTAGATGGAGCCAATAGCTCCATTCATGGATATCACAATTGAGAGGATGAAAAAGCCCAGGGCAACCATCCCCAGAGACTCTTTCCAGGAGAGCCCGATAGCTATGATGCCGCTTGCCATTTGCCAGTTCGCAACGGAGAAGCTGTCTGAAACCCAGTAACCAATAAAGCTGAGAACTGTCCATTTTCGCATATCAGAAGGCACGGGATCGAGATCTTTGCTCGTCCATCTCCCATCACCACGTATAAAGCTGGACTGAGTCTGCGGTACCCGCAACCCGGGCCAGCGAAACTGTAATCTCATAGTAGCCGAGGTAAAGGTGCAAAATGAACAGCATAAGACTGCAAATTGTCAAGGAACTCTTCTGTAGGATACATTATAGGCATGATATATGAGAAACATTGCTTTGTACTAAGAGATGACTATACGCAAGTCTGATGGCTTTGGCTGACAAGATAAGTCGGTGTAATCTTATCAGGGCTATCAAAATTGTTGCATCTTATCAAGCAAACCTTCCGATACAATTAAATTACTCCTGAACGCCGATTGGGCAGATGTTGAAAGGAACTCCCCCTTGGAGCCAATAAGCGTACACACTAGCTGTGCGTCGGTGATTTTCCCACTCAGGGGTTTCCAGCTTATCTACCCGCTCCACCCCCGCCTTCCTGCTGCTCTGGGCAAGCCGGAGAAGGCCTATCTTTCTTGTTGTATCGGCGAACGCCGCTGTTGTTAGTCTAATGGGAGGCCAACTCATAGACAATAGGAAAAGCAGTCTCATAGCAAGGTGATGGGAATGGTGCCTACCACATCGATATTTTCCCCCTTCACACACTCCATTCCATTGCAACTGCAGAGGCGATCCTCTCATGTCCTAGTATTCATTCTCATCATGACGGCGTTTGCCAATACCTCCGACAGTCTGGCCATGTCAAGCTTAACAGCGGAGCAGCTCGCTTCTGGAGCAGCCCGGTGTCTCGCCCTCCAACAATCAGGGCAGGAAACCCATTCGAAACGACCGTTCGCAGCCCTCTTGTTGGGTCCCGACAATGAAACTGTGTTGATGACGTCTCTATCGCTATCACATGTTCGACATGCTGAATGCGAACTGGCTCGCAATGCCGCAGATAATTATTCTTGGGACTACCTGGCCAAATGTACAATGATCTCAACGTGGGAACCATGTGCCATGTGTGCTGGAACCATCTACTGGGCCAATATCGGACGATTGGTTTACCTGGCCTCGGAAAAAGCATTGCATAAACTCACAGGACCTGGCAACTTGGAGAACCTGACCCTCGATCTGCCATGTCGGCAAGTTTTCGCTGCGGGGCAAACGGCCGTGGAGGTTATAGGCCCAGTAGTGACTGGAGGGTGGGAACAGAAGGTAGTGGAAAATGCTGCACGATATTGGGCGAAAAATACTTAAA
The DNA here is from genome assembly GCF_028828495.1 of Penicillium riverlandense. Lineage (NCBI taxonomy): Eukaryota > Fungi > Ascomycota > Eurotiomycetes > Eurotiales > Aspergillaceae > Penicillium > Penicillium riverlandense. The sequence continues at coordinate 276,199 of NW_026643201.1, forward strand.
GTACTGTAAGTATTTTGTCTTTACACAATATTTGCCAACTTTCACCGCACATGCTCACTGGACATGCAGCATGGCACTACATTTACGGTCGTGGCCTGGCTTGGGAGGGTTAGAACATATTCCTCGGGTTGGCATAGTTTTAGGTCCTTTCTCCATGCATGTGTTGATCGTGAAGAGCTAGGCTAAGTGCATGAGTGTCTCACATATCCTGTAGACTTACTCCTCTCTTTGCGCTTTGAGGGCAAATGTTAGAGGAGCTGTGTACTGTATACTCCTGCTTTGTAAAGGGAACGAGTCATAATCACAGGTTATTATCGTATATTCCGAGGAATTATGTAGTACGGAAATCAGAGCAGATCTTCACTTTACTAAGTGCGACTCAGGTGATGCATGCTATATCAAGGGAGCGCTCGATGCCTTGGATGTTGAGCCGATTGACCATGGCATTCGCTTGATCGATCAACATCAAACCGTACCCGCTGCTTCATGCTAATCGGCTTCTCGATCATATTCGGCGGGATTGTTGAATCAGGGTCCTGGCTATAGAGGAAAAACGCGTAACGATGAGGCGCGACACCTTATGTACCAGGATAGTTTTAGAATACTAAGAAACCACCTGTTAGCTACCTCAGCCGGCCATCCTAAGTTGACTTCCCCTAACCTGGTTACGCTCATCAAGGTTCAAAACCTGGCAGATAAAACATTTTTTTCCCGTTTTATTCAGCGGCCACTTCACTTTGATATGTCATCTATTTTTCCTGTGCTTGACACAGACTGATAACTGGCTGCCATATTCTCCATGCGTATTAAAACTGATATTATATAAGTTAGGTGTTTTGATATGAGGATAATAGATGTTCCTATCCAATTTATTGAATTATCAAGATACATACATAGTTACTGCAACCTAGTAATTCATACAATGGTATCCCCCCCGAGTAGGTCAATAAAATCGAAGTCATCGGCACTCCAGGGCGAGTTATCCGGAAGAAGATCAAGAGGAAACGGATAGGCTAAGAGACTTGGACTGAGCTGTGGGCCGTTCCCTCTATCTCCACTTCCCTTTTGCGAGGGTGAGGTAGAATTGCCGTAAGCATATTCGCTACCCCTCTCAAATCTTTCCTTTGCAAGAAGAACAACATTTAACAGAACATTGGAACTCATGTGAGATCGGACGTCTGGGGTTTTCGACGATAACAAGCTCGAAAGAGAACCATTATGGTTGCTGCTGCTGCCATCGAGATGGCAGATGTATTCAACAATGTCACAGACGCGTGAAAAATGATCGTCTTTAAAAACGGAACACGACTTAAGAAAGGTCAATGCCTGCCTAATCGCATTATCCGTGTTGAGATCATGAGAATGAGTGTTTGGAGACAGCTTGGTAAATTTCAAGAGAGAAAAGACTGCGTAGGTCAATGAGAGCTTTTCGAAGATGGTCCAGCACCGGGAGAGCTTAGAAAATGACGGTTCTGGGGCCAAATTTGCTGGAACTGGCGTTGATTTTGCTGGTGACAGGGCAGCACACCAGGTCTGGATCAGACGGATGGATGTTTTGTAGGCTTCCGAGAAGTAAAAATGGGATCGTCGATCAGGCAATGGCGGAGATGAAAAAGTATGATTCTTGGCCGTCAAGTTGTACGCGTAGAGGTGCAATTTGGTGCCCAAAAAAGACATTTTGGTAGTCAAGTCCCACGACTCCCACTTTGTAGTTTCCAGAGAGTTCAGGTCGGCTTCAAATGACTCAATTATAGGCATTGGGTCTGGAAGAAGTCCATCTGAAGCACCTTCATAATGGCCTAGTATTCCGGAGAAAGAGAAGGATCTGTAGGCAACCTGTAGCAAGTCTCTGATTGACGCTGGGAGAGAGGTGGACGATGCCCCCAAAGAATGGAGAATGGTGTGGTCTAGCTTTAGAGTGGATGGTATCCCCAGATGACAACTGAGACTAAAAGAGCTTCAGTTTCAGAAGATTTCTAATGATTCGCAGATAAGAAGCGAGCCTTACTTTTGATTGATGATGAAACACGCAACCCAGGTCTTTTTGCGCATTAATATTTGTTCTTCGCTGAGATGAGTACCGTAAATGGATCCTGCGAGATTTCCAGGGCGATGAAGACCCATCTTCAAAGCTGTGTGAGTGGCACTCCCACAGTATATCCAGGACGGATCGGTCGCCATTGCACAAAACGGCTGGGGCCAGCAACATAAAATGAGCAAAGCGTGAATCAAAGATAATGATGAAGCCTGTGGTTTGGTGATTTCGATACCAGCTAGCCGTCGGACAGGTCCGATGAGCTGAAGGTGCAGATCTTGATGCCCCTCAGAACTGCCTGAGGCAATAGCAACGACGGCCCAGAAGAGTAATGGGCATGATGTGCAGTTATGAATAGTCGCCATCAGATCTGGCAGTAGTGGAAACCTCGGATGGTACTGGTGGTAGAATCTGCGCAACAGTGAGGTCAGCATACGTTTATTTGATAGCTCTGCGGGTTGGTAGAATACTCTACGAAAAGATCGCAAAATAGAGGTGGGCTGACTTCAACCCCTTCCAACACTTGGTTGTTGCTGAGGATCCCAGCATATAATAAGCTCGACCTGAGAGACTCTGCGTTAGGAAGATTCTCGCCTTCGTCTCGCGCCCTGTCTGCTGGCGGTTCTGCATTTGCGATGGACGACGTTGGCGACCCTTCCCGATCTGATGTCATAGTCTCTCGAATTTGACGGATTTCTTGTTCAAGGTTGTCTAGGCGTCTTGTTCATGTACAGTCACAATCGATGTACCGCTCAGTGTTTAGGATCAAACGCTACTCACTGTCTGCGTGCCGTTCTCCGAAACGACGGATCAACCGCACATGTTTTCCGGAATTTTTCGCAGCGAGAGCAGGGCCCAGGAAATTTCTCATTTCCATCGCATTTGAGCTGAACGCTAATTCAGCAATGGGATCTAGTCGTTGATAATAATGATTATCTTACTTTCATCTGTCTGCAATGCATGCACGCCATCCGGTTCCTACTATTGCGAGGCATTTTCAGGAGATTGATTCAGATGCCTGTGAGGTACTTGCCAAATCAGAACAGATAAAATGCAAAATGTTGACCATATAGATCTAGAGAAGAGACTGTCGTAGGTGGGTAAGTAATGGCAACGTCGGAGCCGAACACCCGGCTACTTATAGCAGTTACGCCTTCTGCAATCATGTGACCTGGTACGTCGCGTGTAGAGTTTTTCAGAACATGACGCTATCGCAACCACACCATCAGGGGAGAACGGCTAACGATCGTTTGAGACAGTCAACAGGATACCAGTGAGCCTGAATATTCTGAGATCGCGCAACGTCGAACTCCTATCTCTGCCTCTGACTGGAACGAATTGAGTTGAGTACCGTGTGCTTCCCTTTTGTCGCCTGGAACACTCTTGTCGTCTTGGAGCACTCTTGTCGTCTAGGATGTTATGGTCGTCTAGGATACACTGGCTAGGGGAGCTGCATACGACGTAAGGTTGTGAAAAGCCTCAGGAATAATAATAATGATGATGATGATGATGATGATGATAAAAAGTGGCACAGATCAGGCAAATTCACTTCTTTAACCCCCGTAGACCACACGGTTAGTAGACTATCGTCAGTTCCGACCTGCCATGTCACTGTGCATCTTGCCCGCTCCATTATGTACCCGCCATACGTGCCTGGACCCTTCGGGTACGCCAAATCCGTAAGACGGTATTTGGATGGTTTCAGTCGATTCACATTGTTGGGCGGGGGATTATTGCCAGACAATACGGCCAGGAATAAACATATCTACTATTCTTCACCAAGAGCGCATAATTATACCAACTATGTATTGCACCCGGATGAGGTAAAATCCATTGGTTGGCCTAGGATGTAATTGACCAAGGACTACTTTCTTAGGTCTCACCGGCAATTGTACCTGCTGCTACAGCCAGTACATAAAATCCGGGTGATCATCGCCAATCTCCTCAATCCCAAGACCCCGTTTGGCAGCTGCTTCTTCCGTATCCTGATTCGATAATTTTTCAGCATTTTTCCGCTTCAAATACACTTGAAAGAGAGGAGTGACCAGAGCTGCTGCAGCGGTACCTGCCAAAGCGAAACCTTTGCCTGGATAGTAGTTGGGCGGATCACCGAAGATTTCCACCTCCAAGACAGCGAACGCTTGTCCGAAGACCATAAGAAAGGCAAGTGCGCCGGCTCTGTTTCACCATCATCATCATACTGTTAGTATACCTAAACCAGATGCTATATATCCTGCCTACATACCTTTTCGTATATCCGATTACATTGGACGCCTGCCACGATTGAATGAGAACTACGGTAGGATATGTTCCCATACCAGTTAAGAAACAAGCGGCCAAAGAAAGCCCCTGTGACTTGCTCACAAACAACAGTAGCCATCCTAGGCTTGCAATGGAAAACGAAACAGCAAGAAAAACTCCCCGCTTTCTCAGCTTGTCTGAGGCATATGCAAAGGCAATGGTGGATATCGCTGTGGCGACATACACGGGGACAGTCAGAAGTTGTGTGGTGAAAGTGGTATACCCGAATGTTTTGACAATGAGAGGTAGGAAGCTGCTGAAGGCTGACAGACTGACGTTCATCATGCAATAAAAAAAGCCTGGCCAGAGGATGAGCAGGTATAAATGACTGGAGATCACTTCTTACAGTAAAACCAGATCTTGCGATCGGTCACGACAGCCTTGAGTAGGCCAAATTTGAATCCCGTGTGGGGAGTATTGAAAGCTTGTTTAGATCGTCGAACCGCTATCTGTTTCTCTTCTTCGGTGAAAAGCCATCGAATTCTTTCTGGGACAGGAGGGAGCAATAACATCACGAAAAATCCTGATCCAACAGACATCACTCCTAAAGAATGGAGCCAAATGGTCAGCTATGTGAGGGTTCTGCTTTCTAGGTCTTACCTTCAATAAGAAATATCCATCGCCATGCCAACCAGCCATTAAGATGGTTAAGGTGGAATTGGATTCCGTAGGCGATTATTCCATTCATACTGCCGGCTACTGCCATCATCGAAAAGAATATGGCCCGCCGGGTGGCCAATTCTTCCCGCTTGTACCAGAAGGTCAAATACAATGGCCCTGCCTGGAGAAAAGCCTCAAAGCAACCGACAATAATACGAAGGCCTGCAATTGTTTGCCAGTTTTGAGAAAGACATAATCTGCATCGCACTCACTGTTAAGGTTGGGGTTTGACAAGCGTGCCAAAACAAATTCACACTCACAGCGCTGTGCAAAGTCCCCATCCAATCATCGCCACTCCCAACTGAAATGGCGGTTCAATTTTCCGCACGAGAAGCTGTCCTAGAGGTTGGAGGGCGACGAAGCCAATGTAAAAGAAGGCTACGCATTGACTGTATTGAGAACCTGTCATTGCAAGCTCCGCGTTCATGCCCGCTACTGCTGCGTTGCCGACATCCCCTCGGTCCTATCATTCCTCGTGTTGAATCAGTAACTGTATTTTCTAAAGGGGCGAAATACTGTGGAAAGAAAAAGCTTACCATAGAAGCGAGGAAATACATCAACGACAGAAGAGGGAGAATTAGAAGGTCAGCCTTCCACACCAAACGACGCTCCGCTCTCATCTCATCTTCGGAAAGCTGCACTTGCTCATGCATTAAAAGCCCATTGGGCTTACGTGCAACATCCTCTTCATGGCTGGTATGCTCCTTGGCTGAAATTTCCATGGTATAACTGACCTTCTGGCTTAGACAACAGAAGAATTAGAATTAAGATCTTTTTTGGAGAGAGCCGTGAAACGACGAATGTGCTGCTTTTGTACCGTTTGCTCTAAGCATTTAAAGTATCTGATTAGGTGGAGACCCCGCGTATTTTGATATGGTTGCCAAGATTGGAAAGGAAGGATGGAAAGAATAGGCTTTCGCAAGTGATGTCGCTCCGAAGCCGAAGCGAATTTCGCTTATTCCATTTCGGGGAAATTCCCATCACATCTAGGAATATCATTGGGTAAACAAATTTGCGGTGTATTGAAAGCCAGTAGAAAACAAATACGCGATAAACTTCATTCATGCAGAAACCAATAACCACAGAGTGTATCCTTCCGTTTCTCATTTTTCACAATATAGCTGTAGCATTACAAGGGCTTGCCACACCTCCGGGAATATCCAGAGGCTGACTAACAAGGAAAAAAGACCATTTCTTTAGCCTTCTACATTCGCTAGACAGGTCTTCCAAGTTCCAGACCTCTCCAATTGGCATTCCCCAACCTGCCAAGAACACTTCGTGGAGAGAGTATGGCAATGTCGAGCCACTCGTGGACAGGGCAGGGGGCCACGCCTCATAGGCATTCGTATCGCCTGCAACCGCAGAAAATCCGGTCTTCCAATGCCAATCAGCCATTGCCAGAGAATTTTCGACACCGACAAACGTCCGAGAGGCACGAGCGGCGAGGGCACGCTTCTCGGTATCGCTTCGCTTGTTGTATTCCTCCGTCCAGCCCGAGCGGATAATAAGGATATCTCCTTGATGGAACTCAGTTCCCTGGGACTCAGAGCATTTCAAGAGATCATCGAGTGTGATCCGGTGCGTTTCGAGGGCATCGTAGTTGATGCCTTGCTCGGTAGCCCACGAGCGGTAGTCTAGCAGAACACCACGGCCGACAATTGTCTTTCTCGCGAGATCTGTCATCCCGTCCATGTTTTATATCAGTTCATTTGGAGATGGGATCATAGATATACCCACTTTGCACTCCACATCGCTCGTTGGCATTTGGTCCACTGATATCCTCTTGAGTTGCTCCATTGTAGAATAGTCGGCCCTCTCGATACCCAACATGCCTTAAACCATCCCAATGACTAGAACTTTGCGTGTTGATGTCCAACTCGTCGTCGTTACTGAGTGACTTAACGTTAAACCGATGACTGCACGGCTTCCTTTCTGGATTCATTGGCAGGAGCGGGACGTTGATCGGATGACTAGGATGTTTTCAGCCTGTGTAGATATTGACATTACCTCAGCAACTACTTACTTCAAACTGATTGCTTTACCGGTAGTGATCTCAGTCTTGGCCGCCAAAACAACCTCCTTTGTAAGGAGGTTCAACGTCCCTAGTTCATCGTCGGTTCCGTAGAGTCCCCAAGCTGAGAAAGGGGGATCCGATGGGCCGAGAGGCAGAGAGTGGAAATCCGGACGCTTCTGACCAGTCATAGTTAAACTGATAATTCATATGTGTTGTATATTGATGGCGTTAGAAGACAAGGCCACCCAGTGATACAGGGACTTTTATACTTAATTCCCTTCCTGAGAAGAGCAAATCCTTGCTAATCATCTTCCCTCTCCAAAAATTTAATTCTTTCATGTATCAAAGGTATACGAAGCATCAAAAGTTACAAGGGCCGACCAATCTCCGTACTTTGCGAAAATCGCTTCGCTAGCGACATCGGCTCCGATCCGAAATACTCTGTCTAGCCTGGTCATCTATATACTACGATTAGACAAAACGAAAAAAAAAAACACCAAACCGAATTTTTTTAAAGTATTCTTCAAAGAATACAAGAAATGTCCAAAGACGAACTTCGCATCTTCACGCCGATTGGCATGCTGGGCTATGGGTTCAGCGAGGCTATATTTTGGTCAACTATGGCTGAAGGAGTCGATGCTGTGATTCTAGACGCAGGCTCAACTGACAGTGGACCGTCCAAACTGGCTTTGGGGAAATCAACTGGTACGCGTCAGGCCTACGAACGAGACCTTGGTGTTTTGGTCGCGGGTTGTCATGTCTACCGAAAACCTCTTCTTATCGGTAAATCTTTTGTTAACCGTGGCTTTCTTTGCTTTTGGCCTTTGGATATGGTCTAACGTTTAGAGTACATACAGGTTCAGCAGGCGGAGATGGCTCCACAAGAGGCGTCGGCATGTTCGTCGACATAATCAAAGAAGTTATTCTAAAGGAAGGCTATCGAACTATGAAAGTCGTCAGCATCGAGGCGGAGATCAGCAAAAGCGTGATCCGAGACCACTACAAGAATGGTCTCATACACCCCTGCGGGAACGCGGTGCCGGAGTTGGAACCTCAAGATATCAATGATGCGACCCGGATCGTGGCCCAGATGGGCATTGAGCCGTGGCTGAAGGCCATGAGGGAACACCCGGATTTTGATATTATCGTCGGAGGCAGATCTTATGATCCTTCCCCGTACGCAGCATTCTGCGTATATCATGGAATCACAGATCTGGGAGTTGCTTACCACATGGGGAAGATCATGGAGTGCGGTGCTCTATGCTCGGTTCCCAAGAGCAGAGAAGCTCTGGCTATTGTGCGCAAAGACAGCTTCGATATCCGGGCCTTGGATCCTCCGTCCCGTTGCACGGCAGTCTCCGTGGCCTCCCACACTCTATACGAGAAGACGCGTCCAGATATTCTGACCGGGCCTGGGGGTGATCTTTATCTCGAGAATACTGAGTATGAAGAGCTTCCGGATCAACGAACAGTCCGTGTCCGCGGTGCCAAATTCGTTTCCGTCAAAGAAGGGGAATATACCATCAAGCTGGAGGCTGCACGGCAGAATGGCTATCACTCCATGTTCATTGGCGGGTTTACTGATCGCATCCTGATCAACCAAATTGACGACTTCTTATCGCGCGCCAAACGCGCCGTCCGAGAGTATTGCTCTTTTCCATTCGAGCTGGAGTTCCGTGTTTACGGCCGAAATGGCACCAGTGTCTGTGGGGAAGGTATCAGTGCTTTAGCCCAGCCCATAATGCCTAATGAGGTCGGAATTTGTGGCCATGCAAGGGCCAACACACAAGAAGAGGCTACTCACGTTGCTCACACGGCCCGAGTCTTCTGTATGCATGCCTCCTACTCCAATCAACGGGCTACGGCAGGAAATTTTGCACTGCCTTTTGCGCCGTTTGAAATCCCGTTGGGTCCGGTATGTGAGTTCTGCATCTATCACACGATGGTGGTCAACGACCCTACCGAGTCCTTTCCAATCCATGAGCAGCTTCTCCACGGAGAGAACACGGCGGCTGCAACTATACCGAAGGTCAAGATTGGAGCAGAATTGAATGAAAGAGAACCAAATCCGGCAACGGAGCAAAATGACACTCTCCATGAGGAATCTGTTGAACCTGTCAGTTGCTATACAGCAAATGGCTGTCAGTCAGTTTCGGTGCTGGGTAATATAACACCTCCAGCGCCCGGCCATATCTTCCTGGCCGATCTGGCCAAGGTTATCCGCAGTAAAAACGCGGGTCCATACGAGTTGACATTAGATGTGATGTTCCACGATATTGAATCTGTTACCAAAGTGAAGCAAACCAACATCCTCACTAGATCCACCATGGCGAACTTGTACGGAGTTCCTGAAGATGACGTCGTCGCTTGTCTCTGGTGGCACCCAGCTCTCGCGTTCAAAGCGACGATCAAGAGGCCGATGGTATGTGGCGGGTTTTTTGATAGAGACGCCCATGGAAGTGTACAACACATGCCTTTGATGCTACTCCAAATACCAGTGTAGGTCTCTGAAGGCGAGAGTGAGATATGTCGGAATTCCAGGATGGATCCATAAAAGTTATGCAAAGCTAAACTGCTTTTGCTTTTTGACATTCTTGGCATTGTGCGCTTATTTCGCTTACTATGCGTTCTGTACCATTAAAGAGATAGCTCGATTATATTCAGAATGCCAGACATCTTCTATCTTGTTGATTTTGACCACATCCCCACATTCCACGTCAGGTGATGAGTGGCCGATCATTACACCTACATTCGACAGATCTACGCTAAGGTATTGGCAGTGGGTCCGGAAAATAGTGATCGAGTGTGTATCGGTCAAGCCGATTTCGAGAATGACTGTATCCAAGGTCTAGAGAATAAGGCGCCAAACAACTGAAGACAGTTACATAGCTCGGCCTAACAGATTGGCCAGGGTCATGAGTTGCTTCAGTGAGCAGGTGAAAATAATTCTCGCTGCAGATCTGCGGGGGTCGACGGTATTAGGGAAATGCACGGACCTCAGACGCTGGTGGGGAATATGGTGAGATTTGGCTAATCCATCTCGACCAACAACCTTCACTTCCTCCAGCAGTGTGTCTGTTCATTTTGTTCATTTGGGCATTTGTGGGATTTTTTATTTTTATTTAATATTTTTTCTGTGGATGTGCTCAACTAGTCTCTGCTCTTCCCCACTAAACAAAACAGCGAGCGGTCAACAGAGGGGCCAACAGAGGAGCCAACACAGGAGCCGACGGGGGGGCAATAGAAGAACAAACAACGCGCAAACAGACAGAGTGCAAATCCCTCTGAATAGAGAGGTAGAGTGAGCATTGAGAACTCAACTGGCCATCCCACCCACTTTTCCCATCCACACGGTCAAGTCCGTGCATTTTTCCTAATACCCCAGGGCCCCCCAGGCCTTCGAGGAGAATCTTTTCAATTGAAGTTATGGACTCAGGCAACAACTGCCAAGCTCGACTTCTGATATGATCCCAACCTAAGTGCTAGTGGGCTGATTTCAACGGCTACGGCTTATCCGAGCATGGAATAGACCTACAAACAGCCGTTGCCTTGCTACAGTACCCTACAGATCCACGCCATGTAGATGCAGAAATAATTTTACTTATGATACTAGGGAACTCGTGTCTTTCCACTGATAACGAAATGTCACATGTGAAGATCCTCTCAAATCAGATTATCTCATATCCTATCCACACATATGGATCAATGCTCACAGGAGTCATATCCTCTCAAGAGGATCTACATGAATTGGCATCTCACAAAAAGTCTGGTTCTTTGAAAGGTGCACTTGGATCATGTATCCACTTAGGTAATTAAATATGAAACTAAGAATCTATAATTTGTCTTCTCTTATGATCAGTCTTTACTCAAGTCGAGGGTTGGTTTCTCGGCTCAAAACGTGCACGCAAATCAACTCAAATCAACTTCCCTACTTGTCATGTGTTAGTAGGCATGTTTTGTTTTAAGCGTAAGAATTGTGGCCTATGCTTACATTCTCGTGCTTCTTGTTTTGTGACAAATGTTGTCATGTGTCAGCAAACACAGGACCTTTTAAGCGATGTGACCAATGTTAGAAAGGCCCCCGCGAAGTCTATTGTGACACCGAAAACAGTATTCCTTTCTTGTCTTGTGTGGAAAGCTTCCCTTATTATCCTTCCTTTTCCCTTTCTCTTACCTCCGTGCCAAGACGGAGGTTTCCCCGCTTTTCCCTTGGCCTGGGGAAACCGGAGCCCTCTGGCACGAGTAATGTCCTTTTGCTGAGACACAGTTTAGGCGATAGTGGTTAGAGAATTCAGGGGGTTGGGCCCCCATGCAATATTTGCGTGCCGCTTGTGAATACACATGAATCTCAACATATCTCAACATGGGTATTACCTACGTATACCCGAGTGAGGACTGTAGTTCTCGGCTCTCCCACTTTCTTATCCGTGGGGTCCCCGGGAAATATATCTTTGGCTCCGAAGCTCTAGTCATGCGACATGATCAGGATCGTGTATGCATGGCAATCTTCTAATTTAACCGGAATGGTGGCGTTTTAGCCAAAGCATCGCGAGTGAAGCTGTTTACCCAGTCAGCCAGACGCATAGTTCGGTGGGTCACTTGGAGCATGAGCATTCTTATATAACGTCCATCTGCGCACCTCCCGAGAACCAAACGTCTCGACACGAAACATTGGCTCGAAACATTGGCATATTGTGCTGCTCACATCCGTTCGTACGCTCTCTTATTTGCATACAATTGTCACCTCACCGTATTGATAGCTCGTCATACACAAAGCTATAGCTACCACTATTCCCACCATGACGGAAGTCAAGGAACCAGTGGCCTCGGTCGAGGAGCACCCTCGTGTCGCCAACATGCAACCACCACAGTTCGAGCATGTCGACTGGACAAAGGACCCGTCTCTTCGCAAGCTCTACATATTCTGCATTTTCGGTCTTCTAGTTGCCTCTGCTACCACTGGTTATGATGGGTAAGTCGAAAGCGACAGAATATAAAATGTCCCACGTGGAAAAGGGCGCGTCTGCTGATCCGGCTTCTCTCTCGACCCTAGATCCCTTCTCAACCTCTTGCAGAATTACAACTACTGGGAGAAATATTTCGGCCACATTGGAAGTATTCATGCCACCGCTCACCAAGCCAGTATGCTTGGTCTCTTGACCAACATGTTCACTATCGGTTCTATTCTCTCTATGTTCATCGTGTGAGTCTCGTGTCAGAAGCCCAAGGTGGCCGCAGCCGGTTGGCTAACGCTTAAGTTCAGGCCGTGGGTCGTCGATCGATGGGGTCGCAAGCCCTGCATCATGGCTGGCTGCGCCTTCATGATCATCGGTTGTTTCATTAACACTTTCGCAAATGGCTACGGAAGTGAGTTGTGCTTGATGAGCGACGGTATATAATTGTGTTTGCCATCAGCTAACCGTCTCTAGTGTTCTGTGCTGGCCGTTTCATTCTTGGGTTTGGCAACTCGCTATCCCAGCTGGTCTCTCCAATGCTGTTGACCGAGATCGCCCACCCCCAGCACCGCGCTCCCCTAACCGCCGTGTACAACTGCCTGTGGAACTTCGGAAGTCTGAGTATGGGATACCTTACCCCCCTTCTTGCCTCCGCTAGAACCCGATCTAACTGCAACTAGTCTGCACTTTAATTGGCTATGGCCTCCAATTTGTTGAGAACGACTGGTCGTGGCGAGCTCTCACCATCTTTCAGGTTGTGCCCGCCGCCACTCAGATATGCTTCATCTGGTGTAAGTCCCGGATTACATCTTTCCTCGATAACATTTGGCTAACCACCTCACCAAGTTATTCCCGAGTCTCCGAGATGGCTGATCTCTAAGGACCGCAATGAGGAGGCCCTCAAGACCTTAGCTAAATACCACGCGAACGGTAACGAGAACAACTTGACCGTCCAATTCGAGTACCGGGAAATCAAGGAAACTCTCCGGATCGAGACGGAGGTTAGTCACAGCACGACATACATGGACTTCTTTAAGACGAAGGGCAACCGATGGAGGCTTGCTATTATCATATCCATTGGCATTATCTCCCAATACAGCGGCAACGCCGTTATCTCTAACTACGCGCATCTGATCTACCAAAGCTCTGGTGTTTCTGGGCAGCAAGCGCAGCTCGGGGTAAGGACAAAACTACATCCCTGCTACCCTGACCTTTCTCTAATTTGTCGCACTCTCTAACTCGCTTGTCTAGCTCCAAATCGGCAATACTCTCCTCAGCTTGATTGTGTCTATCAGTGCTGCCTTTTTGATCGACCGCGTGGGACGACGCCCCCTCTTCCTCACTTCTGTTTGCGGTATGTACCGCCTGACTGGATAAATGAGGGCAATATGAGATAACTGACATATATTCCTTATTACAGGCATGGTTATCTCCTTTACGCTCTGGACCGTTATGGCTGCTGAGTATGAGAATCGTAACGGGGCGAAACAGTTTGGTATCGCCCAGATTGTCTTCGTCTGGGTCTTCGGTATCTTCTACTCTATTGGCTTCTCAGGTCTACTTGTCGCCTATACCCTCGAGGTCCTACCTTATCATCTTCGTGCCAAGGGTGTTATGATCATGAATATTGCTGTACAGATCATCCTCGCCATTTCAGGCCAGACGAACAATATTGCTATTACGCAATTGCCAAAAACCTATTACTTCTGGATCTTCTATACGGTATGTTTTTTCTTGAAACCTTCTAACCTCTTTAATCCTTCTTCTCTAATATGCGTCGTATCTATAGTGTTGGGATGTACTTGAAGCGATTTGGGTTTACTTCGTCTTTCCTGAGACTAAAGGCCCTACTCTCGAGGAGGTCGCTTATATCTTCGATGGTGATGAGGCCGTGGCCCATATCGATCTGGAACAGACTGGGAAAGAGATCGAGATTCAGCAGATTGAGAACTCTGATGAGAGGCATGTCTAAGCCCGTAGTATAATTTACTGCTCTAGTAGCTTTCACTCTTGTTCTTCTACTAAAGTACCAAGTACTACGGGGGCGGCCGACGATTGACGTGTGTGGGGGGGGGTGGGTGGGTGCGACGCCCCGGGGAGAATATAATAGAATAATAAGGGGCTGGATGATCGCCAGAGCCAAGGGCTGCGGGCGATGCCGACTGTAATTACGCCGTACAAGGTATGAGACACCCCGCTCGAAAGCTCAGATGAAATGATGTTGGAGATTAAGCCGGTGGATCGTTGTACACGCGAGGTTCGCTTAGTGCAGATCAGTGTAAGACAGGATAGGGAAGCCACGGGGAAGAGGACAGGAGATGATCCTTGGAGGACACATGGGTCGGGGCCAATGAGAATGTGTCGTGCTGGCCACTACGTGTCTTCCCGAGAGTGGATTTACTGGGTTCCCTGGAACCAGGGAATCCGTTCCTGAATTTCACAGCCTAATGTCGCTCTCTATTCCCCCTGCAGCCTACATACAGGACTCCATTTGTTCTTTTACAGTGAATTGGAGCCTGCACGTGACTCAGAAGCCATGCCATTGTAAGACGGAGCGAGTGTTGTATTGTAAAATTATTATTATTATTAATCCTCCAGCTGTGCGCAGCCTCAGGCTGCATGAAGCCTCCGTGCAAGTTAAACAGAGTCATCTATGTACATGTAGTTTCGTCTCTCAGAGCTATGTCTCTCGGTTCGGCCCGTTGGTCGCCATGGCGAATTGGATGACAGATTTTACGACCTCCATGTTAGGAGTGCAGTTGTTTTTTGGGCCAAGGTCTTGTTCAGTATGTCCTTGGGATGGTGATCTCCCACCCAGTGCGAAAGATGTGTCTCGATATCGATTTCCCATTGCCGCTCTCCTCTCACCACGATGTGATTCCCATGGTTTGCAATCAAATAGAAAATGGTTTTGACAATTTCTGGTCCTTCTTGACATTAACAGACTCACTGGAGTGTGCAGGGATGGTGGCGGTACTTGGCTAAAGTCGATTTCAACACTCCCGACAAGTCACAATCCAAAGGGCAGTTGGTGAGACAGCAAATTCCTGCCCCCATGTTGTTTGGGCCTTAATGTTTTTTGACCCTCTGTTTTTTGACCCTCTGTTTTTTGACCCTCTGTTTTTTGACCCTCTGTTTTTTGACCCTCTGTTTTTTGACCCTCTGTTTTTTGACCCTCTGTTTTTTGACCCTCTGTTTTTTGACCCTCTGTTTTTTGACCCTCACCTTCGTCTCTGTCTTTCTTCCCTTCGTTTGTCTTCCCATTCCTCTGTTTTTCCATGCCTCAGGTTTGCCACCCCTCTATTTTTGGTCTCAGATTTTCTAGGTCCCTTTCCACTGCTTCCCACTCTCCCATTAACGCCCAGTGTTTGTTTTGTGTCGTGTTTGACCGCTAGCAACCATCAATTTTCTGTCTGCCCATCAACAATAGCACGCTGTCTTTCCACCTGTCATTGAACTATGGATCGTACGTAGCACGCTACAGTAGTAGCTATACACTAGCCAATATGTCACCTTCGAAGTGCTTGGCACTTGCAATTTGCCATCGGGGATATGGATTAAATGTAGGTCCCACTCGCTTCTGCAAGTATCTTGCAGATTGTTTCAACAACCCAGCCGAGGGTGGATGGAGATACAGTCCTGATAGGCTGACAATCCTGGCCCGTTAGACTACCCAAGAAGCTAGATTGGTGCAGTCAGCCCACAGCAGGAAATTCAAGCCCCTCCAGGCACCCAATTCTGGTCACTTGCATAAGTGACAGCCTGCCGTGAGTAGAGGACACGCCTCCACGCAAATCTGCCCAAGCATCTCTCGCGGGTTCACTATTGGGTCCTGGCTATGAGGCGCTCCGAGCATTCTTCCCCGACAGATCGCCACCTGAAAAGGCATTGCTTGGATTCACACTCTACTTGGACGGGCCGGGCATATGCACTGTCAAAGTCAGGCTAATGGCATACTCCATTGAAGCCTCGGATCACTCTTCATTGGTATCAAGCTAGTTTTGCCCCGACCTCGCCCTCATCGGTTTCCTCGGCTGGCACTTGATTCACCTTCTCTTTTCTTGTGTCAGGCAGTTGCTTCCACTCCATTGCCCAGCTCGTGATCCATGCAAGGGCTGGAGTGGCAAGCGCCACCCAGAAAACATTCTTCAATGCAGCATTAAATGCACCCACGACGGCGTTCATCAGCTCGGGAGGAACGATCTTTCTGAAACCGCTCGCACCGGCCGCCACCACGGCTGCACTATCTATTCCCCGCACCTTGCTGAGGTTCTGCAGAAGGCCATCCGTGAAGAGGTTCTGCCCGACACTAGGAGCCAGCGAGCCCCCGAGCATCTGGAAAAACATGATCATGACGAGACCTGTCGGTATATCTGACTTGTTGAGCACAACCTGCACCGCCAGAATTGGCATTTGGCTACAGCTGCCGTAGCCAAGCCCAGACAGAATTTGGAAACCAATCCACTGTCCGCGCGGACTGTCCGGGCGCACAAGTTGATAGAGACCCCCTCCGGCAGCCAAAATGAGAGGTCCAACCCACATGAACGGTACATAGTGTCCGAATCTCGATGCTATAGAGCCAGCGCAGAGGGTACCAAGGCTGTTCGACACAATCAAGGGAAGAAGATTGATCCCCGAGTCTCTGGCATTGGTGCCCTTGACTGACTGGAAATATATGGGCCAGAAGTACGATTGCACTACTACGGCCACCTGAACGAGCATCATGAAGCCGCATGATGCCGAAAAGGTACGACTTCGGAAGATGTGGAGAGGGATATTCGAGCTTGGATGATGTTAGCATGCAGAATAAGATGTCTCCATGACAGTAGAGACTGAAAATGGGAGAGGAGGAACCAACTTTTCTTTACCCCGGAATTGCAAGTACAAGAAGGCAATCAGGAGTAGACCGAATCCGATCAGGCACCCGAACACCTTGTAATCAGACCATGGATAGCTGATGCCACCCCACTGCAATGCCAAATTCAAACACGATGTCGCACCGAGCAGCAGAGTAGCCCCCAAAAGGTCAAGTTGACGTAGCTTCTGCTTCCAGGGTAGGTCCCCCTTTACTGCAGGTGGAGGTTTCCTCAAGGTGAACCAGACCAATACCAGCCCAACAGCTCCGAAAGCTTGCAATAGTTAGTCAATCATGACAGGGAGATGGTGGGCTTCATTATCAACAGCGGCTTACGGAGATTGATCCAGAAAATAAATCGCCAGGTCAGCTTCTTGTTATCAGTTATCAAACCACCCACGAGTGGTCCGACCGCCGATCCAATGTTGTACATGCCCAACACAATAGGCGACAGCATTGCTTGCTTTTTTAGGGACACGCAATACGATAAAATAGTTGTTGTTCCGCTCACCAAGCCCGCAGCACCGAGACCAGAGACTGCTCGCCCTATGACGAGTGCCACAGAATTTGGGGCGACGGCCGCGATGATGGAGCCGATTTCGAAGATGGCAAGCGAGATGCAGTACATCCACTTGATGTTATAGAACGCATACAGGCGACCACAGGTTGGCAACAGTGCCATCTGCGCGATCAGGTAGGAAGAGCCATACCACCCGATATCGTTGAGACTGTGGAAGTCGCTGGTGATGTGGGGTATCGCCGTAGCTTGGTATGACAATCAGATCTGATGCTCTCTCGGTCGGATCATGGAGAAGTACAAACAGAGAATGGTGTTATCAATCGCTAGCACGAGGCAGATGGACATAAAGGCCAAGGTCAAAGAAGCGAGAGCCCATCCTTGCATATATCGAGTTTCGGGCTGGTCGTCAGTGTCCTTGGTGTTGGTTACCCCTGTGTTTCCCTCGGTAGGAGGCGTAGGCTCCGCTACAATCTCCATCATGCTGATCTGCGAGTGTCGGGGTGGCAAGCTTTGTGGGAAATGGACGTGATGAACCAGTGGATCTGAAGTCTGGTAATTTATACTCATCGAACGAGGTATTCGGGGGTGCCGGACAGCCACTGTCCAGGAACATGAGTTCTCCCCTGACTGAGAGTAGGTTGAATTTCCAGGAGTCGGTTCACGAGCCGGAATTACTTCCTCTCCTCTACCTGTACTACTAAAGCCGACGCCATACCGCCATTAGGTGCGATGCTTGCACGCAGACCGGTGGCCTGTGGGTTTGAACCAACGATACACTCAGCTACTACCCTAGTCCAGTCAGTCAGGTAGCCTTCGACAAGTCCGGGGCTGTATAGGTACCCAGAGCCTGTGTGTGCATGTGAGCTGCAAGGCGTGATGATGTACCCTGCACCTAATTTAGCCTATTATCCTCTTTGTCTGGCACCTGCCAGAGACCAGCTTCTATTCCTTTGCGTACACACTCGATTGAAATTTTATTTTAAGGTATCCAAGAGACACATAGAGGGAAGAGGCTGCGCTTACCTTGAGGAGAGTGTCGCCCCAGCTCGAGGCTTCCAAGCCACCGGCAATTAGCACTTACCACTCGCGATGGAAGCCGGTTTACTCTCCCCTGCTTTCGCTACTGACCACCCCTGTAGTGTCGAAGAAGAGCGAGGGCAATTTCTCAGAATACTTGGGACTAGCCCTGAACCGTGTCTCAGAGTACAAGGTACCGTACATACGCACGACCCAGTACCCTGTCTAGACCCATCCACTGTATGTTCACTGTCGCCACTCTTCTCCAACTCACCCTGAAGGTCTGCTAAGCAGCTGTGAAGATGATATCGACAATTTCTTATGAATGTTCAAGGTATACTGTTGTAATCAACTTGGATATCGATTTGATTACGGTCACCCCGGTACAATAATGTGATACAAAATCCACTCTAGGCCTACCCCGGGGAAAGCTCCTCAAATGTAACTAGCCTACCTTGGCACTTGGGGGCTGAGAAAGCGTCCAAGAAAGTACAGTCGGTGGCGACGCTAGTTTCGGACTGCATCCTTATCCGAAAGTGATTTCCAACCTCCGTGTCTAATTGGGTATATGGCAACGACTCGAGAATACTGGCCCCGGAAAGCTACTGACTCATGCCAATTCGATTAACATAGCTCGCCTCATTTACTCGAAATGCTGGACCAAGCTCAATGGAGCAGTATAGGTATATAGGATCCGTCACCCGATGCAGCAAGGACCTGGTTCTCGTGGATTTCGGACCAGGCAAGATCATAGATTTGCGTCAGATATAGCTGCCATGCGCTCAACGCTGACGTGGTGTTGGGGCCATGTGTAGCCCCAGAAATATCTGTGACCGAGTTTTGAAGCTCGCATTTGCTCCAGACCTTTGAGAGCTTCAGTTGTGGGTTTTGTACAAAAGCGCAGATAGACGAAGCGCCTATCGTGCAACTCTAATAGGCTGGCAATCCTACCATTTCACATAGGGGTCCGTGCGAGTTCAATCAACCACTAGTGGATCTCATCCATAACATCGACGTCCAATTACGTCCTTTGGTTTGGCGCCGTTTAGTAGACAGGTGGGTAATATGTACTCATTCATCGCATCTCATTGGTATTAGCTGGCTGCAACGGAACATGTACAAGCTCTGCGCAGGGTTCCTGTGCGGCTTGGTCCTCTCCGGGGAGCGCTAGAGAGGCACTTACTCGTGTTCTCGCTTGGCAGAAGAGAAATCACTTTCCCCAGAGATTTGTTTGCTGGCAAGATGTTCGATACTATCTTTCACGCGAACTTGACTATGAACAGCCACGAGCCAGCAGACAGTCGCTGGAAGGGAATCGGGATGGGCGTTAAGCTAGAGAGGATCTAAAAATACGGCATTTTGCATGATATTTTAGCCAGAGCGACTCGCTTAGGAGTAAAAGTATGTTGGTAAATTTTCGAGGTGTCAGATTTGCTGGTGAGCGGTATCTCTCCGATGGAGCAAAGACGATGATGGCATGGATAAAGCGCTCGATCTCACAGAATTTATTCCCTGATTGTATTCCCGAACGGAGACAGTTCGGAGTTGCTCTAAAGCAAGTTCCTTGTTGGTATAGCGCTGCAACTTGAAGGCCCGGTGTGCGCCGCCAAGCGCACAGATGGCATGCTTCACTGCTTCAACTGTGTGCCCCATGGGTAAGGCATAACTGTACCAAAAATGTGTTGGGCTCAGTGCAGTTGGCAGATCTTCCATGTTGCATGTCCGAGCATGGTGGAAGAGCTCCATGCATGTCGAAATGTCGGACGCATCGATTACCAAGCCTGGAGGTATGACTGGTGAAAATGGGCCAAAGGCTTCTGGTTGGAATTGTTGATGGGTGTCGGCTCGTTGGTCCTGTCTATATGATGAACTGCCCTGCTCTTCTGATAATAGTCGC
Source organism: Penicillium riverlandense (assembly GCF_028828495.1). Lineage (NCBI taxonomy): Eukaryota > Fungi > Ascomycota > Eurotiomycetes > Eurotiales > Aspergillaceae > Penicillium > Penicillium riverlandense. Next base: position 296,453 of record NW_026643201.1, read on the forward strand.
GCTTGATTGCGGAACCGCGTGGTCCCCAATGCACGCGGCCTGCGTGTCAGAGAAACTTCGTAGCCAGCACAGAAGAGGCAGGCTATCGCGCATCTCTGACAAGTGGGTTTTCGTTCATCACATTTGAGACGGCGTGTCCTAGTCTTCTATGAGCCACGGATTCGGATGATTGTACAAGTACGGAAATGAGTGATTGTATACATACTTACTGTGGCACTAAGTTAGCAACTCACTAACAAAGTGACGGGTTTAAATAAGAACGCACCATGTGATGCAGCCAGTTCTGACTCGAGGAGTCTTTGCCCGTTTGAGTTTACATGTTCCTTACAACTACAACCTTTCCGATCATGCGTCGATAGTATGGGGTTAAGAGGGTATAGAGGAGGAAAATTTGATCGTAGCACATGACCCCCCGCCGTTTTTTTTGGGGGGGGGGGGGGGAAGGGGGAAGAGATAAGCACATTCCAGTCATAAATTATGTCTAGAACGTACATTGAGTATAATTGCCATTCGTTCTGGGGCGCGGCGCCCCTATCCCGGCGCCGCCTTGATCGGGTTTGGCGTCGCACTATGCCCGAAGAGGCATTGGAACTCTAGTAGCCACTCCCGGGTTTAATGCTTCCTGGAAGGCTCGGTGTGATTGATTTGGGCGAGGGTTGCCCGATAGATACAAACTCGGAAGTATAGTAGACAGTTCAACCAATGAAATCACCCTAACTTTCCAGCCATCTGGTGCAACCACAGCTTGCGGTCGAATCGTTGTTCCAACAACGCATTTGCATCTCCAGCGTACCTGAATGTCTTGCCCGGCGCTTCCGCAGGCTCTTCGTTGTCGACGAAATAGATCAAGCAGTGTGCTTCTTCATATGCGTTCGTCTCATAATGAGCAAGCTTGTGGGCTTCTTCTTCGGACTGTACAATATACGCGTATCCCGGGATCTCTTGGCCCGGTTTTCCGTCTATCAAGGCAGGATAATCGCCCCATTTCCCGAGTGTGTATCCGAGGAGCTTGGCTTTCCGCATTTTGGGCTCTTCTGGTAGGTCGATGATTCGTTGAAGGGTTGCTGGAGCTGTTAATGTTCCGTAGAAAAAGTAATAGACCGGGAATTGTAGGGGGAGTTTGCCCAAGTCTCCCTCAATGTTGGACAGATAGCCAGATGGGGCGGAGCGCAACATGACCTCGTACGGTGTCAAGCCTTCATTCTGCATCCAAGCTTCTGGGGAGTCTGTATCTTCTCCTTCCTGGGGACGATGCGACATGCTGAGGTGGGTGCAAGTTGAAAGACTCTAAGTGGGATATTAGACAGAACTCAGAGAATGGGAACACGCAAGAAGACGCTAAAGTGGGGTGTATATGATTAGGCGATCCACAGCCACTACTAGAGTACTAAACACTCCGAAAGGTTGGTGCTAACCAACAAGCCTGACGTTGGGACTCACCGCCCACCTGTTCTTGGGGTACATAATTCTGGGGGGCGGAGATCTGACGTCTCAGTATATTATACTCAAAATAATTCAAGTAGATGGAGCTAAAAGACTTGGCCGATCTGACGACTCCACTTAATGGCCTCGTGAGTGATATCGGGAAGCAAGGCGCTATTGTCGCCCAACAGACGTATCGTGCTTCGATATTGTGACCCACCACAATACTGGTATGTGGGGAGACTCTTCCCACAATTAACTCTCGTCGACTTGCGGGCCTTGTGAGCCACGTGGCTGATCACCCATCCCATGGAACGCTATCGATTTACAGGTGACAGTGCCACTCTAAAGGCCATTTATAAACCAGTATTGGGGCGTTGCTGAATGGATGCATGACTACAATGAGGTTGGCATTCTCTTTCGCTGTGGACTGATATTGAGTTTCCACGGAATCAATTCCTAATTTAATATATATACCCCGATCCTGGCTACGGACACTGGTTCATGCTGATTGGCATGTACCCAGGACCACAAATTATGGCTTCAAATCAGACCTTCCTTAATTGGGGGCCGACTGTAGTGTAAACTCTTTCAAAGTCACACTGCCTCCGAGAGCCTTAGTAGCGTAATTGAAGATGGCAAACCGGTAGGCTTGAAAGAACTCCCAGTCATTAATCATGGTAAAGTTCTGTCCAAGGACAGTAAAGTGTCTGCCGTCCCTGCTGTATGAAAATTGTGCCATCCGCGTTCCTGATGATCGGAAATCTCCCGCTATCCTAAGGAATATATTCGCCCTATGATCAGTTCGAGGGAGCTTGATGCTAGCCATATCTGTGCCGTAGTCAATGGTTGACCAATTGTCTGTCGAATTCATGGTCATGTTTCTGCGCATCACAAGCGTGGGAATGTCTCCATCTTTTCGGATTCCGATCCCTGCCGAGCTGTCTCGCAACAACGCCAGACCCGCTCGGTCGCCGTCGGCCATGTTTGTGTAGTCCAGTAGAATTGTGGCCTCCGAAGCTGGCCCCAGTATTCGATGAGTCAAGGTGTTGCGGGCTTGGTAAATATCATCAACTTCAGTGACTGTTGCTGTATGCAGACGGACTTCACCTGGTGCCACGGTGATTCGTTCTGTATCGGGATTATGATTCCACTCCCATTGGGGACCGAGCTTTCCATCGGCAAATGTGTCTTTCCCTAAAAGAGAAGAGTCTGAGTTGGGAGTCGTCGCGCCTGAGTCAACTGGATATGGGAGGCTTTGGGGCCAGGCGTTGTTTTCCTCCAGGGTCAAGACTGGCCACCCATCGTCATTCCAGTTCAAAGAAGAGAGGACTGGAACGCGACCAGTACTGTCTCCATTCACATCGACGAAAGCCATATAATACCATTGGCCATCCGGTGTGTCAACAAGAGCACCTTGATGAGGAGTGTCGGCACCGCCTAAACTCGTCGGCGGAGAAGTGTTGTTGAGAATAACACCGAAGTCATACGGACCCCATGGTCCACTGTCAGATTTCAAGACGTACTGGCCATTGTCCGGTTGGTCTGTGATGATGTAGTAAGAGCCGTTGCGCTTATACATTCGGGAACCCTCAATGTACCCAACGGTGGAATTGTAGATGATTTGTGTTTTGCTCCAGTCGAGACCGTCGGAGGTGAGTTGGGTAACATTAAGGACTGACTGACCATGCGTGACATACATGGTATCGTCATCGTCAATTAGCAGGCCGCAGTCATAGAAACAAGTGCCGTCCAATACCGACTTCTGTTCCCATGGACCGGTAACTCCGGGGCTGGTATAGATGTATGTTGCATTGAAATCGACACAGCCAAACCAATACCATAAATTATTGCTCTCTCGGAAGCGCAGCGTTGAAGCCCAGACTCCCCGCGCGTAGGCTCGCATGCCGTCAGCCAAATTATACGCTGGGCTTTGGAATTCCAGTGAAGGCACCGAATGGCCCAGGTACTTCCAATTGACAAGATCTTGAGACTGCAAAATTGGGGCACCAGGGGAGAAATGCATGCTTGATGCGGAATAATAAAAAGTTTCGTTCACTCGGAAAAGGTCAATATCGGCCAGATCGTTGAAGATGACCGGGTTTTGAAATGCGTTCTTAGCCATGGAGCCACATATTGCCATGCAGAACGCAGGCAAAAACGATAACAATTTCGCGAACATTTTGTGAGTACCTCTAACCCGCAGAGGAAAGGAGCAGGTGCAAGAGAAGTATAACGCGATAACCTGGGGCAGTTCCCAAGCTAGAAGGCTACTCAGGCTTTCTTGAAAGATAATTCTCGGAGACAGGAGGCACCGCTCTGTTCCACCATGTCTTTATAGCTCCCCGTAACATGTGGGTAGTAATGTAGAGAGAGCCGAGAGCTTGTCATGTTTAAGTGATCACCCGTGATTTCGAAAGATCTCAATTGGTGTTCTTTCCCGGCAGAATGGATCTGGCGGCTAAACAGGAACTAGATGTCACCTTCCACAACACGAAGATCGTTGCAAGCAATCGACTAACGAGGAAATGCACCGGTGGGGTGTGGTACCTAATTTCAGTCTCGACTCGTAGACATGCGCTTCAGAAGAAGCTTTTGACGCAAATGTAACCATTAGTGAGAGAATTAATGTTTCCACCGACTCTTGGTTTTTAACTGTTTAGTTACACTCATTCAAGAACATCACACAAGCCCGGAAAACATGGTACCTGAGTCCTTCCTATCCTGATTGTGGCTTTATTTCCCCGCTCTATCCCCACTCTCCCCCATTTATTCCCCGGCAATGCCCCCTCAATGCCCCCTTGAGCGATCCCGTAAGAAGATGCATCTCCCTTCGGAGATCATAACCCAGGCTCTGGGCTGCTTATGCCCTGCATTCTGCCAGCACGCATGGCCCATGGAGAGGCATAAAAAAAGAAATTCAATAGTTTCAGAGCAAAATTTGGAGCTTATTTACTTCGTCCAGAATAGACTGTTCCGCAGAGAAGGAAGCTCAGTCCTCGCCATACTGAATATATTAATTTTTTATTGTTGGTCTATACATTTCGCACCTGCTAGTTGCCCATCTAAGCCAAAAACGACCATTATGACTGAGCTCTCCAGGTTCGCCATACGTGGAACCACTGTATGTAGCCCGCGAGATACTTCTGTGTCAGTATTCTTCAACGCAGAATAGTTTCCACGCTTTCGCCATCCCCTTCTACATCCACCTTGTACGAGCGGCTGACGGAGATGTCCTTGTCGCCGGCAAACGGATCTGCGCTGCCATTCTGGACGCTGTGGAGCTGGTACGTGTGCTGGCCTTTCCGGTCTGCTGGCTGAAATCTGTTGAACGATTCATACGTCCTTTTCCCATTACTGTGCGTGTGTGATGAGAACAGCGACAGGCGCGGCAAGTATGTCGCGATCAGCCGCTTGAACCGCATTGCGCAGGCGCAGATGATGCCGAGGTTGACCTCGACAAGGGACCACACCCCGAGGATAGCCTCGGTATAGGTTACGTCGAGGGTCTTTTCGAGACGGAGGACATATGGTAGGCGGGCTATTGAGCAGATAACGACACTATGAGATGCATTAGAAGGGTGTTGTATCAAAGAAAGATGAATGGACATGACTCCAAACGGGAGAAGCGTACCCAGATCCCAGAGCCAGGAGGCAGCCGACAGTGAGTTTCTGTTTCAGCGAAAAATGGAGATTCACAATCGTGGGGATGGGCAGGGCCACGACCGCACAGTCAGATGCGATGTTTAGGACTGCCTGGGCCAGGGCGACGTTTTCCAGGCACTGGGTGGTCCCCAATTTGAGGGGATTACATGGCGCCCCAGTGATGACGCATAAGCTCAAGGTATAGCCAAAGATCGCAAGGGCGACTACCACGACCGCGCATCGGTAGGTGGTAGAGGGGTTGATGCGGAACAAGACAGACAAGATGGCCATCTTGGTTATGGCGGGACATACCAAGTAGGTTAAGGTGTTGGGGAGCAGGGCCTGCTTCATGTTAGGAACAGTCAACCATGTATAAAATCCAGTGTCTTGCCTTATTAAACTCCACGAGGTCTGCCAACGAAACATCCCACATGTGCTTTCCCCAGCCATATTTCATTACTGTTGTAGAAGTCAGAGGATAGCTTCACACCAAGACACCACAGGATACAGACGCTTAAGCATGCTTATAAAATAGTAGAGGGCCGCGCCGTAGGAGATCGTGATGATGACTGGCAAGTGCAAGTATTGTGAGTGTCTGGTCCTGGAGTCCTCTCGACTTTTTTAACTTACCCAAGTCGAGCTCAATCTTTTTAATCAGCTTGAAGGACTGGAAGTAGCGAAGGCCAAGAAAGAGTGTAGCGAGAAAATAGGTGATGCCCCAGGCGACCACAGTCCCTATTTGTAGCGAGTTCCAAGGCGCCTGGAACTGCGATGTCTGGCCGGCCGGCGGCGGCATACCCGGTGTCGTAGCCAGATCCATCGGGGTAGACATTGTCGCCGCTACAGCTCTTGCGCGCACTTGGGGGGGGAGGTTATGGGCACAAGTCGACAAATATCGCTGACCTGGGCATGGACCCTTATAAGCCTCGAGTCCACAACAGAATACCTACCTCCGCTGTTCCTCCAGTCATTTCGGGCGAAATTTATGGATTCTGCGCCACGCGGGCCAGACTCCTGTCAAACTGATTCAGGAAACGGTAGAGGGACAAACGGTGACTGGTCTGAGTGGAGGATCTCCGTGGTAGTGGAGCAGCAGGATCTGGTTTGCGTGACTCGCCAACAGGGGATTCAGTTGATTCAAGAGGTGTCAAAAACACCCCGAACACCTAAAAACGCCCAATCCACTATGACCCACCTTCCTTTTTAATATAGCGCATAAAATATTACAGCCGTGGTACCTTCGACCATAAATAACCTCTGAAGCGGAAAATGCATAAAGGTGTCTAGTGGAGTTAACAAAGGGGACGCATTAAATCCTCGGCACATTGACCCCGAAAGTAACAGCTGATGTACGATTCTTTCGTCGATTTCTTTTGCTGTGGCAGTCTCAAATCCGACAAATTCAAAAGCATTTCAATGCTCTTTTTTGGATAGGTTGTGTAGGGTAATTTTATTCAATTTAGTGTATCTGTCAAGGAATAATACTTTACAACTATGTGGGCCCTATCGAGGGGATTCGGCGTTTACAGGCCTGGGTGTGTCTAGTCCCTCCCTAGCTAAATTAGTGCCTTTTCTTTTGCCTAGCGCTCTGGACGGATATTTCCTGTCATATCCTAAGTTCAAACTACATATTTAGATGGGATAATAGCGCTGTCACTCGCCCAATCAGGTTCAAAAGAGGCCAAGGGCGGGTCTACACTGTGCACACTAGGTAAATTATGAAACAGATTGGTCTGTACAGCCTTACGCAGCACACATTTTACGGCAATTGAGAATAGGGGTGGACAATAATAATAACGCTCCTCTAGATTCCTTCCCTGGAGCAAGACGTCTGCATTGACAGATTGCTATCCTTACCCACATCGTCCCCGGGGAGGAAGCATCGTTATCGCGAAAACTCGACGACATGGGCATGTTCTTTGGGCGCCAGCCCGCCGCAGAGCCTGTTCCGGGCGATCGAGTGCTGCCATTGCATTTCTTCGAGAACAGCCTACTAGTCCAGGGGAACAACATGGCCGTTTCACTCGTGTTTGACGCGGTGCTCGACCCCCAAAAGTTGCGAGAGTCTCTCGAGGGCCTAGTCAAGCGGGAAGGGTGGCAAAGGTTGGGAGGCCGACTGAGGAAGAATGTAAGAAGGGTTTCTCTCCGGGCGATACGGGAGCTGCTGAAATGACAGCCTACGCATACTAACGTGACCACATAGGATTCGGGCAAGATCGAATGGCATATTCCAGCAGAATTTACGGCCGACAGGCCCGCAATCTCCTTCGCGCACGTAGACCACGGCATGCCTGCTGCTTCACATCCAGCAGCTTCTCGGATCCCGAAGCCAGACATTAGGCCCGCCATCGTCGGCGACCCGGACGACCTGGAAGGCCTGGCGTGGGACCCAGGGTACAAGCCCGGCGGGATCAAGGACTACCTCGCCTCTGACTGTCCGGTCTTAGGGCTGCGCGTTAACTCGTTTACCGACAAGACCATTGTAGTCCTGCAGTGGCAGCATGTCGCCTTCGATGCGCTTGGCATGCAGTATGTCGTGGAAGGCTGGAGTGCCATGCTCTGGGGCAAGGCCGCGGACATTCCAACCCCGTGCAAGATTGACTCGGATCCATTTGATACGCTGGCTCAGGGGTCACGTCCCGCCACGGAAGAGCATATTCTAATTGACCGCAAAGTCGGGGTGGTGGGCATGCTCAAGTGGGGGTTGGGATATGGAGTTGATATGCTGGTTCGATCCAAGGAGAACCGCATGGTTTGTCTTCCCGAGTCGTACTGGCGGCCGCAGACGGAGAAGGCTCTCGAGGAGCTTCGCACCGAGGCAGTCGCGAAGGGCGAAGACCCCTCCAAGGTGTTTTTGACTGAGAATGATGTTTTGACAGCCTGGATCCTGCGCTGTGTGGTTGCCCCAATGGGGATGAACCCTGACCGAACAGTAAATTCTGTTCCTTGTCGCCTCCCTGGACGTAAGCACTGACTGACTCTGTTCCAGGTTGCCGCATCTATCGCCATGTCCCTCCGCAAGGCCTTCGAGGGCGACCTTATCCCTGCCTCCGCCGAGCACCCCTACGTGGGCAACGCCTTTGGCTGGGCCAACGTCCTCGTTCGCGGGGGCGACATCACTTCCAAGCCGCTGAGTTGGCTCGCACGGCAGGTTCGGCGCGCTATCAACGAGCAAGGCACGCGTGCTCAACACGAGGCGTACTACGCTATGGTCCGCACGTCTGGAACTGGCCTGCCCATTGTCATCTTCGGCGATGGTGGCATGGCCCAAGTCGGCTTCTCCAATTGGTCCAAGGCGGGCCTGTTCAACTTGGACTTTGCCCCAGCCCGTCAGGACCCCCAGAATGACAACTTGCCGTGCCGACCGTCGTATGTGCAAGAGAACCACGGCCCAATTAAGCCTGCGGATGGGTTCTTCATCTTTGGCAAGGACGAGAAGGGAAACTACTGGTCCTCAGCGTGCAAGGTGAAGGGCCAGTGGGAGAAGTTTGAGGAGCAGCTGAAGAAGGATTTTGAGGTGGAAGCGGGAACCGACGAAAGGAAGGAATAATTTATATCGATGTCACTACAAATGATACCCAGTCCTGCATTCATCGTGCGATATAGGGATTTGCCCTTTTACATAGCTGGTCATGTAGTTGTTGAAACTCCAATGGTTACTGTTGGAGGGTGACTTTGCCCGTTACAACATGGCCTCCATCTATGCTTAGGACAGCAAACATAGTCCCGACGCAATCCACAAGGAACTAAGCCGACGAGCACTAGGTCTCGCCTTTACGTGCTAAGATTGGTAACTACACAACCTCGAAATTTTGAGTTCCCAGCGGTGGGGAGGAATTTGGAACTTGGTTCAGGTTGACGATGATGTAGAGACCATTATCTGCTTTCCTAATTCATGGGACCTGCTGGAAAGCTCTTGACAAGCACTTCACTCCTAATGAAATCTCTTTAGAACGGCTGTTCGAAGCGGTCAAGTATATCTCTCCTTTGCAAGAAACCATTTTAGGATGGAGTTCGTAGCCTTTGTGGATTTTCCATAGTAGATGCTGCGCATCCAACCTGCTGCCAATTAGTGTTTCTTGCGACGAGAAGAATATTCGATATAGTGATGGTGTGTTGATGTGATAAGACAGCTGAACTGAACTACATACCTCACGGAATTAGCCATCCCTCGACCCTACACATAGTTGTCTTCTTGAGTCATGCTCATATGATCTTTGCAGTGGATAATATTGAATTAGAGGTAATTTGATAGATAAATTAAACGCGATGTTGAAGTGAGAATGATATATAGAGTTCGACCAGAGTCGGAAATTAGGGGAGCGGAAGACATATTTTATACTCATAGAATCAATGAGACGGTGGGAATACGGCCAGAAAGAGATGTAGATGACGTGTTTATCACCACCTTCTTGATGTCCGGCACCTTCTTCGAGGTAGTTCTTCAATTTCGGCGTAATAGCCCGTCTTCATTTCCAAGTCATCTGTGAAGGCTGTCTCTTTTGCAATTGCTTTGCATACAATAAATCCGGCATTGTTATCTACACCAGGTTTGAAATAGCCCGGGTGCGCGTACCCGAGCACCTATGCCGTTTCCTTGGCCTCGAGGAGGACTGTTATCGAAACAAGATCAGCAATCGGAGACACTAGAAGAGGTGACTTGTAATGGCGATAGAAAATTACTTGAACGATCGGACAATAATAGTGCATATATCAAAGCCGGCAGGGACCGCTAATTCTCATCTTTTCTCTAGTCCTCATCCCCAAACCAGACAGCATCCTCTATCATAACCATAATGGCATCGGATCAGCCTGGTCCTTCCCTCCTAGAGATGCTTGTCCATCTCTCGACCCTCCTGCAGCAGGACGCCTCCTCGGATATCTTCTGGCCCACCTTCTCAGAGGCGCTCGACTACGCCTTCCCGCACATTTCCTGCACTATCCTCTCCTACGACGCAAAAAGCGGAAGTTTGCGCCGCCTGTACAGCTCGCGCCCGGAGGTTCACCCCGCTGGTGGCCGCAAGCGCGTGACGGACAGCTTCTGGAAACAGACCGTCCTCGATCGGGGCGAGATCCTCATCGGGTCGACCCGCGAGGACATTAAGTCCTTGTTCTCCGAGTATCAGACCCTGTGGCGCCATGGACTTGAAAGCATTTTCAACATTCCCGTCAGACGCGGGGGCATCACGATCGGATCAATCAATATCATGAATGGGGAGAGGGCGTACGACAGAGCTGATAAGGGTGTTGCGCTGCTGTTCGCGCAGTTGGCGGTTACATATTTGGAGAGGGCTGCCGCTGAGCTCCAGGGGCAAGGAAATAGTCATGATGAAGACGTGCCTTATGTTTAGAATAGTCCAAAGAAGAAGAAACCAGAACAAGTCATGGTGTCGATAAAACCTAGAATGTTAAAAAATACTGTACTAATATCAATATTTGATTGCAAGGTTGCCTGTCCAATTCCCCAAATAGCACCTTCATACTAAGGAGATAAGGAGGGAAAACATCAGTCTTTTCATCCATATATAAAATACAGCTCAATTTGTAAAGAAAAAATCACACTTCTGCCGCCAGAATGCAACAATAGAAAAATGCGCATGAAAGCAGAATATATCAAGGGATTCATCCTTTGTGAGAATCGGAGGACGGTCCTAGGTGGTGTACATAAACGACTTGTCTTGGAAGTCTGTCACGTCAGCTCCAGCCTCAAAAGGACTGGCGTACCCTTCCTGGGCGAGCTTGACGCGTCTCCTGTTTCTCATAACGGCAACAAGCCAGTAAGTGAGCATGAGGAGAATAAACAAACCCCAGGCAACCAGCGAGCTAATCAGACCGTTGGTGTATCGGGGGGCATCTTTGGAACTCCACAATTGCGGGAATGCAATGCCGCCAGTACAGTAGCCGATGAAGTAGAGCGTATTGACGATGGACTTCTTCGTATTGCCCTTGACGTTCGAGGCGTTCAGGCTCATAGTAATAGTGAATATAGACGATCCCGTTCCACCCTGTATTTTATGAGCTCACTGGAAGCGCACCAGATCTGGGGGTCGATTTACCAGCCATGCTCCAACGATGATACCCCAGCCATGGAACGGAAGGGCAACAAGCAAGATACAGCCAACGATCGGGATCAAGATCAGACAGATAACGACCAGACATCGTTTGTTCGGGAAGAATATACAGCCGAGAACGCCGGCCCAGATGGCAACGATCTGCACTGCGCCGGAAGGAGCATTGTACAGTAGAGTTTGAGCAGCCGTATACCCGAGACGTTCAATCATGAGCGTGGCAAACTAGAAGGAGAAAGAGGGATCTTCCTTAGCGGGCTGCAAACATGAAAAGTATATCGGGGAGTATGATGCACCTACACTCAAAACAGGTGCTGGGGCTGTCACCAGGATACCAAAAAAGAGCGCAGCGTAAGAGTTGAAGTCGAGGATAGATTCTTTCAGCTGCTTCATAGAGAAGTCGGTTTTGTCACCTCCGTCGTGCTCTTCAGCAAGGCGCTGAGCTGCCGCAACTTTCTCCTCGGCCGTCAGGAACCAGGCGGTCTCCGGGTTGTCGGGCATGGCGAAGAAGAAAATCAGTCCTATAAAAGAAGTCATTGCACCACAGATGAGAAACATGACTCTCCAGGGCGCGATGCTGAGGTTGTGACCTTCAGCGATGCCGTACATAAGAAAGCTTCCCAGGAGGGATGCGAGACCGTTGCAAGTAATCCAGCACCTGATAAACAACATGATGGCATTAGTGCTTGTATACGCTGGACAAGGAGACGGCAGATGAGGGGCAACCCACCCGATGCGAAGCGGATGCTCCGATTTCTTGTACCAGATACTTGTGATGGTGATGAAAGCCGGGCTGACAGCCCCTTCACTGACACCCAAGAGGAAACGGACAGCGAGGAACTGGTGGTAAGTTTTTGGAGCAGCCAGACACATGCAGACACCGCCCCAGATAACACTGTACGTCAAGACATCCTGTGTGAGTAATCGAACCACTCTCTTCGAAAGAATAAAAGAACGCTTCTTACATCGTGACTCCCACGAACTTCGATAAGCGCAGCCGAGACATCAGGTAAATAAAGGGGAATTCGGAAGCCAGTTGGCCGACGTAGAATATCGCAGAGGTCCATGCGTATTGTGTTCCCACAAGGTGCAGGTCGGTCTCCAAGCCCTCCACCGCAGCAAAAGCGAGACTCTGCTTGTCAAGATCTGGATTTGAGGTCAGTTCTTGTAAATACATAAAGAAGGGACCTGGCAGTCACTGCCGGGAGGGGGGGTTCATAGATACATTGAAAGAAGAAAACGAAGCACAGCTGTCGAAAACGTCAGTGTCCTCGTCGCTCTGTCCCAGAGCAGCATTGCGTGGGCATCCTCTCTTACCATAGGCAAAATGATCATATCAATCTTCTTCAAGACTTTCCTCTTCAGCGCGTCATCGCTGAATACCTCGCAGATGCCGTCTGCCGCAACAGCAGCGCCGTCCGCCGCCACGACAATCTTCTCATCATCGACAGTAGGATTCAAAGACATGACAGACACAAAGGAAAGCACTCGTTACGTTTGGTCGATGAGAACAATGCCCGGGGTGGCAAGAGCGTTTGGCTCCCCCAAGGTCAGTATTATACTATACGCCCATGAAATTCAGTTCGAAGGTGATAACTCCCCACGGCCTCATATCATTGGGTCCCAAATTGGCTCCTCTTCCTGTTCTCCTCGTAGTATCGTGGAAATCTGATACGCTACCCCAGACAATTGGGAGTGGACCCGACGGCCTGCACTCCTATCCGAGGAATATGAAGATGATAACGGCGAACCACCAAATTCCCCGGGAATGGGGACCGGGTGCGCGCACCCGGTCCTGATAGCCGGAGCGGACTTCTTATCGCCTTATTCTCCACCCGTTCTTCTCTATACCCTCCTGTGTAAACACGCACACACACAGAAAGAGAGGGGGGGGGGAAGAGTGTGGTGCCTTCATCATGGGCGGGGGTTTTGTCGCAGCCTGTTTATGTTACCTTCATGGTGCTGTCCTGGAACTCGAGAAGTTTTCCCACACGACAGCCTCCAACGCCACAAGGAAATCGTACCCCTACCTGCCTGCCCTCATCTCGATACGCCATGTCGAAGGATAATCTTCAGTCGTTCGTCAAGCCCTGGCTACCTGTGAACAAGGCCAACTCGTTATGGGTCCTGAAGAATGCGAAAATCGTGGACCCTGTCGAGGGCAGGATTCTCGAGCCGGCCACGGTGTATATTACAGCAGGCGTGATCCGCGGCATTGTCATCGGGGACGAGCAGTTGGAGCCTGAACCTGCGTCGACTGCGCGGGTGATTGATCTCGCTGGCAAATACGTCTGTCCCGGTCTGATCGACAGCCATGTGCACATCAACGCCGTGCCGGGCGACCTCGATCTGCGGCATACGATGGCCACGCCCGCAGAGCAGATCCACTTCCGCATGGTGTACGTCTGCCGCGATATGCTCTACCGTGGATTCACCACCGTTCGCGACTGCGGAGGTGCTCCTCTGGCTCTGAAGGAGGCCTGCGCTGAATGGGTGATTGCCGGACCGCGCATCCACATTGCCGGCCATGCGCTGAGCCAGACGGGCGGACATGGTGATTTCCGCAACGCTCACGACCACCCAGACTGCGCCGGGTCGTTCGTGTCTGGTCTCGGACGCGTCGCGGATGGCGTGCCAGAGTGTTTGCGCGTAGGGCGAGACGAGATCCGTTGCGGCGCGGATTTCCTCAAGATCATGGGCGGCGGCGGGGTGGCCAGCCCGACCGACAAGCTCGAGCACCAACAATACACGCCGGAGGAGATACAAGCGTTTGTGTCTGTGGCTCGCAACGCAGGTACCTACGTCACTTGCCATGCATACACCCCCGCGTCGATCGAGCGCGCCGTCAGCAACGGGGTGATGGGGATTGAGCACGGGAACCTGATCGATCGACCGACTGCCCGTTTGATGGCGGCGAAGGGGGCCTTCCTGACTCCGACTCTGATCGCTCTGCGCGCTATGGCTGACGAATCTCTGTTCAGCTTCCTCCCCCCGGAGAACAGTGTGAAGAACCTCAAGGTGCTACAGTCGGGACTGAACGCCTTGAAGCTGGCCCAGGAAGAGGGCGTCACGCTCTGCTACGGATCCGACCTTCTCGGTCCTTTGGGCAAGTATCAGGCGTTGGAGTTCCAGATCAGATCCGAAGTTCTCTCCGCGGTTGAAATCCTCCAAAGCGCAACGATCAACCCCGCCCGCATGATGGGCTTGACAGACGTCGGTCAGATCAAGGCCGGATTCCAAGCGGACCTGCTCATCGTGCGGTCGAACCCGCTGGAGGACATAACGGTCCTTTCACGACCGGAGACGGAGGTGGTGGCGGTGTTCAAGGACGGGATACTGTGTCGGGACGATACTCAGGACCTTGGAGGTGGTTTATTAGATTCCTGGGCAAAACTGTAAGAGTCTAAGTACCGAGATTGTGCGTCTTTTCTCTCTATACAGTGTCCATCCTGTCATGTAAAAATAAGCGTCCGTCAGTAAAATTCATTTTTTCCGGCTCGTGAGCTCTCCAAACACCGCTGTAAGCCCGCCGAGGATTCCTTTTTGCTGTGGGAGTCGTCCAATAACCCTTCTCGCCCGATGAAATGATGGGTACTTCGTAGCCGCTCCTACAATATGTTAGCTAGTGAGCCCGGTGGGTCTGATAAAGACACTCCTCAACCCGGTGATATCCCGGCAAAGTGGCAGCGGATGGCGGTCCCGGCTAGAAGCCCCAAGGTTCCGCAACTTCTCATAGCCATTTGCTCTCAGCACTTCCTTGACGGCTACAGTAAGTGGCAGCTTCAGATATAACAGTCATCTCGTTGGTTATTCTCCTCCTGCTCATCCCCTCCTATCCTCACCGCTATCGCATTCAGAATGGATATACATCGTCAGATCTGTAGCTCTGGCCAGCAAGGCGCCATCCATTGTATTGACATGCACACCACCGGCGAGCCCACACGTATCATTATGAGCGGGTTTCCCAGCCTGAAAGGCGCGCTTTTGGAGCAACGTGAAGCATACCGGAGAGACCACGACCGATGGCGCAGGGTAGCTATGCTTGAACCACGAGGCCACGAGGGCATGTACGGTGCGCTCATCGTGCGCGACTCGGAGCTCATAGCCTCTGGCGAAGCGCACATCGCCGTCCTGTACCTGCACAATGAGGGCTACTCGACCATGTGCGGCCATGCCGCGATTGCGATGGGCCGATTCCTGGTCGACACCCACGACCCTAACGTCTTTCCTCTGCGTCACAGTCTCCCCTTTGACCCTACTACTGAGACAACCACTGTCAATCTTCATACGCCGTGCGGAATCAACCGACTGACGGTGCCGACGACGTCCGATGGTCGCTCGGCAGACAGCTCGCGGCCGGTGTCCTTCCTGTCCGTGCCATCCTTTGCAGGAGCACTGGACGTGAGGGTCGAGATTCCGCTTGAGAAGCGCTGGCCGGAGTTACAAGGCCGCACCTCGGTGACAGTCGATCTGTCTTACGGTGGGGCCTGGTACTGCATGGTTGGCGCGCAGGAGCTCGGGTTCCGCGCGGGGCTGAAGGCGTTGGACATGAAGATGTACGATCGGATCACATCCATCATCAAGGCGGAGATCGTGAATACGCTCGAGTTGCGCAACCAGATCTCCGTCCCGTCCGCTATGGACACCGAATTCGATTTGTACGGCGTCATGGTGGTCGACCGAGTCAACGCCGCCCCGGTGCCGGGCGTCGACAGCGTCGAGACCGGACTGTGCTTCTTCGCAAGTCAACAAATTGACCGGTCGCCTACGGGAGGCTGCGTTGCGGCGCGTATGGCCCTCGCCCACGCCAAGCAGGAGAGCAAATTGGGGGAGCGCCAGGCTTTCCACTCTTTTGTGTCTAACGCGTATGCCGGCCAAGGAGCATTCGTGGGCTCGAACGTCGAGGAGGTTGACATCGCCGGAGGTTATGGCATCTCTGCCAAGGGCGTGGTGGTACGGATTGAGGGATACGGCTATTACACTGGCGCCTGCACTTTCCTGACGGAACCGATGGACCCGATTGCGGATGGCTTTTCGGTCAGGGAGATCGAGATGGCATCTACACAGTGAATCTTACAATGGGCGAGCATACCAGTCTCGATTAGACAATAAAAAATATAAATGGATCGATGAACTTTCTCCGGACAACAAGACTAGAGAGTATTTCTGTTAAATATCTTAGCAGAAGACAACGAAAGCTGATAAGTGCTATGATAATCATGAGGTGGTTGAAATTTTGAGAATTGTTTTGATTTTCACTACAGTAGTTGATCATTTAAATGAACAACTCCACTTTATTGACTAACCTATTAGTTGCTAGCCTAGTTGTACTAGTATGTAATATTATTATATAATGTATAATATTCAATTGGATTCTTGCGTTTTCAATCGTACATATTACTTCAGTGTAAAGAAAAAGGCTAGCGTAAAAAGCGGAGTTCTTCAATTAAATGATCAGGTACTGTACTTAGCTTGAAGCTAACTTTTATTAAAAACCTTCTAATACTATACAGAAATAACTATAGAGCCTCATAGCCTACCAAATCGACAGGTCTCCTACCCTTTAAGTAGATATCTAAGCGCCCTCTAGTTTCTATCTCGGGTTAGTTAATAACTTTTAGTTACTAATCTTGTATTTACTTAGCTATTTACTACTAACTACTCTTCGGATTTTATTTTCCACTACTTTAGTCATTTTTCTACGGCGTGTTAAAAGGTTACTATCCCCCCCGTTATTGGCCCTGTAGTCTATATCTATTTAGCTTTTATTAAGAAGAGGGATAACTTCTCTTACTATAGCTCATAAAACATATATACACAGACCAGCAGAAAAATCTCGAGGCAGCGAGCGGGTTGGGCCGCGAAGCCCAGCTTCTAATCTTGCCCGAGACGCTGTTCCGTCGGTGCCAGTCTGGCAGATATCATAAAAGAGAAGCAGAAAAGCGCAGCACTAGATACGCTGATATTGCGTGGACTCATTTGAACTCAGGCCTAAGTAGGCTGCTGTTCTCCCGGACGTACTCCTCGTTCAATAGGCCGAGATTGAGATTGAAATCAGGGAACTGACCAAATTGATCTAATTCCAACGAGAAGGACTCAAGGTCGATGTCGCTGGAGCCCTCAATGGAGAAGAAGCCACTGTGCTGATTGTGCTGCACCCCTGGAATGCTTCCATTTTCGCTTCTGTTTTTGTGGTGAGCTGTCTGGTTCATGTCGTTCGTCGTCGGCGAGGGTCCCGAGGATAAAAATTGTTCTGCGGTATCGATATCTAGCGAGTTTTGCCACAGAAGACCCCAGCTCTGCAACATATCATATTTCGATTTCTCTTCGACGTTCGAGTTACAGACAGCTTGACCTCGGAGCCTCGTCGCACTGTCTAAGCGGATGATAGCGTTTTCCAGCGCTTCGATCACGTGGACCTCCGACTTGGCGAGGGTACTGCTGATGGACATCAGTTTGATGAGCTCCAAGCCACGCGAGAGCCCGTCGCGTACTTTGGCACTCGGTTCGGCTATACTTTGTGCCAATAGTACCAGCATTGCGGTGCGGCAGCAAGTGAATTCCGTTGCGTACGAGGCGCGGCAGAGACCGACACGGTCGCGCAGCAGCTGGCACAGGCTGATGATCTCTAATGCAGCATTGATGGAGTCTTGAACCAGGACTTCGTACCCGAGCATTGGTCGCCCATCGGAAATTTCACCAGAGGATTTCGTTGTTTGCTCGTTTGCCAGCAGGAAAGGCCGGCCGAGCGACAGACACGTAGTCCAATAGTACAGCCGAATATGAATGTCGTTTCTCAGACGACACACATTCATTTCCAGCGCCCACGGAGCATCGACCATCTTAAAACGGTCTCGCCAACTGATCAGTTGCCGACGGATGGAGAACAAGTTTAGGGAGTGTATCGGCACGCGAGATCTGCGGAGGGCAGCGATCTCATCCCATATCGCTTCATGGATGAGTGTGAGGTCGAGCAGGCTGAGCAGGTTGTCGAAATTGGAGGTCTCTTTTATCGGACGGAGTTCGTGGATGTCTCTCGGCTTCTCAACATCGACATCGACGTGCGACAAAAGCTTGGGCCGCCCATATCTGAGGCTGACTTGCTTTTGGAGTGCATAAACCGTCCACCAAACCCTCTTTCGTACCTCAGAGGCGATGATATCTGTCGATGCGTAACTCTTCTCGTGGTGCATCTCATTCTGAAGGGCCAAGCTCAGTGCCAAGCTGAGATAAGTATATGAAGCACCTGCTGAATCCAGAGAGAAATTGTAGGTGGCCATCATCAAGCAGGCTTGAACACTGCGAAAGGAACCTGCTATAATCACGTACGGCATGAGCGAACACGCCGCCTGGTGGAATTTTCGCCCGATATCGTCTTCCGAGAAGTGTACCGTGGTGGACGATTCGTTGCTCACCTGGCCATTCAAGCGGAAAGACTCCATGTGTGCAAACTGCGTCCCGCACGCCATGACCATGAGAATCGTGCATATACTCGCTGCATCTTCGCTACTAACCAAGGAAGAGGGGTGCGTGTAACAAATGTCAAGAAAATCATATACCCATGTCTCTTCGACATAATAGATATTGGTCTGTGTGTACCGTAAAAAGACATCAACGAGGAACTGGGCGATATCTTTTGGAGGAAATAAGACAAGGGCTGCACTGGTGGGAATAAATTGTCCAGTATTCGACGTCGACGCAATTTCTCTTTGCTGCTTCTCCATATGCCCGAAGCTCACTGACCCCACTTTCTGTCGGCCATGAAGCAGGCTAGTTGATTCGAAGGTTGGCGCATCGAATTTCTTTGCGATAGCCGACTCGATGGTCTTAGTGAAGGCCCCGAGCGAAAAGTCTGGAAGGCGGGACCGAAAAAGAAGAAACCGTCAGCCTCTCAATACTTGGCCACCCATTAAATGGCGAAAAGATAAGAACACAGAAAGAAAAAGTCGGGGGAAATTCCAAAGAAGAATAAGGGAAGGAATGAAAGGGAAAGACAGGGAATAGAAAGAGAAGGCGGGGATGTACCAGGCCCATTTTCTAGAAGACTTTCAGCGACCGGCATATTCTGCGATGTGGTTGGAGAAGCCTCAGGGTCCGACCTATTATTCCCGCAGTCTGGGATTGGTACTGATGACGGTTGCTTCGGACATGAGGCAGCCAAGTCTCGTAGTTGGTCATCGGAAAGTGATATCCCGCCCAGATAGTAGGAAAGAACCTTCTCCAAGCACTGCAACCTCTCCTGGCTGCTCATCTCCGCATGGGATTCTTCGTTGCTATACGATACCCCGTCAGCTTCCATCTTGGACCCGAAGGTCGGGCGAAATCTATTTACCTCGGGCAGCTACTGAGACTGGTCGAGATGCCACGAGATCTCTGGGCATTTAACGCGTTTCTATTCCTGGCCAATCCACTGTAGCGGCACTCGATACCAAACCTGAAGCATCGCCCGCAGCGCGAATGGGCGTCGCATTTTTCCTTCTTTCGTCGGCACTCATCACAACTAGTGTTCAGTTAGCCGCTGGTACTTCGAGAGAGCCTTCTTATCTTTTTGCTCTTACGCGCGAGAAGCCCTCTTTCGTTGGTCGTCGGGCACCCGCGGACGTGGTTTTCTTCCGGTCCGTCTAGGTTCGCTATCTACCGCAGCGGCCAGCGACTGGGCGGCGATGTTGGGTGGAGAGCAATGAGATGGAGGAGGGGCGTGATGGATGCAGTTCGATGAAAAGACAAAGCCCGATTTGGTCATCATTGTTGAATTATCCCGGCTGGTAACTGCATGAATCGCCCGCGGAGATCCGTCAAGGTACAGGTCTGGGGGAGGGGAGCGGAGCTCTTCCGAAGTTGGGGGCAAGTTACCCTTATCAAAGTTTGTTAACGTAATCCACAACTAGCTTTTAGGCCATGCCATTCTTCAATTGCCAAATGAAGCGGTGTATGATTTGCCGGAAATTACTTTGCCGACAGCCGCGATCAGCTGGCAAAAGCCAAGTCCTGGCAAGTCCACATCGATGAGGTGTGCTGGTTGCATCTGTCATGATCACCATGCGTCTCTCTCAGGTCGATGGCGGACAATAACTCCCCGGATAAATGAACGAAAGAGAGATAGAGCGGTGATGATGATGGGGGGGGTAGCCTAGAGCTACCCGGGGCAGAATTAAGCTCAGTCCACTCCCGTGTGCCTTTTCTCCGGCTGAAGGTACGACCATTAACCTCGCACACCTCTCTGAGACCAATAATCCTTATAGGAGTGCTCGCAGATGGATAGCCGCTCATATTATTGGAAACATAAGCATCAGTGCATTATACTATGGGAATTTTGGACGTTGTTGCTAATGCAGACTTACCGTGCAACTTTTGGAATGATATTGTTGTTTGTGTTCTGCTTGACCAAAGTCTCATTAATCCGGGTCTCTGGATTGTTCAAAAATTTACTGTATCCAAAGGAAAAACCAGTCATTTTATAAGTTATGTTTCTGTCCAAGTACCTCCGACAGAACTTTGGAAACATGAGGCCTGAAACAAAGCGCCTAGTGATAAAGGAGTAGTCACTGGAGTGGCCCGCCGTTGTGCATTAGGCTGTTATAAGTTGCACATTTCACCAAGCTTTGAGTGCCTGTCATCTATCGCCCACTCAAGACATGGAGTAGATAAAAAAGAGGCAGCGACATAAGCGCCAAATGGGCTGTCCAGATGACATGAATCGTCTGAATACCTGTACTAATTTCTTGAATCTAGAGACTAAAAATATTCAGCGCTTAACTGAAACACTTAGGGCTGCAGGTGTAGAGCGGCGCGAGAGGATACTAGTTGGTGACTAAGGACCGAGACAGATGATGATTACATACGTACTGTGGTAACAGGTCTCTCTTCCCGCCCAAGCAGGTTTGAACTTCGTCAGATTTACACCACCTTGCCATTCAGGTGGACGAGACTGTCGGGTCAAGAAACTACCCGCAAAATGACCGAATCTCCATCAACGGAGGTTCCTTATGAACTACAAAATCTCCACAAGGGGCACCAATACATCAAGGACGGCAACTTTTTATTACCATGTCAGTCCTCTGTGAATCCACTCGACCTCCAAGCTGGACAAGAGGTGGTTACTGTGCTCGAAAAACAAATGGGCAGGCTTGTACTCGAGTGGGACTCCTCCTGGGTGACCAAGTCAGGGTTTGGAGTGCGATCTGCTGAAGCTGAAGCAATGAGACTTGTCTCTAAGCATACCGATGTTCCGGTCCCCGAAGTGCATTTGACCGATTTTAGTCTAGATGAAGAGGTAACAGATCGGAGTGGCTTCTTCAAGCCCGATTTTCAACCACCGGAAGGAATGATTGGGATGACAGTTATTCCCGGAGTCCCTCTGGCGCAAAAATGGGACACGCTAGACAACGAGGCTAAAGAGTCAATCTGTCTTCGACTGTGGGATCTGATTTCGAAGGTCCGAAATATTGCTCGTCCACAAGAGATTGACGGATTGTATCAGTGTGCCCAGATGGCTCTCCATCCCGGGACCCAATGCTAGAGGATCTACGAAGGCCCTGTCGACCAATTTCGAGCGACTCTGAGCTACGTGCGAGGATCTATGAGCGGTATATTCATTGTGGGGGCACTCGGTATGAGAATCAACTGCTGGATATGTTACCCCGGTCGGAGCGCTCGGTGTTCACGCATGCTGATATTGCGCCACGCAATGTCATGGTGGACGAGCAGAATAATGTCACAGGCATTCTCGACTGGGAATCAGCGGGGTGGTATCCCGAGTACTGGGAGTATGCGCAGATCATGCGGCCGGCTTTTTGGGGGGACTGGTCGGTCTGGATGGAGAAGACGGCGCCACAGCGGTGGGATCTAGGAGGAATAAATGCTGCCAGGAAGGTTTTGTTTTGAGTCCTAGAGGGAGGACACAACATGCTGTAGGTAGTCTTCTGGGAAGCAAAACACTTACGGGCATCCCGCGCCGTTATCCCGCTTGGGGGCCGCATTTGAAGTTCTTCTACCAGAAGAAAGACTCTCAAAGGAAGATGCGCGAAGTAACTGGCTAGACAACGAAAACTTCGGACATCGTAATCTATCGCGAACACAGTATCGCTAATCGGTGTCCTGGGTATCCACTGCATCAGGTGTCATTGCGCCTGGGACCAACACAAATCTCCCATCTACCGAAAGTCACTCTCAGTCAACATGTCCGTATCTAAATGTCGTCAAGAACGATCTACCAAAAGAAAACGTGAATCCTTAGTTACGACTAATGGATCTAGCTCAAAAGTGCCCGAGCCCAAGGTGATGACAGAAATGAAAAGAGTGCCTTGCGGATTCTAATATGCCGTCGTAGACGGACAAGCCCACGAAGACACATTCTCTCGCACATGAGCTGAATCAGCTACGACATAAGTATCTAGCGCTTACATCCAAAGTAGTAGAACTTTCTGGTTTTAAAACCGCTTGTGGGGATGCTACGTTACAGAATATTCGAAGAAAATTTGCCTCGAAGAAAAAAAATAACTCGCTTCAGAAATCGAACACATGGGCCGGCCGCAAAAGAAAATTCGTAGTTGGAATGGCTCTGTGATGATCGGCAAGCACTCTTGTGCATTCAGGGGCTATAAAAAGATACCGGCCGATAGAATTGATAAACTTCTATTTCTCTTCGTCGCGCTAGGCTTCCTCTATTCCTACACTATAATCTTAGATCTTCAAGCTGATTTTCTCTATCTGTACCCGTCCCAACCTTAGGTCGTCTCCTAGAGGTTCGATATACCATAGCCAGCCGATTCCACATCTTCGGGTTAATAACTTAAGCCTGATGGGGGCCATAAATAGCCTTGACGATCACTTTTTCCTAATACAGACATTAGTCTGAAATGGCGGTGTTAAGTCTAATAATGATATGAAAACGGGGGCCAGAAACATCTAACTTGCCCTATTAGGAATACAGAATATATCCTTGCCCTACTCTTTCAAAAGATCGACATGTCCGAGCTTCAGAACCGTGAAATATTCCGTCTCTCGCGAACCAATCAATGAAACCAAGATGTTCGGATATTGCAGAGTCATCATCGTAGGCTTATAAGGCTTCTTGAAGTTGATCCTCGATTTCGTCGGGTTTTAGGCACCGTGGCAGTGGGTAATGGCAGGAAGAAGTTGGTAGGTGGAAGAAATTTTCATTTGGATGGGGAGGGCCCGCGTCAGCGCAGCGGTGGGGGTCCGATTTCAGGGATGGGTATATCTGAACAACAAAACATCACAAAACTGGTAAACCCCATAAGCATCGACTAAATAGTATGAAGATACTATAAAATTATGTATTAAGCTATTGTTCATGAGATATTGAGTTGTCAAATATCCTATTGACTATGGTGTTTTAGGATGTGGCGCTCGATTAGATTGGCCGCAGGCTAATGAAACACGTTATTATTTGGCCCCTAAAAGCGTTCTCTCCGTACTAATAATAGATCATGTTAGATGCCCATTCCCGGCTAACAACTAGGTAACTCTCCGTAAACTGGGGCCAAACGTGTAGCTATCCCTCTAGTGTTTATAAAGAAAGGACTCCTAAAATTGCGTCCAAGAAACATAAGCATTGGGCTAGGCACCCACCATGAACCTCCTCAATTCTAGGTTGCAGCTCACGAGATGGCCTTTTTTCTTGATAATCAGTTTTATCTTCTGCGTCGCACTACTCAGTTTTTCCCAACACTCAACCACCTTGACAATTTACCGAGGGCACGAGAGTTTTCCTCACTCTGATGACTATGTCCAGCCTAGCTCAAGTCTGAATTCAAATGCCACTCCGACCTCTGCTCTAGATCCTGCAGCTACAAAGAATCCCCCGAAGAGTCGCTACGCTGTGGCCTTATTTCTCGGCACAGAATTTGATTCTGTGCTTGACGAGGAAGACGACGACCGACATTGGTACTATGTTGGAGCTCGGACGCTGGTTTACCAACTGCTCCATGCAGAGCGTACAAAATTCAGCAGTCCGGTTCCTGTCGTGGTTATGGTCACCAAAGGGGTGCGCGAAAGTAAGCGTCAGCGACTACGGAATGACGGGGCGATAGTGGTCGAGGTCGAGGATGTCGATCACTCCGTCGAAATCGTCGTACCACGCTATGCCGAAGTATTCAACAAGTTGCGAGTCTTCGATCCTAGCATTATGCCCTTTGAGAAGGTGGCCTTGCTCGATACAGATATGGTCATCACTCGTCCTCTCGATGCAATCTTCGAAGATCCTTCTTCCCAGCACTTCCTAGTCGACCATAATGCGACAAGTCCACTCGCTCCTGGCCTACCCCGGATTCCTAATAGCTACGTTCTAGCCTCGACCCCCGACATTGCTTATAGACCATACGGCTTTCCTCCTAACCTAGCCGCTGAGAAGAATCGCGACTATTTTAATGCTGGGGTGATCTTGCTTTCACCTTCGAGGGACATTTTCAAACACTACCTTGGCGTCCTCAACCGCACAGAGTTATTCGATGGCGTATTCCCTGAGCAAAATCTCCTTAACTACGTGCACCGCCGGGATGGACCAATGCCCTGGAAAAGCCTTGATTTGTTATGGCACCTTCCCGGCCCAACTGAAGCTGACTTTGAAGCTGGCATGGCTATTCTTCACTGCAAGTTTTGGAAACCTGCTCCGGATCCGTGCCAGCAGAGTGCGGTTTCTCGACGGTGGGAAATGCAGGGATACTGGAGCGGTAGGGAGGAAATACCAAAAGACTTGAGAGTCTAGTGCTAGTTAAAAAACCATTCCCTGTAATGCAAATGGTCGTCTGTGTAAATAGCGAGGCCTCAGCATATAGACCAACACTTTTTTAATGAAATGGAGCTATGCAGCCGGGTCGGTAGGGGTCCAACGGAATGGCGAGCGGCACGATTCCACCGGACCCCCGATGCTTCGCTACCAAGGTATATATGATCAAATACTCGAAGCCCAAATATAGCAGCAGTATTAAAGATAAGACCCTGCTCTCACAACCATCACAAAGAAATTACCAATATTTGTATCTGTCCCACATCTTACTGTCGAATTCTATGCCCTATGTCTCCCCGACTACTAGGGAGCGGGTACATATGGACCTGCACGTTGCGGATTTTCTCTGGCAGGTGGGGCTTGCCTATCCGGGCGGCCGCCCTTTCCGTAACGGTGCTCACCCCGGCAGCTCACTGACTAGATCTCAGCACGCAGTCGGATTCAGTGATCGTGCTCCGGCCAGTCACGTGGACGATGACTGATGCTCACTGAGCGGTCCTGATCTACTCAGTCCACCCCGGTCTATACTAAAACGGGGATATCATCTCCACAGGGCCGTTTATTCTGTGACGGGTAGTCTGTTAATAGTCCTAGTCCTACCCTTATTTTCTTGAGTACTTCATCCTATCACGAGAATACGTTAGTGCCGCATAGCGCACGAAGAGTAGAGAAGCTCTATCTACTTTAGGGCAGTAGAGCTTTAGACACCCCTTTGTTTTCTAATGTAATAAGAGGCTCTAGTTCCAACCCGTAGGTATAAGACGACTCTATAACGCGAACATCCTATTTATTATCTTCACCTCCTCCGAACCGCTTTTCTACTCGCTTATATACTTTTGTTAGCCTATTTCAGTATAGCTAGGTAAGACTATTATACTAGTTAAGATAAGATTATATAGGAAAGGCGCCGTCTATAGCGGGAGAAGAATAGCTATATCTATTTTTTAGATAATAGTATATTAAGGGCTAGGTACATTTTTAGAATACTACTAAGCCTATTACTCTTTACTAGATATAGTACTAGCCATACTCGATAAGGAGGACTGATCTAATTATATCGAGTACATTAGTTCGCAGTACAATTGATATAAACTCTACATTTCATCTAATATTTACTACTTTATTTCAAACTTAAGATATTAGTCCTGATTTAGCTATAATAGAAACACCTAATATTATAGCCAAACATTGCATAAGTTATGTAGTCACGGGCATAGGCGTGTTTGCAATGTTTATAACCTAAGTTAGGG
This sequence comes from Penicillium riverlandense, assembly GCF_028828495.1. Taxonomy (NCBI): domain Eukaryota; kingdom Fungi; phylum Ascomycota; class Eurotiomycetes; order Eurotiales; family Aspergillaceae; genus Penicillium; species Penicillium riverlandense. The sequence goes on from NW_026643201.1 coordinate 322,588, forward strand.
CCCTAGACCTAGTACTAGGTCAGACATTATAACCCAGACCCAGTTCTAGGTCGAGGACTCTAACCCAAACCCAACACAGTCCGGGTTGGGTCTAGGTTGGGTCATGCGGAAGTCTAGTTGGGATAGTAGGTAGAAGTTTTGGGTGGGGGGGGGGGGGGGGGGGTTTCATTAGACTGAATTTTGACAACCAAAAATGCGTGCAAAATATGCCGCTAGGCCAAAAAGTGCCAAAGGCTCTATTTCAGCTCTTAACGGTAATTTTTCATGGTTTGACAAATTTCCATTAGACCTTGTCGGGCCCTCACCAGTGAGAGCGGTGAGGGACTGGCTACAGTGGGCGGGTATTGGGATACTGTGGCGCAAGAATGCAAGATTTCGTGTGGGAATTTGACGTTGTAGTAGGGCAATCGAGCCATGATGAGAAGTTTTTGGAAGGAAAGTTGCGCATTCTATATATGCTTATAGCTGATTGGGATCCATGGAGGAATATGCCTACTGACCGAACAACCTTCTAAAAAGTGGTGCAAGCTGCGAAGGGCTAAGACTACTCTAACACAAAATAGCGAGGCTGATTACAATTGACAATAGGTACGAAGAACGAGACTAGCTAAGGGGTAGGAACTATGGTAGAAGAGGCAAAGGGGAGCCCGCCCCCGGGGGCCCGGGGGTGGGTGTAGGCTATGTCATGTCGTACTACTACGTGATTACAAGACGGCTCTAGTCCGTCACAAATCCACTATTTAATAGTAGCACGGCTGGTAAACAAGACACTATAGCCTAGAATAACATTACTATATTGCAATACTATTTTGAGGTCGATTGATGGCTTGTAGAATGGATGACTCTGGAAGGCTTTCCAGAATGTTTTAGCCTCTCTAAGAATGTAGCTGGCATGCATAATCGATGTGTTTAACAGAACATGCTGCAAACATGCGATAATAGTTACAATAGCATAACTATACCCCCTACAATACCGGCCGCTGCAACAAGTCCCGGGGTGCGAGTTGCTCTGTACTGAGACATAGTCCCACTGTCCGTTGTTACATTTTCATGCGTGCCAGGAGCGAACTTGTTAGGTGTAATACAAAACACTTTGGTGTCTGACCAAAAAGCATAATGGTCATTCGGAATACTCCAAGCAACAACAATAACTGGCGTTGCTACATTGGCAATGGCGGATGTATTAGCGTCAAGCAAAGCGAGGTCCCAGTTGGTATCATATAGAATTGCGCCTGGATATTGCGGGTGATTGAAGCGCTCTGTGCAGCCTTTTTTCTCGACAGTTTCCGCATTCGAGGTATTGGGGTGTGGGTTAAAAAGAGCTAGTTTTTAATGGTCTGTTAGTCACATGTGCATTCGGCTTAGAAATCGCGGCACGAATATAGCCTTCTTTGATTTGTTCGAAGAGAGTAGATGAAGACAGGCATAGGAACACATACAAACACCACCGTATGTCTTGAGTTGATCACCCTGTCCGTCAGGGGATTCACAAACGATCGGGTTATATGCAAAGAAACCACAAGCCTCTTCCACCGGCATGGCCTTAAACATTGATATATGGGCATCCATAAAGCGATGAACATTTTGGATGCACTTTTCGGAGATTGCAGAGATACAACTCTCTTCTGAGCCATCGTTGAGATGGCCTTTGGTAGGTGGATGTTGTGAATTAAGCATACCAATGAAAAGAGCACAGCCCTTGTAAGGAAAGCTGTCGTAGATAATCGGCTTGCCGCTAGAGTTCTCGGCTGTTATGGTCATGCTAGACATAGGGTATGCCTGCCCGGTATGGTTGTTGAAATAAACGTATTCTGAGACGGTGAAGTTCCCTGATGGACCAGGGACACCTGGGGGCTGAGGGTAGGGGATACTGACGGTTCCCGATAGATTGTAGTTGGGGATCTGGGCGCAAGACGCTTGAGCAGACGCTAATATTTTGTTTGCGACGAGGTGCAAGGAGACTAACAAAGATATAAAGGCTTTCATTGTGGCAGGTGTTGTGCAATTTTGATCCAAGAATTGAACGAGAGGAGTATGACTGAAATCAGGTGTTGGTAGATGAGGAGGGGGGATCTGCGCTTTATCATAGCCCTTAAAAATGAGGGGCCATAGCATTTGTAGTAAGCTTACTAGCGACGTCACGATTCCATAATTGGCAACTTCGCCCCTGCTTGGTACAGCAAGTGTCGGGGTTTTCGCGTTGTATTAGTGCTTGCCGGGAGTCAAAATGTAACGCGATACAATAATAAGCTTGAGTGCTCATCCACTAACGGGCCGCATTTTTCATCTAAGTCGCCACAATAAATTACATTCAGTACAGACCCTTGTTATGAAAGGCCACTACTGTTTCTCGACCTGCGTTAATGGGCTAGGAACTACAATGGAACCATGCAAATGTGATACATTATGATTCAGCAAGATACCTAAACTTGGATTGAAGGAGCATGCGTCGGATTGTTGTGATGAGATTTGTTTGGGCTAGTCACATATTTGGGGCCAACAGTGATGTCTGGGGTTAAAAGCTCTAATTTGTTGAATGTTTTTTACCCAGGGCCCTGAAACATTTCGGGCCCTATCTGCCTTGGGCCCCCAACACATAGCAACCGTAATACTATATAATCACCTTGTGGCATACAAGAGGGTTCTTGAGGTCCTTCGATTGGGATTGAACATATCACATCACCCAATAAATTACAGAGACCACACTTGAATACCGACCACTCTGTCATGGCAGTTTTCCTACTCTTGTCTTGGGCGATGCTAGGTTTGTCTTCATGATTATTCCTGTTAATACGCATGGGAGCTCATCTCCTTCGCAACAGCCTATTGTGTCAGAGGTTTACCCGGAAGGAGTGCTTCTTATAGCAGCCCTACGACTTCATCCTCTTTTACATCACATATTCCATCGCCTTCTCCTGCACCCAACCCTCTCCCTGACTGGAAAGGTATATGCCATAACAAGGATGAAAGGACAGCTGAGAAATGGAATGAGTTCCAAATGGACTATTGGGTGGCTACGCTGTGGGTAAACTCCATCCTAGATGTCCATTTCGCTTACATTCGTGATAAGGTCCGATATTCCTTTTGAGTCTTCAAGTCATTGTTTCCATGGCACTTTTACAGATGCAATGGTAGATCAGGTACCAGGGTTATCACAATTTAGTTGCCCTAAGTCCGTTTTCCTGCCTCTATTTATATCTAGAGCTCTAATTTCTACTTGGTTTCTAGTTATGACTGTGATTTCGGCTGGTCGAGGATGGACTTCCGTCTCAAAGAGTGCAGGCACGGCTTGAACCCAGCCTACATCTGGATTTTAAATGCCGTCGTCAATTTCAACACATATCTAGGAATAATGAGCAAATATTTTGCAGACGCTTGTCAGACCGCCTCCGACTCTGTGGATCAAATGGTTCGCTTTTTTACAACCACTACCACCCCTGATGTGAGAATGCACCAAACCAGCCTCTTGGATTTCTGGAAGACTAAAAGATTTGTTCGACAAAGAGCCAGAAAGGATCAAGCATGGAAGCTGCATTCATCATCTTATCGGCTGTGTGCGGCGCCTTGGCTGCACTTTTTGGCCTTCTGCCAGAGACAATTGCTGCGACAGCGGCCGCTATACCAGGAGTAATTGGTGGGGGCTTGGGACTTGGTACAGGAATTTTTGTTGGCACTTCAAGTACAGAAGATATAAGGTTAGGCTTATCCTTATAACTATATGCAGGTAAAACGCTTACAAGGTATAGTGCTCTGACGGCATTTAACGATTCGGCCACGATTAGTGATCGCATCGGCCAATATCAAGACCATTTTCAGGATGCACTTTTAAACTTTTCTAAGAGCTATATGGAGAAACCTGTGAACTGCAGCTCCATTGGGAACCCGGCTTCAGGGTGGTATAACTATTACCCTTGGCAGCCGTCGAGTGTGCCAGAGCTTCTTAAAGGCGGTCGTTTCGCTGCAGTTCCTTCGGATAATGATGTTGCTCAATTTAGCGATTCAGCTGTGGCAGCTCTACAGAGTGGAGCACTGTCATGGCTGTGGATTCAAGAACAGGTATTTATCGTTAGAGTATCTGAGGAGATTTATGGTACCAATCCCTGCACGATGAATGTTTCGGGCTCACAAGATCTATTTGCCCGAGAATGCGACGGCTCAACGGCATTTTTCTTCATCAAAAATACTGGAACCAATACTGAGTGGGATGCGTATGACCCTGTGCCTGGCTACAACCAGCTACAGAATTTTAGCCTAAATGCTCTCGATGTGGCAACGGCGGCATACAATAGCCAAGTTGAGTGCAATTGCTGGGAACCTATTCGAACTATTACCCAGACTCTTCAATTTCTTCAATCATCTTGGAAGCCCGCAAGCAACTACCAGGTGAATCTCCCGGTCTGCGATCTAGACTATCTGAAGAGTTCAGGTGCATGGCCTGCAGCTCCTGGTCCCAATCCATATACGACTTATGATGAACTTCCCGGTCCCCTTGTGAGTCACTATATCCGTTGAATCTTATCTAGCAGTTGGAATAACGTTTCCAGGAAAACGTGAGATGGGTTATCAACAATGCTTGTTGGAAAATGGAAGTCAACGGTTCTTCATTTCCCTATTCTAAGCTCCCTTCTCCCCCTCTTCCCCCCGACCCGGCCCCGCCCATGGTTGACTGAATGCTATGGTGGGGTCCTTTGCAGCTATGCCACCCGATTCAGAGGTTGAGGAGGGTTCTTTCATCATCAAAGTCATGAAATTTACGTTAAGACAGCTGCGAGAAGATGAGTAACATGTCACTTTGTTTTTCTTATGTCGGCATGTAATGTTGGGGGATCCATGGATAACAGTTTGTACAGCACTAAACTGCTTTTGATTTTGACATTGTTGGTATTGTGAGTTGATTTCGCTTACTATGCAATCTGTACTATTAAAGAGATAGCCAGATTATCCTCAGAATGTTAGACATCTTCTATTTTGACCACACCCCCACATTGCCATTCGCGTAATGAGTGGCCGATCAATTCTCCACTAGGATTCGACATCTTACCCCACGCGGAAGTGGGACGAAGTCCATCCCATTAGCGTAGGATAGCGGTAGGGCTGCCTAACTATGGAGGCTGAGCCCTGCAGTCGGATTGCAGTCCGCCCTGTTCTGGAAACCAAGGGCGAGCGGAAACGGTCGGGATCTCCGTACCAAAAAAAAGTCGGTGCGTTCGGCCCCCGGGATTCTGCCGGAGTCGCCTGGGGTGGCAGGCGGTCGACGGAAGTCATAAGCAAAGTAAATATTATGATGATTATTATGATATACATCCCAAATATTACCTACGGTGGTAGAATTAAGGTATCTGAGCCCCTAAATTAGGAATAGCTCCCTAATATTTCATAATAGACTGCTTATAATGGTGTCAAGAATGCACTCTCACCGCCTCTTTCCGGTTTTGTATTAGTTTATTGATAGCAATTCGGTCAGCACGGAAGCTCTAGAAGGAGTAATCAGTCTCGTTCAAAACAATATGACATAAGAATCCTTCTCTGGAATGTCCGATGGATGGCAGACGAGTCTGCGTATAAAGAGGGAGAATGGAAAGAGCTGTGGGCGATTTATTAAGTGGTTTTCGCGACTCCTAGGAAACATCATAGTATCATACTGTAGTACAAACGAGTTGTAACTATGACTCCTGGGCAATGATACGGCAATGGTTTTCCCCGCGCCCCGCACAGCTCTCGTCGGTTTCCTAACAGAATCTGTGGGTTTCAGTGCGCCTTTACTTGCCGCTCTCTTTTCTAATTATGTGACGGCGTCTATGGTAAGCTTACCCTACAAAACACGCCACAAACCAACGTCTCAAGAAAACAAGCCAGGAGCTCTAAATAGTCAAATTCCAACTGGGACAAGAGAGAGACCTTCTCGAACGTCGACACACGAACCTGGAGGCGCTATTGATCTACTCTAGCCAGGCTTTTGATAAGGTGCGAGATGGGATCCCGGGGGTTCTGAGGGACTGGGACAGCTGCTGCGCCTACGAGACAGGCTTCCCAACAGAAGCTACCAGCACGGCGGCTTTTTCGTCAACACGCACAGGGGCACTTTCTATACTGCAGTATCAACGGCCCGATTTGACACCGTCGGAGGCAGAGGAACCGGCTCCAACTGCATCTGTCGAAGTATCTTTTACGGATCTCGCCAACCCAAAACCAAAGGAGGGACACCTTAAGGGTTCAAAGAACAAGCCTCGTAGAAAGACGCAGGTCAGTGACGCTGCCTCCGTTGCAGTGGACTTAGGTGATGTATGCCCTACTGCTTGTTCACCACCCCTTTTGCTCCAAGACGAAACATCGCATGGCCGTGAGTGATAAGGTCTAAGTTCAGCTCCCACGGTTATGAGGTCTTTGTAAATTTGGCCATCAGGCGCGGGGTCTCTTCCCTGTAGGAGGGGTCATCGGCGCTGTAACAAACGGTCGGGTACGAGCAAAGGCCAGTTACGAAACACTTCGTGCGGGAGAAAAAAAAATAGCTCTTTGCAGAGGCTCGGATCGCGGCCATGCTGATAGGGAGTAGATCTTCCATATGTTGGCCATGGACAGCGCCGTGGTTAGATCCGATGGGTTACTCCTAGGGGGTTTATCTTCCCATCAACAAAGAATCTAGGGTATTAGCGATGTCTGTAGGCGTTAACGGAAGACTGTGCAAAGAATTTTGCTTACAAATTAAACGCCCCGGAGTTTCACGTCTTGGTACACCGGAGTCTCCCACTGCCCGCAGAAGATGAATGGTTTGGACGACGAAGAGCCCGTCTTCAGAGTGAATCCAGGTTACTGAACTTGTTATCAGCCTGCTCTTTACAAGAGCGATGAGCCGGTGGTAAGTTGAATATGCCCTCTTCACTGGACTCTTATATGAACTGTCCACAAGCTTCATTATTGATCATGGCCATGTCGACCTTGTCAACGTGTGGAGACCACTACGCTGAACGTAAAATCTGCGATATCAGAACGACCCTAACGGCTTCCAGGGAATTCCTTAACCTTAGTCTTTATGATTGTGCAATGAGTGAGGTGAGCGCCAAGTTTGTAAGAAATCCGTAAGAAATCTCGAGCCTAGTAGGTAGTGGGAAATAGTTGAAAATCTGTGGAGAGAGAAATGTTGGGAAACTAAATATAAAGACGCTAGGCTTCAAGGCTTACTGTTTCATGCATTCCGCCCGTCGCAGTGCAAAGCCCTAGCAGTTCCTCCGTATCACATTCAATCATTACTGCGATATCTATTACTCTATTCTTTGTGCATCCAGTGGCATCTCAACTTTTGTGGGATTTCAACGCCTAAACCAGTGTAAACAGCTATCGTACCGCAGGATGTTTAGATATCGACAGGTCTATTAAACAGGACCCACCGCGCATTTCGTCACTGTAAGAGACGGCCATAGGTCCAACAAGAGTCACATTGACGATGACAGTTTTTTGTTGATAGGAGAAATACGAGCGATGCAAGTTGCACAGAAACGATACTAGCGGGCTGCACTTTATTGGGGAGGAGGCTCACTCAGGGCGCTCAGCGCCGTGCTCAGTTCTACTCAGGGCGCGAGGGGTGAGCACTAAAACGGAAGGAACAAGCCAAGAATGGCTGACTTTATCCGATCTATTAAGCACCTATATACACAGGATAACGTCTGGCAGTGGGGCCTTTCCTATCCGGACTGTGGCCGATTTCGTGAGGGCGCTCAGCCTCCTGCTCACTGAGTAGATCTCAAAACGGGCTCAGGCTCAGTGATCATACTCGGGTCAGGCACCCTCCGCATAACCACCTACCGGGTAGAAATCATGAGATGTCGTGAATTGGAGAATAAGTCTCAAACATATTAGAGTAATGGGATCTGGACAGTGTTGACGTAATCGACATTCTCCTCGTAGCTCTCAAGACGGGGGTGACATGTGCCAAAAAGCCGATCCCAGATCCGAGTCTGCTTGCCGTAGTTGTAACTGCTTCTCCAGCCCTTGCGGTGGTGGAGGTCATGATCCTCAATAGTCAAGTCCACATCGCACAGTCGGAAGAGCGGGGTCAAGGGATTCATCGTGGCCGCAGAAACCCTTAAGCCACTATGCCCAAAAATCTCCGTGAACATGACATATTCGGCGCAGACCCACCATTCGTAAAAGCCCATCGGAAAGCCCAGAAGCTTCATAGAGCCGTATGTCATCAAGGGAATTCCCAACATATCCCCCATCTCTTGGATACCGTCGGCAAAGAGGGTCAAAAGCGGGTTCGGATGCTTTGTGAGGTGATGGGTGCGGTGGAGCTTCCAGAGGGAAGCGTTATCATGCATCAGGCGATGATACCAGTAGAACCAGAAATCGAGCACAATTGGATAGATGCTGACTTCGGGTAGAAGCCACATCCAATTAATCGTCGACGGCCCTTGGTCCGCTCGATATGCAATTATCATAAGCATGGTCGGACGGAGGAAGACCGTTAAAAGGATAGATTGAAGAGTCTTGAACACTGCGGAGTCGGGAACTCCATCGCGCTCATGTTTATCCCCGTCAAAGTACCCATATTTGTGGCCTAAACCCTTGAGAAGATGAATCTCTCGAATGGAGACCACAACCATTGAAATATGGTAAAAGAGAAGTGCCGCCCAGGTTGGAAGGTTGTAACCCAGATATGTATTAAGAGCTTGGTGGAGGGCGAGCGGGATGAGGGCGTGGATAATCACCCAGCGCTCGAAACGCCATTCAGGCACGTAAGGAACTTTGTCGGTTTTCGCATGCACTGGGACCTTTTTGTCCAGATCGACGTGGTGGATGTTGAGGAAGTCGAGGAACAGATGTGAAAAATTCCATTGCGAACGATCCTGGCGCCAGGTCGACTTCATAGAGTCCTTCGGATTCCGCATAGGAGCGACCATTGTTGACATTTCAAGATCCGTGGGCCAGGCGTACCCCAAATAGGGGGACGTGGCAGATATTAGTACTGCCTGAAGGCTCCGAGCGAGGGCATGTGAATACGATTAACTCAACAGGTCCATGTGGGGTATCTCAACCAATTCCCCGTCGCCCAGCCAGTGATCTTCCCCGCGGTACGCAGCTTGATTATATTATCAGAAAATAGTTCTAACTCTCATGTGATGCCGACGAGCTCCAATCCCTCCGTATATTGGCACTAGGGCCCAGTTCCAAAAGAATATGGAAATCAAGCAGTCGTTGAACTAATTGCCAGCCACATCGACTGCTCGTTGAACAGCCAACAGCAGCTGCCATACCACAATGGTTTAATTTACTACGCGTTTTACCGTCCCGACAAGTTGCATAGGGACGAAACTAGCGGGGTGCACTTTATTAGGGGTAGGCTTACTTAGGGCGCTCATTCCAATGCTTAGGGTGGGCTCAGTAAGCGAATCAGGGCGATCAGTAAGTAGATCAAGGCGCTCAAATGTATAGTCAGTAAGTGCTCAGTTCTACGCAGGGAGCGAGGGGTGAGCACTAAAACGGAAAGAGCAAGTCACGGGGCGGCAGATTGCCCTGTGTATATTGCATCAGTGTGGCAAACTAAACAGGCTTCTCTAGTTATGGGTGCAGGGGCAAAACTTTGTCAGTAGTATTCGATTGTATTCTAAAATATTACTCGAAACTGATGACGCAATTGGATCTGCTGGCATTTGCGACACTTGGTTTTGTCCCCAGATGCTCTACGGCCGTTCAAATTACGACTTGCACTGCGAGCTTAATGACGTCGACTTTGTGACTGATAAATGTTGTTGATCGAATAATGGAGGAAGATGAGATGAGGACTGTTGAGCCTAGAGGAATCAAACAGTCCTGCGACCATGATGTTAGTAGGGCACGGCCGCAGACGTTGAAATCGAGCGGCAATACAAAATCATGGTTTTCCCAATGTATCTAGTATTTTCCGTGGTGATCTTATTCTGGGACTCTGGGATGGGAGAATTCCATCGGCAGAGGAAGCATTGCACTTGCATGTACATAGGCCACGTTATGTGAATTGCTGGCATATTTGGTATCAATCCTAGATATTCGTCCGGTCATGTATATTCTACCAGCATATATCACAGCATCACACTGTACACAGATTGAACAGCCCAAGACCAAGTAACATCTATCAATATACTCTCTCCATCATCACCATCAATCCTTTTTCCCACTTCCAAATCCAGCATACCCAAAATGTCCTCCCGCATTAGCAGGCGCCCCGACTCCATTACTAGGAGGAGCCGGAGAATACCCGCCATACCCATTAATGCGACCTCCGTTTCCAAAGGCAACACCCGTACCCTTTCCCCTAACCGTCGGCAGACCACCCAGCATGCCATCGCCGCGCCATGAAGACGGAACAGAGCCACGCCGCCAGCGCCGGCCATTGCGCTCCCAGTGTAGCGCAGCCAATGCGCCCACCGACGCAGCCATGACGAAGAAGAACAGCCGTGAGAAGAAGTGGGTCTCTGATTTTGCATCGTTCTCGGAGAGGAACGACTTGCCCGGTGTGCGGGCGGGCCAGCCGATCGACGCGCCGCCTTGCACCCAATCAACGTGGAAGGAGAAGGTGAGTGGCTCGCCGCGAATGACTTTTGTGCCGTGTCCTGGTGTCCAGGGATGGCGCGCAGCGCGGACAAGAGCGATGGCCTGCTCGTCTTCATCCTGCGAGGACTTGGCGTCGAACTCGGGGACCGAGTATGCCGTCCCGGCCATCACATACCCGGGCTCCGTGGTCTTCTTCTTTCCCTTGTGCTTTTGCGCCGCCGGATCGGCCGCAAGATCATGCAGCAGCACGTTCATATCAGTCCAGATATGCAAATGGCTCAGTTGCAGCGTCCCCTGCACAGCCATTGTGACTGGCGTAAACGACGGGCCGTTCTCATTCAGCGCCGCGAGAGAGCTGTTCTCGTCGTTGGGATCGTCGTTGCTGCTTTTCGGGCTGCTGTGGAAGGACGAGAGCGGCGCGGTGGGCACGCGGCAGGACATGGGTGCGTCGGAATGCACGTAGAATTCGAGGATGTGGTAGAAATCATCGGAGACGGTAGGGACGGTGCAGCTTATTGTCTCGGAGGTGCCGAAGTGCAGGGACAAGGGTGAGGCAGTTTCGTTGCATATGGCAAAGGGGACGTATTTGAGGTTGCCGAGGTCGTCTGTTATCTGATTTAGATATTAGCATTGAACTGGATTGATTTGTAGTTATTGATTTGTCTTTTGTTGTCCTGAACTGGATGCAAAGGGAAGGAGGGAGGGTTGCCGCGTACATGTTCCCCGAAGTCACTGTAGCACACATTAGCAATGGAGACTCCTATAATCGAAAGAAACTCACAGTGTCCGATCCAAGCATGACACCGGAATTCCCTCGCCGGGGAGATATCCTTCTCCGCCGGTCTCCTGGGAGCTGCTCGCCGCGGAAGCCACCTGGCCCAGTGCGCCCAGGACGGTGAAAAGGAGTGTCACGGCCGAGTAGCGACGCGTTGCGCTTTCGCGAGATTGATTCGACATGACCGACAATAGACCGCCCCGACTTGGGTGGTGGGTGTGGTGGCGGCGGAGACAGGGAGTGAAGAGACACGGTGGATTAATTGTTGGGTTTGCGGAGAAGCCGAGATTGACATGCGCATAGCGTGCCGACTCGGAACTCTACTACCACAAGTATACCACACGAGCAGTTGCCTACTTGACTACGTCGGTAAACAATTACTAGAATTACTGAGAGAATATAATCCAAAGAACAGCGCATTTTTTTGGTTATATATAGAAAATCATCGCTCGTCATATCCCAACGATCTCTCCAGGCTTACGCCAGTTTGGCCTTCTGCTTGAACGCGAGGAGCAGGCCGCTAGTCGAGGCATCGTGGTCGGCACCCGCGCCGTCAGTCTCCAGCTCCTTCTGGATTTTCTTCGCGAGGACCTTGCCCAGCTCAACACCCCACTGGTCGAAGGAGTTGATGTTCCAGACCGCACCCTCGACGAAGGTGACGTGCTCGTAGTAGGCGATCAGAGCACCCAGGGTGGACGGGGTAATCTTCTGAGCCAGAATGGAGGTGGTGGGCCGGTTGCCCAGGAAGGTCTTGTGCGGAACGAGGTTCTCGGGGGCGTTCTCGGCCTTGACCTCCTCGGGGGTCTTACCGACCATCAGGGCCTCGGACTGGGCCAGGAAATTGGAGGCCAGCATGCGCTGGTGCTTGCCGCCCTCGACGGGGTTGTGCGACTCAGCGGCCATGATGAAGTCCGCGGGGATGAGCTTGGTGCCCTGGTGCAGCAGCTGGAAGAAGCTGTGCTGGGCGTTGGTAGCCGGCTCGCCGAACAGGATCGGGCCCGTCGTGTACTTGACGTACTCGCCCGAGCGTGTGATTGCCTTGCCGTTGCTCTCCATCGAGAGCTGTTGCAGGTACGCAGGGAAGCGGTGCAGGTACTGGTCGAACGGAGCGACCAGGTGAGTCTGCGCGCCGAAGAAGTCGCTGTACCACACGCTCAGCAGACCGGCAATGGCGGGAATGTTCTGCTCGAGTGGAGCCTCACGGAAGTGCTTGTCCATGGCGTTGGCACCGGCCAGGAACTGGTGGAAGTTGTCGTAGCCGATGTACAGCGCAATGGACAGGCCAATGGCACTCCACACGGAGTAGCGGCCACCGACCCATGACTCGAAGCCGAACATGTTCTTCTTGTCAATGCCGAACTTTGTGACTTCGCCCTCGTTGGTCGAAAGAGCAACGAAGTGCTTGGCAATGGCCGACTCGTCCTTGGCCGTCTCCAGGAACCATGACTTGGCCGTGTTGGCATTGGTGCAGGTTTCGGCAGTGGTGAAGGTCTTGGAGGCGATCAGGAATAGGGTGGTCTCCGGGTCGGAGTTCTTGAGCGCTTCGGCGATGTGGGTGCCATCGATGTTGGACACAAAGTGCAGGGTCATATCGGGGTGACCATAGGCCTTAAGGGCCTCAGTGACCATGACAGGGCCGCTAATTCAATATCAGCATGAGCCCGAAGATCAAACTACAAAACACTTACAGGTCGGAGCCACCAATACCGATGTTGATGATGGTGTTGATCTTCTTGCCGCTGTAGCCCTTCCACTCACCACTGCGCACCTGCTCGGAGAACTCCTTCATATGCTCGAGCACCGAGTTGACTTCCTCGACGACGCTGTGGCCATCGACCTGCATGGGCTCGTTGGCGGTGTTGCGGAGCGCGACGTGGTAGACGGCACGGTCCTCGGTGAAGTTGATGTGCTCACCCGAGAACATGTCATCTCGCAGCTGTTCGACATTGGCCTCCTTGGCCAGCTTGACCAGCAGAGACAGGGTCTCCTCGGTCAGGAAGTTCTTCGAGAAGTCAAAGAGAATCTCGGAGTTGTCTACCGTGTTGGCAAAGCGGCGGCTGAACTTCTCGAAGCGCTGGGGGTCCTTCTGGAAGTACTCCTTCAGGACAATGTTGCGGCCAAGGGCATTGTGGTGCTCCTGGAGCTCCTTCCAAGCATTGAGCTCGGTGGCTTGTGAGAAACCTGGCATGATGGTAATGTTTGGTAGTCTAGATTGAGCTGGGACGTCAGTGCGGGGCAGAGTGGGATGACGACGGAGGTGATGGTGATGATGGTAGGAGAGAGAGAGAGATGGAGGGAGAATGGGGGAGTATGGGAGAGAAGGACTAGAATAAGAATGAAAAAACAGGGACTATACCTAGACGGATGATGGTCAGATGAGGTGAAGAAGCAGGAAAAAAGATGGCGTCAACACCGGTGTGTTGGGGTCCGGGTGGTGGGGCACATTGGCAGTGGGCTGTCACTATGCTACATGCAGTACACCGGACCGTTCTAGAAAAATCCTATTTTGAATTCTGGCTAAATAACTACCAACTAGTGGAGTAGTCAGTCATTAATAATTCTCTCAGGTACACAAGTATCGGTCTTGACAAGGACTTGACTGGCGATTCTGACGGAGAGGGAGAGAGTGAGTTGTACGATTCACGGAAGACGGCGGAAGCACAGGAATGGCCTCATTCTGTGCCACCTCTCATTAATGGTTCCCGCAGAACATGCTTGCTTGATATTCTCTGCTCTACATGCCAAAGGATAAAAGGTCTAGACTCTTAACTATAATAACTCGGGACAGTGGCATGGTCTTGCTCATATATAGAGCTGCAATGGTACATGTGCACAAGATACATGCCCGGAAAATTATGAGAAGGTTTCCAGCGCACTAGAAGCACTCCTCCAAAAGATATCACCCATCAGAGTCCATAACCATCAAGCCCGAGTGCAATAAGGACAATAATGCACATTTTATAGTGTAGCATGCCAAGCCCGCACGGACCCACCAAACATCTTTTGCCGTTCCTTGCGATCGCGACTTTCCTTCTTCTCTCCAGTAACTCGACCATGTACAATCCCTACCAAAGTGAGTGTCTCCTATCTATCTCTCTGACCGAAACTAATCTCTCCTCAGATCCAGGCGTCTATGGCCGGCCAGACTATGGCGCGTATCCTGGCGCGCCGCCGGGGATGGGTAAGTGACCCCCAACCCAACCCAACCGCATCCTCATTGTCAAATCAACTGACGCAGCGCGTGACCACCAGCACCTCCTCCAGGGATGTCCGCTCCAGGAACCAGTCCAGCACCGGGCATGCAACAGACCAACAGCCAGCAGCCCGGACGCCCGGGTGGATTTCCAGCCAGCTTTCAGCCGCCGCCGAACATGCCGAATATCAACTTTTCTGCGCCGGTGATTCGCCTGGGCACGTCGGGCCCTGCTAAGCCCGCCGCTGGCCCCGAGATGGGCCGCGAGCGCGGTGCTGGCCCCGAGGGTCCCAGCCGCCGCGCCGGCTTGGGCGCTGGTGGAGGGGATTCCCAGCGCGGGTATGCGAGGGAGTCCATGATGCCGTTGCAGCCTCCCACAAAGGACGAGATCGTGCGCACCCTCTTTGTTGGTGGGATTACCGAGTGTGCTGGTGGTGACGAGGGTATAGAGCGCATTCTACGGTCTGCGGGAACTCTGCGACGGTGGATTCGGGCTACGGATGCGGATGAGAAGCCCTGTCGGTTTGGGTTTGCCGAGTTTGAGGATCCGGAAAGCCTTGAAGTTGCGGTGGAGGTGCTGAAGGAGGTGGAAGTGCCGGTGAAGCGACAAGTGCCGAGTGCAGATGATGAGAAAGAAGAAAAGGAAGTCGAGAAAAGCACTCTACTGGTATGCATGCTTTTTTTTTTTTTTTTTTTTTTTTTTTTTTTTTTTGATATTCAGAAGAAAGAAACTGACTCTTTGACAGGTGGTTGTGGATGAAAGCACAATGAACTACCTTGAACAATTCGAAGCCAGTCGAGGCGAAGCCGACCCGCAAGAACGCCAGGCACGCTTCGATGCCGCTCGCGATAATTTGAAGGCCGTCCTATCCGACCTGTGCCACCCGTCTGCCCCCACCCAGAAGGAGGATATATCCGCGCTCGATCGTGAAGGCGATACCGAGATGAAGGATGTGGTGAACAAGGACGGCGAAGTGGTGACCATTCCAATCACGGTGGAGGATGAACTGGCCGACGTTCCACCGGAGATGCGGGAGAATGTGGCCAAAGAGATCGCAGCTTTCCGTGAACGCAGCAACCGCCGTGACATTGAGCGGCTCAGACGCGAGGAAGAGATCGAGTCGATGGAGCGCGCGCGCGGTTCCGGTTCGCGCATCAGCCGACTTGCCTCTCCGCCGGCATCCGCTCCCAGTGGCCCTGCTGGGGGTGCCAATGGCATTCCCCTGGGCCCGCGTGGTGCACCAGCGGGTCCCAAGGGGTTTGGCGTGCAGATCCCCAAGGATTATCAAAATGGGGTGTCCTTTGTGAATGGTGGGTCGATCAATGGTCCATCCATCTCCATTGATCGCGATGGCGAAGACTCCGATGCCAGCGACGAGGAACTGGAACGGCGCCGCCAGGAGAAGCGTCAGGCAGAACAGGAAAAGCAGTTCCTCGACCAGGAACGCCGCTGGCTCAACCGCGAGCGCAGTCGGACTGCTGCTCTAGAGCGGGAGAAGAAGAGAGACAAGGAGGACGATGGACGGATGCAAGCGGCGCATGACGAAATGGAAGACCGTATGCGCGAGTGGAACGACGATGTCGAGGCCAGCCGCAAATCTGCCGAATATTACGCGGACCGCGGTGCCTGGCTGCGTAACCGTGCCGCCTTCCGTGCCCGCGAGGCCCAGCTGGACGAAGCCGATCGCGCCGCCGAAGAACGGGACCGCGCGCGCTCGGACCAGAAGCGCGAACAGGCTCGCGGGATGGCCGATGATTTCCTCGCCCGCCAAGCCGAGGTGCTGGAAGCCCGTACGACCCAAGAGGCACCCCGCGAACCGCAGCGCTTCAAGCTGTCCCTCGGTGCCGCCGCGCAAAGGGCCCAGGCCGCGACCAGCCGCCGCACCGTTGCCGAAGTGGAGGGACTCCTGGAGGACGAGGAGGAGCCCGAAGGCACAGTGCGCCGGCCTCTTGTCCCAATCAAGTTCGACACGGCCGCCGAGGCTGCCGGTCTATCGGACGAGGAGCGAGCCCAGGCCGCGCGCCAGCTGGCTGCCGAGATCCCTACGGACAAGGAAGGTCTTTGGAAGTGGGCGGTCAAGTGGGAGTTTGTTGACGAAGCCGTGATCAAGGACCAGCTTAAGCCGTTCGTGGAGAAGAAAATCGTGGAGTATCTGGGTGTGCAGGAGCAGATGCTGGTCGATGTGGTTGAGGAGCATGTGCGCCAGCATGGATCACCTCAGGAACTGGTAGATCAGCTGGCTGAGGCGCTGGACGAGGAGGCCGAGGTGCTGGTGCGCAAGCTGTGGCGGATGCTCATTTTCTTCTCGGAGAGCGAGAAGCGCGGGCTGTCCGCGTAGCCGTGGACTTGTATTATCTGCTAGGGCTGGAGTTCATCAAGAAAAGCAATTTAGCAACTCTCAGGAACCTTGATCTAACCATCCCACTACGTATTGTTACCATAACCCTAAACCTGTAGATACCCCAACGCGTCAATTTAGTCTGGAAACACCGCCCCAAATTTTAGCGCGTATACGACGCGTCCCCTACTTTATATTTTTATTTACTCAACAACCATGCGTCGGTTTGGGACTGAAATAAGTGGAAATCGAAGGCCAAATGCTGAACTATGTGGCCCAACGCGCTCTGCAATTTTGTATGCCCTTGAACTAGGGCAATCGCCTACCAAAATCGCATCTGATTTAGGCGTTTCTCGCAGCACAATCTACAAAACACGCTATCGATTCCAACAGCGCGCAGACGTTAAATCTTGCCCTCGTACTGGTCGCCCTAAAGTCTTTACCCAATCTGATTGCAGATATGTCTTTCATCTCGCTCGTCGGAACCCGTGGTGGAGCTATAGGGTCCTCTCTGCAAACGTACCCGGAAATCCGTGTCGTGAGACTATTCGCAAGATTCTAAGGCAATACGACCTTAAGAAATACAAATCACGCAAGCGGATACCTTTAAACTATGATACTGCTCGAAAACGGAAGCGATTCGCCCGAATTTGGGGGAGATATAGGGTATTACCAAATATTATCTTTTCAGATGAATGCTCAGTTCAACGTTCAACTAATTCTACCGACCGATGGGTCTTTAGATTCTGGTCTGAAGCATACCGACGTGATCTTGTGAATATTAAGCCTCATGTAAAGGATATTTCACAAATGGTTTGGGCCGGAATTTGGATTGGTGGCCGTACGAACTTGATTATTATGGAGCGGGACGCCGACTCGCCTCGCAACGGATATACTACGAAATCATATGTGAATGCACTCGAAGAGGGACTTATTAAGCACTATGAACCCGGTACTATCTTTCAACAAGATAATGCAAAGATTCATAAATCATACGTTGCGCGAGAGTGGTTTGAAATACATGGTATTGACGTAATAGAATGGCCTCCGCACTCTCCTGATTTGAACCCAATTGAGCCCGTTTGGAGACTTTTAAAATTAAAGATCTTTGGACTACATCCTGAATTAGTTAATATGGGTCAATCAGAGGCTGATTGGGAGTTCTTTAAAGATTGTATGTGTGAGGCATGGGATGCTTTAGATCAGGGGACGATTGATAACCTAATTCGGTCAGTGCCTAGGCGAATTGCAGCTGTAAAGCGTGCAAATGGGTATTATACTAGATATTAGGGGTGCAATAGATAGAGAGAGAAATAATTAATTAATTTATGGAGTTTGGAGATAAAATGTCTATTATGTGCTTAGATATATATATTTGAAAGTATCTGGTAAAATAGGTGGATTTTACATAATCACGGACTGTTTCCAGACTTACTGGCATCTAGTGTATCTCTCCGCTGGCTATAATTACCCACAGTCTCTGGTTGGTGGAAAAACTAGACCCGGGAGCATCCACCAATGACGCACTCCCTCGAGTTTCTCCATGGAGGGGCGTGGGGTATATGAGGTGGGCATTTTCTCTCTTTTTCGGGTTGCCGTCGGATTGTTCATTTGTTTGCGTGTCCCTCTGTTGTCTACCCAATCTGCAATTATCCCGCGACGCCAATTGCAGCTACTTATTACTCGATCCAGTGCTTGACTGAAATAAGTCGTCACCATGGTCAAAATCACTGGCTTCACCACGCGCGACGTGAGGTTTCCGGTAAGTTCTTGATTCAAATTCCAACCTGACCGGCGACTGACCCATTCCCGGACAGACCTCGCTCGACAAGACCGGCTCGGATGCCATGAACGCCGCGGGCGACTACTCCGCCGCCTACTGCATCATCAACACGGACTCACCGCACGCCGGACACGGCATGGTATGTACCTACCTACACTAGAACTTGAATAAACATACACATCCACGGACTCTAACCAATTCTAAAACCAGACCTTCACAATTGGCCGCGGCAACGAAATTGTCTGCTCAGCCATCTCACTCCTCACGCCGCTCGTGGTCGGCAAAGAGCTCGACGACCTAACCGCCGACTGGGGCAAGACATGGCGCTACCTCGTCTCCGACAGCCAGCTACGCTGGATCGGGCCAGAGAAGGGTGTGATTCACCTCGCGCTGGGCGCCGTTGTCAACGCGCTCTGGGATCTATGGGCCAAGACGCTAGGCAAGCCCGTGTGGCGCATCGTCGCGGACATGAGCCCCGAAGAGTTCGTGCGCTGCATTGACTTCCGGTACATCACGGATGCAATCACCCCCGACGAAGCGATTGCTTTGCTCAAGGAGGTAGAGGGCGGAAAAGCGGACCGGATTCGCGAGGCGGAGAGCAGTCAGGCTGTCCCGGCTTATACCACCAGCGCTGGGTGGTTGGGGTATAGCGAGGACAAGCTGAAGAGTCTGCTGGATGAGAGCGTCGCGCTGGGATATAAGCATTTCAAGCTGAAGGTGGGCGGAAATCTCCAGGAGGATAAGCGCCGGCTTGCCATTGCGCGCCAGGCGATTGGATATGACAAGGGGAATATCTTGATGGTGGATGCGAACCAGGTCTGGTCCGTCCCGGAGGCGATTAGCTGGATGCAGGAGCTGGCTGAGTTCCAGCCGTGGTTCATTGAAGAGCCCACCTCGCCCGATGACATCCTCGGCCACGCGGCGATCAAGAAGGCGCTTGAGAATACCGCCCACGGCACCGTGGGCGTCGCTACGGGCGAGATGTGCCAGAACCGCGTCATCTTCAAGCAGCTGCTGCAGGCCGGCGCGCTGACGGTGCTGCAGCCGGATGCGTGCCGCGTCGGCGGTGTTAACGAGGTGTTGGCTATCCTGCTGCTGGCGCGCAAGTTCGGTGTGCCCATCGTGCCGCACTCCGGTGGTGTTGGTTTGCCAGAGTACACGCAGCATCTGTCGACGATTGACTATGTTGTTGTTAGTGGGAAGAAGAGTGTGCTCGAGTATGTGGATCATTTGCATGAGCACTTTGTGCACCCGTCCAGCGTCAAGGATGGATACTACGTTACTCCTATGGAGCCTGGGTATAGTGTTGAGATGAAGGCCGAGAGCATGGATGAATTCGCCTTCCCCGGTGAGGAGGGCAAGAGTTGGTGGAGGACGCAGGAGGCAAAGACCATTCTGAATGGGCCCAGAGTATAAGTTTCGATTTGTACTTTATGTTGATATGTATTTCATCATTGTTAATAGTGACCAAAATGATCATCTCCAGGATTGAGTAAATCACAGTTCCTGCCATAGCTCATAAAGTATGATACAAAGGACAAGCCTTGCGCAGTCAAGGTCGGTCTGTGGGACGGACCCTGCCAGTGGTCTTCAGGAGACGCCGCGCAGATTTGTGGATAATACACACAGGAAGTCCGGACACGCGCGCTGCAGAACAGTTTTCGTTCCGTGCCTAACCATATCCCTCGGACGTCCTGACTCGCTTTTAGGGCATGGTCATGGCCATGTGCGGGTGAACTAAGGAGTTGCTCAGACTCAACCCCACCCATCACCGCCATTGCATACCGAACAGCTTCAGCGAACTAGCCACGCTGGGCTTTTCCGACGCTTTCTCCAGAATAATGCGCGAATGCCCCTTGACATCCAGCGCTAGAAGTTGATACTCCCATTCACTCTTGTCCAAGGGCTTCATCATGTGCACAAAGACGACGCCCGAGTTCAGAGGTCCCTCGACATGGAAATTCATTCGCAGGTGTTCGCGGCCAAGTCGGTCCTTCTCAGTCGTCGATCTGTATGCATTCATTTCCATCAGCATTTCAGATATGGTAGCAACAATCCACACCACACCACTTACGCAATCGGCCTGTTCCGCTGCCATCGGCTCCAGGTATTCTCGCCATAAGCCTTGATCTGCCTCCGGTCCCCGAGGAGCTTTGTACACCGCGTGTCGTCCTTGATGCGGTCAACCGCTTTTTCGAATTGCCAAGTCCGGCTATTTGGTGAGAAGACTTCCAGATATAAAAGGGTGAAGACGCCGCCCTATTAGATGCTGTATGAGCATGTGCCTGTCTGAAAAGCTACCTCGTTGGTTGCATACCGTTAATAAAGCCCCAGCCAGCACGATCACAAAGTTGAAGGACTGCTGCGTTGCGCGGGACATTTTCTCTCTCCCCGACAGCTCGCCCCATCGGAGCATTCCATCGTCGGACAGTACGGTGATGTTCTTCTTCCGTGTTGACCGTGTGTTGCTGCTCTGAGTTGTGGCGTACCGACGGAGGATCTCTGTGGTGACAGGGGATTGGCGTAGCACGAGGGAGGCCGCGGGCGAGAGCCGGGGGAGGGCCTTCAGATAGAGGGAATTCATGTCGATGGTCACTAACCCGGATACTTTCCTGCTGCGGCGCCAATCGTCAAAGCATGAAGGTCACGTGGATCGTCTCTGTTCTCGGTGAAAATTACAATACGTGTATTTGCAACAGATGACGGGCCTCTCACCGGCGTGGCAAATGCGTATTCTCTTCTGTAAATTACCGCCGCAGTCCAGACACTCAGTCAGGCTTGACCGACCACGTTCGCCGTTCCCGCATCTTTTTGTCTCTCTTCGCAGCGACCTTGCCCTCCTCTCACCTCCTTATTCTACTTTCACCTCTTCCTCCTCCTGTCCATTGGCTCTACTATAACCCCCAAGATGAGTGCCACCAAGGCGCAGTCTCAAAAGATTTTTGAGAAGCTCAAGCTGAAGCCCGCAAACAAGGTACACACACCCCACCCCTCCTCCCACCCCCGTGAGAGACATCTTGGCTAATCGAGTTCGGTCACTCGCAGATCTGCTTCGACTGCGGCTCCAAGAACCCAACCTGGTCGTCTGTTCCGTTCGGTATCTATCTGTGTCTGGACTGCTCAGCCCACCACCGTAACCTCGGTGTCCACATCTCCTTTGTTCGCTCCACAAACCTCGACCGTACGTTCCTTCCCAGCGGGTGGACATGTCAGAAACTGACTCTATGTATGCAGAGTGGCAATGGGAACAGCTGCGGGTAATGAAAGTCGGTGGGAATGAGTCCGCGACCAAGTACTTCCAATCGCACGGCGGTTCTGCTGCGCTGGCCAGCAAGGATACCAAGGTCAAATACACGTGCAATGCCGCTATCAAGTATAAGGAGGAGCTGAAACGGCGGGCGACGATGGATGCGCAACAGTCAGTGGAGATTCCCCGCCCCAAGAAAGAAAAAAAGTGTTGGTTGTTGACACACAGAACAGATATCCGGAGGAAGTGGTCATCACCGATCTCCCCGTCGACACGTCGTCCGACAGCGCCAACACTCCCGCCGGCGATCCAGACGACGATTTCTTTTCCTCGTGGGACAAGCCGTCGATCAAGCGGCCCAGCAACCCGCCCTCTCGAACCGGAACGCCACCCGTCGTGAGCCGAACTGCCTCGCCCTTCCTGAACGCGGGCACCAACGCCAACGGATCCCGCTCCAAGTCTCCCCTGTCTGCCTCGGAAGAAAAGCCTACGTCGCCCACACCGGCCGCTGTTCGTGCCAGTGCGGCTACGCGGAAGCCGACTGCGGGTGGAGCGAAGAAGGGTAGCGTTTTGGGCGCTAAGAAGGCGCCCAAGCTTGGAGCCAAGAAGGTGGTTACTGCAGATACGATTGATTTCGACGAGGCCGAGCGCAAGGCTAAGGAGGAGGCCGAGCGTATTGCAAAGCTTGGTTATGACCCCGAGGCCGAGCAGGCCGAGCAGGATGCCAAGGTAACGGCCGCTGCGTCTTCGACTACTACTATCACATCGCCTACCCCGATCAGTCCGAGCAGAGCAAGCAAGTCGCACGAGCGGAACTCGAGCGACGTCGAACGGCTGGGCATGGGCATTGGTCGACTTGGCTTCGGCCAAACGTCGCGCCCCGCTGCCGCCCCGGCTCCGAAGAAGCCTGGATTTGGCTCTGTTGGACCTGTCCGTACTGCTGCCGACGGTATGTTTTCCCTATTGCTCCATTGCGTATACACACATACTAATACACGCTACAGAGGAAGAACTCACTCAAACCAAAACCCGCTTTGGAACCCAGAAGGGCATCTCTTCGGACGAGTACTTCGGCCGCGAGCGATACGACCCCAACGCTCAGTCCGAGGCCAAGGAGCGTCTGCGCCAATTCGACGGCGCAACCTCCATCTCCAGCAACAACTACTTCGGCCGGCCCGAGGACGAGCTCCCCACGCTGGACGACGGTTACGGAGACCTGGAGACGGCTGCTAAGGACTTTGTGCGCCGTTTTGGGATCACGGCTGGTGATGATCTGGAGAATCTGTCGCATCTGGTTGGTGAGGGTGCTACCAAATTACAAGGTTCGTCTTTCTTTCCCACGGCCTTTTGGGTTATTTTCTAACCGTAAAATCCCAGGCGCTATTCGCAGCTACCTGAACAGCTAAATATGCTGCGGGCCATTTTCTGCCTCGTCTTGTCACGTTGAGCAACATAGCAAAACACACCATTCGCCTGCTGAAGCGTGCGTGCGTGACGTATATTTGTATCCCGGTCCCGCTCTCTCTGCCCTCTCTACTCTCGCGTTGCTCGTCAGTCCTATCTACCTATCTTCATACAGTGGTTCTCCGATGAAGCGAAAAAGACGACTACTGATGGCGGAGAGAGGGACAAAATTGGTTTTTGAACTTGCAGCCTGGCGTATGTTCGTCGCATTTTCTGCTCCCCTGCCTTCCCGCCCGGTTTTTTGTGCACCATTAAAGAACAAATGTTTTATGTTGATGTTGATGGGGATTGATCTCTTTTTTTCTCTTTCTTTTGTTTGTTTCTTTTTTCGAGGGTTACGAGTTCAATGGATTGTCATTATTGAGAGAAAATTATGTATCGAATTGACGTCTTGATCCTGGTCCTGATCCTGGATATCCTGTGTTCGAAAGTAAACGTAGTTCTGGATCAAGTAGACGTGGTTTGAGCTGTCACTCGAGGGTTTTAGTAAATTAAGAGGAAAATGTCTTTTTTGACTACGACGTGAGTCGGATAAGTGTCGTGCATGTAGACGGTCCCTATATATATCTCTCCCCTAGAATGAGAGTGCACACAACCCAAACTCCTAAAATACACTCTAGAACCCCAATCTACACTCGATAAATCGCATCCGCAACCTTAGCAACCTGCCCCATCTCCAAAACATCATGCACGCGCACAATATCCGCCCCACCGGCCACACTCGCCGTAACCGTCGCCGCCGTCCCCCAGACCCGTTCACGGGGCGTCCGCACGCCGGTGATATGGCCGATAAACCGTTTCCGACTGGGCCCCATCAACCACGGCAGGGAATCTAACCCCTCGGCCGTGCGGAGCGAAGCCAAATCTCGCAGGATCGCCAGGTCTTGCGGCTGGTTCTTCGCGAATCCTAGGCCGGGATCGAGGATTATTCGCCAGCGCCGGATCCCGGCTTCCTCTGCTGCGGTAAGACGGGCGAGGAGTTCGGTTGCTATGTCTGGAATAACGCCGCCGGGGTAGTCGTGGAGTTTTGTCATTGTTTGTGGCGTGCCGCGCATATGCATGAGAATCGCGGTCTTCCCGGTCCGCGCAATGGTAGACAGCATATCCTTGTCAAGGAGACCCGCCGAGACATCGTTGATGATATCTGCTCCTGCGGCACAGGCCGCTTCGGCAACTTGTGCGCGGTAGGTGTCGATGCTGATGGCGATATGTGCCGCTTCGGGGATAGAGGACCGGATATGTGTGATGGCTGGGACGACGCGGGCGATTTCCTCGTCTGCGCCGATGGGAACAGAACCCGGGCGGGTACTTTCGCCGCCTATGTCGATGATTGTGGCGCCGTTGGCGATGAAGGTGCGGACTGTGGCTGTGAGCTCGGCGAGGTTCTTGGTGTCGTGTAGCCCGCCGTCGGAAAAGGAGTCTGGCGTTAGGTTGAGGATGGCCATTATGTGGGTGGGGCGCTTGGGGTCTGTGGAGTGGAGGGATGGGAATTGGGGTGAGATTGGGGTTGTGGATTGTGGGATTGGGGATGGTGGTGGTAGGGCTTGTAGGTAGGAGGCATATGTCTGTGAGTTCTTTTGGGGTGTAGGTGGGCGGTCATTGGGAATTAGTCTGTCAGTTGGTTAGTGGTTGGCATCGGCATGCAAATGAGGCCCGAGGAAATCATACTGGCATAGAGGCCGGAGAACAAAGTCCCTCTCAAGCATCAAGCTGTGTGGGATGTTGAGGCGCTCATGAGTAAACACCTCTTGGTCGTACAGGAGAATATCCAGGTCAATGGACCGGGGTCCTTTGTCGATTAGTTTCTTTCGACCCAGTGCAATTTCAATGGACTGGAGCGTATCCAGCAGGTCCAATGGCGCGAGACCGGTTTCAACCTGAGGGACTCGGTCAGCATGTTCCGTAACATAACAGCGGCTACACCTACCTCGCAGACTCCGTTGATAAAAGTGCCCTGATCAAGGACGTACATGGGAGTCGTCTCGAACAGCGAACTGGTCCGTTTGACTTTGATACCGGCTCGGTCCATCTCCAGACAGGCCTTTTCGATCATCTCCACCCGGTCTCCGACATTGCTTCCCAGCGCAATGAAGGCCCGGTGCAGACCTTGTACAGATTGCATTTTGCTCGGCCCAGTGGAGAAATTTCTCGCAAATATGCTCGCGTTCAAGGACGCTGCGCTCGAGCGGCCATTTCGAGCAGATGGTTCAATGGCCGTGGAGAATGATTCTAGTTGACGTTTAGTTGGAAAAAATAAAAATATAAAAAAAAAACAGAATAAAAAGTGGGACAGATAAACCGTCCGATAAGACATTTACGAACATGGAGGAACACCTACTTGAGCTCAACAGAGTCGAACTGCTCGATCTATACAATCTGTTAGTTCGACTCGCGTCTCCTCCCAATCTCGGCAATCAATCGGGGGGACGTGCCGCTTGGAACACAATAATGAAGATCGGTTAACTCGCATCCACACGTGCGGATGGACCGGCAATGGCAGAGCCGAGAATGGACCTGAACAAGATACACCACGGACACCGGTTAATGCGCCTCGGGCAGCTAGTGAGCCCATGTTAGACGCGAGATCACCAGGAGCAGATGGACGCAAGCAGCCCGCAACAAGACAGTCACACGCAGTCAGGTGATGTGGGTGCCTGGCTGCCTTAAATTAGCCCGGCCGTCGGCTAAGGTTCGGATCAGGTGATGTTGTTTCCGGAAGAGGCTAGAGGCGGAATTCAATTTCTATCGTGTACAAAACATGACTCTGTATCCTCTTGATTCCCCAGGGCACAATCAAACCCTGATCTATTCAACGGCCAGGTAAGAAACCATTATAAATAAGCCCACACAAGTTGCGACATTCGTAGTTTTCAACACCACGGAAAGCGTTGATTGTCGGGAATATCTTCTCAATGACTTTTGAGCCACAGTCCAGTCAATTAGGAATGAAAGAAGAATGACAGCCCATAATAAACCGAACGCAGCGGCGATCAGTATGGGCCAAGAATTTTTCACCAAAAAGCGTGCGATTGAGTCACGGACACAAGTCACGACAAGTACGGCTCCTCCTGCGAAGTATTCCATGAGCATGATGAATAGATTACCACACTTCAAGGCTGTTGAATTATGGTAATAGTCTTGATCTGGATGATGGGTAAGAGAATTTTCTGGCTGCGCTGTCTCCAGAGACAAATTGTGTGTGGAGGTAGTGTTGCTGCCCTGGTATGTCAGTGGTGCCGGTTGAGATGAGATATCTTCTCCAGCAGAGCCCTTCGCATCGTCTACAGAGTCTGTCTCCATTAGTGATGGAACCAATGATAATAGAATGGTGGATTTACCAGGGTAGAGCAGCTCAATTATCGTTACCAAAGGGACGGCTAGAAGAAACACGGGCATGATTTGTCCAATGCTCCAGCGGTTAGTATAATTGTTCTGAATGACGGGCGGAATTATGTCACCGCCTGTAAAGACATTGATTTCGACAAGTACGCTGAACAAGCCGTACAGAAAGCTCATTAGAAGCCAGTAAACCTAAATGATATCAGCGAGAAGATCAACCTATCGCCGAACGGCACTACGTTTCGCACCTCGAAGTACATTGAGGCCCAATGGTCTAACAGGACGCGCATGGCCAAGAAAAAGGCTAGAGCAGGGAAGTAAACCATGTTCCCCGCTATGCGCTGTGGCAACCTCTGAGCGTTCGGCTGCTTGTAGAATTTCCACAGGACATTACGTGCGTGTTTGCTGACGATCTCTCTTGGTCTACCCACAAGAAAGGTGGATAGGGTGTTGTGGAGTTTGACCACTCGGATGAGGAACCCAAGAGTAGACAAGAGCACGAAGATAGACATAGAGACAGTTGCAGCGGTGCCTACCCGTGGCAGTTGTGAAAAGTGACAGATCGCATAATCACTTGGGTGTGGAAATGACTGATAAGTGTTATTACTGACAGACCATTCATAGCTCCCAGTGGGAACCATTGCCACAACCAGTAGGATAAGGAGCGCTAGCATGGATAAGAGTCGCCACTGGCGCTGTGCAGATCGGTTGCAAAGATAGTTCCGGAGCATGGTCAGGCAAGAGAGATGGGTCAGGCTGGAAAACCACGCGAGTCGTCCCATGATTTGCCAATGATAGCAACTGAGACCACATGGAAGTTGAGCATACCCGCTGACCAAGATGGCAATCCCAGTCGCGATTTGCAGATCACTCATCGAAAGTACGCACTATGTGAATGTCAACAATGAGCCTCGGCAACAGAAGGAGACCTAAGATTACTAACTTTCGTCAGAGACGATTCCAAACGAGACCAGTGCCGGGGATCAGATTGTGAAACTCCATCTAGACTCTTTGATGTGCGCCGGACGGCCTTTAGAATCATCATATCGACTTCATTTGGCCGGAAATCTACACTCGGATCATCTTCCCCTTTGTCCTGCCGGAATGGATGTAAGGCCGGTCTGTAAGCGAGAAGATAATGAAGAGCGATGATGACAGTTACGAGTCCAGCAGTGGAGATGAAGCCGATGAGGACCTAGATGAGCTCATCAACAGAGCCCTATGAGCGGGACCAAAAACGCGTACCCCGGTCCCAGTGATATCAGCATCGAACTGGATCTCTTTGGGGCGCTCCGAGCAATTGTAACTGCACTCCCCTGCCATCATGGCAAGCGATCAATCGCCGAGGGGCTTAATCAGGCATCGAGGGGAAGAGAGCATGGAGAAGTGGCTTGACCACTACGGAGGTGGCTGTGCCCGGCAGTCAACATGGCAAAACCCCGCCAGCTGAGTCAGCCCCCGTACACGAAAGCCTCGGCTCAGACTGTGTGAAAAGCATCCCCTCGGCTTTCCCCAGGCCCTTATAGCAGCCGTCGGTCTTCCGCTCCTGACTTTCCACATATTCTTCTTCTTCTTTTTTCTAACTCCCACCACCCCAAGAGAGTTTTGAATCTCCATATCAACCATGGCGTCTCCTCGTATGTGTTTCCCATACTTCCTGACTATTCCCTCTACTCGCGTGTCACATGTGACCTGCGATTCGACGACTTGTTCACTAATCATGCTGCGACCACAGAGCAAATCCGCACTCCCATCACCGATCTGCTCAAGATCAACCACCCCGTCCTGCTGGCAGGTATGAACGTGGCGGCTGGTCCCAAGCTGGCCGCTGCTGTCACCAACGCCGGCGGCCTGGGTGTCATCGGTGGCGTCGGCTACACCCCCGACATGCTGCGGGAACAGATCGCTGAGCTGAAGAGCTTCCTGAACGACAAGAACGCCCCGTTCGGTGTTGACCTGCTGCTGCCCCAGGTTGGTGGCAGCGCCCGCAAGACCAAGTGAGCATTCCCCTATCCCGTCCTTTTTCTCGTACTTCGGAACCACAACACTAACACTTTCGGCCGTCAGCTACGACTACACCAAGGGCAAGCTCGGCGAGCTCGTCGACATCATCATCAGCAGCGGCGCCCGCCTCTTCGTCTCCGCCGTCGGCGTTCCCCCCAAGCCCGTCGTCGAGAAGCTGCACTCTGCCGGCATCCTGGTCATGAACATGATCGGCCACCCCAAGCACGTCGCCAAGGCCCTGGATGCTGGCGTCGACATCATCTGCGCCCAGGGTGGTGAGGGTGGTGGCCACACGGGTGACGTCCCCACTACCGTCCTCATCCCCACCGTGGCCAAGCTGGTCCAGGGCCGCAAGAGCCCTCTGACCGGCGGGCCCGTGCAGGTGATTGCGGCCGGTGGCCTGTTCAACGGTAACTCGGTTGCCGCTGCTCTGATGCTGGGCGCTTCCGCCGTGTGGATTGGTACCCGTTTCATCCTGGCCGATGAGGCCGGCGCCCCGAAGGCCCACCAGGAGGCTGTCCGGACTGCCGGTTTCGAGGATAACATCCGCACCATCATCTTCACTGTAAGCTTCTCTTCCCACTCTCCCCCTCCCTCCAACAACAACAGATGTACTAACTGTAATAGGGCCGTCCCCTGCGCGTCCGCAAGAACCCCTACATCATGAACTGGGAGGAGAACCGCGCGGACGAGATCAAGAAGCTCACCGCCAAGGGCGTCATCCCCGTCGAGTATGACATGGAGAACCTGCCCGACGACGTCGACGACGACACCATGGACAACGCGCGCCCCTTCCTGATGGGCAAGGTTGCTGCTGTCGTCAACGAGAAGAAGTCCGCCAAGGCGATCGTGGATGAGTTGGTCGGCGATGCGGCGGCGCTGCTGAAGAAGGGCAACCAGATGCTTGCCAAGCTGTAAATAATCGATTTCCTTTTGTGTTATATGATCATCATATCCAGCGTTAAATAGTCGAAATGAGACATTGATGTTCTTGGGTACATTGTGCTTCTTGTGACCGTAATAGATGAAACCCTACGTCGGGTCGAGCCAGCAAGGCTTAGTTGTGCCGTAGCTGAACTTGGGGCAGATTTTGCATTTGATCTTCTTCCCAGATACTCACCTCGGCACGTGTCTATGCAGATTCACAATGGGACAGTCAGCCATTGCATAACTCTCCATTGATCTCTCCTCCCAGAACGATCGCCATCAAAGCACCGTTCACCACCGACCAAAAGCAGGCGGCCGTCACGTCGCATGCCCAGAAGTTGGAACCCGAACATCTCCGACGAACACGGTCATAATATCATATCAGAGACATAACTATTTGCATGAACCCGATAATGACCAGAATAATAACAGTCGGAACTACCTACGAGATCGAGATCCTGCCTTTCTCGTCGGACCAGTTGCACGCACCACACCACCCCCTAACCTAATCCACGATCAGGGCTGACGCTGGTTGTTGCCAAAGGGTATTCAGCCGAGCTGGATTGCGCCAATCGTGGTTCGAACGGTGATCTCCGCTATCTACAGGTTTGGAGCCGCATGGAGTTTCCATTCTGGTGGTTGGCACCCCCTGCACGGAGCGCCTAGGTCTGCCCTTGTCTAGCTCTCGGGCCGAGTTAGTTCGGGTGATGGATGCACATACCACGTGTGAGATGGTGGGTAGCACTATATTGGTAGATCTGCTTCTATATCTAGAGAGTCGAGGAGACACAGTCGAAGTGCGTGCATATAGCCCGTCCGTAACCTTCCTGATTCTCGTGGCATAGGCACGGTTTACTCCAACCGGCCGATGCATGCATTCCCCGCATTTTCACCGGCATCTATCGATCAGTTCCTCCTCCTCAAATAAGCATATCGGTCGAACACCACAAGAATCATTCTCACATCCACAGAGGAATAAACGCTCGCACATCGGCGGATCCCGTCTCACTGCGAGGGGAGAGCAGGAAAAGGATGGCGCCCCTGTCGAATGATGGGGAGAGATAGGGGTGCATTGACCCTGCGTCGTCGTGCTCCCGTAATATCGCTTATCACAGGGCCAGATAAGGCCGACACGACCCTCATTGGCTCACGCGACACGAGTTGCCACCGGGTCGGCCTGTGGGGCGGAAGAGTACAAAAACTGAATCGCTTCCAGACTTTCGCGGAAGGGAAAAAAAAGGAAAAAAATGTTCCGTTCTTCTCTTCCATCCCTTCCCTAATCCCCCTGCAATTCAATCACCAATCCCACCTGGTCTGAGGAGCTACTCGAGTCCTCACTCATTTCCTGCCCATCATGCCCCAGTTCTTCCGCGGCAAGGACGAGGACCTCGAGAAAGCCACGCAGGTGGACAATTCACCCGTTGACTCCAACATCAGCGATGAGGTGAATGACCGTGCCAGCGATGGTGCCGTACCGGGCGAAAGCTTCGAGTATGGTAACTCGTTGTACGCGCGCATCCAGCGCATCGCGGGTCGTTTTCATGTCGAGCAGCGTGGCATCGAGCGCGTCCCCGAGGACGAGCGCACGGATACCTCCTACTTGAATATTGGCAGCATGGTATATTCTTCGTCGCAATGTGTGTGCAAGAAATGAAATCTGACTCTGCGGGTTGTAGTGGCTCGCTGCCAACATGGTCGTGAGCTCGTTCGCCATCGGCGTCCTGGGCATATCGCTGTTTGGGCTGGGGTTTGCCGATGCCATGCTCGTCTGCCTCTTCTTTAACCTCCTCGGCGTCATGACCGTGTGCTTCTTCTCGTGCTTCGGTCCCGCGTTCGGGTTGCGCCAGATGGTCCTGTCGCGTTTCTGGTTTGGATGGTGGCCTGTGAAAGGCAGTACGTTATATCTTGGGTGCACTGTATCCACGTGCGAGGTTCTAATCCACTCGTCTAGTCGCCGTCCTCAACGTCCTGGCCTGTGTCGGCTGGTCCGCAGCCAACGCCATTGTTGGCGCCCAGCTCCTCAACGCGGTCAACTCCAGCGTCCCTGGTTACGCCGGCATCCTCATCATCACCTTTTGCACGCTCTTCATCACTTTCTCCGGGTACAAGGTGGTCCACAAGTATGAATTCTGGAGCTGGATCCCGACTTGCATCGTGTTCATTATCGTCCTGGGCACCTACGCTCACTCCGGTGACTGGGTCAATCTGCCCATGGGCGTCGGCAAATCCGAGCTGGGATCCTGTCTATCCTTCGGCTCGACGGTGTACGGCTTCGCGACGGGCTGGACAAGCTACGCCGCCGATTACACCGTGTACCAACCCTCAAGCCAAAGCCGCCGCAAGGTCTTCTTGTCGACCTGGCTCGGCCTGATCGTCCCACTGCTCTTCACCGAGTTCTTGGGCATCGCAATCTACACATCGACGTCTCTGAACCACAAGGACAACAAGTACCACGCTGGGTACCTCGCGTCTGGCAACGGCGGCCTCATCGGCGCCGTCCTGGAGCCCCTCGGCGGCTTCGGCAAATTCTGCCTCGTGATCCTCGCCCTCTCCATCATCGCCAACAACTGCCCGAACATCTACTCCGTCTCCCTCACCCTGCAAGTCCTGAGCCGCTACACCCAGCGCGTGCCCCGCTTCATCTGGACTTTCCTCGCCTCCTGCGTGTCCCTCGCCATCGCCATCCCCGGCTACGCCCACTTCGAGATCGTCCTCGAGAACTTCATGAACCTGATCGGCTATTGGCTGGCCATCTACTCCGGCATCGCTATCGCCGACCACTTCGTCTTCCGCCGCGGCTTCGGCGGCTACCACCCTGAGCACTACGACAAGCGCAACAAGCTGCCCCTGGGCATTGCGGCGACGGTGGCGTTCGGGTTTGGTGTTGCCGGTATGGTGACGGGGATGAGCCAGACGTGGTGGATTGGCCCGATTGCCAAACACGCGGGTGCTTTGCAGTTTGGTGGGGATGTCGGCTTTGAGCTGGGCTTCGCTTTCTCATTTACGACGTATTGCTTGATGCGCCCGATTGAGATTCGGTATTTTGGGAGGTAGTTGTTTGGCGGAAGGCTTTGTATATATTGATTGTCTTTGGAGGTAATATTCTATTTCAAATGGGTTGCATTAGGCATTCGCTTGTCTGTGCATGATGGTGCCTATATATATATATATATATGTTGGATTTATCGGAATTGATTTCTGCATACTCTAATCTACTGCTTGGGAAGCACGTCTGTTCTATACAGGTTGCTCATTAGCCCTGCTTCTTATACCCGAGCATAACTCCATGCCGAATACTGTACATCAACGGATCTAGAGCCTTCCGTTCCGTCCTCTATAAGGCTCATGGTCAGTCAATATGGAGCCAGCTCGCTTGTGGCGCACGTTATCGGGCCGGCTGGGCAAAAGCCACCCCGATGGAAGAATTCTAGCACAGGGTGAATAAATAAGAAATGCTTTCCTCTCCGCTGTTGTAAATATTTAATCCGTCCAGTCTGGGTTACAATTACAATAATAGCCCTGGTTAAGATCCCTGACTTGCAGACGTTCCTGCCCCCCCCAAAAGAAGCTTAATGATACCAAACTCCATATGCCTGGCAAACTGAAATTATAACCCGGACACCGACATCCCAGATTTAACGGGGAAATCCATCTTCATCACAGGAGGTTCGTACAACTCCTTCCTCGCGTCTATCAAAATAAACCCTTTTCTTATTCCTATTTTTTGAACATTTTTGAGAAGAAGAAGAAGAAGAAGAAGAAGAAGAACAAAAAGAAGGAGAAGGAGAATTTTGCACGAGGGGATCAGTCCTTTTATTACTCATTTTGAGGACTTCTACAGACTACAAAGTATACTGACTAGCTGTCATACTCCCATGAAAACCGTTCTCGCTTAGTGAGGTCTCCGACAATATAGAGGAGGATAGGGAATTCCGTCAGATTTTGCCAGCGGCTAAATTTGTAACAAACCCCAGCAGGTCTCAAATGGCAATTCCAGGTCCGAACACCCCCTCATTCCCTCCACTAGCAATAATCTATAGAGGCATAACATCAATGCATGTATTCAGAGACCTTTACCTATAGACTGAAGGCAGAACTGCAAAAGTGGAAAATGCCATTGAAGCTAGAAGTTGACGATGGTTCAGGATGACGCCTGAAACAACTGTGTACGACTCGAGGACGCTAGCGAAATGCAGGGTCACCACAACCATCCCCAAACTAGAGAACCTGTACGCCTATTGGTGCATTTAATTAGCCTATTGTTATATTAGTACTAGTACTTCGTAGTCCCGAGTCTAATACGTTGCTGAAGAAATCTATACCCCATCGGGAATTTAGGCTCTTCCACCCTGCAATTGCGGGCGAAACTGCGGTAATAGGCTAAAATCCCGAAATGGCCTTTCTTCATGGTACGTCCACCTAAATCCCCCGCATACCCCGGATTCTGCTGTTCTTAGCATATTTTCCCACTCCACGAATTCTCCCTTCATAAACCAATGAACTTTGCTCCACCGAATCATGAAGTCGATCCGAGAACAACATGAAGACCAGGAAGCATTCCTTCCCAAGGATCCCGAGGAAGAATCTTTCCTGGAGAACGATTCACGAGAAGTGCCATCGGTTTGGAAACAGCGTGGGCGGTTGATTTTGGAGATCGCGATGGCCTTCGTGATCGTTGCTTTGCTCATAAATTCCCTTTCCAATAGAACAACAGAAAAAGCATCTCCAATACCTAAATGTACGTTTGTATCACCTATCAACAAATACTAACTTTTAATGTTACGATTACTAAAAAAAAGTCATAAAGTTCCAAGAAAGACCTATACCTTTACCGAAAATCCAAGATACCTACACGACAAGATGTTTTCCAGCAGGAATGAAACGATTAGTACACTTCATAACTGGATCGAGCTGAGCGCAAGTAAGTAACAATCACCTTGATAAGAAATGATGAATATATTTACATAAAAGAGTATAACTAACAACGACCCCCTGTTATAGCTGGCAGAGGATATGTACGAATAGACAATCACGAGTCATTTGACCTGCCTGAGCCATACACCGTGAAGTTGCATTTTCAAGATACGCCAGCATATATGATGTCGGTTTTTCACCAGCTTCATTGCCTTGTACGTATCATTGGAAACTCATGGAATAAAATCATGTGCTAATAATACCGTCCCAGTCATATCTTGTCCAGCAATATCAAACGGCATTTGACGGAGCAGAATTAACCCATGAGATAGCCCATCACTCCGCCCACTGTTTCGACTATCTTCGACAGGCCATCATGTGTGCTGCAGATACCTCTCTAGAGGGGGCAACAGAGGCTGGCCCTGGTTGGGGCTCAAAACATCAGTGTACAGATTATGATGCGTTGTTGGCATGGGCGGACAAGAACTCTGTTGATATGTTCCGAGGAATCCCGTCGGAAGGGACTGTACTTTGAATGATGCTTGATGCTTGAATTTTTCCGAAATTTGCACTACTGATATATGGGATCACTGCAAACAAATACCAGATTCATTCGAAAAATTTAACACTATGTTCAACACTTCTAGAACGTGTCTCCTTTATTGATGCCTTTGTTACATGTGCCTGTTTACCTATTATACGCTCCGACTAAATTTTGTGCCAACGACTGCATTTTGCATCGAACGATGTAGGACCTACGACAAAACGGGTATAGTGGATTTCTGCTCTCTTAGTGCAGCAACTCGCAGTGTGAAAAGGCCACGCTTTCAGATGGTAAAGACCACGCACAACCATGGTCTTTCCATCGTCACCTAGAGTTACTCCGTAGAAGGCACAAAGTGGCCACGTGACCCAACCCACCAGCCACAGCTGCGCCACGGCCGATGAAAGAAATCCACAATCGCGTTTGAAAGAAATCCAGAAATTTAGCAACACTCTCACTCATCTCCCCACGCCCACCATGTCTCAACTCGGGAAGTGAGTAATGCCCCTACACGATTCTTCTAGATCCGCTCTAACCAAAAATTTTCGCACCTGCAGCCGCGCCGCCTGGGCCGACGACGAGGAGTTCGACGACCCCTCCGCTCTCCCCGCGCAAGAAGTGATCGCCAACAAAGACGGCACCAAGACAGTTATCTCCTACCGGTTCAACGAAGAGGGCAAGAAAGTCAAGCTCACCCGCCGCATCAAGACCACGGTCGTCCGGGAACATGTCAACCCGCAGGTGGCGGAGCGCCGGTCGTGGGCCAAGTTTGGTTTGGAGAAGGGCCACGCCGCGGGCCCGTCATTCGACACCACCTCCGTCGGCGAGAACATCGCATTCCGTCCCAGCGTGAACTGGAAGGCACAGGCCAAGGAGGACGAGAAGGCTGGTGGTGAGAAGGGCAGCATGAAGGACCAGCTCAAGGACAAGAAGGTCAAGTGTCGGATTTGCAGTGGCGAGCACTTTACGGCTCGCTGTCCCTTCAAGGACACCATGGCCCCCGTCGAGGAGCCCACCGAGGGTGGTGGAGCCGACATGGACGACGAGAAGGCTGCTGGTGGTCTGGGCGCTGGCTCTTCCAGCTACGTGCCGCCTCATATGCGGAAGGGTGGTGCTGGTGGTGGCGAGAAGATGGGCGGCCGTTTCGAGAAGGACGATCTGGCGACTCTCCGAGTTACGAACGTATGTCTCACCTCCGGACTTGCCATATTTTCATGTGTGACTTCATCTAACTTTTTTCTTCCGACAAACAGGTCAGCGAGTTGGCAGAAGAGCAAGAGGTCCGGGACCTCTTCGAGCGGTTCGGTCGTGTCACCCGAGTCTTCCTTGCCCGGGACAGAGAAACCCAGCGGGCCAAGGGCTTCGCATTCATCAGCTACGCAGACCGGGGCGATGCTGCCCTTGCGTGCGAGAAAATGGACGGCTGTATGTTTCCCTCATCCGTTTCTGCTGGGGTCTGTTTCCATTGCTAACATCTTTATCTCCCTGCAGTCGGTTACCGCCACCTTATCCTTCGGGTCGAGTTTGCCAAGCGTACTACTACTTAGATTTGCTGCTGGTTCTGGTTTCCTTTTCTCACGATCTTCTTGGTTGGATAGTTTTTCTTCTCATCAGGCGGGCCTAACTCTAGGCTGGAGCTCTTTTCCTTTGTCCGGTACGACCTGATTGATAATGACCATTACTGAACGGCATCCAACGTGTCATTTACTTGCATTCGTCAGTCTATACAAAAGCAATGGCCTAGAGATTTTTATTCCCACTCAATATATCCTCCTTAGTTGTCTGAAATAGTATGAACTGACATTGGATCTACAAATGCAAACACGGGATCCTGCTGGATTCTCCTGCACGAACCTACTACCTACTTGGGATGCTAGATATGCCAGATAAACTGGTATAATTAGAAGGGTCATCCAATTAATTATTTTTGCTTCATGAAAATCTATATTATGTCGGTTCGATCAGTCCCTTCATTACTAGGAGCCTGTTAGCGCAAAAATCGACACACCAAAGGAGTCCCACACAAACCTTTGCGATGCCTGCTCCCAATGCTGATTCAACGAAACCATCTTTATTATCGCTTCGGAATTATCCTCGGCCGACAAGCCCGACTGCCCCTGACTAGCCATAATTGAATCCGTCGATCCTCGGCGTGCAGAGCTACTCAAATGACTCGTAACGAATTGACTAGACTGGGTGCCATCAAAGATCGTATGTGTTGGTTGTTGCTGCTTTTTGTGTCGGCGAACCAGGCCTTTCCAGGGAGCCGAGTTTTGCTGAGTATGCTTGGTGAGGATGTTGAAGGCCGGCAGACAGGCGCAGATCAGCCCGAATCCCACTTCGGCGTTTCTGTAGAAGAAACGGGTTAATTCCAAATTCGAGAATACCGGAGAAGAATGAAAACCCACGCGGTCAATATGGACCTGGTAAACATTGTCGTGTCATGCGGCCTCTTGGTCTCGTATACCCCGACCACAAGTCGGTATAGGCTGAAAGCCACAGCGATGCCTCCGAGTCCGAGAAGAGTAGTGACCCTGACCTTTTTCCAAAAAGGCATTTGCAGTGGCCAGATGAACGTGACGGGAAACGCGAATATGGCAATATCCGTCAAGAAGCTGATGACGGAATCTGCAATGATCAC
This sequence comes from Penicillium riverlandense, assembly GCF_028828495.1. Classification (NCBI taxonomy): domain Eukaryota; kingdom Fungi; phylum Ascomycota; class Eurotiomycetes; order Eurotiales; family Aspergillaceae; genus Penicillium; species Penicillium riverlandense. The sequence continues at coordinate 360,285 of NW_026643201.1, forward strand.
CCCGGGCTGGCTTAAGCATAACGCATCATTTCTTTGAGACGGTGTCCAATAAGCGGAGATTGGATTGCAGATGAACATCTTGATGAAGGTGATGATCGTGTAATAGCCAACGACTACACTGAGAAGGAGGTATAGAGCCGCCATTCCTCTGTACAAGGGTTGAAATACCCTAATCAGGATATAGATGAGACTGGTCTTGACGAAGAGGGCTGTTGGTGCATATAGTACAGTGAGGACATAGTACAGCTAGACGGCACATTAGCAATAGGGGGTGGTGAGCTCTGGGTATTGCCTTGCCTTGATGCATATTTTGAGCTCGTGTGGCTTTAGGTCGGCACGCGTCTTGGTGCCGCCCTCGAAGCCATCTAGTGATTAGATTAGCAATTTGAGACCACCGATAAGGAAGGAACACCGCAAGGTACGTACAAAGCAAAGCACTTGCGCAATACCCCATGAACAACATCTAGCAGTCGGTTAGTTGCCCTCCAAGCATTGGCACGACAGCAGATCGGCTGTGTCTTACCCATCCAATGAAACAACAGGCTAAATCAATTAGCAGATGCATGCTTTAATAATGTTAACCAGAGACGTACCATCATCAATTCCCAGCCTGCCGCTCAATTTCCATCGCACGAGGACCCGGAGAAAGACGAAAGGGGTCACGAGGATGAAACATAGGATTTGCGTCGCATAGTTCAGCAAGAACATGGAGTAACCATTGTGTCTGGTAACTAACATGGAGACTGGATTGGCATGAATGAGCAGAAAGAATTCTTTTGAGCCAGGGGTTTTTCCTTTTTTCCCTTTCCCTCTCCTGATGTCCTGGACGACTCAGGGCTGATGCAATGATCAGCTATGGGGCTTAGTCAGGATGCGCAGAGCAGATCGATTCGCTGGGAATAACATAAAAATGACGTGGGAGCGTAGACAGAGTCCCATGGTTTCTAGCAAACTTTTTAACCTTGAACATTACATTCTTGATTTTGGCACTGAATTGCTCTTTTCCCTCGTGCGGAGGTTCCACGGTCTTGCAGGCATATATCTGCAACCCCGGATGAACACAGTCGATCTCGTCACAGGGGCTGAGACGCAGGCCAATCATGGTCCACCATGCCGCAGCCCACAAAACTAGTCTGAAGCGATCCAAGTGCAGATCTGAGGCACTCTTTTAACATTGTTCCCATTCGATCGTTCGAGTATAGAATCGCATGATCTACTATTTGAACCTTTTCTATAGTTTCTACATGGAAGGCAATAAAACTACTTTTGGTTGCTTCCTTTGGAAATTTTGGTCCGGTCGCCATAGTAAACGCGGAAGGATGGGGCTGCGCAGCGATGCAGCCCTCCTGGAGAAGAGGAAATAAACCTAGTTTCAACATATTACTGTGGCAAAGTTGTCATTATTCAAACTCCTTGAAGTCGAGTTTGCAGATATAGAATACTAACTAATAAAATACGGCCAAGGCATACCCTGTACGACACGTGAGCTATATAAGGGGCCGCATAGAAACGCCCCCTGATTTTTTTCGCTCAGACAACGTAGCGGATTCTTCTGTTTTTTTATCTTTTCTCGCTCAAATGGCCCGGGATCCCCAATGGATCTGCAACCCAGAAGAGGTTCGAAACTACATTGTGCAGGCTCTTATATCCAAGCATAATGCAAATCATGAATTTGCAGAAGGAACTGCCCGCTTATGGCGATTAGGGCGGGGTTCTGAACTTCATGATGCTAAATTGGGATATTTTCAACATTTATTTGGGGTAGAAGTTGGTCTATCCCTTTCCCGAAGTGTCTGTGAGGATAGGCAGGATGTTTGGTCGCAGTCACCTATAGGGGGCTTGTGCAACCGTAAGTTTCCTATCAATCGGTCTTAATATCCTGTTGACTCTTTTAAAATAGTTATGAGCTTTATGTATTTCTTGGCACTTCTTTGGTTCAACACTTTGCCATTACTTTGGGGCCATACAGGCCTTACAGTCCGTAGGTGATTCTAGTGTGCCTAGTATCACTCTACTAATCTTGGATAGCATTTCTTCCGCTCCTAGTTTTTGGTGTATGCGAAACAACTCGAGCGTATAAGGCCCCCAGTTTGACCCTTATATGCTGGGCCCTGGTATCATTTGCTTTTGTGCTGGTTGTTTATCTGCTGCAACGCGCGGACTGTAAATGCATCATGATGCAGTGGAAGGGGTTGTCACTCGCGGACCAGCATTTGTGCCGGCCAGGCCGGATTCGCTATCCCAAATACGGTCATGGTACCAAAGCTCCCTCCTCAGGATTAACTCATCCGCGCTAGATTTGGTACAGCGCTATTTCGAAAACTGTCGTTGAACTTATTGTCGGGATTCCAGGATGGATCCATAAAAGTTATGCAACGCTAAACTGCTTTTGTTTTTTGACATTCTTGGCATTGTGCGCTCATTTCGCTTACTATGCGTTCTGTACTATTAAAGAGATAGCTCGATTATACTCAGAATGCCAGACATCTTCTATCTTGTTGATTTTGACCACATTCCCACACCCCGCGTCCGGTGATGAGTGGGCAATCAAGGATCCACTTGGTCAGACACTTATGCTTCCTACTTCAGATTAGCGCATCCACTCTAGGTTTAGTGTCTCACTATTCCAAACCGAGGGTTGCGTCCCCCGACCGCCTACTGATGCTCCCTATACCGGAGGTGTCGAAGAAACTGTAACCGTCTACTCCTGCTTTTGGCTATGAGCCTGTCCGCCAAGCGCCCTGGTCGCCTCGGAGGCACCAAGTCCAAGACCGGGTGCGACACATGCAAGTCAGTTGGCCCCCGGAACTCGACCAGTCGCTGTATTTGACACTCGATTCGCAGAGTTCGCCGTATCAAGTGTGACGAGGTGAAACCACACTGCCTGAGATGTACCAGTACAGGACGGCGGTGTGGCTATAGCATCGGTCCTCCCCCAAAGACTATTGGGCGGCTCCAGCTGGACATCACGCCCTTTTCATATCAGGGATCACGAGAGCGTCGTGCATTTGAATACTATTTCCACCAAGCTGGCCCATCACTTTCAGGAGTTCTGGACCAGGCCTTCTGGACAGGCTCGGTCCTCCAAATCTGCCGGGTAGAGCCAGTTATTTGGGATGCGATCATCTCGCTCAGCGCGCTCTACGAACGACCTCCCATTCACGAGACACCGCCCTGGTTGCTTATGAATGATCCAGCTGCAGTGCGACATCAGTACCATCGCGAAGCGCTAGTCTGGTACTCGCGCTCGCTGGCTGTCCTACAGCAACGTATTAACGAAGGCACGGCAGAACTGATGGTGTCCTTGATCAGCTGCATTCTCTTCATTGCGATCGAGATCTTACAGGGGAACAGCAAAGCTGCTCAGATCCTGTACAAACAGGGTGCGCAGCTGATGATTGGTGCTACATCAACAGCAACCTCGACCATCGCCATCCTTGAACCCATCTTCCGCCGTTTGGGCACATGGATTTTCATCGCCAATGGATCATCAGAAGAAAGCTGGGATCTTCATTTGGCCGTTCCAGACGAGTGCTTCACATCGATCCAAGAGGCGAGAAACGTTCTGTGTAGCATTTTTGCCGAACTGAAGGCTCTCAACATTGAATCCAAGACTTATCTACGCCGAACAGCAGAAGGTCAGCTGCACGAGGTATCAGAGCTGGTGGCCAGACAACAGTGCCTGAAAACCCGACTCGCTCAATGGTATCGCCTCTTTACATACTTGGATTCTATGCGTGGCTCGACCATCGACGGTACAACGGCGCTTCTTCTAATGACATATACGACCGTCTTCATCGAAGCAGAAGCCGTGCTAAACCCTGACCAAGGTGTATATGACGCCTACGAATCTAAATTTGCCCAAATCATTAACTTGGCCCCCACCGCGATTGCATGGACACGCAGCTCGGAAGGGAAACAGCCGCAGTTCATGTTTGAGATGGGCGTATTCATGCCACTTTTCATCACAGGGCTCAAATGTCCTTTCCCCGAGCTACGCCGCCAGGCATTGCGGTACATGGGGGAGGCTCCCCCGGCACAAGGACTATTCATGTGCACTCCGGCCGCTCATACCGTGGCCATTCTCATTGCGCTAGAGGAGAATCCCGACAACCTGCCCGGACAAATATCTCAAGTATATGATCTGCTGGACAAACCGGGGCATATCCCACCAGCCCAATATCGCACATGTGATTTCAGTGCGTCGCCAGTTATGGATGAGGAGGGCAAGGTGCAGGATTGGTTGAACTATACACTCCACCACTTTGACAAGGAGGGGAGGATACAAATCATAGAGAAAAGGGTGCTATTCCCCTGCATTAGTGAATAAGTACCGCAGTATTTAATGAAATGATACGTTCTTCACTCCACTGTCGATCGCGCGGCGCCAGGCTGCCTGAAAGATTGGAAGTATGCTTCTGTTATGTCCTGTATGCTTCATGTATATCCCCCCAGGGAACGTTGCTGTGGGTCCTGGGGCCGGAGATGATTCTGAAAATCTATTTTACTTTGCATGAAGCCTTGACCTTGGCCTACTTCACAGGAACATAGTGCATACGGGGCTTTCAGTCTTCTGGTATCTTCGTCTATGGCCTTTTGGATAGGCCGAACTGTGCGGGGGAGGCTATTTTCGGCCGCATCAGCACAACCGCATTTGCTATGGGCGACAAAAGGGAGGTTTGATAATTCCATTATGCAGCGCAAACAATCCTAGAGCATGAAATGGTCCTAATCATGTACCTGAATACTGTCTGCTGAAACATGCACGTCTAGAGCGTTACATTTCCTCAGAACAGAGGTTCATACACCAACTAATTGCGATAGAAATGGGAAACAATTCGTTTTCCTCCTCTGAAAGATTAAACACAATTAAACACGGAGGACTTCAGTTGATTACAAGCCAGCATCAGATGCTGATGAAGGCAATTGCAGAAAAGGAGGCAACGTGTCAGGTTGGTCTGTGTCTATGCTAATCCCTCCTGCTTATCTTTGACGCCTTGTTTATTCTTCGCATATTCCACGTCATTCCGACTGATAATCCCTTTTGCCTCCAAATCATCCAGAAGTTCAAGAACGTAGTCCTGACAGTTGTATCCTGGAGACTCGTTGTGTATTACTGCGTTTTGTGCCGCATCCTTGATAGCATCGATTTTGGAACTGTCGACATCACACAGAGGAAACACCTCTATAAGAGTCGGGTCGAGGAAAGCATTCGACTCTTCCATTTCGAAACGGTATTGAGTGGAAGACCCCAAGATGTTGAAGACGAGCTTCTCTTCGTCCGTAGGTCCGTCGACGAAGAGAGCCCAGTGTTTGTAGATCCCACTGTCATTACAGTAGATAGCAACATAGAGCTCGGAAGAAGGCATGTTGAAAGGCCGTTTGTTATTGAGTGCAGATCTCGAGATATTGTATTCCGGCGGAGTGAAGAATTTGTTCGTAGGGCTACGAAAATGAAAAACAAATAAAGAGAAGAAGAGGACACAAAGTTCAACGGTAGGATACCTTGAGCAGAATGCCAAAGGTGTGTATAGTTGTACGATTTAATTGCAAAGACTAGGTTATCTAGAACATGGGAAGAGAGGGGCTGTGAGCAGAATTGAGGCTCCCCAAAACGTTAATTAATAGATAACTCGACTGAACGCTTATGCCAATAATATCCAATTATTTAGCGCCCAAAGCGCAGCAAATTTTCAAGCCATGGTGCAGACTTAAGCGAGAACCAATCGCCCCTAAAGTGGCATAGCGAGACCCTTGACGCCGCATCTATGCATCATTCATCACATGCTCGTGTTATAAGTGCAGGAATTTGTGGGCGAATCATGGGCGGCAGATCACTCACAGCTTATCTGGGATATATCTAGAGGTGTTAGTGAAGCCTTTCGAATACGTAGAAATCTATAGGGGTTTCTAGATTAATCGCTATGTCTTTGGTTCATTACTACATATTCGATGTTCAGCTCAGCTCAACATATTGGGTGCGCCTGTCGGTAACTGTATCCCGCTATCAGGGCGACGAGATGACAGGCTCCGCCGATCACAGCAAAGGTGTGGAAAAGTTGATGCGAATGACCAAAAATATCAAAAGAGCCCGGACTTAACCTTTCTGGAACCCGACTGACGAAAATTCCCACACCAACCAGTAAAGAAAGCCCTTCACCAAAATACCATCTGGCCCCAATCTCAGTGCATGCGCGACTCCAGCCCAGTTGGTTAACACTATGGAATATGGGCATCATAGCGGAGATACCGAGCAGAGTGAAGACACCGCCACGAAGCGTCCTCATTTTGTTGCCGCCGCCGCCAGTGTCAAATAGCGCGACGGCACCAGCGAGAGCCGAGAAGCAATTCAGGCACCAGTAAAGCCACTGGATAGTGGGCTGGCAATAGAATGCATAGTAGGTCATAGAAGTTCCGCCTCCGAAAGCAAGTACGCATATTCCGAGAATGTCCATCCGGCCCCAAAAATGGTGTACGTTATAGGAATGGCTTCTCAGAGTATAGAATGCGGTGCTGAGGCCAAAGCATATGGCTGCTGAAGTGGTAAATGTACCAAATGCGAAAATATCGCCGCGCGTGAGCTGGAGACTCCCAGATACTAATGCATATCGATAAAGAGCGAAGCTGGTAGCCACAAAGGCTGTCGATCCCAGCATGTGCGTCCAGATATTCATGGTCTCCATGTGCCAACAACGCCATAGGCGAAACGACCGTCGATAGGAATATGTCGGCATCGGATGACCCTCTACAATATAGTCATTGTCACGCAGCCATGCCGGTATTTGAGATTTGTTGGCAATGTTTGGCCAATAGCCCTGGTGGTCCTTTTTGTCGCGCGCCGCGGCGGAGTGGCTAACTATTGACTTGGGGCTCGTTGAAGATGAGGACAATGTCGCATTTTGCACCATTTTCGCGCGCTCAGCTGCTGGCAGGAGCGAAGGCAGAATGAGATATAGTGATGAAATAGATAGGTGCAAGAAGCCTCGGCGCTTATATCCTTGCACCAACACAATAATATTACACCGCCGCCGCTTTTCCAATGTTCCCCGCATCGTAACCTGAAATAATAATCTTTTATGTACGTAGTGGTCAGGAAAGTTAACTACATAGAGTGGCCACTTGGCAACTCTAAATCAGAAGATAACTCACCATCCCAAGGCCCTATCTACTCCATCTCCAAAGCCCTCTTAATCAACGCCTCAAACTTCGTCCACTCCGCCGAAACGGCACCCTTCGCATTCCTCGGATCAATACCATTCCTCTTAAACTCCTCATCAACAGTCGCGAAATTCGAAACGACAAGCTTCTTGAAGCTAGGCACCGTGCAGCTTTCCGCTTGCTTACTAGTCAAATCTGCCAGCACGTACCAGATGATATAGTGGAAATTGAACCCGAACTCGTGCAGCGGGATTGGATCCTTGAAGTCCTGGGGAGTGGGCTGGTAGCCCTGCGATAGGTAAATGGCTAGCTTTGCTACGACCCATGCGTGCAGGTGGCGCATCGGATGGGCATCGCTGTAGAGCTGGGGGTCTATTTTCGTGTATCGGATTGCAGCATGGAGGAACGCGCGCGGGAAGTTTCCTGCGGATAGGAGGGACAGGATTAATGAGTCTCGGATGGAGGGGTAGGGTTGGCGGTGGAGAGGCCAGATGCTCGTTTCGTGGAAGATGTGCAGGAAGCGTTCGAGCTTTTCGATTGTTTCAGATGAGGCGTCTGCGTCTGTGGTGGGGTTTTGGAAGAGTTCCGCGGCTTGTTTCTGTGCTGCTTCCAGGGCATCGGTTTCTTCCTGGCGGAGTTGCTCCGATGTTTCGCGGATCTCGGTTTCTTCGGCTGTGCATTTGGAACAGCTACAGTCAAAGAAATATCTCTCTGATAGCTCCTTCCGGCGCTGGGAGGTGGGATTCGTGACGTCGATGTACGAGATGAAGATCTGTTCATCCTTTTTGATTGGCCTGATGGCTTTGACGAAGAGCTCGTCCCCGTCGAATCCGACGGTGGCATTGAAGTCGCAGCTGTGGTTGATCAGCGCTGCGTAGGGGTGCATGTAGAGTCCGACGCGGTCGTAGGTGAATGTTGTGAGATTGAATGAGTTGACATCCAGCTAAAACCACCTCGTTAGAGTATGTACCTTCAAAACATCTGAATCAAGTGCTAGTCAAGTACCTTCGCAGCATATTGCGCAATAGCATCCTCATCCAAATCAGTCTTCGCACACGATTTAACCGCCTTGGCAATCATGGTAATCCGACCGATATGTTCCTCATCCTTCTGGATCTGACTCAGATGAGTCTCGAGGTTCGAAAAGAGATCCATCTCCTCGGAATGATACTTGTGCCGCTGGGCACGATGCACCATGCGCAAAATGGCCCGCGCATTGTTCGGTAGAACCTTCGGCTTTTGAGTTTGGAAAATGGAGCATTCAAGGGAATGTGCGAATTTCCAGTCCTTGGCTTGACAGGTCTGGATAGATAGTTAGTAATCATCACCCAAAGAAACTGCAATATGAACAGAAACACATAATATGGTAGGGAACAAGTTTCATTAAAGGCTCAAACAAAAAGGAAGCAAGCACCTACCCTATCACAATACTTCACCACCCGACACCCCGTACACCCCTTCAACTCAGTAACACCCTCTAGCTGCCTCCTCCCAAAACACGCAGAGCATGTATCCTCCAAACGAGGCGTATCGAGAACCGCCACAAAGGGCGACTGGACATGCAGCACATTCTCGCCAGTGTTGATGTGGCCTGTTGCGAATAGGCCATTTCCCATGCCATTGCCTGCACTACGCGAGACGGTCTTGGTGGAGACTGTTGGTGTGGATGGAGAGGATGACATCTTGAGATATGGTGGTTATAGGGTCAATACCAGAATCCTAATGTGTGCTTTTGTTGATGTCGTTGGCGGTGATTAGTCAGTAGTTTCAGGCATTCCTTCTAGGCAATCAGAGAAGTCCGAGATTATCTGATGGCTCGACCAAGACTTAATGTACAACGCTAGTGATGGCAAATCCGAAACCAGCCTCGACAAATAGACAACATTAGCCGTTAGTACAATTTTGCATGAACATGAGAATAGGGAGAGGCCCAGTAGTAGTGAGTCACCTGAATGGATACGAGAGGCAGGCATCGCCGAGCGGAAGAGCCTCTTTTTCCATGTCTCCAAAGTCGTAAATATCTCTCTCCTACAACCTCTCCTCCCTGCAAAACTCAAATCCAACAACATGCCTACCCCAGTGCCGCGCAAGCGTAAGCGCAGCCCAAACCCCAAACCCACCAGTTCCAGGACCAGTCCCCCACCTCCACCAACTACTTCAACACCATCCTCAATACTCAACTCCCCCAGACACCGCGCAACAGCCACGCACGTCTTCTTCCACAGCGGCGTCCTCTCAAATTGGCACCCGAGCCCAACGCGATTCCGCGGTAAAGAAGGCCTAGAGATATGTCTCCCCCGTCTCGACGAACTGGGTATTTCCCACCCATCGCCAGAAAGTTATTCTACGCTGCTGATCCAGGAGTTTGGCTTCGGGCGCGGTGAGCAGTGGATGATGGCTATGAAAGCGTGGTTGTTTGAATGCGGTATTGATGACAGCGGGTCGCGGATGTTTCAAAGGACGGGGACGGTTGAAGACGAGGAGTTTCGGGACTTTCAGCGGGATGTTCTTTCTAAATCTGGACCTCCTCCCGAATCTGCATCTGCCTCTTCGTCGACGGGGTCTGATGAGAAAGAACAGGCCTGGGCGGCGAGACTCCCAACCATCCTCCGAACAAACGTCCCGCGGACGCAAAAAGCCCTAGGCAGAAAGGTGCTAGGGTTCCGGCAGGATGTATGGAACGCGGCATCTGTCCCGATCATGATGGCCGGGTGTGTGATTCGTGCGCAGGCGGATCCGGAGTTGAAGAGCTTGTACGTGGCTGCTTCGGGGCGGACATTCGTTGAGGGTGCTCCGCGGGATCGAATCTGGGGCGTTGGGCTGAAGTGGGACTCGAAAGCTATTGAGGATGAGAAGAATTGGAGGGGAGAGAATCGGTTGGGAAAGTGTCATGGCGAGGCAGCTGCCCTTATACGTGGTGTTGAGGGGGATGGGAATGACCGGTTGGATGGGTAGGTAGGTTGCTTGTTAGCTGTAGCTCATACATCGCAGGGCTTCTTGTTTTCTAGCTGCTCGTTTTGGAGGGTCCATCGCTCTTCTACTGACTTGTGGCAAGTACCTACTTGATCGTGCAACTTCAATGGGTGTAGCGAGAGTATGTTACCCACGCACTATGGTCAAGAGATAGAGTAAAGAGGAAGACCTAAATTCTTTTTACCACTCCAAAAGTACTAACTATAGTACTACACAACCCAACAGGCAAAGCAAAGCAAAACACGAACAGAGAAACTAAAGCATTTCGCCAGGGAGAAGAACAATCATCAGGGAGGGCATGATACATGTAGTACCATAGTACTATCACTGTAGCTCTGTTTCCTTCCCCCTCGGTTGATTCACCGCGGAAGGAACCCGAAATCAAAAACAAAGAAGAAAGTATAACAGAAAAGAAACTGCACGCCATCTAGTTATCAACAAGATAAGATGCCCTACTCACCATGCCACACACAATTCAATTGTTGTGTCGACAGATTGATTGGGGCTTTTGTTTGTTTGTGCAAGAGAAAATTGAGGTGTGGGGGGTTTCAAGAACAATTTACAGCAGCTTGCCGCCCACGAACTCGGACCAGCTGCGGACCTCGCTGGGGGTGCCTTCTTGGCGGGGGAGTTTCTGGTTCATGCACTGAGCGAAGAGAAGGGCAGTCTAGATATTCATTAGTAAAACTGTCTTTTGTGCTCTGCTAGAGACGAGGAGGGCAAACATACCTTGGGCTCCATGAACAGAGGCACACCAAAGTCAACAGCATTCCGGCGCATAACATAATCCTCGTCGAGGAGGGTCTTGCCACGGGTCTTGGCAACGTTGAAGCAGCCTCGGATATCATACTTCTGGAAGACCTCACGCAGAGCGCGCTTATCCTGCTTCGGGAACTCAATTACCTGCACGGTGACGGCGTCCTTAGCGGATGATTCGATGTGATCCTTGACCTCGGGGCTGGCAGCAAAGAACTTGTAGCCCAGGGGCTGGAGGTACTCGACAATCTTGGCGAGGGTGGGCTGGTTGATATCTCCACCCAGCAAGATGCCCTCGCCGGGCTCGGGCATGCGGAAGTTCATGGTCGACTGCAGAGACGCCCAGTAGGCCTCGACGAGGTCCTTGCCGAAACAGGCGATTTCGCCGGTCGACGACATCTCCACGCCTAGGAAGGGGTCTGCGCCTGCGAGACGGGTCCAGCTGAATTGCGGCACCTTGGTTGCGACGTAGTCGCGCTTCTCCTGCATGAGGTCAACGGGCTCGGGGACATCACGGCCGACGAGGGCCTTGGTGGCGACGTCGATGAAGTTCTTGCCTAGGACCTTGCTGACGAAGGGGAAGGAGCGCGAGGCGCGCAGGTTGCACTCAATGACCTTGAGCTGAGCCTCAGCGCCCTCCTGGTCGGCCTTGATGATCTGCATGTTGAAGGGGCCGGTGATGTTCCAGGCCTTGGCGACCTTCTCGGCGATCTCCTTCACGCGGGACATGATGGTTTCTTCCAGGTTGGCGGGGGGCAGAACGAGAGTGGCGTCGCCGGAATGGACACCAGCGGGCTCGACGTGCTCGCTGACGGCGTGCAGTAGGAGCTTGCCGTTGGAAGCGACAGCGTCAACATCAATCTCCTGAGCACCCTCGATGAACTTGGTGATGACGACAGGGTGGTCCGGGGAGACAGCGCTAGCGTTGAGGAGCTTCTCCTTCAGCTCGTCAACACTGTAGATGACGTTCATGGCGGCACCGGACAGGACGTAACTCGGACGGACCAGGACGGGGTATCCAACAGACTCGGCAAATCGCTCGGCCTCAGCAACGGAGGTCAACTCCTTCCAGGCGGGCTGGTCGACGCCAATGCTGTCCAGGATCTGGGAGAACTTGTGACGGTCCTCGGCCTTGTCGATGTCCTCGGGGTTCGTGCCGAGAACGTGAGCACCGCCCTTCTCCTGCAGGCGAAGAGCAATGTTCTGCGGCAGCTGGCCACCGACAGACACGACAACACCGCTGGCAGCCTCGAGCTCGTAGATATCCATCACACGTTCATAGCTCAGCTCCTCGAAGTACAGCTTGTCGGCAGTGTCAAAGTCGGTCGAGTAGGTCTCCGGGTTGTAGTTGATCATAACGGTCTTCTTGCCCATGTTGCGGAGGGAGAGGGTAGCGTTGACAGCGCACCAATCGAACTCGACAGAGCTACCGATACGGTACACACCGCTGCCCAGAATGATGGTGCCGTGGTCATCAAAGGTCACATCGTGCGAGGTGGCGTTGTACGTGGTGTAGAGGTAGTTGGTGTCCGCGGGGAACTCGGCAGCCAGGGTATCGATCTTCTTGACCCACGGGGTGACGCCAAAGGACTTGCGGCGAGCGCGGACGTCATCCTCAGTCGAGCCAACCAGGAGAGAAATTTGCTTGTCGGAGAAACCAAGCTTCTTGGCCTTCATCATGATCTCCTTCTTAATACCGAAGAGGCTTCCAATCTCCTTGAGCTCGTTGTGGCAGTCCACGATGTTCTGGATCTTGTACAGGAACCACTTGTCGATCTTGGTCAGGTCGTGCACCTTGTCCACGGAGTAGTTCTCGTGGAGCATGGCCTGGCCGACGGCCAACCACCGGCGGTCAGTCGGGTTCTGCAGAACCTCGTCGAGGTTCTCGAAGTGGTCACCCTGGAGACCAATGTACTTGGGGTCGACCTGGCGGATAGCCTTCTGCAGGGACTCCTCAAAGGTACGGCCAATCGCCATGACCTCACCAACCGACTTCATGGCGCTACCAATGTCACGGTTGACGTGCTGGAACTTGCTCAGATCCCATCGGGGGATCTTGGTGACAATGTAATCCAAGCTGGGCTCGAAGTTGGCCGTGGTAGTCTTGGTCACGGCATTGGGGAGCTCGGGCAGAGTGTGGCCCAGACCGATCTTGGCGGCGGTGTAGGCAAGCGGGTACCCAGTCGCCTTGGAGGCCAGAGCAGACGAGCGGGAGAGACGGGCGTTGACCTCAATGACACGGTAGTCGAGGCCATCCGGCTGCAGAGCGTACTGGACGTTGCACTCGCCAACGACGCCCAAGTGACGGACGATCTTGATGGCAGCGGTACGGAGCATGTGGTATTCCTCGTCCGACAGAGTCTGACTCGGGGCCACGACGATACTGTCACCGGTGTGGATACCCAGAGGGTCGAAGTTCTCCATGTTGCAGACAGTGATACAGTTGTTGGCGGCATCACGGACGACCTCATACTCGACCTCCTTCCAGCCCTTGAGGGACTTCTCGACCAGGATCTGGGGAGAGAGAGTGAGCGACCGGGCGGACAAGTTGCGCAGCTCCTCGGGGTTGGAAGCGAAGCCCGAGCCCAGACCACCCAGAGCATAGGCAGACCGGACGATGATGGGGTAGCCAACGGTCTCGGCCGCCTCCAAGGCCTCGTCGACGGTTCCGACAGCGATCGACTCGGCGATGGGGATGTTGATCTCGTTCAGGGCCTTGGCGAACAGGTCACGGTCCTCACTGGTCTCCAGGGTCTGGATGCTCGTGCCGAGCACCTTGACGCCGTAGCGCTCGAAGAGACCCATACGATTCATCTGCACACCCAGGTTCAGGCCGGTCTGGCCACCGAAGGTGAGCAGGATGCCATCGGGCCGCTCGCGCTCAATGACATGAGTGACGTACTCCGGGGTGACGGGCAGGTAGTAGACCTCGTCGGCAAGCTTGTGGTCGGTCTGGATGGTGGCGATGTTAGGGTTGATCAGGACAGACTGGACGCCGGCCTCCTTGAGGGCCTTGAGGGCCTGGGAGCCTGTTACGCAGAACGGTGAGTCAGTGACTGCGCTGGGGGTTTTCCACGGGCAAAGCAAGCAAGCATGGACGCTCTCTCACTCATACATACCAGAATAATCGAACTCGCCGGCCTGACCAATACTCAGACCACCACTACCGATGACCAGCACCTTCTTCACATCGACGAGGTTGCTGCCGGGCTTGACCACGCCGCTGGCGAGATAAGACTCGGCCTGGGGCGCCGTCTGGGCATCAGCAGCTAGACGGTGCAGTGTCGTCGAAAAGGAGCGCAGCTGGTTGGAGCGGGCGGGCGTGAGCTTCTGCAGGCGCAGAGTCGCGGTTGGGGATGCGGTCACGGAGCGGAGAGAGGAAGAGGAGGAGGAGAATGGGCGCAGCGCAGGGCGAGCCCCAGCGAGGCAGCGCTGGCGCAGCAGAGAGGCTGCTTGCCCACCACGAGCAGCAAGAACCATTGCGCACTGCCCGAGATGGTTCAATTGGGGGGTTTGGTTGAGAGAATTGGGGGTCGGGAGGAAGCAGTGTTCGGTCTACACTTTTTTTCTCGATCTTTTTTCTTCCCGCACTCGCTAATTGGCCCGTGGCTCACCGTCCGCTCCACGCGAGAACCAAAGCACACGACAGAGGGGAATCGGAGTTCGTGAAGAAGAAGAGAGAACGAGTGTGGGCGAATTCTGATGGTGTTGATTTGTTCGCTCTTGCCTTTCCTTTTTCTTCCCTTTTTTTCTGTTGGCCGGGATGAGTCAATCCTGGTGGGCTTGACCGGGGCTCCATCTGCTAGTGTGCTCCTCCACCATGATGAACATAGTGTGTGTACCCTCAATGGATAGGATACGAGGGATATATATCAATTATCATATTCCGCTGAAATATAGTTATATATTTACTATAGATGATATGGATTCTGGTCTGCCCTGGAGAAGTGAGGGCACGCTCCCTCCCACGAGGATCGCGCCGATGCCGGACCCCAACGCTCGCCAAACTCCGGTGGAGCCTTTTTCTTATCTGTGGATCGCGATGATGCAATTTGGGACACCCGTCTAGGAATATAGTAGATATTCAGATCGAGAGTACAATAGACACGGAACGGATTGATAACTCTCCCCTAACCAACTACTTGCGCCACACTCCTCCCTGGCCAACGCCCGCTGTCGTATGCCTCAGCGTCCGGGATTTCCTTGACTAAGGTGTTTCGCATAACCCGGAAGCTTGGAAAGTCCAGCTCTATTCTTCGTCCAATTCCCAGATCAAGAAGCGTTTTGATACCTCGAGCACCAGGTACTGGGTCGCAGAATAGAGATTACAGTGGTGGTCCAAAAGACTGACCCAATACCCGCTTTCAAACTTTTGGAATACCATTGGACATGCTTGTTACACATACCAGGTTCACCATTCATTCCGAGCCCCTGTCTTCTTCCCTTCGCTTTTGGCTGCAATCCATTTATTTCGCGGTGCACGGGAGTGAGTATAATAGACATTCCTCAACTTAAAGTATTCAGAAACATTCTAGTGGCGGATGGTTCGACTACTGTCTATATAGATCACCCAGTTCGGGTGAGCCGCTCACTGAGAACCCTAATCGATGCCTGCACTGCCCTATAACTCAGTCAGCTTCAAGCTAGCTAGCTTACCCGCCGTCTTCCCTCGCCTCCCTTCTTATAGGCGTCGCCTCGCTTATCTCTTGACTACCTGCCCCGCCTGTGGAGGAGGGGAAGTTCGTATGACATGTAATCTAGGTTCGGTGATGATTGGTAGTCGTGTTGAGGGAAGGAATGCCCAGGGCTGACAATATTGTCTTTGGGGTCTTTAAGTTACCACAGTATTCTTTTGTAGATATTAAACGATAGTCTCAAAGGTCTTCAGTTTGATAGTATCGTACTAAATACATTGAGCTACGGCCATTGGCGCTCTACTTTTCCACTCTCACGCCAATCAATAATGATCGTTAGAAGGATAATATTCCCGGGCCGCGAATCTCATCTCTGCAGCACCGACGTCAAAGACCGTCACTACGTTCTTTTGGAAAGTGTCGCCCAGAATGAAGACATCCTCCGTCAAGCTAGCACCGCCGTCATCAACGCCGCTGATGCAAATTGTGTTGCCATCTGAATCCGTTCCAGCGTCGAGAATCATATCTAGCGGATTGATATAGAAGGTTTTGCCGTTGATGGTAACACCATGTTTGGGTGCCTTGGCGTTGCAGTCAACAACATAGGCACCTACATCGTCGCTGTAGATAGCCGGAGGGTCGAACGCGGCGTTGACTCGGTTCGCAAACTTCGTGGGATAGTAGTTGAGAGTGGTGCCGGAATCAACCTAAGCACGGTGGACAATTAGCAAATTCTGTTGATAATCCATGCGACAGCTCGTCACTGAGAGGGAAAGCTCATACAATGTATTGAATGCTAGAGCCTCCAGCCGCAGTGATTTCCTTGCCTTTCAACTGGAGGCCGTCAATATTAATGCTGTAAAAGTCGAAGGAAGTGGGATACCCCTCGATGTTGGTAATCAAGATAGGTGTACTAGTGAAGTCGGGCACGAAACGAATCGGAGGAAGACCTCCAAGGGTAAGATATCCAGACGGTCCAGAGACATCACGAAGGATGGCCAGACTGAAGAGCGGCAGAATCTTGCCCTCCTCATACATAGTTGTGAAAATCGGGTTGTATTCAATCTGCTTTTTCGTCGAGTTAGAATACGCACTCGTGCTAGATAAATATGTCAGCGTTAAGTCAGATGTTTTGGAGAGGGAACTACACATACAGAGCAGGATATGCAAGACCTGTCAGACCAGAAGTAATCCCATCGCCGTACCACCCAGCATAGTTGACCAGAGCCATCTCCTGGGTCACCTCTATCCCCGCTAAGGTGACCTGATTGGTGCCCACGACACCAGTTAGGAACTCGCCATCGCCATATGTGATGTTGAAGAATTCTCCAGAGATCTGCTTGAAGGAGGAGCCAGACGTATATGTGGGACCAAAACCACACTCGGACTCGGGAACAACATCACTGCTGTTGGACACAGACACACACTCGAATCCACTCTCAACAACCCAGGTATCGCTAGAGCCGGTATCTACGATAACTTGGAACTTTTGTCCTGCAATATCGATCTCGGTTGCAAACTCCTCACCAACCTCTAGGGAGATCAGCGGAGAGCTTTTGCCGAATAAAATCCTGGCAGCACTGCGTTTGTTTCCCTTCGCAGACTTGATCTTGGTTAGCTCCAGGACACTCGAGCTAACGTCGTTCGGACTGGCAGATGTGAAAGCCTGTGCCTTGTATGTCGTGGCCTTGATGCTGTGCCCTGTAGCAGCCTTGTTTATAGGCTTGGCATTGGTACCAAGTGTAAACGCTAGGAGACAAGCTCCTGTTATCAAGCCGGCTTTGATATGCATGACGGGGGAAAATCAATTACTAGTGACGATCGATAGAGACGATCAAGACTGTTCAGGAAGTGTAGGACGATCATAAAAATTACTAAACTAGGAGACAGGAGATTAATATACATTCTCTCGGGCATTGGGAGTGTTGCATCCTGCTTGTTTTTGCTGTACCCCGCTGCTCCTTCACTTCTCGCACGGTCGGAAGTCCGGCGGGGGAATGAACGCGAGTCCGAGGGCAGCATAACCTATCCTGATAAGAGATTAGCTTGCAGATGAACTTGATCTTGTTTCTGCTCAGGTGGTATTGTTGGATAGACCAAGAGGAGACCAGAGAAGTCAATTTCACTGCTTCTTTGCTATGCGCGTCTAAATATCACATAACAAACTTTATTACACCGCATTGTTTCGGTACTTTACTTGGCTGCCAGTGTACGGAATATACAGCAGAGCAAGTTTCACGGATAACCATGCCGCCTTCTTTATCGTGGAGGAAAAGGGAATCCTACTCTGACATCCTGCACCCAATGGGTCTTAACCCTCTTGGGATTTCCAGCCGAAGCTAACAAGATTAATCAAGCATGGAACCTCCGCTCCAGAGATTAACGACAAGAATAACCGAAAGCTTAATACTTGACTAAAATTGAGCTAAGAAAGGGATTGACAAATGAGCTTCATTTGTTCTGTCTAGCCATGTTTATCCGGCAACTGACCTATCATCTCGTGTCTATTCGCAGCTCGATGTGACTGTCAAGTGTAAGCAGTGATTAGACGGAGTCTATTTTGATGGTTTATAGCTTTCCTAATCAGGTTAAGCGGTCTAGAGTGCATTGACAATTGACGAGGTATGTCACTTCAGGGCCGCCGAGCTGACGGGAGGCCCTGGGTTTCGACACACAGCCTATGGTCGCATGTGTTGTGATATAAGCATGGATATGAACAAAGGCGCAACGACGGAAGTAATTTCTGCATTACTCATACACGGGATAGACATTGAACGAATTGATAACCCGAACCAACTACTCTAACCCCACCCTCCCATTCAGTCCAGTCCACGGCCCCTTGGGTCTCTTCTCAGCCCTGCCCCCACTGCCTCTGCCCCGAGACGACTGCTGCGCCTGTGAGGCCCAAATATCAGACCCCTCCGGCTCAGTTCGTTCATCCTCGCGCAACACCTCGTCGAGGTCCTGGTTGAGCATGCCGTAGACCTCCGCCAGCGTCTTGCGCGCATCCTGCGCCACCTCCTTCCCCAATGCCACTTTCTGTTGGGTGTATTCCCGCTCGCTGGCAGATGCAGCTTCAGAGGCAAATGCCCATGCCTCGGCGAGCGCGACGGTCTCGTCCGTTTCGCCGTTTGGAGAAGCATGAGGCGGGCTGCGAGAATTGAGGGCTGCAACGGCGTGCTTGAAGCGTGGCTGGCGAGCCAGAATCGGATATTCCGGTAGTAGGTGGCTCTCGTCTCTGAGACGGTTGAGGGCTCGGAGGGTGGTGGACTTTTCCTTGCTGAGGAGCCCAGATAAGTAGGATTTCTGGAGCGCGAGTGCCTTTTGACTTTTGGATAGAGGGAGGAGGGTTTCGTTTGCGTAGGACAGAACATCCACTGGGTTTGGTGGAGGAGTTTCCTCCGCTAGGAGGTCACTTTTCGGGACTGATGGAGAGGGAGCCTTTGCGGGGGGATTAACGGGCTGGCACGCTCTGGCGGCGGCGTCCAGCAGTTCTCGCCGAGCTTGTAGGTACGAGGCATATTGCTGTGCAATCTGCATCTTGCGGTCTTCCAGCACGCGCTGAGCCTCCTCGAGTTCCTCGGGTGGTAGCTCCTGGAGTATGCTGTCGTTTGGATCGCCTTCGCTGACTAGGCGTTCTTCCACCCACTGTACCAATTCATCTCGCGTTCGTTGGAGTGCACGGACTTTGACCGCAGGCGTGGGTTTGTCATTTGAAGCGTCGTGTCGCGCCTTGATTTTCTTGAATAACTGCTTCTCCCGATCGAGCTGGGTCTTTGCGCGCACGACAGCTCTCTCCAGATGATGTACACGTGCATCTAGATCCGTGCTATCACCACCACGACCAGATTCCTCTGCATCTACTGGCAGGTGGCTGGGATCCACCGCTGCCCCCATGGCGTCCACGTCGACGGCCTCCCGCGCCTGCAGTTCATCGAGATAATGCTGAAACACCCGCATTTTCGCATGACGGCGTCGATCGCGGAGCAGTGTCAGATAATCGCGCAGCTCGGCCCCGGGGCCCTGCAGATCATCCTCGTCATGGATCTTGGGGGTGCGTTGGCGCCGTCGACGAGAGGCAACCTCCTCGGACGCGGAGCTCCATTCCTTGCGTGCGGCAACGTTGGCCTGCAGTGCCTGGAGGTAATCTTTTCTTAGGCCTGAGATATCGGCGGGCACCCGTTTGACCTCGGCGACGGCGTCGATCGGCGCGCACAATGACAGATGGGAGTGAGCGTGGTGGGCGGATGGTTCCGCGTGGGGGACAAAAATGACGAGCGATCGGAGGTAAGACGTCAAGGCCTGGCGGATGCGGAGGGCGTCTTGGCGGGAGTGGATGTACGGAGCCAGGGGTTTGGCGAAGGGAGGAATGTCGGAGGACATGACTTCGTATGGATCAGTAGATAAAGATAGGAAGAAGGCAAAGTTGTTGTTTTGCTGTTCTGGGCAGGCCTTAGTCAGGAGCTTGTCTGCACAGGGAAACTAAGCAGTTCACTAGCTGGGTATACCAAGGTTTCTCCTCTAAACCTGTCTGTCGAGCAGATGGTCGGTCCAGGGGCCATTCATTATTTTCCCCCTCGGGCATGTTTCAGCATATTTTTCCGCAAGGGATGTGTTGCTGCTGCTCCGAACCGTGACGTTGCCCGCCCCCAACCAAACCCATCGCCGATGCTTTTGTTCGTCAGTCATTGACTTCATCGCCCCAATGGCCCCCGATAACACCAGTATAACCCCAGGCTCTCGCTCTCGCTCTGTGACGACGGCCATGCCTGCCATGCCTGCCATGCTGGCGTCGTATTCCCCTCTGTCGCGCCTCAGCGAGGTCCCGACGAGCCCTCTCCAGCTGAGTCCCGGCAGTCCGCCGCTCGGATCAGCAGAAAATGGCATCACTAGCACGGCACAGGGTAGGAACTCTAGAAAAAAATATTCGTTAGGCGTTCGCTGACATGGCCAGGGCCACTCCGACATCCTAAACCGCTGACACCCTCAGACCTTCATTTGGTGCTGGAGAAGGAGCAAGAAGCAATGGTAAGCGAAAATCGTTCTCGATGCCATGAGAACAAAGAGCTAATATGATCCAGGTCAACCGACTGACTCGAGAGCTGTCTCTTCTGCGGCAACAAACAGCCTCGGTAGCATCGACTACATCCTCCGCCTCGACATTGAACGAGCCATCCAGCGCAGACGGAGTACAGTCCTCTCCGCCCCTCGCCAGGTCCTCCTCACACTCAAACAGGTCGCGCCGGCACCGATCCTCATCCAGCCTCGGGTCCAATGCCCAAGCCGCACAGGGTGCCATGGCCGCCAACGTCGCGGGCATCGCTCCCTGGCGCGAGACTAATCTCCATTCTTCCTCCCGAAACCACTCTGACCTGCCCCGCCGAGCGCGCAGTCGCGAGCCATCGCTCACAACATCTCGGCGCCCATCTGTCAGCTCACTTACTTCCTTCCCGCAATACCAGCACAACAACGACCCTCACATTCCTTATTACGGGAATAGTCCTTCAATCTACCCGTATCGCAACTCGATCTCGCAGCCGCAGTCCGGTGCTCCCGCCTCGAATCCCATGGCACGCTACGAGGAGGCCGCGCACCATAAGTCGGAGCTGGATGTCATCAAGCGTGAGAATGACCAGCTGCGGAAACGGGTAAGGGAGCTGGAAGGCACCTTGAAAAAGTACAAGGAGCTTGATTCGTTGCCGGGGGGAACTGACTCAGGGTTATCTGCGTCAGCGTCGTCGGAGGTGCGCTTGCTGATTGATTCATGAATTTCTATTTTGTTACTTGTTCGAATTTGTGACAGCGGTTTTCTCTTCTTTCGGGCAGTGTTTGCAGGCAAGCACATTATTCATTCACTCTTACGGATCCAATGAACTATATGCAATCTGTGGCGGTGCAGCCCCGCCGACGTCACCCTGTGGCGCAGGCGTTGCTAGCTTGATTAAATACATCGCATTATCCTGCAACCTCCCTCTTCCTCTCTCATTCTTCCTGAAAAAGTATTCTCATATCGTCTACTACCATCCCACTGCTACGCCATGTCTAACCAAACAACTGTCCACGTCTCGGGCATCTCGCCCGCCACCACTGAGAAAGAAGTCCGCGACTTCTTCAGCTTCTGGTACGTCATCGTCAGACCCTTGGAGCTCTGCACCCCGCAAAACCAAAATCCCTCACTAACAATATCCTCAATCCTGAAGTGGCAAGATTACTGCGCTGACCATCACCCCCTCGTCCGCCGAGCCCGACGCTCCGAAATCCGCCAGCGTCACCTTCGAGAAAGAAGCGTAAGCCCTCTCCCAACTACCCCGCACTCCGTTTCGTTTCACCCAGATCTCACTAACGCGTGTCGCGCCATCCAGAGCCGCAAAGACCGCTCTTCTCCTCGACCAGACCCAATTGGGCACCTCTGCCGTGCACGTGGAAGCTGCTGCGACTCTCGACGACGTCGCCGCCCCCGCAGCTGCCAGCGAGACCACCAAAGAAGGCGATCATGAGATCTCCCAGGAAGACCTGCCTCGCTCGCGCATTATCGCCGAGTACCTAGCGCACGGCTACGTGGTCAGCGATAACGCGATCCAAAAGGCGATCGCACTAGACCAGAAGCACGGCTTCTCGACCAGGTTCACCAACGCGCTAACCAACTTCGACAAAAAGTTCAATGCCACTGAGCGCGCGAAGGGCCTTGACGAGAACTACAGCATCACTGATAAGGCGGCGACGGGCTGGCGTGGTCTGAACTCGTACTTTGAGAAGGCGCTCAACCACCCCTCTGGTCAGAAGCTGCGCGATTTCTATGTGCAGACTGATAAGCAGGTTCGGGATATTCACAATGAGGCACGCCGTCTGGCGGATCTGAAACAGGGCAAGGGTGGTGAGACGGAGGGTGAGGCTGCTGCGGGTGGCGAGCCTGCTAGCTCCGGGCTGGCAACTGAGCCTGCTGGTGCGGCACCGCCTGCTGAGCCGAAGGCGTGATTGAATTGATTTGGAAAAAGTGCTTCTGCTGCCTCCGACTTGAGTGCTTGCTGGGGTTTTATTCTACGCTGATGATGTCCATGCTATGTGCGCTGTGAATTTGTGTCTTTCCGGTTTCACTTTTGTTGTAGTTAACTTTTCAGACGCCTTTACGCTTACGATGTGATCTGACTACTCGCGCGCCTCCTGTCTGTCTACTTGTTTCGCGAGGTATCGTAATCAAGTAACCGAATAAACATATCTGTGCACTTCTTTTCGTTACATATAGTTTATTAGAGCACATCACATAGAACAGAAGAGAAGAGGAGGAGTGAATAGGAGATCCCTCGGTTAAGTAGATGAGACTTTTGTATTGTCATATAGCTCTGCTGGAGTCGTGGTATAGAGATAGCCATATCCTCTACGTTCCCAAAATTTGTGGGCTTGTAATCCTTCGTAGTTAAGTGCGTATGACGCAATTACACTCCGTGCATTGTACCGGTAACTACGAAGAAACTCCAAATCCCATAATTGAAAGAATTCATTAAAGTCCGGCAAAAAGAAAAAATGCTTTTGAAAAATAGTGGGTATGGACTTCCAACAGGCGGGAATGTTAAATTAAGGCTTTTTTTCCGGGTCAGGAAGGGGAGAAGCTCAAACGGATACATATCCGAAAGCCCCCACACCCGGACGTGGGATGGCCACGGGGTTCGGATTTAGACTCATATAAGTACATATTAAATGCCACGATGGAGACATCTAAGTCATTTGCTCAACGTAAAATGGCATCAACCTCTGAGACTGTTACCACAGCGGTGGTGCAACCGTCTCAAACCAAAGATATTGCTACTCGCCTGCTTAACGGCACTCTCCACGCCGGCTATCCGCCTATCGAGCAGTTCATGACCATCGATGGCCTGCTCAAGTCTCATGCTGCTCAGCCAGATGAAGCACAAAGACCATTAATTTGCTATCCTGTCCGGGGAGCGGCCGACTTTGAAGAGCATACGGCTGGTAATATCGACCGCTATACGGATGCCGCCGTCCGCTACTACATGGAGCAAGGACTCCCACCAGCGGTAGGTCCATGTCTATTGCTGCTTGGACCAGTACTTACTGTTACCTAGGACCCTGCTCTGGATAAAGCACCTGTCATTGCTCTGCTTGCTGGCTCCAGCTTTGAAGTAGTGTTGACTTTCTTCGCGATCAATCGCCTTGGCTATGCGGTGCTCTTTTTGTCCACTCGTCTCACTGCTCCAGCCTACGCGCGCCTGCTGGACATGGCAGACTGCAAACAGCTCATCATTGCAGAACAATACCAGCAGATGGTCACTGATATCTGTATGGAGCGGCCCGGATGCAGCAGTTTTTCGATATTGCAACGAGAAAACTGGTTTAATCGTCCGGCCAGCTTCCCCCGGTTCGAGCGCCCAAATGTGGATCCAGCGCGAGAGGGCAAGAAGATGGCTTGGATTCTGCACTCCTCTGGAAGTACGGGCTTCCCGAAACCAATCTTCCTGACCAACCTCCAGTCCTTGGCCAATTTCCGTAAGAGTTTCGGCTTTCGTCTCTTCAATATCAGTCCGCTATTCCACTCCCATGGACTTATGGAGATTGGCCGAGCATTCTATACTCGAGCGACAGCTTATTTGGGAAATCATTCTCTCCCAGTCACGTATCAAAACCTCTACGACGCCCTGCAAATTGCCCAACCCCAGCAAATTAGCGCCGTGCCCTATGTCATCAAACTTCTGGCAGAAAAGCCGGAAGGCATACAGGCGTTGGCCAAAGCGGAGATTGTGTTGTATGGGGGATCCAGTTGTCCAGATGATCTGGGCGACCGTCTTGTTGCGCAGGGCGTCAATCTGGTTGCGAACTACGGCGCAACTGAAACAGGGCAAATCATGACCTCTTTCCGCTCTCCAGGTGATACCGAGTGGCAATACATGCGCCTGCATCGCCCTGTTGCCGACCATACTCTCATGGATGAAATATCGCCTGGAGTCTTCGAATGTGTAGCGCTGGACGGTCTTCCAAGCAAAGGGCCTTCGAACTCAAAACCACCTTACAGCGCGAAGAATCCGGAGAATAGTTTCAGAACAGCTGATTTGTTCACACGACACCCAGACCCCCAAAAAAGCAATTATTACAAGTATCTGAGTCGACTGGATGATCGAATTACCCTTGTCAATGGCGAGAAGGTGCTTCCTATCCCCATTGAAGGTCGCGTCAGAGAGGAACCACTCGTGCAGGAGTGCGTTGTTTTTGGCTTTCAGCGAACTGTTCCCGGGGCCTTGATCTTCCGTGCTGCTGACAAGGCACCGGATATGAGCGACGATGAGTTTTTGGAAGCTATATGGCCCGCCGTCGAGGCTGCAAATTCTCGTGCCGAGACTTTTTCCCGCATCCCCAAGGAACTGGTCGTGGTCAAGGGTGCCGATGTTCTTTACCCTAAGACGGATAAGGGAACTTGCATTCGCGCTCAGGTCTATCAGCTGTTTGAGGATGACATTAAAGCTGCCTACGCCAAGTTCGAAGGCAGCGGTCAGAGGAAGGGAACTCTTGCACTCGATGTGCCGAAACTAGAAGAGTGGCTACTGTCGAAGTTTCGCGACGACCTCGGTGTACCGCTGCCGACTGCTCAAACCGATATCTTCTCGACTGGTGTCGACAGCCTGCAGACTACACAGATATGGAGATACATTGTGCGTGATCTTGACCTTGGAGAGCAAGGGGAAAATATAAGCCAGAACATTGTCTTCGAGAAAGGAACCATCAGCGCTCTTGCGAAGCATTTGTATCAGCTGCGCACCGGTGAAGAATATGAAGAGGAAGATGAATATCAGGTTATGCGGCAGATGATCGAGAAATACTCCCACTTTACGCAGCATTTCCCGACCATGACAGCAAAGCCAGAGAAGGAAATCGTGCTTATCACTGGCGCAACAGGTAACCTAGGGGCTTTCATCGTCTCGGAAGTCCTCAAACGACCAACAGTGTCCGAGATCTGGGCCCTGGTACGGGCACCAGGGCAAGCTGCAGCAGGTGCCCGTCTGATGAACGCTCTATCAGATCGCAGCATCTCTCTCACCGACGATGAGGCCGGCAAGCTTCGCGCAGTCCCCAGCGACTTGTCTCAGCCTAATCTGGGCTTGGACACCCATGTCCTCGAACACCTTCTCTCATCCCTGACGTGCGTCATCCACAGTGCCTGGGCTGTCAACTTCAACCTGGGCGTGCGGTCCTTTGAGGGACAGCATATCCGCGGCTCATACAACCTCATCAATTTCTGTCTGCGCTCCAAGCTACCCACTCCGGCGCGGTTCTTCTTCTGCTCGAGCGTGAGCACCGCAAGCAACACCCCCAAGCCGGCTTCCGTTCCAGAGACCGCTATCGAGAATCTGGAGCACGCACAGACTACAGGCTACGGGCGATCGAAGCTGGTCACGGAGCATATCACCCGCAACGCTATGCGGCATACTGGTATGCATGCCCGGGTTCTGAGAATCGGTCAGCTTGGCGGCGATACCGTCACTGCGCAGTGGAATGACACCGAAGCTGTGGCGCTCATGTTCCGCAGTGCGTTGAGTACCGGTGCGCTGCCGGCATTGGACGAGGAAACCAGCTGGCTACCTGTCGATGAATGCGCTCGAACAGTTGCAGAACTAGCTCTTAAGCCTGGCGAGCCTTCATCGGATGCCGACCAGGTGTATCATCTGGTCAATCCACAAAGATTTAGCTGGAAGCACGACTTGCTCCCCGTTTTGAAGCAAGGTTCAGCTCTGCCAGGCTTTGAGATTGTGTCACCGCAGGAATGGCTACAGAAATTGGCGGGTAGTGAACCGGATCCAGAGAAGAATCCAAGCATAAAACTACTCGATTTCTGGCGATCGAAGTATGCGGGTTATGGTCAGCCACAGTCGGCTACTGCCATTACGAAACAGGGTCGGCAAGACAAAGTCCAAGGTCTTACCTTTGAAACTCACCGGACAGTCAAAGATTGCTCTTCACTGGCCCTTATCAAAGACCCCGTTACTGAGGGATTGATACTGAGATACATCGAATCATGGATGAAACGGTGGACCAGCACATAGACAGATTAGATAGACTTAGTATTCCAACTGATCTTCTTCATATGGAGTCCATGTAGGCAACGACTTCACATTCTTGGGTACTCTTAATCAACAAGACAGATTCTCTCTCACTTCCGTTCGAACAATATCTCTCCCATTTCCATCCCAGACAATACCCTCCCTCTACGCACCGCGCTTGGAATACTTATCCGCCTCAATCTTCTCCAACGGGTGTTCCGGGTTACTCTGCAGCTGGAACTTCTTATGCTCTTCAGATTTCTGCTGTGCAGAACCCGACGGAGGGTGGTCCCCGACGTTGGTCTTGCCACTGCCCGGGGGATCGCGCTGCTGTGCGCCGCTTTGGCGCTCTTCGGGAGGGGATTGACGGCCGGAGAGACGGGCAGACATTTTCTTTTGATTGAAACCTTTTCCCTCTTAAATGGAGTTAGCCATCATACTTGACGGTGCTCCAGTGTAAAATGCTTGTTGGGAACCAAATGTGGTCGGTACGAGGTCAACTCACTGGCTGGTATGGTAGGTAGCAGGTATAGTTTGTGGATAGTCCCTGCGTTGGTATCAAATTGTAGAGATAGAGAGACTGATTTATGTGAGAGAAAAGAATATTCAAGGTTAAATACTTGCTTAACCAACTGCCCTGAATTGACGTCCAGGCCTGACGTTATCAGCCGCAAGAACCCTAAACCGAAACATCCCAGGTGCTTCATCATGATGACGTCTCCTTTCAGGCGTGCTATTTACCCGCTTCTTGTTCTTGGCCGTTTTAATTTAATTCCGTGCTCATAAGCTAGTTCCGTCTTCTATCCACTAGGTATCCTAATTATTAGGGCTAGCTATCCTTTGTCAAGTCAAGTCTATCTTATCCAGTGACATCATTTGCATAATGGAACTGGTCACGTGATGGTCTCTATTGTGCATTGTCCGGATACTTGAAATTGGATAAGAATGAGTAGACAGACTATACACCGAATACACAGTGTTCCGCATGCATACGTAGTATATTCGACGGAGACCAGAAAATATTGATGTTCTGATAAATAGAGAAACTCAGGCAACGCAATCCGCAGCCGACAGATGGCCTTGCGAAAAGCTTCACGAAAAGTGAGTATTTCTTTACGATTCCAAAAGTTGACAACAATTCATGCAGATTTGAAAACATATTGCCATGGGGAAGAGTCTTCGTCTTTAGGGAATCTGTGCATCGAAGAGAATTAAGTGGAGGCGGGCAGGGGAGAAACGGGGGGGTTAGGTAGAAGGGGGACTTTTGTGCATACATCAGAGACATGAGGGGGACATGACAGGACAAGACAGATGGAAGAAAACAAAAAGAAAAAGAGGCAAAGAAAAGCATCAGCAGATCGAGTAGATGATCTAAACATGAAATTGAGGGCATATCGCTCGTGGGCATGTAGAGACGGGATGAGAAGCACACCCTTCCAAGTGAAACCAATGTGCAAGGAGGGCAACAGGCTTCTAACCGTAGTAAACCTCCCAGGCCGACTCTAAGTCTATTGGTTGCCATTGGACTGCATGCCCGCCGCGGCGGCGGCTTCGGCATTGGCGGCGGCCGCCATGGCCTTGGCGTCGGCTTCGTGGAAGACAGCCTGAATGACCTGCTGTTCTTCAGGACCAAGGACCTTGGTCAGGTTCTCATAGAGCTGGGGCTGCTCTTGTTGAAGGTCTGGAGATTGTGTTAGTATAGGTAAGCATGCGAAGGTATAAAGGAGTCACGTACTCAGCAAAACATGCTTGAACATGCCGTAAGGCTCCACCTTGTCAAGAGGTGTCTCGAGGAGACTCTCCTCGTCCAGATCGTCGTCGTCATCATCAGCGAACGAGCCAAACTTCGCCGCCTCCTGGTTGAGGAACTCGAGGTATGCGGCGCTCTCGTCGGCTACATCTCCATCCACAGCCTCTTCAGCCTCGTCCTCGTTCCACTCGACTTCGCCATCCCAGTCGTTGTCCTCATCGTCTTCATCATCGTCTTCGAGCGTGAAATCGGACTCTCGGGTAGCGTCCTCGCGTTGCTTAAGGGCAGCAGGCAAGGTCTGGAACAGCCTTGTCACACCCTGGAGTAATCTTGGCCAGCCCTGTTGAACACTCTCTGGAACACTATCCGCCGGCAGAGTCAGGAGCGAGCTGATGGCAGCAATCGACAGCTTCTTGTCGTGAACTCTCCGGAAGTTATCGATATTCGAGAACCAGGCGCTGAAGAACTTGTTCGTCAAGCCGTTGGCTTCCAGGATTTGGAGACTGAGAACGGGGTTGTAGTAGATGGCATTGATAACCATCTCCATCAGGTGGATCCGGTAGGACTTGGTCCGGGCTTCTCCTGAATCGATGACCCGCATGGCCAGGGTGATGAAGATATGAATGTACTGGTCGATGTGACCACGGAGGTTCAGCATCAGGGTCTCTGCGAGCTTGCACCCGCAGATCCGGTCCACGCCGCCGACCTTTTCGTCGGTAAAGATATCCTCCACCATACTCACCACAGCATTAAGATACGCAGGGTTTTGTACGAGCATCTCTGAGCCGTAGGCAATGAAGTTGTCAAGCGCGGGCAGCATATCTTCCAGATACAGCTCCGCGCCAGCTTTGAAAGTCTTGTGGATCAATTCGAATGCCTGCCACATAGTGGGGGAGATGGACTTGGAGGCAAAGGTGCAGCTGTCGATGATCTCGAAAACCTCATTGTACAAATCATAGAGCTTGTTCTCGAGCGTGATACTGATGACGGGCATGAGAACAGTCTCGAGATGCAGGAGCACGTCAGGGGTGCTTTCCAGAGTGAGAATGAGGGTGCCAATGGTCTGCAACACGCCCAACGCGGTGATGCTCTTGTCATCCAAGAAGTCACCATAGGTATCCTCTTCTCCGTTCTTGTTGGAGTTCTTCTCCAAGAGCTCGCCCACAATACGCATGTAGGTATCGCGCAGCTGCTCACTCAGAGCCACAGCGAAGGGCGTCAGTTCGGCAGAGAAAACCTCAACAAAGTCCTCCATGACGTTGGCCAGAGCATCCACGTCGACCTCGTTGGCCAACTTCAGGAGCTGCTGCATGATCTGCGGGATATTCTGCTGCATCGAGGTCCGGATGATGTCGTGGCGAATAAGAGGCTGCAGAGCAAGAGCAGCCTCCACACGGACGGGCAGTTCCGAATCGGTCATTGACTCCAGGATATTCCGGTAAATGACCATGAGGTTGTTGGGGTCCTTAAAGTCAAGCTGCTCGAACTTCTCCAAAGTGTCACAGGCACGAGCACGGAGGAATCCATGGGGGCTGCGGAACTCGGGGAAAACATGACGGACGAAGAAGTACTCGACCTGGTCCGCAATCGGGCTCTTCTTGCCCAGAATAACCGATGCGAGGGAGCCAATCATCCGCAGAGCACCCTCCTTCTCCCGGGGGAGCTTCTGGTCATCCGGGGCAGACTCATATTTGCTCACAATTCCATTGACAAAGGTGAGGATAGCAAAGGTCTGCTTCTTCCGGTTCTTGGTGAGGGTGACCAGGAAATTCGTGGCAGCAAGGTCGGGGGCCGACACTTCCTCGTAATAGTTCAATTTCCGGTGGAGGTATTCCGACGGGTCATCCTCGAACATCTCGATGTCCTCATCCGACTGGCACAGAATCGGGAAAACGAAGTGCGCAATCAGGTTGTCCATGTGCGGTTTCAAGTGATCCCACATTGCCTTCGGTTTGACACACTCCTCCATGAAGGCCAAGGTATAGGAGAGTGCCGGCGTGCTGAGCCATTGGGTATTGGAAACCCACTTGTCAATTTCCTGCAGGTATCCCTTGAGGATCTCGGGAGCGAATGTGCTGATGAAGGTCTTCGCGTACTGCGTGTAGTCGGGGGTGGAGGATTTGGTCATGGTGGTAGGGTTGCCGTATCTACCGCGCGAAGGCGTAATGTGAGCAGGCTTGCAACCCAGTTGGGGACCAATGGAGAGAGGACTTACCTGACAAACAGACGGTTCAAGTTGGCATATGACCATTTCTTGCACTTCCACCAGTGGTTCAGCTCCCTCTCTTCCTTCGAATCTCCCATTCCGTTCGCCGGAGGTGTCTTGGCAACGATTCGCAGGAACAGGGTGCACCAGTCAACAGTTGCCTGATGAGTTTGGAGAGCCGGCGAGAGTTCGAACTAATCCCCGGGATTGGTCAGAATGGATGCGAATTGGGGTTGGATGGTGAGCACTCACATAAATTGCATGCTTATACGACTTCACGACGATGCGCAGCATCTCCGCAGCCTCCAAGCTTTCCTCATCGACGAGTTTAGATCCAATGCTGAGCAGCTGCGGGAACGAATGCTCCACAATCTTATCAAACTCATCGCGCTTCTCTCCTGCCTTGAACCGGTACGTGCGGCAGACGGCCAACAGACACTGCAGGCCCGCGTAGACGGTATTGGCTTCATGGGTACCCAACAACTGCAGAGTCAAGTCCAAGAATCCCGGCCATTCCCCGGGGAAGTCGTGCTGCAGGATTTTTTGGAGGAGGGGAACCAGCTGGTTACGGACATTGGCCGGTGCGGATGCGAGAGCGGGAATCAGGCGCTCCCTGAACCCCGGTTTCTCCTCTGCGGGGATTCTCGATTGGTAGTGGGAGGTGTTTTCGGCAGGTGACCATCCTCGGGTGATGCGGTTCTTCAAGTACACGCCGGCTGTGCGAAATGAGGGAGTCAGCGAAAACTAACAGAAAAATCCGCCCTCGAGGCAACGGTACTCACCCGACAGTTGAATGGCATTATTCTGCTCCCCCTGCAGAATATCCAGTAGGGCATTGATGAACCCGGGCTGCGTTTCGGCCTAGAGAATGGGGCACCACGTGTGTTAGTTTGTCTCTATGTCTCTCTCCCTCCCTCCCTCGCTGCCCCGCCAGCAGCTTGTCCAGCAACACACAACATACATATTTCAGATCCAGCTCCGCCTGTTGACGAATTTCCGCATTTGCGTCCAGCGTCGACTGGATGCGGTCTCGTAGGGCTGTGACATCCATTATCGCACCACACCCCAGCGCCAGAAATCACCAAACGCCGAGTAATCAGCCCCGAAGAGCAGGAGGAAGGCGGTAAGAGGAGGGTGAGAATCCAAGAGTGAAGAGGAACAAACAGGACCAAGAGGACCCAAGTAGAAGAACAAGACCGGACAGGGAGTCCAGGGACAAGCGGGTGGGCAACAACAGATCTGGAAGGGAAAAAAAAGTGAGGGAACCAACCCAGGGTTTGGGTTGGGCGGTCGCCCCGCCGCTAATCAGCGGGAGCCACTGACCGAGTATTTACGACTACGCAGAGTAGAACATGGGAGACGTCGATTTACTACCAGACATGCTAGCAACTACTATTGATTCATGCGGCTACATGTACAGTGACGCTGCAAAAATCACATCCCGCTTGATCAGCTCCTGCGCCTGCTGCATCTTCGTGTACAGCGACGGGTCGCCCACCAGCTTGGCAGCGTTCTTGACCTCACGACACGTCTCGTCCAGCCGCGTGATGGTGCGCACGATCGTTCCCTCCATCACATCCGTCAGATCCGTGATGCGGTTGAAGGACATGCCCTTGGCCCACTCATACACGACCTCGGCAAGCCCAAAGCGCGGCTGGCTGGCGAAGTCGTTCGAGTCCTCGCTGGACTGGATGACCTGGTGCAGCACCTGGAAGTCATTGACCTTCTCCGAGATTCGCACGATCGTTTCCTGGCCCTTTTCCAGGCGTGGGGTCAATGTGGGTTTGTTGTCAGTCTTTTCCTGGAACACAAAGGCCGAGAGGAGGGCGACGATCTCTTCCGGCTCGAATTCTGCCAGCACGTTCTCCAGAATCAATTCGGTGAGAACAAGCTCATCGGCAGAGTGAATCTGATGCCAAGTTAGTAATTGGAGATAATATCGTATAAAAACACACACAAGAGAGAGAGAGAGAGAGAGAGAGAGAGAGAGAGAAACATACCTCGCATGCTACCTTGCCTTTCAGTTGCACACGCGACTGCTCGTCCACAAATCCCAGTTCCCTCAACACCTGGATACGCTGCTCGTAGTCCGGCAGAAGCTGGAGGTTTTGATCCGACATGAGCTGTTTGAGCTGCGAGATATTCTCCTTGACCTGCCACTCGTCATGTTGCATCTCAAACTGCACGAAAAGGGTCAGCGCGAGCGATACACATGAGAACGGCAACACTTACATGCTTCAAGAAATTAGGACACTTCAAACTGTGACAGGACTGGGCAATGTCGGCCTGGGCCTGTCGCTGATCGAGTATATCTCGCACTTGCAACTCTTTGACTCGCGCCCAATCCAGCTCGTCCCACGTATGGTCGGTCCATGACTTGGTGTACTTGGTGAGCTCCTTATCCGCGAACTTCACAGCCTCTATGGAAAGATATTAGATAGAGAACACAGAGTTGTGACGGGGGTATATACCTTTCTTGATGTTCAAGTACCAGATCGGCCCGCCAAGCTTCACCTGGGTGTTTGTGACGCATTCAAGATCGGCGAGCGGGATTTTGCATGTTTTCAAGTGCATATTCGCAGAACTGGAGGGCAGTTGCTGGAAGAAGGGCCGGAATTTTGGCAAGAAGGGGAGAATATCGCTTGGGTGGCGCTTGTTGCTGATGGTTCCAATCTCGCACACCTGCAGACAGGGTATATTCCCACCAGTCACTCCCTCGCGGACAAGCACACCGGCTGTGCGCAATCCGTCCTGCACTGAATTTAGTACACGTATCAGATAATGAAGAAGGGTATGAACTGAACTGACCTTTCGGTAAACCACGAGTCGCTTGATTGTAAAGAGCCGTTTTCCTACAGGCGATGATTGAAGGCCCGCATGCAGCTCATTCGTGAGTCTTTGGTACTCCATCGCTGCCGCATGACAAGCTGCCAGATCCAAATCACAAATCTCACAGGGCTCTCGCTTAATCTTCTCGAGACTGGCTTCCGAGAGCTGGACTTGTTTCTCATGCTCCGGGAGCAAGGCTTGTGTGGCATTCTCACTGAAACTCCGCTTGATCATCTCCTCGATCTTGAGAGCCTCCACACGTAGCAGGTTCAAAATCATATTGTACGTCAGCCGGAACTGAGATCTAAGCTTGGTCGGGTCGCCAAGGATCATCTTCCGCAGAGCACCAGCGGGGGGTGCCTCGTCTCTGCCGCTGGTAGTTATGATAACGTAGCCCACTGTATCGAGACCTCTTCGTCCAGCACGCCCAGCCATCTGCGTATATTCACCAGGAAGAAGGTCGCGGAAACTCTTGCCGTCGTGTTTTCGGAATCCCGAGAAAACAACCGTTCGAGTCGGCAGATTGAGACCCATGGCAAACGTTTCTGTAGCGAACAAAACCTTTACCAAAGACTTGGCAAACAGAATCTCAACAATCTCTTTCATAATGGGCAGGAGACCCCCGTGGTGTACAGCGATCCCTCTGCTCAGCAGTTCACGAAGCCGGAGAATCTGTGGAAGCGTTCTATCTTCGGGCTTCAACCGGGTGAGAGACTTTTCAATAAACATATGAATCAAGCTCTTCTCTGAAGCAGTGCTGAAGTCCTGGTTGGAGAGAGAATCCGCATTTTCTTCACATCGCTTCTTGGAAAAGACGAAAATGCATCCAGGGAGTAAATCCGCTTTGCGCAGATGGGATACCAGGTGCACCCAAACATTCCTGTCCTGGGCAGCTGACGTCCTGCCGCCTCCGCGGCCAGTACGAGCAATATTTCCTGTGCCTCGGTTAGAGGGTTGTCCTCGTCCCCCTTGCCCTCTGCCCCGTTGCTGTGGGCCTCCTCGCTGCCCGTTGCCTCTAGGGGCACCGCCGCCTCTGCCATTGGGCTGTCCGCGGCCTCGTCCTTGAGGTCCGGCTCCTCCACGCGCAGCCTGGGACTGCGCTTGGGATTCGGCAGCCTTCTGAGCTTTGACTTTATCCTGGCCTGACATGATATCGTTCGCTTTCTTCCAACCACTCTCCAGGAATCGCTTGTTTGAATCGACGACCTTGAACTTGTCCTTCCCTGCCCAGAGATAGTGTTCGAGCGGAACGGGTCGCTTGGGAGTCGAAATGACATAAATGTCCTTCTTCTTCGTGCGACCCACCCAGGATGCGAATTCGTATGTGTTGGGGACAGTGGCAGATAAGAGGATCAGAGTGACATGCTCAGGAAGCATGATAATAACTTCTTCCCAGACCACACCTCGTTCAAGATCATTCACATAGTGTACTTCATCAAAGATGACAAACTCGACATCACGAATCAGATCAGCTCCGCGATAAAGCATACTTCGTAAGATTTCAGTTGTCATAATCAAACAGCTTGCCTCTGGATTGATTTGGACATCTCCAGTCAGAATTCCAACATCATCGAATGTAGTTCGGAAATCGCGGTATTTCTGATTGCTGAGAGCTTTGATGGGAGACGTGTAGATTGCCTTTGTCATGTGCTTGGCCGCCAAAGCAATTGCGTATTCAGCCACAACAGTCTTGCCGGCGGAAGTGTGGGCTGCAACAAACACCGAATCGCCACCTTCAAGGTGGTAGACAGCTTCTTTCTGGAATGTATCCAGCTCGAAGGGCCACTCTCTGGCCATGTCCGGGACGAGCTCGCTGAAGTTAGGAATATCTTTGTTCACATCCACAACGTGAGCCCATTCTCTGCCCCTTTGTTTTTGAACTCCTGTCAATAATAGGTTGTGTGGCTCTAGAGCAGGGAATTCGACGGGAAGCAAGGCATCAATGTCTTCCTCCTCCTCATCGCTGATATCGTCTTCACCCTCAACCTTTGACCGTGGGTCGACATCGGGTTTTGGTTCGGCTTCGTCAACTTGCAGATGGCTTTCCTCTTGGAGAAGAGCATGCTCGACTTCCTTGTCTCCCTCGACGCCCTCCTTGGACTTTGCCTCCTCAAGCTTCAGGCCGCGGCTGAACCCCGGTGGAACGGTCAACAGACCCCCCTCCGACCCAAAATCGATGATTCGGTCAAGACCAGACTGTTTCCCACCACTTCGCGTTTGCTCTGCCGTTTGATCATCTGCCTCCATGGCCGCAAGGGCCTCGACCGCGTCCAACCCACCCGGCGCAAAGGGAAAGAAACCCGCCGCTCCCCTAACAAAATCGGCACGGCCTGCAGGTCGGCGAAGGAGAGACGTAGAGTTCTTTGCATTTGTGCTCGTCGCAGGAACCGTAACTTCATGATATCCAGTCACCCGTCCTTCCAATCCTTCCCGTGTGAATCGAGTAACGGTGCGCGTCTGGGTGGGAGCGATTTCGAAGAGGTCGGTGTAGTCGGTCGAGACATCCCATCGCCTGCATGAGGAGCGTTAGCCACAGACGGAAGTACAGAGAGCTCAAGTAGCAACGCACTTTTGCAGATGGTTCAACCACTTGGTACTAAACCGTGGTGACGGGGTCAAGAAATCATTCTCCAATTCCGCCAAGAGGTCCTCGGCATTTGGGTGGGTTCGTTTGCGAGGCTTCAAGTCGTCATGTTTGCCATTCTCTTCTTCTACAAGTCGCGCATCAAAGGCCGACGGGGTGAGATCACTGGAATTCAACCTCAACTGACCCATCGCCGAGGCCAGTAAGTCCGCCATAGCTCGCTGGGAGCTACACACCGGGTCAAAAGATGTATGCGGAGCGGTCCGATGCTTTCGATACAGCCCACCTCACCCCGAAATGGGTGCAAGACGATGCAGTGGGCACAGGTGTTTCCAGCAGCAATTGCGCTAAACCACGCGAGGACCAGCGAGCATCAATCTGCTGCTACTGCTGCTTCGATTCAAAGGAGTGTGGGGAAGCGAGCTCTCAATCAGTGGAGGGCGACTTGATTGTGTCCCGCGCAGGGCAATGCGGGCGGCATTGGGCGGCAGTATTAAGTCACAAGCCATGCCCTAACACCGAGTCAATGCGAATTACGATATCAGCATCCATAAGTTATTATAGATTTCTTGATGGAAGGGAACAAACAGAAAGGCAGGCATACGGCAGTATACAGGTCAACAGTTGATTTGTTACTGGTAAGTGGAAAATATATGGTGGCTGAGCGACAACTATATATTTCAATACTGACGAGGGATCCTAGGCGATTCGAGTTCTTTCAGGACTGCGACTCCTTATACAGTATGTAATCTCATCAAGCCCGCAAACTCGAAAACTTCCCTAAATCCATCCGCGATGCTGCTGTCCTAGATCAATCTCGCACGTAACGCCCAAAATCTGCCGGGGAATGGGCCCACGCATGGCGCGTTCGATTTTAGTCCTCCGAGGCTGAAGAAAAGATGACGCCAGCTCTACGATGCCGCGGAAAATATCTAACGCGGTAGGCATCACCTATACACTGGTTCCGGAAATCGGTGTCACCACCTTCACTCTTTCATGGTTTCTCGAACTCACAATGCAAGAAGCGCTAAACTACTTTTAGAAGTAAAGAACATCTCCGGTCAATGGTCAAGGCCTTGCACTGTAAAAGACCGGATTATTGTATTAGCCTAGTCCGTGTTTACTACTCTTTAGAGCTCGACAGCTGCTATTCGTGTCCCACATCAAACATTCTCGAAATGCCCGAGTTGTCTTCCTTGACAACTCGCCATTTTCACCAGTGGTGACAATGAACCATGAATCCCACCCTAGCCAAACCTACGCTCGTGTTTCTTAACTATATGAGGAATAGTGGCGAACCAACCACCTCTCGGATCGCTTGAAGCTGCTATCTGCAGAAGGGCGCAATCAAAAGGAATCGAGCTAACCCATGTTTACTTGGTAGCATCAAAGCTCCTCCCATCAAAGCTAGGCGGCCACGAAGCATCGTCTTAATTAAGCTAGAATCCCCGTGCGACCATCGACTTAGAAAGCCGGTTTATGAGAAGGATACTTTTCTCTCTGGGTGGATACGACGCATCCAGACTAACGTTTACGATTAGTCCCTGCTCCCTGGGGCTGGCTTGAATAACCTAAGGAAAGTGTTGTGGTTCGGAGTAAGTCATTTCTCCCTCAATAGCCGAGTGGTAGGCTTGGCCGACCCGGCACATGAGCAAGAGTCGTCTAGTGGTGCTTGGCGTTTGCCCAGTCTATATACATGATAGGGCCCAGGGAGAGCAGAAGCGGATCCCCTCGCCTACCTCTGCTGCCTCCTGTCTAGTAGTTTTACCACGGGCTCATGCCCGTTAGCCACAGCCCAGGAGAGTGGTGTTATACCCTCAATGTCCTTTGAGTCCTCATCCTCTTTCCCAGTCTCTAGTAACAGCTTCACCACTGCCTCATATCGGTCTCTACAAAGCCAGGCTATTCCACTTTGCACTAGCCACTTTACACTATGGTCCCGTGATGAATACCAGGTACCATTCCAACGAGATAGCATTACCCGATCGCTGTCTACGGTTTTCTAGAATGTATCAGGGTCTTGAAGTGGAGCCGGAACCCCGACATTCGGGGCTTCTGACAGGTGGGCCGGAAAAGCTCACGTGGGCCGAGCAATGGCTAAGAAACTCTCCGATCGCGATCCTGTCAATATGCCAAGGCTCGAATCGCTCGTGTTATTCATAATACCTAAACGAAACAGGGAATTGGTTCTCTCCTTAGAGGCAGTTATCAATACGGAATACTTTTGAAGAGTCATCAACGACCGCTTCATCTAATTCTTGCTGTTTACGCGATGAACAATAACGAGGCCATCGTTGGGAGGATTCAACTTTGAGCCTGAACAATTCTAATATCTCTGTCAACGATCTTGAACATCTTTGATAATCTTTGACACCTTTTAAGCTTGGTCCAACCAGATGAACTTATAATTGCGATCGGCAAAGTATATCT
The DNA here is from genome assembly GCF_028828495.1 of Penicillium riverlandense. Taxonomy (NCBI): domain Eukaryota; kingdom Fungi; phylum Ascomycota; class Eurotiomycetes; order Eurotiales; family Aspergillaceae; genus Penicillium; species Penicillium riverlandense. Next base: position 398,650 of record NW_026643201.1, read on the forward strand.
CGGCAATTCATCGATGGACCATCCACGTGGGATACGACAGGGTAACCTCAACTTGAACAATCAATTGGCAGGTATAGTTACATTCGTCCGTTTGTACATACATATAAAAGAGGGCGATTTTTCTATTTACAGCTAGTGGCGTCCCAACTTCAGCAATTTCTGTCTCACTTCTCTGAGGCGAAGTCATCAAACATGAAAGCTACTACGACTCTTCCCTTGGTGGCCGCCCTCGTGGCTGGTGTCTCTGCTCGGGCTCCCGTCACCCTCAACTTGACTGGCCATATTGATGCTTCCCAGGTCATGTCCTTTGTCTACGTCCCGTTCCAAGTTGAGCCCGAAACCACCTCGGTCTATGTCCTGCAGACCTACTCTCTCCAGGGCAAGGATAATGCCCTGGACCTGGGCGTTTTCGATCAGCGTGGATATCAGCTGATGAATACTGTCAACGACACCTTCGGATCTCGCGGATGGTCAGGCGGTTTCCGTAATAACTTCACCATCACTCCCTCCTGGGCAACCCCTGGCTACAACCCAGGCGCTATCGAGCCCGGTACCTGGAACGTAGTTCTTGGTCCCTACAACTCCGTTCCCGAGGGTATCGACTGGCAGTTGCAAATTGTCATGGGATTCGACCCAGTTGACACTTACTTCTCTCCCACTTTTGCACAAGTCGACTTTGACACCATCGGTCAGTTCGAGCGACAGGAGTGGCTCCGCGGGGACTTCCATATGCACACAGTCTATTCCGATGGAAAGTACACCCCAGATGAGCAGATCCAACATGCCGTGGCTCAGGATCTCTCGTTCATCTTCTTCTCTGACCACAACACCGACACCAGCAACAACATTATCGGCGCTTACCAGCAGGCCTTGGCTCCGGATCTCCTGATCTGCCGCGCCATCGAGGTGACTACTCGCCACGGACATTGGCAAGCTGCCGGCCTCGACCGCGAGCAGCTCATTGATTGGCGTTACCAGGATGTCGCGGGCTTCGCCGAAGCTACTGAGCAGGTTCACCGCGCCGGTGGCTTCGTTTCCGTCAACCACCCCTTCGCTGCTTGCGCAGCCTGCAACTGGGGCTTCGATGACTGGGACCACAACGATGCCATTGAAGTTTGGAATGCTGACTTTGATTCAACCGATCAACAGGCCATTCAGAAATGGCACGAGCTCCTCGTTGCTGGAAAGTTTACCGCCGCCATCGGTGGAAGTGACGCCCACTCTCCCCCTTCCATGAACGGAGTTCCCACCACTGTCGTCAACTCTCGCGGCCGCAAGCAGTCTGCTATCGTCGCGGCTGTCAAGAATGCCCGCGCTTATGTCGTTGAAGGTCCTGGCAAGTCGATGGAGTTCCACGTCAACGTGCAGAACACCGTTGCTCAGATCGGCGACAAGGTTCACGGAAGCTCCAGAGGTGCCCAGGCCTTCCTTACTGTCGAGGGCATGAACGACCAGAAGGCTTGCTTTATCTCTGATAAGGGGTACTTTTATAACACCACTATCAGAGATGGAAAGACCCTCCATCACCAGCTTCCTACCGACTTCAAGTTTGTGAGAGTGGAGGTCAGGAACGTGACTGACGATTCAGCGATTGGTCTGACCAACCCCATCTGGTTCTTATAAACAAGTATGGATCCCAAGATCCGAAAGGGACATGAGACTGGAAAAGACTTCCTTTATGGCGGAAAGGTATCGCTGGAGGCGACGGGGGGCACGTAGTTGAGCGTGAGCGTACCGTGCTTGTTAAGTCCGATGTCTCTATACACAACCTTAATTTTTCCGAAATAAAAGCCTAATCCCTCCCTAACACCGCCCAAAGCCCTAAAAGCGAGACCCAGATGCTGTACCAGTGGTCTTCGCGCCCTCTGTGGAAGAGCAACTCCACCTTCGTCTGTGTCTATGACAGGGCCTCGTATGAGAGCTGGGACCTATGAGTTCCATTTCAAAATTGCCGTGTACTAAACATGCACACGAGCGGGGACTGGAGAGGGAAAAATTCTTGAAGCAGTATGGCCTTCTTTGTCTGTCCGAGTGGAATGTCTCGTTATGGATATAAGGCCAATATACACCCTTGTTCATTTCAATTTCTTTGCTGATTTTATATACACCTTCTACATAAATTTATCTTCATTCTGTTACAATTACATGACTTATCTGACTTTAATAATGCTTTTTGATCTTTGAAAATAGTAACCTTAGGCCCTATTGATCTACATAATGATCAGCACGAGGCAGGTTACTAGTTTCTATGCCCCTCTCATTCGGCACCATATCCGAGATAGGCCAAGCAGCCTCATGCTGGATTTGTAATACAGATAAAGCACGAATTCTAACCACGACATTGGCAATGAAAGTTAAATGAACCAACGTCACCTATAAACGAGAGCCCTCTCTACCTTCTAAATATCCGAGAGACCCAAGGATCTGTTCCTTCTCTCCTTCGAAGAACCAAATATCCGCAGAACCAACTCAGCTCAGATGCTTGAACTACTGATCCACCCCGGTCCCAAAACCGAGCTAATCGACACCCCCATCCCCACTCCCAATGACGACCAGGTCGTGATCAAAGTAGTGGTTTCCGGGAGCAATCCCAAGGACTGGAAGCGGCCCGAATGGTTTGACGTGCACATCAACCAGGGCGACGACATCGCCGGGATTGTGCACAGGACTGGGAAGAACGTGACTGAATTCAAGGTGAATATCCATCGAAGAGTATTGGGTAGGTGAGTAGTGTTGTGCCCGAAACTAGTAACTGATCTGAGGAATACAACAAAACAAATAGCCTGGGGACCGCGTCGCTGCGTTTCATGAGATCATGACATCTGGGGGTAGTTATGCCGAGTATGCTGTGGCGTGGGCATATACGACTTTTCATATCCCCGAGAATACATCTTTTGAAGGTGTGTATAGTATATCCGTTGGAACTACTGGAGTTTCCTATGCTAACTAGGTCTTCCTCTGCAGAGGCCGCAACAATTCCGTAAGTGCTATACCATAGTACACTTCTCTCCACGTATCCCAGAACCATAGCTTCCATACTAAACCCTGTCCATCTTACCAGCCTCGCAGGAATGACGGCAGCACTCGGCCTCTTCTCCCGGCTCAACCTCCCAGATCCATGGAAAAACAACCAAAACCAAAAGCCAACCCCAGTCCTAATATACGGCGGCGCCACAGCCGTGGGCTCATTCGCACTAAAGCTAGCAGTGCGTGCAAACATCCACCCTCTCATCGCGGTCGCAGGAGGAGGAACCACATACGTCGATACCCTGCTCGACCGCTCTAAGGGCGATACGATCATTGATTATCGACAAGATCCAGATGCGCTAATCGATGCTATTCACTTGGCGTTGCGCGAGCGCGGGTTTGACGAATTGTATCATGCATTTGACACAGTCTGCGCACATGGAAGTGTCAATAACGTGCTACGCGTGGTGCATGGCCAAGGAAGCGCTGCATTTGTTCTACCGATTCAGTCCCAGCTCTCTTCGTCTATACAGCCACCGCCTACGCTCCAGATCACTGAAACGAATGTGAGAAGTGTGCATGGACAGCCCGGTGCGTGGGAGGGGGACCCTGATTTTGGATTTGTGTATTTCCGGTATTTTGGTCGGGGGCTCGCGGAGGGCTGGTTCCGGGGTCATCCGTATCAGGTCCGTGAGGGTGGGTTGGATGGAGTTGAGGGCGCGTTGGCGGATTTGAAGGGTGGGAAGGCGAGCGCGGTAAAATACGTTTTTCGCATTGCGGATACGCCGGCGCTGAAGACTGTTGATGGGGGTCGTGGATGATAGGTAGGCGGGCATTGCTACTTATTGTCGGGGGTATGTCATATCATTTATGGAGATTTCATCTCTGTTTTCTGTGAAAGATTGATTACTTGTTATTTGCTATCCTCGAGGTAATCGATATGCTACCGAGAAGACTTTCTAAGTCAGACATGTCCGCATTCATTACTATCTCATCTACGTCGTAGAGGGGGCACAAGAGGCAGGCAGGCAGGCCATGTCGTCCGCATCAGAAGAACACTCATATCAACAGGGGGGGATAACACGGAACAAGCAGCAATTAACTAACTCAACATGAAAACAAACGCGGGAGAGGGTAACAAGCAGAAAGCAAAGACATCAATCAACGGAAAGATATATCAAAAACACAGGAGATATATCTCCTTTATTTCTTGCCGTAGGCCTTGTCGATGTCGGCCTTGTACTTGTTGACGATCTTCTTGCGCTGCAGTTTCTGTGCGGCAGTCATGAAGCCCTATAAAATATGTCAGTTGAAACTAAGCTACTTGGTGATGATCAAAGGTCGGCCACTTACGTTTTGGGGAGTCCATTCCTCGTCAGACAGGACAACACCACTGACGATCTCGATGCCCCTAAGGCCACCAGCGCGGCCAGCCTGCTGCAGTTGCGTCAGAACAATGGACTTGAGCTTCTCGTTGTGGACAAGAGTCTCGACGGTGTCGCCGGAGATGCCATTGGAGCTGGCAATGTTCTTCAGGGCAGGCTCCAGCGGGACGATGATAGCGATGGGGCGGTCCTGGTCCTCTGCAGCAAAGACGCAGATATTGCCAACAACAGGGGAGGAGCGGTACACGGACTCCAATTTCTCCAGGGCGATGTACTCGCCGTTCAGAGTCTTGACCAAGTTCTTCTTGCGGTCGATGATGCGCAGGTGGCCGTTGTGGTCGAACTCGCCAATGTCGCCGGTCATGAACCACCCGTCGTCAGTCAGGGACTCCTTGGTCTCCTGCTCGTTATCCCAGTAGCCTGAAGTCACGCTGCCGCCGCGGATCCAGATCTCACCCTGCGGTGGGCTGTGCTTGGTCAGGTACCCGGCATCCGGGAAGTCCACCAGCTTGATTTCCACCGACGCGGGCACGTCGCCGAGGACGTTGGGATTCCAGGCCATGGGATCGTTCAGAGCGCCCATGGCGGAGGTCTCGGTCAGACCGTAACCACCGATCATGGGAGCGATCGCCATGGAGAGGAACTTTTGGGTATCCTTGGAGATGGGACCGCCGCCGTTCATCATAATCCGGAGCTTGCCACCGGTAGCCTCCTTCAGCTTCTTGAAAACCACTGCATCCAAGATCGAAGAGCCAAGGTTCGCGCCGGGGAAGCCAGTGGTCATCAGGAAGTTCTTGGCCGCCATGGCACCCCAGAACATGTTCTTCACAATGAAGTTGTTCTTGTTCAGGTTGTTCAGCACACCCTTCTTGACCGACTCCCACACGGCGGGCACGCCGACCAAAATAGTGGGACTGAACTCGCGAATGTCACCCTGGCAGTTGCGCATGGATGTATCCGACAAGGTGCGAGGGTTACCGTATCCCATCGTACCACCCCAGAACAGACACAGGTTCTCAAACATGAACTCCAAGATGTGCGCCTGCGGGAGGTAAGTCAACAGGGAATCCTTGGGGCCGATGTACGGGCCGACGATCTCGTTGACACCAGCAGCTGGAGAGGGAATTAGCTTGCGTATATTTCACGGCGACGACCGACTTACTGGCAGCAATCACGTTGGCGTGCGTCAGGGGAACACCCTTGGGCGGGCCCGTCGAGCCCGAGGTATACATGATGCAGCAAAGGTCTTCCGGCTTGGGCGGGACCGGGTCGACGTTGTTCTCCTCGCCGGACTTGCGCAGCTCCTCGAGGCTCAACACGTTGACATGGCCAAAGTCATTCTTTAGACGATCCAAGTCCGCCTGGGAAACCTCCGTATCCGTGTTGTAGATGACATGTTTGATCGAGGGGATGTCCTTGAGAACGTTGCACAGCGATTTGATCAGGCCGGGGTCGAGGAAGATGGCGCTACTGGAGGTCTGAACCAGGGAATGCTTCAGACCCTCCTCGCCCAGGGTATCGTACGCGGTCACAATGGTAATCGACTGCGAGGCAGCGCCTAGATGTGACGTCAGTAAAACAAAAACTCATCAACTAGATGGGCAAGCGAACCGTGTGACATGGCCAGCCAGTGTGCACTATAGGACGAAATGGGTTAGTGAATGCGCGTCTCCCATCGGGAAAGGTTCCGGTTCGGCCTACCTCGTCGCACCGTAGAGGTGAATCTTGCTGTCCTTCTCCAGGCCCAGCTTGCGCAGACCGCAGCCCAGCTCGAGACAGAGCTTCTCGTACTCGAGGAAAGTCTTGTAGGTGTAGCCGCTCATCTCAAAGTAGGTCCACTGCTTGTCAACCTCCTTCTCCACGCCATCGACGATCTTCTTGACCTTCTTGTTCTCGACATGGGTCTTGATCAGGCTACGAGTGCCGACGGCCTTGGAGTTGCCGTACAGCCGGGCCGAGCGACGGAAGTTGTCGTAGGTGGTTGCGACATCCTCTGAGGGGCGCAGAATGAGCCCGTCCTTGGCCGCTGGGTGTCGTCGGGGGATGGTCTCTCCTTCCTTGCGCTCATAGCCGGGCGCCTCGACGGAGAAGGGGCCCTTCTTGACCATGCGCGGTTGGATGTGAAGATCGCGCTTCGACATTGTGGCGGAGCTTGCTCAGGGGGTGAGCGATTCAAGTGGGAGGGGGAAGTTGGGAGGGTTGGGTGTGGAAAATCCTTGGTGACGTTAGTTCCGGGGAAGATGGGGAGGGGAACACGAGAGCTTCGGAGCTGGGGGAGGCGGAGCTGAGCCAGGGCAGAGGGACTCACCAGGCACCAGAGAATGATAATTGTGGCAAGGGGTAGAGAGAGAGGGAGAAGAAGTCGAGCTAAGTCGAGCTAAGTCGAGGTGGTGAAGAAAAGAAAGACTTGCAGGACCAAGTGGCTGGGGAACGAAGGAGCTTGGACGGGGACTAGACGGTCCGACTCGACATGAAATCGAGCTAGACAGAGTAGAGGATAATTAATGATTTTACTTTCAATATGCCTCCCTTCTAACCATCATAATAAGAACAAGCACAACAATAATACTAATGCAGTAGGAGACTGCCGTTGCCGACTCACGAGCAGATCAGTGCCGGGTTGTTTTTTGTTGGGGCAGAGTGGAGCGACTATTGTACTTGCACCTTGGGAACCTTGTCTCCCGACTACTCCTCTACGACATCCTATGGACCAGTTCATCGCTGCCATCGGCGAGGAAGTCACCGACGCTGAGGAGGGTCAGTATCCGACAGACCCTGACAGAACTCGCACTGACCCAGCATTATTGCAGAAGCTTTTCTCCTCTTCGCACAGGACATCCCCTCCGCCAACCTAGGCTTCGTCGACTCCCGCGCGGCAACGGTTGACCTAGTGATCGGCGAGCACGAGTACTGCATTCACCAGTCGCCCACTTTGCTATCCTCCAGTCGAGCCGGGGGCACGACTGGCGCCGGTGAGTAGTTCCTCTCGGATATCCCTGATCTGCAGCCCCAATTCCCGTTCACAGACCTTTTTGTCTGGGACGGGGAAAACGAGACCCTGGAGCACGGACGCTCCCTAGCTCCGCTCCCCAGTTCTTAATTTCCCGAGCGCCACATGAGAGAGCCGAGGGCGGTTTCTGACGTCCGGGTTGCGATCATTGCGATCAGAGCTCTCTTCGACAATTATATACTAACCCCACCGTAAACAGTCCTGTGGAAAATCACTCCCCTGTTCGCCAAATGGATTTCCTCCCCTTCCAATCCTCTCTGGACACATTCGCTCCTCTCCGCCGCCTCGGTCGTCGCTGAACTAGGCTGCGGCATCTCCGCTCTCCTCGCCCTGGCCCTGGCGCCGGCCGTACAGCACTATATCGCCACTGATCAGGAGTATGTGCGCCGACTCTTCCGAACGAATCTAGACGCCAATGCATCACTGAATGCGCCGTCAGCATCATTATCATCATCGAAAAGCAAAGGCAGTACCAAAACAAAAGGTAAGCCCGGACAGGGGAAAAAGCAACAACAGCAAAAACAACAGCCCGCAGGGGCAGTAACGAGTAATATCACATTCACAACCCTGGACTGGGAACTGGATCAACCCGAGCTACTGAAAAGCTGCATCGAGTCCGACAATGCCCATGCCGGCAAAGTAGAGGAAGATAAAGGCTTCGACCTCCTCCTCTCCTGCGACTGCATCTACAACGAAGCCCTAATCACTCCCTTCGTGCGCACCTGCGCCGAACTCTGCCGGTTACGCCCTGGCGTAAGTGTAGCCACTTCACTTGAAGAGCCGATTCTCTCCTCCTCGACCACGAGCTCGTCTGCGCGCAAACCCACGATCTGCATCGTTGCACAGCAGCAGCGGTCGCCTGAGGTGTTCGAAGCTTGGTTGCGGGAGACCCTGCGCGAGTTCCGCGTCTGGAGGGTGAGTGATGAGGTCTTGGGGGAGGGGTTGCGTGGCGGGACGGGGTTCATGGTGCATCTTTTACTAGTGAGGAATAGATCTGAAACTTGACCTTCATGTTGGAATATTCATATCTATATCTTTCCTGTAGACACTGGAGTTCGGCAATAGTTGGTAGTACATAAATCGGTCTTCCCGAGCTTGACTCTCTATACTGTGAAACATCTTTATCTTTCTACATCGGTATCCATTTTGAGACATGCAAATGCATTTGTATTAGACAAGAAATGCCATTCTAGGGAAAAACCAACATTATTGAACCGCTCCACAACATGACACGCTATCCAACCAGCACAAGAGACGCAACGAGCCACCCAGATACAAAAAGAGGGTATTGACAAAAACAAAACAAAGAACCATATTAATAATAGCCTGGCAGCGCTATACGATTATTAGTTGGCAGCCAGACAAGAGAATCACACAACACGACTCCCCTCCTCCCTTCGCGGTTCAGCGTTCTCCTTCTCCGCAGCCGGCGGCGAAAACTCATACTTCCGCTTCAGCGGCACCGAAGACTCCGGCGCAGAGGGCGAAAGACCCTGCGCCATGGCATCGGTCAATGCCTCTCTGTTCTCGGCGGAGCTTTCGGGGTTGCGGTCGATGATGGAGGAGATGGACTGTTTGGCGGAGGAGCCGTTGGTGTGCGGCTGCGGCTTAGGAGGCGTGATGGTGGTGCTGTTGGGAGTGTTGGCCATTGCGGCTGGGGTAGAGGAGGACTCATGTGCGTCAGGCATGGGGCGGTCGGTTGTTTCAGACTTGATGCGGTATGACGAGGAGTCCCGGTCCATGTCGTCGGCTCCGTCGGAGTCCATATCTACTTCATGGTCGTCTTGATCATGGTCATGATCGTCGGGGTCCTGGTCCTGATCCATGGCGGTAGATTCCACCGGGCTCTTTTCCTCAGTGGAAGCACGCTTTCCCGAAACGGGAGGCAAAGGCGCACTGGGATCGAAAACGACACCGCAGACTTCCAGGGCACGGGACTGGCTGCCGAGTGAGCGGTCCTTATGCTTCTTAGTGAGATGGCACATGAACCCGTGCAATGTGACGAAGTCCGCCTTGCTGCAGCCCTGGATCGGGCAGGTGAGGTAGACGAGACTTCCATCTGAGGGACGCTTCCACAGCGCGCGGCCGGAGGGATCGTGCGAGGCGGGACGGCCGTGGCGCTCGCCCCACGCCTCGACGTTCTTGATGGTGTATTTTTGCTTGCGCCGGATAGAGCCCGTGCCATTGGCGGGTTCGTGGTGCACCTGCACCATCGGGTGGTGCTGTGGTGGTGGTGGGCCGTGGGGAGGAGGAGGCGCAAGAGGTGCGTGGTGGTGATGGTGGTGCGGCGGTGGTGCGTGAAGATGGTGTTGTGGTGGCGGAGGCATCGGACTAGGAGGTGGTGGTGGTTGTGCCTGGGCATGAGATGGAGGCACCGGCGTAGAAGAAGACGGGAGAGGTGTTTGGCGGGGTTCTGGCGGGGATTGCTGTTTGAAAAAGGCCAGGGTTGTAGCCGCATTGGTTTCTGATAGTCGCCGTGGAGGTGTAGGTCGCAGCGGCGGCGAGTCGGCCGCCGAGTTGACGCCCAGGCCCATGGACTCCCTCTTGAGTCTTTTGCGCTGTCGTCGAAGCTCCTGGGGATGTATATGTTAACCATGTCCGGGGTCAAAAATCAAATGATATCAAGAAAATCTACCTCTTCCTCTGCCTCGGCACTCTCCGTCATCCGGCGGAATTCTTCATCTTCGCGCTTCCGTACCGCTAGGATGTGGCTGCGGGTTGCCATACGGTTCATCTCCTCGTGCTCTAGCTGCCGGAGCCGTGCCTCGATCTGGTCGATCGACGTCGGGCTGGGAGGCAGCGGTGGTGGTCCTGGCGGATGCTGCTCATGCAACGGCGGTGCAGCATAATGACGGAAATGGTGGTTCTGCACCATCTGCTCTGGCGGAGGCATTGGCGGATGAGTAGGCGGATTGGGGTTCATGGCAATCGGGTGATAGCGAGGGTGGTTGTGCTGGAGATGTGTCGGACCACCGTTCATCCCACTGTCGGGGCCATGGTGAAGCACCGGTGGTGCAGCTGTCATGGTTGTAGATACTTGGGATATTCAAGTACGCTACGGAAGTCGAGGTTGGAGAGGGGAGAAAAATAATACTTCGAAAAAAAGAAAAGAAAAGAAAACAAAGTGGATGAAAGGGCTAGGATCGAAAGGCAGGGAAGACAGAGAAAGTTCCGATCTATGGGCCTGACGGTTAGGCAATGATTGACATCCCCAGTAAAAATTAAAAATAATCGTCAAATAAGCGCGACTGACTGCATCCCCGTTGCTGCTGTTATCGTAAGTAAGGGATCGTACTTTTAGCACTGTTTACTACTATCCTCCTCACCTTGCCTCTATTTATGATTATCCATTATGACAGACCTGAAGATGGAGGAATATTATTCAGTGTGCGACACATGTCCCACAACACCGCTGATGATCATTTTAATTTAATTGTACTGAGGCTAGCGTGTTTAGCATGAAGTAAAACCAGGGGATGTGCGGTCAGTCAACAACAGTGGCACCCATGGATTTGCCGGGCGCTAGTGGCATGTAATCAAATCACAATCACAATCAGGGGTGATGAGTCAATAATTGTGTTTTATTTGGTTTTAGTTAACTAGGCCTACAGACAGCGCCTAGTCAAAAAAGGGGAAGGGAAGATGATCTGTCATTTAATAATAATAATGGCATTTGGAGAGATCAGACATGGCTGGGCCAGAGCTTAGCCCCTTATTTGCATACAATCTCGCGGCAGTGACAACACTTGGATCCTGAGGGCGCCAATCGCATGCACTCGATCTAATCCTCGTTGTTGCCAAGCCCCGTCGCGGAGATCATTATGTAACTCTGACAACAATAATACGTCGTTAAGTTGTCGGACGCCGCTGGTAATTATGATTTTTGTTGCCGGGCAAAGTGTTAATAATTTGGCTTTCAGGTCGAACCATATCAGCCCGTGAATAATAATCAGGCTCTGCTCTAGTTATAGGTACTTATGGGAACCGCGTCCTCCTTTGACTAACCATCACGCTGACACCCGTTAGCCAACGTTCTCCGGGGAAACTTACATATTATTCGGTCAAGTGACCTTGGATGGAGTCAACAGAAATACACACTATCATCGGTCGACGCAGACGCCCTACGCTTAGAAAGGCAAAGAAAAAAAGCAGGGAAGGGAATGTGGCTCAATGGTGGATCAGTGGACAGTCCAGTCTAGGGGAGCGAGAGGGGCGCGCTAAGGTGGATGGTTTCTCGCAGGACATGATCGACGAATGATGGTAGGGCAAAACGCACAAAAATTATAATTAGGTCTTCCACTTGTGGATTCGCACTGTACGGAATACACACAGTACTAACGACCTTTTGTTAGTATGTACTGAGTGTTGGAGTAAAACGCGGCACTCGTAACCCGGAAAGTGAGAAAAAAAAAAAAAAAAAAAAAAAAAAAGAGACATGAGACCCACCGACACCACCAAGACCAAGTCAAAGCCAAAGCCCCAAGCCCCAAGCACCCGGACGACCCCCGCCGGCTGGTGTGTATAACGGTGATTTGCCCGTCAGAGCTGCGCCGCCAACAAACCTGCGTGAACGCTTTGTTCAATCACCCCGGTGCGAGTCTAGATTGGCGGAACGAGCAGGTTCAGAACCTTTTTTCCTTGCTAGCTAACTATAGACTGCGTCGCTATGATGTGATTGCGCGTGGACTGGGCGGAGAACTTGGCCACTGCGCGCTTGTACGTTACCTCTGGATGTCGAATGACTTCATTCATGGGAGGAGTAAGAGGAGGAGGGTTTTGCGCTGCCCTAAAAAGTGGACGGACCAAAGTACAATGTTGACCTATCCACCACGATATAAGCAAATAGTCTGCGTCTGGCATGCAAGGAATCGAGTCGATAGAGACTATTGGTCCATTGGCATCACGCCAGATCATGTATGAGCAGACAATATAGGTTAGTGGCAACGTTTCTTTGCGATCCACAATAATAATAGGGGAGCAAGAGAGGGAGGGTCAAGGGGTTTCAGACTAGCCAACCCAGGATCATACAGCAAACGAGGCTCGAAGCAGACCGCTGCAGGCGAACCGAGCTTTCCGACCTATCGCCTTTTGACGGGTCTTGTTTTGATGCTTCCACCGGCGGTTGCATGCAGACCAAGGCAGTCCTCGTTGCAATGCAGATTACACAACAACGGCTTTACATGAAGATGATAATGATAAAAGCGAGAGGAGAAGTGTCCGATTTCTATTGTCACATGCACCAAACCCAAGCCCACAACCACATCCTTTTTTTGGTGGCCCCCCTTCTGCCGTCATGTCATTAGATACAGTTGTAGACAATCCCGGCGATACACTCTGGCAAAGCAGAGTGTATCAAGGGCACAGTGGAAAAGAAGAAAAAAAAAATCGTACAAAGGGCTGTCAATCAAAACACCAGTACACCCAAAAGAAAGATCAGAGAAACAAGGGCCTTGTGGGAAGTATGTGTACAGTAAATGCGAAAAGAGGTGCCAAACAGGAATCAGGGTCTCTAACACAAAAGGAAAATAGAAAGTAAAAAATACAAGTCAGGTTGAGAGTCAAAAGATTTACTCCTTCTTCTCGCCCTGCTGCTCACCACCCTGCTGCTCCTGCTGTTGCTGCTGCTCGTTCTGGGCCTTGTGCATCTTGTCGAACAGAGTCAGACTGGCAGTCTGGAGCTCATCGGTCTTCTGCTTCAGCTCCTCAGCGGTAGCAGTGCCCTCGCCGGTCTGGTTCTGGGCGACGAACTCGCGCAGGCTGGCGATCTTCTCCTTGATCTGCTCGGCCTCGGTCTTGTCCAGACGGTCCTCGAAGTCCTTGAGAGCCTTCTCGGTGTCGTTCAGGACGCTGTCGGCGCGGTTGGCGGCCTCAATGGCGGCCTTGCGCTCCTTGTCCTGAGCACCGTACTTCTCGGCATCATCGACCATGGACTGGATCTCAGCGTCCGACAGACCAGAGCCGGAGGCAATGGTGATGGACTGATCCTTGTTGGTGGACTTGTCCTTGGCGTGGACGTGGACGATCGAGTCAGCATCGATGTCGAAAGTGACCTCGACCTGAGGAACGCCACGGTGGGCCGGGGGAATGCCGACCAGCTGGAAGTTGCCCAGCATCTTGTTGTCCTTGACAAGCTCACGCTCACCCTGGTACACCTTGATCTCCACGGCGGTCTGGAAGTCAGCGGCGGTCGAGAAAGTCTGCGACTTCTTGGTGGGGATGGTAGTGTTGCGGTTGATCAGACGGGTGAAGACACCACCCAGGGTTTCGATACCGAGAGACAAGGGGGTGACATCGAGCAGCAGAACGTCGGTGACCTCGCCGGCCAGGACGGCACCCTGGATAGCAGCACCAATGGCGACGGCCTCGTCGGGGTTGACCGACTTGGCGGGTTCCCGGCCGAACATGGACTTGACGGACTCAGTGACCTTGGGCATACGGGTCATACCACCAACCAGGATGATATCCTGAATGTCCTTGGACTGGAGGTTGGCATCCTTCAGCGCCTTGCGGACGGGCTCAGTGGTACGGCTGATCAAGGGTTCCACCAAAGACTCGAGCTGGGCACGGGTCATCTTTTCTTGGATATGAAGGGCACCTGAGGCTCCGGCGGAAATAAAGGGGAGGGAGATCTCAGTTTGGAGCGAAGAAGACAGCTCAATCTTGGCCTTCTCGGCAGCCTCACGGATGCGCTGGATGGCCATGCGGTCACCCGAAAGGTCCACACCAGACTTCTTCTTGAAAGAATCCACAATGTGGCGGACCAGGGTGATGTCAAAGTCCTCACCACCCAGGTGGGTGTCACCATTGGTTGACTTGACCTCGAACACACCCTTCTGGATCTCAAGAACCGAGATATCGAAGGTACCACCACCCAGATCGTAGACAGCGACCACGCGGTCGGCCTCCTTCTCCATACCGTAAGCAAGAGCAGCGGCGGTAGGCTCGTTGACGACACGGAGGACGTTCAGGCCAGCGATCTGACCGGCGTCCTTGGTAGCCTGACGCTGAGAGTCGTTGAAGTACGCAGGAACAGTGACGACGGCGTTCTTGATGGGCCTGCTCATGTAGGCCTCAGCAGTCTCCTTCATCTTGGTCAAGACGAAACCACCAATCTGCGAAGGCGAGTACTTCTGGCCACGGGCCTCAACCCAGGCATCGCCGTTGGTGTGCTGGACAATCTTGTAGGGAACCTGCTGGATGTCACGCTGGACCTCGGCATCGGTGAACTTGCGACCGATGAGACGCTTGGTAGCGAACAGAGTGTTCTCGGGGTTGACCACAGCCTGGCGCTTGGCAGCAACACCGACTAACCGCTCACCATCTTCAGCGAAACCAACAACCGAGGGAGTGGTACGGGCACCTATCGCGAGTTTAGGTTAGCAATTTGTAAGAACGATTTGGCACGGCTCCCCTGAATACCAAGCAGGAGAGCAGCGCCGGCGAGGTAAAACTTGTCTTAACATACCCTCAGCGTTCTCAATGATCTTGGGGGACTTTCCCTCCATCACAGCGACAGCGGAGTTGGTGGTACCTAGAAGCAACGATGTCAGTCAGCGGTCCGAAGGACTCTTCATGGCCACGCGAGCACTTACCCAGATCAATACCGATGACCTGGCCCTTGACCTTCTCCTCACCACCTTCCGTCGAGTTCCATCGCCGAAATGCGGCGCCGGGGATTCTGGAGACGGGGGCGCGAGGGAGGGAAGCAGTGCGCGGGAGCTGTCGCGATGAAGTCAGTTATGCGTGACCTTTTTTTTCGTTTGCCTCGGGAAAAACATACCGCGCGAGCAAAGCGAGACGCCAGCATTGTGCAGAGAAATTAAATAATACAGCAAAGAGAAAAAGGGGATATAATCCGACGGCTCAATCGCAGAGGAGTGAGACGGGTGGGAGGGAGGATGGGAGATGGAGATGGAGATGAAGGGGATGGAAGCAGGAGGAAAAACGGAAGGGTAGAAATTTAATTGCGCGGGAAGCTTCGGGCCGTCGAAGCTGGTGGAAATCCGGCGGGTCACGGGACTGGTCCACCGCCCTGCATTCTGCCGAGGCCCCAGGGAGTATACATGGTCTGTAGCAGGCAAGTGCAATCGTTCTTGTTTCTCCTTCTCCCACAAACATTCCCCGGCTTTTGCCTTCCTGGATATACTACTCATTTCTGTTCTATGGCTTTCCTGGTTCATCAAACAATATCCGGCTTGGATTAGAGACAAGCTGGATGGCGCGGAAGCATGTCGTGCACTGCAACATTTGAAGAGCGTTTTCGAGGAGTATTCATACGTCGGCAATAAGATATGCTCTTCGTACAACACTGACGTCCTTCAACTACCCTGTCGTCGACGCAACTACCAGCACCCGATCAACAGCCTCCGCAGACAGAGCAAGGAGTCGGTCAGGCTTTTCCGGGGATTGTCAGGTTGCTCGAGCATCAAGAAGGTCAACCCTCTCTGTATGTGGTGTGCTCGGTGGTGTCTCTTCCTGAGAAGCCCTGTCTCATGGAAAAGCTATCCTTGAACGTGAAACATTCGAAACGATTCTCAGTTTCTCAGATATCCTGTCAAACATATGGGGCCCGCCAGGATGTGACTGTTAGGAAGGAATATGAGAAGATGACATTCCGCCTGAGCCAAACCCCCGGCTTCTAGAGCCCAAAGAATCTTGGCCTACAGACCGCTGCGCTGAGGCAGGCGAGCGGCAAATCGGAACACCCATCCTCGTAGTGCAATGATAAACGTGAAATCGGCCATCCCATGATCACCACCTGCGTCGACTGAAAATCTCTCTGATCTAGTAAGTACACGGCCCCCTTTGAGCTCTGTAATTAACTATCGTTCTGCCATCGCGGTATTGTCTTTGGAAAGAAGGAAGTTTATATTATGGAACAAGCCCAATGAAGATCACATATGTTAGGGGAAGACGGACAGTGTTCACAAAGCCATTTTAGGTCCTCTCCAGGTGAGGTCTTTGAGAAAGGCATCGATGGGTTACAAGATCTGAAATGCGTCAGTAGCGAGCAATGCTAGCCACCAGCTAAAATATATATTCACACACATTCAATTGAAATAGTAGGCTAAGGCACACGGTACATAATGAAAGGACACTAAATAGCAGCTAACTATCTCGATAATAATAATTGTTATCAGTATACTTTCTCCGGTTATCTCATCGCGATGTCACTGCTTGCGGCCACCCGCATCCGATCCCCGGACAATGCCTTACGTCATCACCGCCAATGAGCTAGTTATCAGGCGACGCTACTTTATTGCGTTCACCTCTGTCTTGTCACCTCTGTCGTGCGAAATTTGGTGGCCTACGCCTCTCCCTACCATCCATCCGTCTTGCGGTCAACCTGGCAAGTCAACGCCATACTTCCGCCACCCATTCGAACAATGCCACCGGCCAAGCGAGCATCATGACCTCGGACTCGACTTTGCTGTGAGTCGCTCCGCACCAGCACACGACAGAGCTAATATTCAGCGCGCACAGCCATCATCCGACCGAGTCTCTCATTCTCTCGGCCAAGCGCCGGTTCTTCCCCTTCAGGATCCCCAACTTGTCCGTCCACCCCCGCTCCCGGAGCTGTGCTCTCCGCAGAACTGACTTGCTTTTAGCCATACGCAGCTTCGCCACTACATCAGCACTGCCGACCCCGATAGGATTTATGTTATTGTTGAGCGAATAATTTACGCAATCCACATATCGGCCCAGAAGCGGGAGAGCATAGCTGCCATACCATTCGAGCCCCGAGCTCTGGCTGCTGCGTATGGCTGGATCGGGGTGGGAGGTCCAGAGAATGGCGAATGCGCATTCATTCGAATCGGTGATCAAGGCATGCAGGCTCATGGTTCCTTGTCGCAACACTCCGATGTCGATAGTGCGCTTCCACTGGACCTCGACCCACTTACAAGATCAGTATCACCAGACACCGCACGTGGGGACTCACCACGAGCTCGCCGTCTTATTCAAAATCGTTTTCCAGAAGTGGAGCTTCACAAGTTTGGTGGCAGTATTGTGAACTCTGTGACGATCCACCGGTTTCCTGGAGACAAAGACAGCCTAGCCGATGAAGATGTGATGGTCTTGAGGTAAGGTTAAAAAGACAGCCACCCTAGCATTTTTGCCAAGCTGACCTTTACATATAGCAATAACGATTGCACAGTTACTGTCTATTCTCTGACCCGTGCTACAGTACTCAAGGTCCTTGATCATCCAAAATACATGAACTATGCGACCATATCCCCCGACTCCAAATTATTGACCGCCGTTGGAGATGAAGATCGGGCCTACTTCTATAAGATCTCTCGTGACTGGGAATCGACCGTGATAACAGATTCAGGCAAAAGACTGACAGGATGGGAGTTCGACCTTACATGGTGTGTCGAAATGGATATCGGCCCGCGGCCGGATGATGCAACTTGCTTTACCGTGGCTTTCTCCCCGTCAAGTCATCTGTGCGCTGTCGGATCGCAGTCGGGGATTGTCACTGTCATTGACACGGAAACTATCCACAAGAAAGCTGGTGAGGCGGACAGCAGCAACCCGGTTATTTGTCAATTCCCAGCTTCTAGATCCTGCTCTGAAGGGGGTGCTGTCCGTTGCATGACTTTCTCGCCAGAGCCGTGGGATCTCTTGGTCTGGTTGGAAGGCCATGGCAGGGCTGGAGTCGCCGATGTGCGCCAGGCATTCTTACGCAGGCAAATCCTTCAACTAGATGCCGACGGGCCCGATTTGCAAGAAGTACATATGGAGCCATTTTCAGACGATTCCGAGAGCCAACGCATGGAAGATGAAGGCATGGGGGCGACTTCTCGAACCAGACTCGACGAGGAATTGAATGAAACAGGAGAGGGCGTTGATCGTACTTCATTACGCGATACCTTGATCCAAGATCTCACAGAACGAGAGAGATTGATCATGGACTTTTTGAACAACGCACGCTTCACATCCAGGCTCGAAGAGGGTCTCACCGAGCGACCGGAAAGGCCAGCTAGGGTAGCTCTCCAACCTCACCCAGCGGTGCGTATGCGAGTCCATGGCTCTACAGATGGGACCATGCGAGCCTCGCGTCCTACGTCCCCTCCGAATCTCTACGACTCCCCCCGAAATATCTCCCGTGACGGTGATCTTGGTCCCAGTCCACGGCGCCAGAGCTCGGTTGTGCTGTCCCAGGGAAGCCGTTCTTCGGAAACGGGTACTACCACCCATGATCGCCAGCCAAGTATCACCCTCAGTTGGACAACACCGCCGTCTGAACTGCAGTCTACCGAATCTGATAGTACTTCGCGAAACGTTGACCCTGACATTGACGTCGGACATGAAAGCAGCCGGCCGATGAGACCCCCCGAAGTGACAGGACCTACTCCCGCCACACTGGACTTCGGACTCTCTTCGGAAGGAATGACTCGCCTGAGGTCCCAGCGCTCCAGCTCAACACCCCGACGGACCGAACGTGCCCCAAGTGGCTCGGAAAGGCGATATGACCCGTCACGTCTAAGCAACTATGAGATTCGAGCGAATGTAGCCGCAGAGCGGCTTCGGCGCCAACGGCAGATCGCGAACGAAGTACATAACCGTTCATTTGAACGGGAACATCGACATCGTCAACAATTCCTAGGATTTGAACAGGCGCACTCTCCCCGATGGATCAGAAACATCATCAATGACCTCCCAGACCGAAGCTTGATTCATGGCCCCGGTGCTGAAGAACCAGACTCCACTGCTGGTGTTGGCTGGGGAGCTGACGGCAGAACCTTGTACGTGTACAAACTGGGGCATTAATCAAGCTTTCACTGACATTTTGCAGGTACATCGCGACCCTGGAAGGAATCTTTGAATTCCAGATCAACGTCCACGACCGAAAAACTTTCCCTGTTCTCTCCTGTCGCTGATTTATTTCTCCTGGCTGCGCCAGGCCCCCTTCGTTCTTCCCCGCCGGGTCTACGTTTCACCCATTTTATCAATACGTAATACCTCTTTTCCCTTGCAAATCTGAAGCAACATTTCCGCTATCGGAGGTCCAGCACACCGCAATGAACATGGTAGGATACCACTACTGAAGGAAAGCTTCCACCCTTCTTGTTATTTTGCTTTTTCTTTGATCTTATCTGCCTTGGTTTACATTGCATCTGCTTGAGGAGCCTCAGGGGCGTACATGCCACCAATCATCTGTATGTTCTTCTTGCACATTTCTCTTATGGCGGTTAGCTAGGTACAAAAGTTCGGTTACATACTGGCTCTTCACCAATTTCCGTTTCCCCCAAGTAAACATCTCGTCGTATCTATTTTCGGTACTCTATTTGCTCTTTTTTCAATTGTAATCCTGACAATTCGAAGCTACTACTTGTCAGAGCGTGGGAACCCTAACTCGCCTCAGGCATAAATACTGGTCATGTGACACCCGGCCTCATCTGATGCTGAGTGTTCTCGCACTGACACGCCCACCCAAAAGCAAACCTTGATCCAGTTCCAATGTCTCTCTGGAGGTAAGTAAACAGTGATGGCGAAATAGATTACTTAAACACGAAGAAGAATTGCTAACTCTTAGTAATCTAGCTCATACCGTTCTCTTTCGCCAAAAACACGGGCCCTGTTCGGCGTCGGCGTCATGGCGTGGGCGACGATCGGGTTGTGGACGGCACCGCAGGTGGAGGATGCGATGGGAATGAAAGCTTCAAAGGAAGAGCAGGAGGCGCTGGATCGGAAATTGGCGCTGAAAGTTTCGAGGGTCGGTGCGGAGGACAAGGGAAATTCTCAATGAGCTGGCAAGCCAGTGTCTTTTTAGCCCTATAGAGGCTATGAGGGGGAAAGGCAATGTGCTGCTCACTCCGACAGATGGCTCAGACTCGGAATGATGAGATCGAGTTGGGCTTTGGGGTTTGCAACTTGAGAGGTCGTGAGTGAACGTCCTGGTCCAATGTGTGCTTTTGTCCAAGTGGGAGGACCGGCTTGCGAGCTTCCCGCTCTTTGGCCAAAGCACATTCCACGTGCCCCTTCCACGGGAAATCGGACCGTGCTGTTTGTCGTTCGGGAAGAGGCCGTAACTACCTTGCCGCGGTCTTGCATCTATGCCTGAGCCCTACCATCCACGCGCGCCGGCAACCATGCAAACGGTCATTCGTTCCGATTATCTACGGCCGGTCAGCCTGTTTGATGACAGTCCCCGGGTGAAGCCTGCATGCCTCTGATCCTGATTGCGGACCTCCCTGGAACCGTCTTGTATAGTGAGACAAACCAGGTGCCCCAGTTCAAATCGAGAGCCGCCAGCCTCTCAGCGCAGCAACAGCCAACCATGACAAAGAGAGTCGTATTTTAATCTCCGCCTTGTCAATGTTTCAAATGGGAACGTGGTCCGGATGGTGGGCGAGCAGACGCCAAAATTGCTGCAAAAGACTCGTCGAGGCTGCTTGAGGTTCAGAAAAAGTTCGGGGACTTGGCTGTGCATGTCGCACGGGGGATGGATTGTCAGGGATCCATGGCCATCCCGGGATGTTTTCTTCTCCTTCACGTGTTTCTCGGGATATTTGTTCCCCAGTGAAACAGGCTGCTCGAAAGCCGTTGACGTGGAAACCCGGAGAAGATCGAACATCTGTCCCTTAAAAAGGATTGCCCAGTTGCATTTCAAAACCCGGAGGGTTTTTTTGCCAATCGGACAGGTTCTGCGCTCTTCCACAACCAACCAAATCCTGTCTTGATGAGAAGAAAAGAGAGAGCTGACTATGCCGCTTGGGCCCCCGAACGTCAAAGCGGCATGACTGACAGGATGGTTCGACCCTTTCGGAGATAAGACAGGCGTCGAAGCACGAGAATGAGAGTGAGTGGCGAACCAATCCATTTCCCGGCTCGCTCAAAATCTCAAAAGAGTTGAAAGTGAGGAACCCGGGCACCTCATGGTTGTCGCACCACCAACCCAGGGTCTAGTAGATGCCGTGTCTCCAGCATCAAGAAATGGGTTGTTGCCTGGGCGCAGTTTACGCCCTACCCGGCATGTTGACTAGGATCAAGTATATTCCGTTTTCTGGCGCTGGATTTACGCATGCCCGTTTCCAGCCTTTCAGCATCTAAGACAACGTGCTTTCATCCTTGTTTATTTATCCCGATATACATACTCTTTGCAGTGCACTGCTAAGCCTTAGAACGAAGCCAATCTCAACCCATCTATTATGTAGCGGGACTGTTTCCTCCTCAGCTCCGAATCTGCCGTGCAACAAAGTCGGATTCGAAGAGATTCTACAACGGCTGTTGGGCAGAAGGCCCGGGCGGGTGCATATTTCTGTTTCTCTTCTCTAGTCTTCTGTATTAGACTCAATCCATTCCATCCTCGGGTAGTTGCGCACGGACAGTAAAATAAGAAAATGAAAACTGGGGGCAAGTGATCAAGACTGACCTCAATTGCTCGCCCCAATAAACTTGTACAATGCGCAGGACCGACGTACAAGTTGCGCGGATCAGGTGCTCATAATTCAAAATTCCGATTCCCCCTTTTTTCAAGCCTCCGTCTCTACACTATCTATTTGTTGTAGTCGCTGCTACGGGTGATCAACAAGAAATACGTGGATGATATTGGTGCGCTGTTGGGTCATATATCACCTTAGGAATATCCGACTAAATGCAAATAACTATTATTTACGTAACCTGATCTGGAATTCAAATGCACCTTCCCTATCAGTGGCAATATTTAGCAAGTATCTGTCCGAACTTCAGGCCACACGAGATGCATCGATTGGGTATTGCATTTGCATTGCCTGCAATGCCGGCAATTCAAGCACCGGAAATGATAGGTGCGGATGTGCAGAAGCAAGATTTCATTTGTTTGACAATGTATTTCTGCATTCGGGTATAGTAAATAGTTCTGCGGATGATCGAAACATGTACTGCACATCCATCAGAGGATAATGTATGAGATCAATAAAAACCAAGATACTTAATAATATCCAGACTAGTTAGTTCTGCATCTCAACTTGTTCCTAGTGTAGTCTCCTGATTGCCGCTGCGGGTGTCTTAACTCTCGGCAGGTCAAAACAAGGCTTAGCTGAAGAATGCAATACCCCACGACCCGCATGGGACTGTCGATCAGCTGGCGTCGATCACCCGATGACCCTAGTGCTCCATCTCGAATTGTTGAAAGAAGCAAAGACACAACTTGCATATTCATCGTACATTTTGCACTGTACATATGCATCTACATAAAAAAAAAAAAAGCAGATTCTTGCTGCCTAGCAGAGGCCAAAAAAGCTACTGCTCGCGCTCGCTGATTGGCGACATGTACGCTGTCCCAGATAGGCCTAAGTCTTCCCTTGGCAGCGTTTGTTTGGGTTCTCGTTTTTCTTTCCAGATTTATTATTGGAACCATCAATAAAAATACGCCACATTAGCCAGAGCGGATCCCTGCTTATTTCTGTATTCCTTTGTACTGCAGAGCTGCGTATTGTCAATTGCCTCTGCAAGCCCCAAGTTTATTGGCTATAAAAAAGAAGATAGAAATGCAAGAAAGAAACAAGCTAGAGGAAAAGCAAAGCTGCAGATTCTCAGCTTCCACAGGATTCGATCGGGCCTGACCTGGTCAGGCCACAATTAGGAGTGGGATGTAGCAAATCGGGGAATTACGCAGCTTGTGCATAGAGGAATTTGAATGGAGTTGGAGGAGGTTCGCGTTCTTTAGTGGCATTCTGCACGCTCGCTCTCCTCGTGAAAGGAATCATCTTAATTGTAAGAACACATGACAAGAAAAGAAAAATTCAGATGAAAAAAAAAAAAGAATCCTTGGCCGACATTTCGCTGCGTGCGAGAACTCGGGTGGTGTGTACTCGCGAAGCGAGGTGCAGGATACCAGCTCAAGCCAACCATCTTCCTAGTCCTTCCGGAGAACTAACGAAGACCAAATGAGTGTCAAAATAAGGCACAAGAAAAGAGAAATAGAAACCGAAGATAAAAAAAAAAAAAAATGAAGCGCCAGAAACTAGAAAGCAAATGCCATAGAATCGTCTTCCGCGCCTCCATGCTCCAGTCCGTAATTGGGTTCGTTCAGTGCTATCAAAGCATGCCGCTTAGGTACATAATCTGTGCGGGTTTTGAATGGGATCGTAGCGGCCGTAAGTCGAGCAGACAGGATCATATCCTCCAGAATTGGTCTGCTGCCTGTGCTGGTGGCCGGGAACTCCGGCGAAGGTCGGGTCGTGGTAGAGATCGGTCTTGAGATAGGGATCAGTCTTGAGCGTATCCATTGGGTCCATCGTATCATTCATGATTGAGTAGTCAAACCCCGACGAAGAAGACGACGAGATCAAAGGACTGTCACTCAGCGGGGAATGCTCTGCCGTAGGCATGTGTCGATAGTCTGTTCTACCGAACTGACCACGATGGCCCGAGTCGTACATGAGCAGATGGGACCGCGCTGCTTGGCCGATTCCGGGAGGGAGAGAACCTCCGCTGCCGTCGCCGGCATTGGTATCGGGGCCCATGCTAGCGGCGCTGTCCCGACGACCATCCTTGTAGTGACCAGGAGAGCGGCCGCGGACAACCATGGCGTGTGATTGACGTCGAGCGACTTGAACCCATCGAGCTTTGCCATCGATAGGGTTGTAAACTTCAGCCTGGAGCTCAACAATCAGATTGTAGGTTTGTTGCTGCGCGCGGCGCTTGCCATTGTTGGCGGTCGCCTTTTGGAACTGAATTCGCTGGAAAATGTGCTGCGTAGGTGGCTGGCAGGGCTGAGCAGTATTTGTGAAAGATGAATTGCAGTCCATCGACTGCGAAAATGCCGAATTGCTACCATTTGCAAGAGTTCCTGCAGATAGCGAAATGGGCGGCGCAGGTTGGAGAATAACCCGGCCAGGCCTGGTCTCGGACTGCTTATCTCTCTTTGGAGTATGCTGCACCAGATCCCGCGTCTCGCCATATTGCCCGTTCACGATAGCAGAGATGGACATTGCGAAACCTCGAATGGGTTCCAGCGTCTGATCTGGCTTGCGAAGATACAGTGGAATCGATGACAGCCAGGGCTGCAGTGTAAATGAGCAGGTGACGGCGAAATAATTCCGGCGATAGCAGGTCCATTTGCCTTCAGATGGAAAGAATCCTCGACCCATTTTGGCATGGACCTCAGGTGTGATCGTGTGCTGCGTGCCTGCCATATCCGCCACAATGGACTCAAGGACGCATGTTTCTTCAAACGGTGGAGCTGAATTATTATCGGTCTGTGGCTGGGATCGTTGAGCTTGTTCCATCATGGGCTGAACCAAAGTATTTTGGCTCCGGTCGAAGCCAGTGTCCAGAACTCGAGTGGTCGTGTATTGGTGGGCCCGAGGAACATCGCCCAACGGGAATCCCAGCCCCCGTTGAAGAGAATAAGAAGGTGAATAGGCGTTATTCCTCCCCATAAATGCCGGGATAGAGTTGATTGAGGGTCCCAGGGTCTGCATGGTTGTTGACATAGCGGGAGGCTGTCTGAAATGCATATCGAGTCCTGTAAGCAACCATAGCAACTGAGACACATGCGGAAATACTTACAAAGTGTGTGGTAGTCCTCTAAAGTCGCCAAATCTATCGAAGGAATGATGCTGAGGAGGATGAGGGAAAATAGGACCAGAAATGGGAGAAAAGGAATCTATGTATGTCCCAAGGATTCCCTTGTTAGAATATAACCGATATTGAAGATTAATGAGGCTAGGCCATACCAGAGCAAGAATCCGGGGGTGTCATTGCAGCCGTAGTCGAAACGGGAAACCTATAAGACGACCCGTTCAGCAAGTTACATCACCACAAAATCTCCGCGAGCGAACGCCTAGCAAGAGAAAAGCCAGATATTCAAATGAACCCGAGCGCAGCACCGAGATCATGATGTGAAAACAGAGAGGAGAGCCGAGGGCGGGTGCAAAAAACGGGGAAGAAGCCGGAAAGCACGAGACGAGCCCAGATAAAAGGGCTAAGGCATCGGAAGAAACGCATGCATGCAGCAGATCGGTATGGAAGGTAAGGAAACAGGCCGGACTAAAGTCCAAGCTGCCTGGACCCGGAGGAAGCGCATTTACAAGGGGAGGCTAGCCAAGTGGCGCGCAAGGACAGTCCAGATTGAAAGAATAGAACGACTTACTGCAAATCCTGCATAGCTGGCTGCTGTACGCTGTACCTCACGCCGTTGGTAACAGGCATCGAGGCGAGAGCTCCGACTCGCTGATGGTTGTCGTCTTCATCAGTCCCAAACGCCGGCAGATGGGACCACAGTGCTTGCGCACCCAAATAGTCACCGTCCGTGGAGGTGGCTGGGCAGTTCAGGAAGGGATCTGGAAGAAAAGACGCTGGGCACGTCGTCGGTCAGAAGAGCAGAAAAGATAATAATACAAAAATAATGCGAAAATGGCAAAGGTCACCAGCGGCGATATTTAACCAGCCGCATGACGGGACAACCATGGAAGGAAGAGAAACTTACAGGGATCCATCCTGAGCGGCGTTTTGCCAGGTTCCTCGTGGACCCTGAGTATGGACAGGTAAGGTGACACCAGCGAGAGGCCTAAGCCGTTGCCTGGCCCTTGATGTCTTTTGTGGCAAAGTCCGGTGTCTAGATTGGTAACAGGGTCAGTAACCGGGTCCAAGCCAAAGTTCTCAGTGAAGTTTTCTCACAAAAACTATGCTGAAATTGGTGGCGAACCTCGCTCTGAAACAGGAAAGTCGCGGACTTTGGACCAAAGGTATCAGAGATGAGAAGCCGACGTGTTATAGAGGAGAAAAGAGGGAAATGTGGAAAACCGGCGCGATTTTGCAAGAAATGAAGCGAAGTGAGTGGAGAGGAAATTAAGAGAGCGGAAGTGAATGATAAAATGAGAGCATGCTTGAAGAGAGTGAAGATGTGAAGATACGGAGCCTCAAGTAAGAGAAGAGGGAGCAGAAGACAGAAAGAAAAGAAATGGGGTTCGCTGACTCGTCCACAAATGCGTCACCAGATATTGGCAGATTGCATGATGTCTTAATTGAGAGGCTCACATAGGCCCGCGGAGTTTCTGCCCAGCTAGTTAAAGAGCTTAATTGGAACAATGGTCAAAGCAGGAGCAAGGTCCGCCGGCACTAGTCCTGGGATGACAGGCGCAGAATGAAAAAATAAAAATAATAATGGCAGTAATAGAAAGGGGAAACAAAAAGAAAAAGGAAAAAAACGTACTAATAAAAAGGAACTTACTGTTGTAATATAGTGCGACTGGGTGTACAAATTAGCAGATCAAGCCACCAGCGGCATTGATGGGCAAGTCGCCTGCATGCACTGTATTGAAGAAAATCTCGCTAGTAGTGAGAAGCTCAAGCAAGCATAGAAGCCCTGATACCAAATGCACAGGATGACCCCAGTGGCACATTGAGAGTAATTTCTTTTGGAGGGTCCTAGTGCAGGACAGTGGCTGGGCTGATGATGGAGCCAACGACTGGTTGTAGCTTGAATAAAGGGCCCTTTAGGATCTTTGGTAAGGGGGATGGAGCCTCATGAACTAATATTTGATGCGCAATGATAGATAAACGTGTCTGGGTGATGACGAGTTTCCATTTTCCAGCGTTCTGCACTGGGGGATTGCCCTGCCTCTTGCCAGAACTAGACCACCGTTAGTTCTCCAGATCCTGGTAGCTTTCCTAATGTGGAAACAACCCCCAGTTAGTCTGGCCAGGCATCACGACCGAGCCAAGAGGCGACCCTTTCATCACACTTGCCACGAGATTCCGTGGTTAGGCTCGGTCAGACCCAGCCAGGGACATGGGAAATACGTTGTATTCGGGAGGGCAAAGAAAGGGTGCCAGCAGCCAGTGTGCATAGAGGTCCAACAGGAGCGGTCCAGCCCACGGGATCTGTAAGATAATTTTGGAATTCCATTTTTGCTTTTTATTATATTTTCTTCATGTAATAGAGGCGCAAGAAATCTGGAGATGATTATCCATCTGCGGAACTGTAGCAACTAATCGTTGGAGCCATCTTCATCAATTTAGTTGTTGATGACGCATGTCATTGGTCGGAGCCACCATGTTACAGGCTCTAGAAGCCAAGTCTCAAGGGCTCAAACCGAGCTGCACGGACAGCGGCCGATACGAGATGGGTAAGGCACAGTATAGTGATTGTTCAATGACAGGCAACAGGGTGTAATGTCCACGGCCAAGTGGCCCCGATGAAGTCAGATGTGGCAGCGCGAACACCCGATAAAGCGGGTCACTGCATGAAAATGAAATAAGATGAAACGAAAAAGGCTAGAGGTGATGATCAACCCCCCCGGCAACCCGTGTAGCCCCCAGTCGCATGACAGAGAATGATGTATCAGACCATGGAACTCGCAGGGAGCCAATAGGCGGGTTCCATTCTCATCACATCCCTGTGGGAAAGGGCCAGTGAGAAAGCAGAAAACCATAAATTGTCACTACTCTCTGGCACTTCTGACACGCCCGTCGGAGTCGTCACCGAGAGGTGGCAATTATTTGATTGTGGAAAATACTTGAGAAGCACGAGCAGTAGCTTAGTTTCTACATGAAGAAAATCAGATCAGCCGATCGGCAGCTCTCTACACAACAACTGCATTTCCCTGTGCTGGCGACATCCTCACCGACAAACCGAAGCGAGAAAATAACATGGCGTCGCTGGAGACTGTATGCAGCCATGGACGGCCCGAGACACATCCCGCTCCACCTCCAATGAGCTTTGACCCCTAGCCTGGGGCTCTTGTCTCCTTCACACCAAGGGAGCCCTAATCTGGATATAGCCCCCACAGGGGGGCCTAAAAACAAGAAAGGGCAAGAAAGGTAAAATACATGGCTTACGCGGCAGCTCTTCAGGAAAGAACTTCCGGCCTGCTCGGGCAGTGGAAATAAACATCTAGGGTGGAAGGAATAACCATAGATCCAGAGACCCCAGGACCCCGAAGTGGGAGTGCGGTCCGATTCGTGTCGACAGAACTTGCATTAGTGGGCAGATCGGCCAGGCTGCAGCAGGCTAGTTGGGTGAGTAGTGTGCAATGCGCAGGACTCTGGAAAAGCACCCGACAGCTAATGATTGGCCGGGGAGACAGTCAATAGAAGGCCGTGGTAATGGGAGGGGGGATGTTGTGCATCATTCGTTCACTCTTCCCCTCGAACTCTATACATATCTCCGTGGGCAATGGCCGTGCTCGTCCTAAATAGGACAGGGTGCGTTCCGCTTTGGGCTAGACAATAGCAGATCGCAAGCCATTGACACTGCCGAGAAGTGATGAAAATGTTCTCTCCTTGCCGACACGTGCAGGGGCGGTGAGTCCCTCCATCACTACAAGCTGTATCCTTGAAAGGGAAGATGTAGTAGGTCGGCCACTCCCCGTGCCGGAGCTCCACCTCGAATGAGCCTTCTCCGGCTCCACTGTTCGTGATCTATCACTTCGAAAAGGCTACATTTCACTATTTTCCATGCGACACATAAAGCATTGAAATTGTCCGAATCATTATTAGGGTAACTTTAGCAAGCCCTACCTTGTACATCCGTCGCTGCAGGTACCTCAGAGGTGAGTTTTTAGAGTGCTAAATATATACTTCGATTTAACTTTTGCTAAGTGAGATCCCGCCACTAGGGCGAGAACCGCATGGATTTTCATCAAACAAATCATGGACTGAAGTTGTCATCATTGTCTCAGCTTGGCCTTCGAAGGAACATTTCCCGTTGTCGGATGCTTTTTGCCGCCCGTTGGTGGCTGTATTGATATCTCGACGTCCTGACGAGCATCCCTGTGCGACGCTGGCCATTCGCTGCCGAGCAACGACGAACCGTGGTTAATCCCGCAGCCCATTTCCGGATCGCATGGAAGGGGTAGAGGCAGAGAAAGGAGGAAACACCAGAAACTATCAGACGACAGTAAAGAAGCCAATGTTTTGTCTGCGTGCTCTTGAAAGATTATACTTTCAGTGCATTGGAACAGCCCAATGACCAGGAGTCTCCGAAAAAGACAGCAGCCGGGGGTGGCGTACTGCGCATTCTTCAATCCTTCCTGTTCCGTGACCCTGGTTCAATATGCCGGTTGTTCTAGGGTTCAATGGGCGTATTGTCTCAACGTCTACCACAATATGACAGCAAGCATCGCGCGGGTCATTTTTCTATGAAGATCAGGCCGGTCCTTCACACTACTGCGATTGTCGCCGGCAATTTCGCCATCATTTTTCTCGGTCTTTTCAAATTATACTTACTAAAATTGGGGCATTAACTTTGACCATACCAACGCTTCAGAATCCAAAGGCACAACGCTCAAGGTATCTACTACCTTGGACACAAGTTTCCTGGGCTGTCACCTGCGTACCACGGATCCTGAGATTGAGGGTTACTTTCTTATGATCGTCAACCTAATTGCTGGTATCCACATCAAAGGATGTTTCGCCGAGGGTTCTACCTGTCCTCCCTCAGTCCATGCAGTGTACCTGGCGGATATTCTCATTGGCGGCAGACCACCCTGTCACCCAAAACTTTGATCCACCCGGATCTACAACCTGCCAACATCCGATCGTGTCGTATCATAGCTCATGGGGCTTCTCGGCAGATGGATCCCGCGGGAAGCAAAGCCAGAAAGTGAGTCGCCGCTGCCGATCATTACATGACATGCCTAGCAAAGGACATCATCAAGACAGGGATCTAGCTGGCAACAAGAACTGACAATTGGTCAGTCGATGCAGTCTCACGATGATAAAAGCTTGTCAGGCGGGCGCCACCTCTTCTGGATGGTCGACGTTGGATGCAGTCCGGTTGAAGACGGCCGACAAGACCAACAGGCAAACTTCTTTTTTCCCACTCCGCCAATGTGGCAACCAGGATCTCGTCTTCATCTTTCCACTCTATTCCCTGACACTCGGCCGACCAACCCGGACTCGGGCTTGAGTAGCGCGGAGGAAACAGCCAAGAAAACAAAATGCCCCTCAAGAAATTTGCTCAACGGCAACCTCTCATTACCAAGAACTTCCCTTCTGGTCGATTGCCTCGATCGTCCCACCACACGCTCCAATACTTTGCCATCAGGACCCTGTCAACGTCGCTGTTGGCCTGGGACGTCATGATCGCGCTTGTCCTACTTCAGTCCACAATGGCGGAAGAAAAAAAAAAGACAAAACCAAAAATCTTTGAAATGTGGTGGCCTAGTATTTTCAGAAAGGGATTAGCAAGTTCGCGGATCCACCCATCCTTGTCAACCTAGATTTTTTGGCAAGGGGCGCAGCGAAGCGTGTCTATCCCCGTGTAAGCTTTTTCCAGGTCTCTTTCCTTAAGTGGGACGCTGATGCTACCTTTTGCAACCCAATTCTAAGCCATCTCCAGGGAGGTGGGTCCTGCTGTTCAAGGATCTAGATAAGTCTATGGGTGCGAAGAGAGGGTCTATCTTCGTTCGAGGAGGCCGATGGCTCGAATTTGCGCTCGAGTGCTTCAATCCAGGCTTTGAAGAGATTTTTTAGGCATCAGAGAAAATCTCTTCACGCATTCGGTGATGAAACATCAGGGATATTCGTTGCAGCCGGCTGAGCAGGACTACCGAATCTGGCAAGAGCTAAGTAGATACAAGAGAACAATCAAAAGCACTTGGATTAGGCTAAGTCGAGCCTAGCCTTCTTCCATTCACAATATCATTCCATTCTGGCAGGCAGAGCATGTCTGGCATCGAGTCACCAAACAAATCACCCTCAATGTTCCAAGCCAGATCCGGTGATGGCATTCTTTGGCTGGGCCATTCAGGCTCTAGCATGTCCTCATCTCTTTGCTCATAGTCAAGATCCGTCTCTTCCAGTGGTCCATTGTGAGTTGCATAGCTTGATTCACCAACTTTAGAACAATGCGAGACGCCCTTGTTGACTTTTCCGTGTGCTCCTGATGTAGATCGTCTGTAACCGCCTCTTGCAATCCAAACTTGGTGTCGGATCCGAGCAAGGCATCGCCAGATGCTCCCTCTTCCAGCGTCGACTACTGACAAGTCGTCCGAGTACGACAGGGCATCAAACACCTTGTTTACCAGATCCCACGCCTTCTCGGTCTCCGATGACAAAGGGAAAGCACATAGAAAACGCAACACATATGCGAGAGCGTACCACTGTGGGTACGTTTGGAATAACCAGGCAAAGTTTCCAGTCGTTCTGCCACTGAGTAGCGAATAACTACTCTCAATCGTGCGGCAGGCCGTGGAAAAGGCCATTTCGCAGAGCCCTTTCGAAGGGGAAGGCGTTGAGCAGTTTTTGTGCTCGGTTTGTGAGGTGAGATGCTCGCGAGCCTGCAGCATGAACTCCATTTTGATGTACGCGGTCCTGTAATGAGTTGCAGCAGTTTCTTGGACTCGGGATAGAGTTTTGTTGGAAAAGAATTTCTTTTCGAACCATGCTTTGTGTTCGCGCATAATCTTTCTTCTTTCTTCAAGATCGTCTGTAAGGTCAGCGTCATGGCCCGTCGCTATCGTGCCGAGCACACGTTGCAAGAGCTTGGTGGCTTCAATTGAAGCCAGAGCGAATGATGTCTGCGTCCAGGCATCCGATTCTGATGGCAGTGTCTCCATAGTAGGGAACAAACAGTCGTCGTCGATATTGAGCGGAAGTCTCAGTCCTTGATGGAGCCAGTCAAAACTGTAGGCAAATCCATGATCTTCAGGCGCTCTATGATCGAGCAGATTAAGATGCCACCAAAGTCTGAGTCGGCGCTCAGTCTCAAATGGACTCAACCCGAGAGCGGCCCCGTCTCGATGGATGCCAATGGACTGCGCTAACCGGATCGCAGTACCGATTAGGATCCAGACGCCGCGCCCAGGATCGTGAACTCGTAGACAGGTCTGCTTTTAATTAGATAACACGACACAAACGTCGGGAGGAAGGGTTCTTTGTCTCACAGCAAAAATGGCTACAGCCTCAACAGTCGTAACATCGGGTTCGTTGAACAAGTTCAACTCGATAATGATCTTATTCAGTCCATTCTTGAATTCCTCCAGCAACTCCGAGCGGCTATTCGAGGAAATTCTTGATATCTCGTCCTCGTTCAAGCTGGTTGTGGCAGCGAAGTATATTGCAAAAGCCAGCGCTGAGAAGGATGATGTGGTTCGAGACGGGTCGGCTACCAGAGCTACCATGGACGATTGTGTAGTCGGAATATGCAGAATTTTGACGACAGGGTCCACGTTTTCGATAAATGCCCTCCAAAGCCGTAGTGCTAGTTGAGGGTCTGGGTATAGGTTCGCTGGATTTCCGGTCCTGTTGTGTGCTATTGGAGATATTCCAGTTGTTAAGTTGAGATCCCTGGAGATGCTCGCAGCCTTTCCACAGGCAAACTGGGGGTCAGGAGGCCTCATACGTTCTTCCTAAGAGATGATTAGCTGATAATTGTCTAGTCGATGGGTGTATTGTACGCACATCTTGAAAAACGTCTAGTAAGTTGGCGTTGTCGACATAATGAACCCTTTCGCCATCTTTCAAGAGAATCTCCCATGATCTCCACGGATTCGCAGATGATGACTTAGAAAGATATGAAGCTGGAGAAGCTACCGACTCTGATATCTTTGCTTGCAATCTTGGTGGTGGAGCCCAAGATGAAGGTTCTCTGTTCATTTGCCCAAGCAGGATTGACTCTAGTCGCTGCAGACGATCAGAGATATCCTGCAACGACGAACTCTTCTTTCCAGTATCACATCGCTCACTCGGATATGTGCAAATCTCCCTCATGCGAGCACATTGCGAACAAGGGCTCTTGCGATCGCATCGCGTCTTCCTTCGATAGCACCTAACACATGAGCGGCTAGTTTCGCTGGTGCTGACCTGTTTATCGGAGGCATTATCTTTCTGTCTATCCATTGTATTGGTCGTCATGATTCAGTGCCTGCCCAAGGTTCTAGGTGAGTGCAAATTGACTCAACTTGGGGCTTCGGCTCTTTCGGGCCCGGCAGGGCCGCTCATGAGCGAATTATGTAACCCTGCACATAACCCTTACCAAAGAGAACGAAATGAATATGATCCAAACGATAACTACAGTAATGTGATCTGCTGTTTCCGTAGAAACGAAAATAACCTGTTGTTCTCGAGATTTGCTGAAAGCATATCTTAGGATGTCGACAGTTCTGGGAATTGACATAAAGAACTGATCTCGGTGCAGCGGGGCCGAAGAGGCCGTGGGCAACAAAAGAAGTCTTATATCAGGTCCTTATAAACGCTATAAACCTGCAGGCCTCGATTTTTCTGCTAATAGCAATTCCTATACACTAGACCAAGATGTCTTTGCTTGCTGGATCTCATGGCTGTTCGGAGAGCAATTTATCCGACACAGCCGTCGAACCCCAGACCAGAGCCCCTAATGCTGAAGAATCACTGAAGCAGCTACCAGAAGGCGGCTACGGTTGGGTATGCGTCGTATCTGTGTTTCTCATCAATGGGCATACATGGGGTATCAACAGCGTATGTATATCCGAAACATACCCCCAACTATGACATTCAGTGAAAGCTAACGAGCAAACCCAAAAGGCTTACGGGGTTCTTCTCTCCTACTACCTTTCCGATCACACATTCCCAAACACCAGCGCCCTCGAATATGCATTTGTCGGTGGTCTAAGCATCTCCATGGCCTTCGTCATATCACCTCTCTCCACATACATGGTGCATACCTACGGAATCCGACCCGTGACAACCATCGGCGGCGTGCTAATAGCAGTATCTCTCATCTGTACCTCCTTCGTCCACCAAAACTGGCAGCTCTTTTTATCACAGGGCATATGTTTTGGACTGGGAATGGGATTTGCTTTCGTCGGCTCTGTCGGTGTTGTATCGCACTGGTTCCATAAACGCCGAAGTCTGGTTAATGGCATTGTCGCTGCTGGTTCAGGGATTGGTGGATTGACGTATTCACTTGCAGTGAATGCTATGATCTCTAGTCTCGGTTATCCATGGGCCATGCGCATTCTCGGTATTATTTGTTTCGCCATCAATGTACTCTGTGGCAATCTCCTTCGGCTGCCGCCGAGCTCTGCTCCACGACCCGGCCAAAAACTCATGCAAGTGCAACTATTCCGACAACAGAATTATATCTTCTATCTCTTGTGGGGTATATGCAGTGGCCTGGGCTATATCGCTTTGCTGTTCAGTCTATCAAGCTACGCAGTGGCAGTTGGGTTGACGCAGCAGCAAGGAGGTCTTGCTAGCGCTCTTCTGAGCTTAGGCCAGGCCCTCGGTCGTCCCATGGTGGGCAGACTGAGCGACTCTTTCGGTCGGATTGAGATTCCCCTTGTCAGCTCTCTGTTCTGTGGAGTACTTTGTCTGGTCGTATGGCCATTTGCAGCGTCTGCTGGAGTGCTGTATTTCTTTGCAATCGCTGCTGGCCTGGGAGCGGGGACATTATGGGCGGCAGCTGCTCCTATCGCTGTGGAAATCGTCGGCCTCGAAGATTTAGCTGGTGCGTTGGGCTTCTTTTGGTTGGTTCTCGCGCCACCCACCGCTGTGGCTGAACCTATTGCCGTGCAGCTACGGAATAATGTCGGGGATGCGCATCCGTATTTGAGAGTGCAGTTATTTGCCGGGTTCATGTATCTGGGGGCTGGCGTCTGGCTGCTCTGTCTCAAAATTTGGAGAGCTAAGAAGCTATAGACTCTAGCAATATTCTCGTGAAAGAAAGTGTACAGTGTCTATTAACACACCATGTGAATAAATACAAGAAACAATTGAAGATGCAAATGCAGTATATCTACAAGGTAAAAACAGTATATAGACAAGAACCAAGCTAGACAAGAACCAAGCCGGAGAGATAAGCGGATCACATCAGACTAGTCCGACCACCAATCTCATTTCCAGCTTCACCATTGGGCATCTCGCCATTGCGGCCAACAACGAACTCCCGATAGATCGCATTAAAGCGCCTGCGTTCAGCAGGGCTAAGAGAAGAGCGCGTGGTAGCCAGCGAGCGTTCGATATGCTCCCAGCGAACGATGATCTCGTCACGCAATTCATCTGCAGAGGCCTCTGCTGTACCATTAGCCACCGAGGCCGCAGCGGCACCGCCGCTGCCTTGTTCCAGTTGGCGCTGGCGGCGGCGAGAGTTCTTGATTGCTTCCAGTTTGGCCGCAATCACGGCAGGAGGAGGCATTGACGCGGAACCAGACGCTTCTTCGGTTGAGGAGTAGAGGAATTGGATGAATGACTTGCTGTTGGCGGTTGCCGAGGAGCTTTTGGTAGCACTTGATTTTCCGGCGGGCTTATCAGTTCCTGTGGATCGGTCACCCAGCGCATCGTGAACTGCTTCCAGATGCGCGTTATACACGACGGCTTGCAGATCCGCACCAGAAAAGCCTTCGGTCTCGGCGGCAATGTCGCTGAAACGAGAGCGGACCTCGTCGCTCATTTTCAGTTTCTCGCTTACTGCTCGAATGATGTCGACTCGGTCTGCGTGAGACGGCATGTTACAGAGCAGAGACTTGTCTAGACGGCCAGGACGCAGCAGGGCCGGATCGATCAGGTCAGGGCGAGACGTTGCTGCTAGAACATAAACGCCTGACAGGCCTTCAGCACCATCCATTTGTGTCAGGAGCTGATTGACCACGCGGTCAGTGACTCCAGTGGAATCGTGGCCACGTTTCGGCGCAATACTGTCGAACTCGTCGAAGAAAAGGACACAAGGGCGGGCGGCCTGGGCTCTCTCAAAGAGGTCACGGACGCTCTTCTCGCTTGCACCAATGTACTTGTTCAGGATTTCGGGACCCTTTACACTGATGAAGTTCAATCCACATTCGCCAGCCACCGCACTCGCCAGCATCGTCTTGCCGCAACCAGGGAAACCGTACAGCAGGAGACCGGAGCGCAACCGCAGCGGACATTGTGAGAAAATCGGTGCATATTTCGTAGGATATTGTAGGGTTTCGAGCAAAGTTTGACGTGTCTCGAACAAACCCCCAATGGCGGAAAATGTGGTGGTAGACGAGGTGAGGGTCACGTTTCGAAGAGACGCCGGCGTGAAGCCCTTTAGGGCGCTGTCAAAATCCTCCGACGCGAGCGTGATCATCTTGGATTCGGCAGACAAGTCCTGAACAGAGCGAATAAGCGCTTCATTGCGCGCACGAGCAACAAGTAACACGAGATCGCCTGGCATGTAACCGTCAGTCTTCCCCGCCAGATCCAAAAAGTCAACATCTCTGCCGAGAACAAAGCCATCCCCTCCAGATGAGCTGGGGCGACTTCCTGGATTCGAAGGATCGAGCCACGAGTCATGTGTGGAATGCGTGGAAGAGCTTGTGGCTCGAAAATGGCCGTTGAGCGTATCCGCCGCCTTATCATGGCTGGTCAGTTTCTCCAGGACCTTCCTTCGCCCATCCTTGTCCGGGGCTCTCATGTTGATGATCTCACGAACGACATGGCCACCGATGATAACATTGTTCAATGATTCCTTGGCCTGCGCAGTGGCCAATAGGACAACGGAAGAGTTCATCGAGCAAAACTCCCGAACCATAGAGCATATGACCTCACTGTTTTGGCGACTACGACCATTGTCTCCGCCGACTTGCAACTCGGTTTCAACGGGGCAGAGTTTGTCAAGGTCGTCCAGAATCACCACTGCCTGACCACCAAGGCGAGCACACCATGACGCAGACATGAAGAGGCGGCTCAACACCTCCTTGATGTTGGAGATCCGCGTTTCATCGGTAACAAGCTTGCGGCAAGAAAAGTACTTGACGTTGAACAGATGTTCCTTCCGCAGGCGATGGGCCAAGAGGTAGCTAAGAGCTGTCTTTCCGGCCCCGAGACCGCCAGTCAAAAGGATTGACGAAGATTTGGTCAAGTTGCCCAAAGATTGAGAGATGATAGAATCGATCCCCACCAGCTGGGGCATTGTATCCGGGACGGCGTCGTCGGTGGGAAGTTGTGAAGCACTTGCATCGGTTGGTTTGGGTATTTCGGCTTGCACTTCAACGCTCAGCTTCGCCTCGGAGCCCAGCAGCCACCCAAACATCAATTTTGCATCTTCACTGCTACCCTTCAAGGGCGGATCAAATCGGATGATGGCCCCGTCAAACGAAGAAACTGACGGATGGTTTTCGGCCTTGGGCAAGATCATGCCATC
This sequence comes from Penicillium riverlandense, assembly GCF_028828495.1. Lineage (NCBI taxonomy): Eukaryota > Fungi > Ascomycota > Eurotiomycetes > Eurotiales > Aspergillaceae > Penicillium > Penicillium riverlandense. Next base: position 436,034 of record NW_026643201.1, read on the forward strand.
GGTCAGGGGTCCCGAGAACAAACCAATATCGGACCCAGTACTGCCGTATATTACCTTGAGGCGCTCGGCCAGGGCATCCCGAGACGCTGTAGTGTCAGCACCAAACTTCAGTCCATCTTTCTTCTTCGACGCATCCACCATAAACGGATACACCTTCAGAGTCTTCACTGCTGAACGGTGCAGCTGTGGTGGCGCGGCCTCGACACGCACAATTCCTCCCACAATGTTTTCCGCCCCGAGGGCCGTGCACAACAAAGAGGACATCGCCGCATGCCGACAGTCCGGTGCCTCCTCCCAGGGAATCAGCTTCGCCACAAGCTTCGTTGTCGGAGAACCAGCTTCGCTTGACTTTTGTTCCGCTTGGGCAAGGTGTTTTTGGGGATCAGGTGGAGGTTTGAGACCAGATGGTTGAACCACCGACACGCACGCCCATGTTGCTCCTCGAAGCTCATTGGTTGCAAGAAGGTCCCGATCAACCCAGACACGGAGGCCGTCGTTTGCATCCTCTTCCATTTCCTCGTCAAACCATTGGCTCGCCGCAGATCGGTCCACACCTCTCAGGTAGAGTGAGCTTCGGGTGGTAGAGTCGGAGCGACTTTTCGGGCGCACAGTGCTCCCAGCACTCCTTCCACCACCACTTTTGCGGCTGCTGCCATTTGCACTTCGGCTGTCTGCTCGGGACCCTTTTCCGGGCTTCGCTCTGGTCTTTGGAGCCACAATGACCTCGGCATCCGGTGCAATTTTGGCAAACGGCGAGTCATCTGACGGAGCTGGCGTAAGAGAGGTGACAACGATGTTCGCGGTAGAGGTTGGCGAGAGGTGCAATGCGAGCGGGTGCATATGTTCCGACTGTGCAGCGCTGTAGGTAGGATTCGGCAGAGCACGGATCTGCGAGAGGAGATTAAGCTCCAGGAATGTGGCATGAAGCTCGATGACTAGGAAACCGGTCAGTAAGACGTCGTGTAGTAGGCTAGGGGTGCCATGAAACATACTTTCCCAGTCTTCTGGGGTCAGTGGCTCGATATTAATGGTATGCGCGACGGGCGGATCCAGGTGTATGAACAGCCCGACCTGGAAACGGGTGTGAGAATCCCACGTGGGACGACCAAAGCAGGGGAGGAATGTATATACCTTCTGTCCTTCCGCAAGACCGAGAAGCCTTCCAAAGGTCGTATCTAGTTCGACGGTAGAAATCTCCTGCTCTCTGGAGAAGCCACCGCTAATGCCCTCTCTGCCCACGACAGGCGCGAGCTTTCGCCGGCTCGGCATTCCCGTCCAACCCAAGAAGCATGATTGCTGCTGCGGGGAAGCGCCATTGGACTTCGGAGAGGCCGACCGGTATTGCAGCTCAATGATGACATTCTGGGCAGCCTGTCGTAAAACATTATTAGCCCAAGAAGGGTGGCCTGGCGGGGAAGTGATAGACTGACCGTGTTGGCATTGACCAGCAAGGCGACCAGCGACGAGGGCAGATTGACCAGGCAGTTCTTGAGAGGTACGAGGGCCACTTCAGCCGTGGCAGAGGGCTTCTTGGGCGCCATACTGGAAGGCGCAGATGAGATGGCGCACACAGAAGCTGGGGGTTGTGTCTGGTCAAACACCCCGGACTCCGCCAGTCACGCTGTCCCGGGAAACTGACTCGGCCCGCCGTGCTCGGACCGAGGGTTGATCCGCTCCGCCCCACGCCTTTCCCAATCCGGTATGGTGCATTTCTCACGCGTCCCCTTCGTGTGTGGGTCGTGTTTTGTCGCGTACTCACAGCTCAGTCTTTCTTTCTCAAGGGCTCATCCACTCTTCTCACCCTGCGCTCGTTCCACCCTCTTCACCCCCTTTCATCATGGCTTTACTGCAGTACCCCGCGCCAGTTGATTATACGAAGCAATTGGACGCTTTCAAGGACTTCTTGAAGCATTTCAAGACCTTCCAGTCCACTTCCGAAGCCGCTGCCACCGAGGCCTTGGAGGATTTGAACATCGATGGCGGGCGCTCCAGCGATGAATATGACTTCATGGACGATGCCGACGAGGCGGAGGGCGGGCAGACCAGCAGAACAAGGAGGCGCAGAGACCTGAAGCTCAAGTATATGCAGATTCTGCAGGATGTCGCAAACCGGGACCAATCGAACATCCTGATTGAGCTGGATGATTTGTCGGTGGTATGTATTTGTGTTGCACCAGGGCATTCAGCCATGGCTCATGATTTCTGCAACAGTTCGAGAAAGCGCTTCCGGATGAGCAGCAGGATCTGAAACTGGTGGAATCGATCCAGAAGAATACCAAGCGCTACATCGATGTGCTGTCGCAGGCGGTCGACGAGCTCATGCCCAAGGAGACGAAAGATGTCACGTACGTTCTAGCTAACCACAATTCACTATCCCGACGACTAACCCTGGCGCAGATTCAAGGATGATGTGCTAGATGTGATCATGTCACAACGCGAGAAGCGCAACGAGACAATGGAGATGGCCGCGGAAGCTGACATGGACGCGGCGACTACCCCGACGATGTTTCCCCCGGAGCTCACCCGTCGATATACTCTCAACTTCAAGCCGATTACGGCCTCAGGGTCCAGCGACCAGCGTGACTCTAAAGCGTTGGCAGTCCGCAATGTCAAGGGCGAACACCTCGGTAGCTTGATCACCGTCCGCGGTATCACCACCCGTGTGTCGGACGTCAAGCCAGCGGTTCAGATCAACGCCTACACCTGTGACCGCTGCGGATGCGAAGTCTTCCAGCCGATTACCACCAAGCAATTCCTTCCCCTCTCAGAGTGCTTGTCGGAGGAGTGTACGAAGAACAATTCCAAGGGCCAGCTGTTCCTCTCAACTCGTGCCTCGAAGTTCGTTCCCTTCCAAGAAGTGAAAATCCAAGAGATGGCGGATCAGGTTCCTGTGGGCCACATACCCCGGTCTCTGACTATCCACTGCCACGGCGCTCTCACTCGCCAGCTCAACCCCGGTGACATGGTTGACGTTGCCGGCATCTTTCTGCCCACTCCTTACACTGGTTTCCGCGCCATTCGCGCAGGCTTGCTCACCGACACATACCTTGAGGCCCAGCATATTACCCAACACAAAAAATCCTACACCGACATGGGCATGGACAGCCGCACTCTTCGCAAGATCGAGCAGTACCAGAGCTCGGGCAACATGTACGAATACCTTTCTCGTTCTATTGCTCCCGAGATTTATGGTCATCTCGATGTCAAGAAGGCCCTGCTCTTGCTTTTGATTGGTGGTGTCACGAAAGAAATGGGAGACGGTATGCACATTCGTGGTGATCTCAACATCTGCCTGATGGGTGATCCTGGTGTGGCCAAATCCCAGCTGTTGCGATACATTACCAAAGTTGCCCCGCGTGGCGTCTACACTACAGGACGAGGCAGCAGTGGTGTCGGTCTTACTGCTGCGGTCATGAGGGACCCAGTCACGGACGAGATGATGCTGGAAGGTGGAGCGCTGGTCCTGGCAGACAACGGCATTTGCTGCATCGACGAGTTCGACAAGATGGAGGACTCGGACCGAACCGCCATTCACGAAGTGATGGAACAGCAAACCATCTCCATCTCCAAGGCAGGCATCACGACCACACTCAACGCTCGCACCTCGATCCTGGCCGCGGCTAACCCGCTGTACGGCCGGTACAACCCTCGAATCTCGCCCGTGGAGAACATCAATCTGCCTGCCGCGCTGCTGTCGCGTTTCGACGTCTTGTTTTTGCTTCTTGACACCCCGTCGCGCGATGCCGACGAGGAACTGGCCAACCACGTCACCTACGTCCACATGCACAACAAGCACCCTGAGAATGAGGACGCGGCGGTCATGTTCACTCCCCACGAAGTCCGACAGTACGTTGCCAAGGCACGAACATACCGCCCCGTGGTGCCATCCAATGTGTCTGACTACATGGTGGGTGCGTACGTGTCGATGCGCAAGAAGCAAAAGGCCGACGAGGCCAGGAAGAAGCAGTTTGCGCATGTCTCTCCCCGTACCCTGTTGGGTATTGTGCGTCTTTCTCAGGCTTTGGCGCGTCTTCGCTTTAGCGAGGAGGTAGTGCGCGAGGATGTCGACGAGGCTCTGCGTCTTATTGAGGTCAGCAAGGCCTCGTTGCTTAACGACGGCGAGGCCGGTGCCGACCACACCCCGACCAGCAAGATCTACACCCTGATCCGGGGCATGATGGAGAGCGGCGCCGCTGCGGTGGGAGACAGCGACGAGGGCGAGCTGAGCATGCGCCGCATTCGCGAGAGAGTGCTGGCCAAGGGCTTCACCGACGACCAGCTCACTACCGCGATCAACGAGTATGCCGAGATGAGTGTAAGTTTTGTTCATCTTCTGCTATCGCATTTTCTGACAATCTTCTTAGGTCTGGCAAGTCACAGGCAATGGCTCCCGTCTGTTGTTTGTTACTGCTGCTGATGACGACGAGATGGGCTTCTAATCATTTTTTTGTTTCTGTCAATCTGCTAGCTAAATTGTTTTTATCCTGTGTCTCTTAATATTCTCTGGGCTTGTTTTGCGAGAGATTGCATGAGGGTCTGCAACGGAACCGGTAGAGCCTCGGGCCGGGTGTTTTTGGTGTTGCGAATCTTGGAGATAGGGAGTCTCATTAGGGTAACTAAATCAAAGATATTTGTTTCTGTTCCTTTACACATTAACACATTAACATGTCCAACCGAAGTCTCCCCTAAACATCTTGGCTCAATATGGTCTACCTCATTTCCCTCCCATCCATACCTCAGCCCCGCGTATCCAACCACCCCAACTAAACAGCGCAATGCTCATAAAGCTTAACCTCCTGGCAGATCTCACTGGGGGCCGCCCACGGGTTATCACAAAGAGTGTTGCATACAGTATCCTCGGGCACAAAGACGAGGAATTCATATTCGTTCATCGGCAGGCGGAACTGGTTGTTGATGTTGAGGTTGTGCTGGGAGGCCTTGTAACCGGCACGGCAGGCGCAGTGGAAGGTTGAACCCGTGTTGATGCACGAGGTGGTTATGTCGCAGCTGTTCTGGCCGGAGATCGGATTGCAGGTTCCGCACTTGGGGGGCTTGGGGTATGGCACTGCGGTTGAGATGGCCAGGGTGGCGGAGAGGAGGGTTAGGAGGATGGTGGTTGTGGACTTCATGTTGAGGGTTTGGGGAGCTGTGTGAGGCTCTGGTTGTATATAGATTGAAGGGTGGTTTGGTTTGTATGATTGGATGTTTAGACTTGATCTTGTATAGATTTTGACGGGCTATCAGCTGTCTTTATATAGTCCGCCATCCTAGGGTCAGACTTCCTTGGCCATAACACGGCGTGCTGCCAATGTTTGGATGCCCATGTCTTTCTTGCAGGGTCGTCCGCTGAACGCCTCATTTTATGACCTGTTCAGTCGCACCACGGGGTCTCGCTCGCTTGCCACATTCCACGGATCATCTCGCCGGGCACCGCGTACCGGTGAGATGGTAGGTATCAGCAATATTTGTTATTGTTTTTTTCTTTATTCGGTTATTTTCTCAAAATAATGGTTTCCTGACATTCTCACGCCTCTAATTTCCTGAGAAGGTTGACCAATCTACGGCGCCGCGGGGTGCGACGAATACGAGATGTAAAACAGTCCCTCGACACTCCACCAATAGCTTCTCGATAATGGTGATCTCGATGGCTTGCCAGCATACTTTGCCAGCTCAACGCAGCGCCGACTGAACAAAAGAAAAGCGGGGTGACTATAAGTATGTCTCAGGCAGTCATAGTCACAGTCTGCATACAGCCTATCCCCGTCGAAAGCCCTAAACCCAATACAGACCTTGGCTCTCTCCCACCACCACGGAGGCTATATATAGCGACATTTCATGGAGAAAGAGTTTGGTACATGTAGTCGGCTGCTGCAAGGGTCTGACACCGCATGTCTAACATACTGCCCATGATATGCTATTCCTGTTTGGCCGAGAGAAATTCAGGTATAGCGGCGCAGGATGTGCCCGGGTGTAGACTGGCGCAGAGTTGATCTGGAACCTGGCCAAGGATAGGGCTGTTAAAGCGAAGGTGAGAAGAACCCATGACTAAAATTCGATGCAAAACAGCTGCAGCCCTGCGCCTATTTTTACCCTGGCCGAACAATATTTGCAGAGTGCGGCTTCACCGCTGGAATCAATCATGGTTTACATACGTTAATAGATTACTCTAGCCCTGTGGTACTGTCCATACTTTTGCCAGCGACTTGCATTTGCATCCACCACTCGGCTACACCGGCCTAGATCGGACGCCTGATTTCATGCATGTATAGCGGGTATACCAACTAGTGCGTGCGTCTCTGTCAAAGACGGGGATTGGGTACCATTCTGAATGAGACGTAAGCAGCTGAGATGAGGCTCTCTGATTCCAGCGATCTCATATCAGATTCAGAGTCTTTTGTGCTACAATCAATATATATACGTTGTACGAGGTCAGCATAGCTGGAATCAAAATACAAAGAAAAGACCCCTGACGGTGTTTTTTAGATGCCATGGGTCCAAAGGCTGGATCTCGCAAGTGAATGCAGGTAGAGCCAGCGAATAATAGTTGCGAAGACACAAAAGCTGTAATGATTCTATTCTCGGATTGATCGTGTCTTGATGAAAAAGCCTTGGATAAAAAAGCCAGGCCTAAAGATGAGTCTTAGATGCCTCCGGCTCCCCAATAAGTCGGATAAAGCTTCCATGCACTTCATCAGTCAGATCACTCGCTTGCATGCTGCGCCCCTTGGCCTCAAAGGCCCGTCGCGAACACTCCCGGGTAATAGCACTCCCAGCCCACGCGGCCAGAAGCAGGGTAGTGGCGGACGACATGCGCTTATTCTCGTCCTCAAGCTCCGCCTGGACGTCATCCTTGTTCTCGGCCTCCTTGTCATTGTCTTTCTCACCCGAGTCCCACATTCGAGCATGGTATGCCGCTCGCCAGGCAAGCATCGTCCCCAACGAGCCGGTCAGAGTGTCACCCTGGCCGCCGCTGCGTTTCAGGCCACCTCGAATATCTGAGATGATACTCGCAACACCGTTCGAGATGACATCGTGAGCACCCTTCTGGATGATGGTGACACCGCCTAGCGCCTTGGAAAGCTGCTCACACGCCCCGGTCTCCTTGTTCAATTTATCGCCATCTTGCTCGCTCTTGGCGATATCCGCTTGACTGGCGACTTTGATTCCGAGGGCTTTGGCTAGGCGCCCGAATTCGACCACGTTGGGTGTTAGGATACACTGCTTATACCCTTTCACCAGGTCCGGGTTCTCTGTCACAATGAGAAGCCCATCTGCATCCAGCACAAACGGGATGGATTGCGTTCGTGCTTCTTTGATCACCTCTGCCACGACTTTGAGTGTCACTTCGTCGCGCCCGAGTCCAGGGCCGATTACTAGCGCATGGAGCCGGGAGAGCATGCTGATGATTGGGCTGGCAAGGGACGGCGCGTCTATTGATTTCGGATCTTTGACCGTGTCCACGCTTGGCAGAATTGGGTGGACCATTAGGTTCGGGGAGTAGGACTTGACGACCTAGTCACGATATTAGACTTAAGTCGGAGGTTCAAGATTACATTTTCTTACCGGTGCCGCGGAGCGTTCACAGAGAACATGGCTCTGGATCGTCGTGGTTAGCGTACCATAGCAGAAAGACATAGTGCCAGCAATACCATATCGCATCCTACACTCGAGTCAGTAATTGGACAAATGACCGAAACATCAACACCACTGACCAAGCTTCGCCGACGCCATCGCCGAGAAATACGGGGCTCCAGTGTAGCTTTATGCTAGTCAGTCAAAGAATCCAAATGCAATTGACCGCACCTACTCAACGCAGCCTCCAATGACGGCCACACGCCCGAGTTGTCCTGGATGCAATTGTTAGTTCAGACCAGAGCTGTCCTAGCACTCCCAGCTAACCTTTGTGGAACTTCTCAAGCATAGGCGGTACGATCTTGCGGACTTTACCGAAGAGGACCTTCGACGAGGTCGACACATGGTGAATGGACTCCATGATGGCGAGCAAGGGTAGGAGGAGGAAGAGAAGTTGCAAAGTCCGGTATGAGTAGGTGTGATGTCACTCGAGTGGGGCTGACAAAGAATGATCTATAGCAAACCAACTGAAATTCGATTTATATTATTGACAGGATAAACGCTCAAAATGCTAGTAACAAAGTCCTAAAAAGGTTTACCGCTTGTTCCGGGCCAGCGCCGCCAGCTTCTTCTGGCGCTCCAGCTTCGCTTTCTTGGCTGCCTCCTCCGCCCGCTGCTCTTCTTCATCTTCACGTCTGGCACTTCTCAGCGCCGCCGCCTCTTCTTGCTCCACATCGTTTAAACCGGCTTCCATATCAGAGGATGCATCCGACCATCCGTCATCATAACCACCGTAGTCCCCTTCATCCTCTTCGTCCGTGCCTAGGTATTCATCCACTCGGGATCGTCGGCCATATCGCTTGCGATCATGTGCACCGCGAGCGGCCGACATACCTGCTGTTCCGCGATACACAGGTGGTTCAGGGTGCTGTGACTGTTTGGCAGTGCCCTTGTAGGAAATCTCCTCCCGCTCGGGTCTCTTTCCGTCTGCTTTGCCCTTGGCAGCAATCGGGGCGCCTTTCTTGGCCAGCCGCGCTTGTTCTTTCTCTTTCGCCTGTGCCTCCATCATCCGCTTCTTGCGCTCCAGTTTGCTCAGGCGTTCTTTGGGAACTGCTTGATGCCTGAACATGCCCGCTTGCGTCGGCGCTTTCTGTTGTAGTGATTTCGCCTGTGCCATGATATCTGCAAAGGATCCTTTCGGTGGTGGCTTCGATGGGGCAGCAGGAGTGGCCTTCACCGGCGCGGGCCGGGCTGGTACGGGTTTGGCTGGTGCCGTCTTTGCGGTAGCAGGCGCGCTATTTCTCGATGCCGGTGCAGCCGGTTTGGGAGCTTGAGAAGCAGCTGCAGGCTTCATTATGGGGTTGGGCACATGCTTCGAAGCTGCAGGCGACTCGGTGGGCCGTGACGCAGTTGGTCTGCTGGGCGCTTGGCTGCTGGGCTTCGTCGGACGAGGTAGCTGTTCTTCGGCCTTGCGTTTTATTCCACCACTGACATTTCCACGCACAGGAATGTCTCGCGATGCTGGTGCTGGTTTGCGGTCATGGTTCTTCGCGGTGGAGGAGGGTGCGGGGGGTGCCGGCGGCTGTGAGAGTGATGCCGAGGACGGTTTGCCCGTCTGGATGGATGAGAGGATGGAGTCGAGGAACTAAGCAAAACGTTAGATCATAGGCAAACAGGAGCAACAAGGCTGACAGCATACACTCATGTTGAAGGGTGAAAGCAAGCTCAGCCAGCTGATCAAGAGGGATGAAGGAAAGCTTTCACCGTCGATGGTTCGTTCGACGGGGCAGCTTCATGACTCCGGGAACAACACCACGAGAGCGAGTCTCTGGTCGAGTAACGAGTCCCTTCGTCTGACGAAATTCACTCGGTTGCCAGATAAGAGGAAAGGGTTGAGTTCATCCAGCGTGGCAACCCTGTCTATCTGTCTTATCTCGGAGGTGATCACATGACCATCTCGCTTACACAATCGCACTTTTTCCCTCAATTTTCATCCGCATCCACTCTCTCTTCAACCACCTCGAACTCGACGTTGCAGTCTCCGCCCAAACCGCGGTTAAATCGATTGTTTCTCTTGTTCTATCTCTCAAAAAGTATGCTCTGCGCTCGACGTTTCTACCCCGACGCTAACAAATTTTGAACAGCACCTTCAAAATGAAGCACCTCGCCGCTTACCTGCTCATCGCCCTTGCCGGCAACGAGTCCCCCTCGGCCGCTGATGTCAAGGGTGTTCTGTCCTCCGTCGGCATCGACGCTGACTCCGACCGCCTCGACAAGCTCATCGCTGAGCTTCAGGGCAAGGACCTCCAGGAGGTTAGTTTTCTTCGGGAGATATCAAGGACAATACTGACTCGCTACGCAGCTGATCGCTGAGGGTACCTCCAAGCTCGCTTCCGTTCCCTCCGGTGGCGCTGGTGCTGCTGCCCCTGCCGCCGCCGCTGCTGGTGGCGCCGCTGCCCCTGCTGAGGAGAAGAAGGAGGAGAAGGAGGAGGAGGAGTCCGACGAGGACATGGGCTTCGGTCTCTTCGACTAAGCGCTTTCACTCACGGAGCCTCAAAAATGATGAATTGGAGGGACGGATTTCTGAAATTGTGTATGGTTCAGGCTGTTGCGATGCAGTTACGAATTTCCCATGTGTGAGCTGGAACGAGCTCCTAGTCAATACAGATCATCTGCTCTCATTACTTTCTGCTGTAAAGTTTGTCGCCCGTAGGATTGACTGGTAAGCCAAGAAATGTTCTCTATCGTTGAGCCTCACAGTACATCCTCCAAGCGGCCATCCACTCTGCAATGATCCATGCCGATTGGCAGTATATTCACACCTGGCAATTACCAGGTACCCTGTATGATTTTCAATAACATAATGTGCAATATTCTGTAAAAACCAATGAACAAATCGACAAGAACAGATCTTGATTGCTATACTTCATGGGCCCCGTCAAATCACGTGATCGCACTCCAGGGCTAGGGCTGTCCGAATCATGTGAGACCCTAACCGAACCCCCCAAATTCTTTGTGCCCACCCAACCGATCAGCGACACCGACCAACCCGACAACCCATCTTCCTTCGCTTTTCGAGTCACGTCCGAAAAGCGACCTCAGAGGAAACGCCCGCAAAAATGGCTGACATCGAATACGTGAGTTCCCCCCTTCTTGCTCGTCGTGGTCTCGTTCGACCCGCTAACATGAAGTCTTTAGAACGCCGAGGAGGCTGCCGGTACGTTCTGAACAATCTCCCATCCTGCCCCTATCGCCCGAATGGAACGTCAAAGAGACGGAGTGTTGCATTTTGATGGAATGTGTGATGAGATGGAATTTGTGTGATCGGTTTGGAGATGGATGGAAATGTGGACGTCAAATTGGATCCAGGATGGCCACGCACACACGAAACGAGACAACAGAGTCACTGACAGAACTCTCGCCTTACAGAGATCAAGAAGAGAAGACAGTTCCGCAAGTTTTCCTACCGCGGCATTGACCTCGACCAGTACGTTCACCCAGACAAGAGCCACACCTATAGCGTGTCAACTTCTAAGCGGATTTGCATGGCATTCTGCTATGGATTGTTGTCGCTGCCATTTTGATTTGCACAAGTTCACAAATCTGACTGTTATTGATAGGCTCCTTGACCTCTCCTCGGAGCAGCTCCGTGATGTCGTCCACGCCCGCGCCCGCCGCCGCTTCAACCGTGGCCTGAAGCGCAAGCCCATGGGTCTGATCAAGAAGCTCCGCAAGGCCAAGCAGGAGGCCAAGCCCAACGAGAAGCCCGACCTCGTCAAGACGCACCTGCGTGACATGATCGTTGTGCCCGAGATGATCGGCAGCGTTGTCGGCATCTACTCCGGCAAGGAGTTCAACCAGGTCGAGATCAAGCCCGAGATGGTCGGCCACTACCTGGCTGAGTTCTCCATCTCCTACAAGCCCGTCAAGCACGGTCGTCCCGGTATCGGTGCCACCCACTCTTCCCGTTTCATTCCCCTCAAGTAAACGACTGCGAAAAACGATTCCCTTGGAGTGTTGCGTGGAGGAAATGGTGTTGATGATGGTGGACTCGATGGTTTTTGGGTTCATGTATTTCCAGTGCGGGTCAGCCGCCAGTTCAATATAAGATCTTGTCGGCTGGATGACCCTTCACCAAAACAAAACCAATCTAACGACCTAAATTTCACTTTGGGATTGTAGTTTTGTAGTCTCGTGTTTAGTCGAGTAATTCCTGCCTCTTAACCATATCCAAGCGTACTACGCAAGAGAGCCTTGACAGACAATTCCCCGGATCTCTTCTATCCTCCAACAATAGTAATAACTCACTATTATTCGCCCAATAGCAATGGTCCGTAACTCAGCAATTTGCCGACTTCGCGCTTAACTCTGGTTGGTCGGCCATCCGTGGAACAGCCACTTTGCGGGACCGAGGCTATCCCAGTTACCCGGTCCCGCGATTCTAATTACCCCAGCCGACCACCGAGAACTCCGAAAGGGTACTTGAGCGGACTCCTCCTGCTCCAGTATTCTTCTCTCTTGACACCTTGCAACGCGAATAGCCTCTTCTCTTATCCTTACGCCCTCATCCCTCCCGATCCTGGATCTTCCCCACAATGGTCGTATCATCGCTCTATCCTCCGATCTCTGTCCCACCTGTGGACCTATGGACATTCCTGTTCGAGCGCAAAGACCGGCCCTTCCCTGACGACAAGAGTAAGCTTTCAACAACCTGTCTATCTTCCATGCTAACTCCGCCCAGTTCTCTACCAGGATGCCGAGACCCAGCGCCACTACACCTACGCCAGCTTGAAAGATGCCTCGCTGGAGTTCGGCAAAGGCCTGAGGGCCAACTACGACTGGCAAAAGGGCGATGTCCTGGCCCTGTTCACGCCCAATAGCATCGATACCCCCGTACTGATGTGGGGAACGCTCTGGGCTGGCGGAGTGATCTCTCCTGCCAATCCGGCATACACGGCCGACGAGCTGGCCTTTCAGCTGAAGACCTCCGGCGCTAAGGTCCTTGCAACCCAGGCTTCTGTGCTGTCTACCGCCAAAGAGGCCGCGAAGAAGGTTGGAATCCCGGACGACCACATCATCCTCGTGGGTGATACGCGCGATCCCACCGCTCGCCACAAGCATTTCTCTAGTGTACTTAACATATCCCGGGCTACCCGGTATCGCAAGGCCAAGGTTGCGCACGAGGACGTTGCCTTTTTGGTTTTCTCATCAGGAACCACCGGTGTCCCCAAGGGAGTGATGCTAAGCCATCGCAACATAATAGCCAACATCCTGCAGCAGGTTACCGGTGAGGGAGACAAGCTGAGCTGGAAAGGAGGCCCAGATGGCAAGGGTGATCGGGTCCTGGCATTCTTGCCTTTCTATCACATCTACGGTTTGTCTTTTCACCAAAGGCAATGAATCAAGACTAACCATGGCGCAGGCTTGACTTGTCTCCTCACCCAGACACTGTACAAGGGCTACCATCTGGTGGTAATGGAGAAATTCGACATTGAGAGGTGGTGCGCGCATGTGGAAAAGTACCGGATCACCTTTAGCTATATCGTCCCTCCAGTGGTTCTTTTGCTGGGGAAACACCCGGCAGTCGACAAGTACGACCTGTCCAGCTTGCGGATGATGAACTCTGGGGCCGCTCCGCTCACGCGGGAGCTGGTTGAGGCCGTGTACTCGCGCATCAAGGTCGGCATCAAACAGGGCTACGGGCTCAGCGAGACTAGTCCGACGACGCACACGCAGCCATGGGAAGAGTGGCACGAGTCAATCGGCTCCGTCGGCCGACTCATGCCCAGCATGGAGGCCAAGTACATGACCATGCCCGAAGATGGCTCGGAGCCGCGCGAGGTCTCCGCTCCTGAGGTCGGCGAGCTCTACCTGCGAGGCCCGAACATTTTCATGGGATATCATAACAATCCCGCCGCGACGAAGGAGTGCCTGTCGGACGACGGATGGTTCCGTACCGGAGATGTCGGGTACCAGGATGCCAAGGGCAACTTCTACATCACGGATCGGGTCAAGGAGCTGATCAAGTATAAGGGATTTCAAGTCCCACCCGCCGAGCTGGAAGGAATCCTCGTCGACAATGAGGCCATCGACGATGTTGCTGTCATTGGCGTGCAGAGTGACAGCCACGGGTCAGAGGTTCCGATGGCGTGTGTCGTCCGCAGCGCCAAGAGCAAGGCCTCTGGTGTCAGCGCCGAAGAGGAAGCTGCCAAGATCATCAAGTGGCTGGAGAGCAAGGTTGCGCCGCACAAGCGTCTGCGTGGCGGCTTGCGCTGGGTGGATTCAATCCCCAAGAACCCCAGTGGTAAGATTTTGAGGCGGAAATTGAAGGAGCAGTTCAAGAACGCAGCCCCTAAGGCCAAGCTGTAAGTTTCTTGCTATCTACATATACAAATTTGTTGTATATAAAATTAGACTTGAGCCGGCCGCATGCCAAATAGATTCGATGCTTTTGTTCCATACCCGAAATAGATATCTACCAACCTAAAGCCCTAGACAACCTTCTCCAGGCTAAGAGAAAAACTTTTTCACCATACCATCAACATCCTCCCCCTCAACCGCATCCTTCTTCTCCTTCGCAACCTTCTCTACGGCTTCCTCAACAGGCAAGTCCCCGTTAATAAGATCAATCCACCCCTCGACATCAGCCCTAGCAAGCAGCTGATCTGCAACAATAGCAACATCCTCACGGGTCACACTTCCTCTACCCTTTGTCCTGCCCAGATCCACCATCCGTGTCGCCGGCTGATCAGTCAGGAACCCAGGACGCAGGTTAATAGCCTGGAACGGAGGCGCCGACTTATCGGCCTTGCGCTTCGCCGCCAGCGCGGTCATGTACTCATCGGCCTCTAGCTTGGCCTTCGCGTAGGTGGGCAGCACCTCTGTATTGACCCGCATGATATCCGCCCAATCCTCGTCGGAAATCCAAGCTGGTTGCTTGGCCCGGCTGCCAAGATAAGATACCATTAGGAACTTGCTCACGGAAGTGGAGGCGAAGGATGCGCCGAGGAAGTGCTTCGCCGCTTCTTGGTCGATTGCGATCGTAGCTGCGGGGCCGCCTTTGCCGCCGGCTCCTGGGGGATTGTTAGCATTCGGTGCATACGTGCGAGTATATGCAAGTTTTAAAGTACCAGCACTCCACACTACGTAATCTGGCTTGACCTTGTCGAGGATCTTTTGTGCGTCCGATGCACTCTTCACCTGGTCCAGGCTCGAGAGCATCACGTCCAATTTGCCCTTGTGGCCTTTGCCCAGCGCTAGAATCTCTTTCTCATGCTCGGGGTTGCGGACAACGCTAGTAACGTGCCATGCTCGGTTCAAAAGCAGCGGGGTCAACTGCAGGGCCACTTTGCCGTGACCACCTAGTAAGAGAACTTGCATTTTGGGAGAGACGAGAGGATGGAGGAGATATGTGCAAGAAAGAGGAATTGACAAAATAACTGCTTCATCCCTTGACGTTACACGGATTGCGGGGCCGGACCGATGGCGTCATGGACTGGCTTCCCAGGCTAATCACAATCGATAAATTTGTATGTAGATTGGCTTAAAGTTACCTAGGACTAACACTCAATGCCATCAGGCATATTTTCACACTTATCACTCGCCTGCCCACCGCTCAGATCAACTCCCTCCCACTTCCAGTCCGAACAACTCCCATCTCCGCACAGGATATAAACCGGCGCCGCATCGCTCTGCACGGAGCCCGTGATATTCTCCACAGTCAAGTCTGTAATCGGAATCCCTGTAGTCGGCGTGCCAGTCGGGCTGCCATTCTCATAGTCCTGCTCGATGACAATGCCGTGGTCTAAGATATTGGACAATCGGATGTTCGAAAAGGTGACGCCAGACACGAGGCCCGTCTGCTTGTAGTCGGTCTTGATGCGGATGCCGTTCTGCGAATTGACCACGGTGGACTTTTCGATCTTGACGTTCTCGACTTTGTTGTTCGAGCGTCCACCTACCGAGCCGATGGAGAGCCCATGTCCGCCAAAGCAGTAGGCGCCAGTGAACAAAATGTCCTACATTATATTAGCGGTGCTCTTTTTATATAATGAAAAGAGACTATACCGAGCCAGAGTTCACAGCAAGACAATCGTCCTGGTTACGGACATTCGCTCTCCTTATGGTAACGTGGGTAGAATCTCCGACATCAAAGGCATCGGTATTGTGGGCGCCAAGATCATCGCCGTCGGAGTCATCGATCGTGATATGGGTGAGGAGCAGATGGTTCGACTCAATGCTGAACGCCTGCACAGGCGTATTCTTCACGTTCAGCCCGGCGATGAGCGAGTTGTCTAGACCATGAGCGTAGAAGAACTTCGGCTTCGTCTTCCCTCCATTCGTGCCCTGGCCATCCCACCACCGCTCTCCACCGCCGTTGATGGTGTGGTTCGTTGTGCCGACGACGACAATGTTCGAGCCCGAGACGCGGATCAATGGGCCGTCCCATTCCTTGTAACCGAAGCTGGTTTCGCCGGCGAAGACAACCTTAGTCTTGGGCTCCAAGTCCGACAGGTCTAGCGTTTCTCCGGCGGGGACATGGATGTCTTCCAAGACGATGGTGGAGCAGGACTTCTTGCCAGCGATGGCGCTGGCCGCAGAAGTAAACGTGCAATCCGTCCTTTTTTGAACAGGGGTTGGGAGCGCAGAGACCAGCGATGTGACGATGGCCAGCATCGACAGGAAAAACATCTTAAAGAAAAACGAGGGTCTGGTCAACAGACCCGAGAATCAAAAAAAAAAACGAATGTTTGAAAAGAAAGGCGGGGTCTACCCTCACTGCGAAAGGGAACAAAAAGAACGACTCGATTAATGTCGAGCTGAAGAACCAAGATCGAGCCCGGCGGTGGATAGCCTATATACAGGAGTTGGACACCAGCTGACAAGCGCCGCACCAGTCATCGTGAAACACCACCAAAACTGGACTTTTCCCACTTCTCACCGACCTCCTGCACATCGACCTGGACCTGTCAATCCGAACCAGCGTTTCTATGTATCCATCCTTCCCTTCTTTGTTCTTTGTTTGTCACGCCATTAACTGCTAACATACAATGCACCTTCCACCCGACCGCACACAGAACAGTGCGTACGACAGGGTCTGCCGAGAAAGGCTATTTTCAGCGATCGCTGGCATTTTTGGAGGGGGATCACCCTGTTTCAGTTCTAGACCCTTAGTCGGCTGGCCAATGAGTGCGCTAGGATGCACACCACCGTTGCTTGCATGTGGGGGGCTAGTGGGACAGTCGGTTTCACCTTCACCACTCAACTTCAAACCGGTCGCTTTGAGGGATGTAGGTCAGTTGGTGTTCTTAATTATGATGCTACCCTGAGTGAATAATAATATCTCAGTCTTGGCAACCCCGAGGATGCCAAAATTGGTGCATTCGGCCATGCTCTGTAAATTGAGGGCTTGGCGCCTTAGTAGTACGTGTCTTATTAATTGTCTGACCTCTCTACTTGAGTAGAAGGGTGAAACCTTCCCGAAGAAGCCTTTAGCAACGATTCGTCAATGGAACACACCCCATAATCTCCCGGCTCGATTCTGGGATCGCAGCAACAAAAACTTGGTAAATCGTTGTAGGGTTCGATTTCCCAAGGACCTGCCATATAGGCAAGGTAAGCCAGCGGGACTTGATCCCGGGCTTGACTCCGAATTGGACCATTTCCCGCTCTGGTGCTTTGGTTGATAAGCCCTGGGTGATATTGGTCTCTTTCCTGATACGTTCCGCGATGTCTGCTGCTGTCTAATCTCGGTTGTTACGTCCAGTCGTAAAGCTCGCAACAAATACGGCCTTGCGGCATGTTGGAAAATGCGAGCACCGCGCCGACGCGAAAGGGCAGTCGGCCCTTACGCATGGACCTGTTTTTCACCCTTAGGAGCCAGCAGGAGTCTTGTATAGCCGAGCCTCCTATGATGTAGTAGTCATGGATAACGACCACGAAGCGCAGTCCGTGAGCCATCTCTGTGACCGGTTTGCCGAACGTACTCTGTTCGGACGAGGCCATCCGTCCGTGCCGAAGACTCCCGGTCAGCGTGCATGTCGCTGGACCACGGGGAGGTCTGATTTCAAAAGCAGGTACACGACCGTATCGGATAAGCGAAACCATGGAGGAGGACGGAGGAGACCGTTGTCACATGGCGTGTCTTCTGTGGTCTGCGCTGAATGGGAAGCGGTCCATGTGGTCGAGGTTGACACCGCCGTATCCAAGCATAATTTCGACCAAGTCGTCGGCATTGTAGTAAGGCGATGATTCAGTGGTGACTAGCCGGAAGTGACGGATGAACAGTCCTGAGAATTTTGGATCCGGGAGACTAATCATCCCCTGCTTGAGAGGTTCCCATTAGTGACGTCGCCTCTTCGCCTAGCTCGGGCAGGACTCACACGTCGACCCTGCGTTCGTCACCTCTGCCACCTCAGAACAAAAAGCAGCACGTATAGAAGTTGTCTCGTTTTGGGTCGCACGGAGGAGAAGGTGTACGGTTTAAGCTCCATCGCACGACTCGTCGCGCTTGCGTAGCAGCAACCGAAAATCGCCAAGTGTGTCGGCATTCAGTACCCTGCGATGTACAAAGGCTTGCTCGAGTCGGAGTCTAACTAGCGCCCTCTATGTCTGTTGGGACAGACGTGGCTTCCGACTTCTTCTGCTGAATAGCCTGAGGTCCTTGTAGAAGACCCTTCTGACATCGAGGGCTGCATACTGCTAGGCTGCGTTTTACCACCTATTTCCAAAAGGGACAATGTGATGGTAGCGCAGCTGTACAGGCAACCAGGAAGGGCAAACGGGAGGGTGGATGAATAGCTCAGGCAGTGGGTGGTTGCTGGGATATGCAGTTCAGCATCCTCATGTAAGTCATCGAGAAGGGCATGACCTACCTAATCGGCTGCGCTAGATACATGTGTATGTATATATAAATAAATATATTAAGGAGCGACAGGATAATGGCAAGGGATGGATGGATGAAGTTGTTGATGAGGGAAGAAGGAAGAGGTGGGTTTTATAGTTTAAAAAGGCAGGTGCTCTCAGGCCTTTAGGCATCAAGGCACTCAGGCATTGACGGATGCTTCTACTGAGCCCGTGAAGACCATACTATGACGGAATTGGGCTTAATGTGTTAAATGGTCCTCATGAGAGGGTCATCCAGATCTGCAGACGAAGCAGGGCAGGGATGTCTTTTCCGCGTGGACAAGTCTGGTAAGACGGCGTTGCCGTGATCATCTAACGTGTTAATCCTCTGAAGAGGCGTTATACGGATCAGCAACAACTCAGAGAAGATAGTGAGGTAAACTTACCTATGGCACGGGCTGCATTTTGCGATGCGACGGCTAGACTCGGAGCCCTTAGAGGTGCCCTTGGTGGCAACAGCCATGTTCTCCTAGAATATGGCTACTTTCCAGAAGTTATACTCCCTTGTCCTCTAGCTCTTAACGCAATACCGATAATGAGTGGCGCTCAACGATTTAGAGTGAAACATATTCTTGCGTTCTTCAACAGAATATGCAATATCAAACGTTGAGGACCCAATGTACAACTTCCCTACCAATTCGAATGCTAGGTCCTCGATGGAGTCAATATATACGCTTTTCTCGGCTTGAGCAGAGGCACATTCGTTCGACTTCTGAACAGGATGTTATTCAGTTAGACCTCTTAATTTCATCTTCTGAGCTCTCTCGCATTATCTTCCTTGCCGACTTGTTGATCCAGCGCAATCTGCGTCTAGGTCTTTTCCGGGGGAAGTGGGAGGGGATAAGGAGTAAATGACTTCGTCTGCAGATCTAGATGACCCTTACGAGGATAATTTAACATATTAAGCCTAATCACGTCGTAGTATGGTCTTGACGGGCTCATCCGTCAATGACTGATTGCTTTCATGCCTTCGTGCCTGAGAGCACCTGCCTTTTTAAACTATAAAACCCACCTCTTCCCTCTTCCTTTTTCCTTCTGCCCTTTTCAACAACTTCATCCATGCGACCATTGACACTATCTTTTGCCTCAAGCTGTGCACCCTACTAAAGGACCTGAGTTCTGTCCATTTGACATTACCGCTACAAAAACAGTGCTTTTCCTAATTAGGAAACGTCCATCACTGCTACTGTGAGATATCTCGTGGTTCCTTCCTTCACCATCCTCCCCTCTATTCTTTTCACCATAACACATCTTTTCTCTGTCGTCGCTTATATGCTGATCATTTCTCACATTTGACTCTCTGTAGGTCTCCATCACCATGGCAGGCCCTCCTCAGAACGTGAAAGTGAAGCTGCCCGCCCTGATGCGGGACCTCAACAAAGTTCTTTCGGATCGTGGCGTTTCTTATCCACACAAACATGCGTTTATCTTCTACTTTGAAGGTACGATACAGGAGCCAAGAAAGATTCGGAGATCCTCAGGAACATCTTCGAAGATGTCATGGGTATTCCCTCGCAGATCTACGAGATGCCTCGCAACGAGAAGTTCGCTGAGTGGGAGTTGCAAGAAAAACTCCAGAAATTTGCCAAAAAGTTTCAGCCCCGTCTCACAGGGACAACGCATCCTTCACTTTGCGTTTTCGCCTACGCCGGACATGGAATGGTCCATGTCGATAGGGGACTCGAGTTTGCGGGTGCCGGAGGAACTCAAAAAATCCGATGGAGTTCTGTCTATCGAAGTTTGTTCACAGAAGGCACTCTGGATCATGTGCATGCATTCGGTTTACTCGATTGCTGTTACTCGGGTGCTGTCAGAGGCCAGTTTCCACGTACATCGCAAGTCTTATCGGCATGCGGCCCCAGTGGTACCGCCAATCCCCGAGGTCAGAAGATCACATTTTCCCAGAGATTCAGAGCGGCTGTTCTTTCCTTGAGAGATAAAGGAAAGAAAATGGCCACAGTTGACGACATCTATGGTGAAATCCAAAATGATCAGCAGTCTCGGAGTGCCCATACTCCTGTGCTCACTCATTTCGGGGCCAAGGGCACCATCGCCTTTCCTATCAAGCCCGTGGGGGAAAAACCGAGTGCTCCCAGCACTCCGTCGCCTTCACTGAAGGGTACTCCTCTCGAACGATCCGTCATTGTGAAGCTCACTCTCGATGGAAATGCCCCAAATGTTACGAAGGATTTCAAGGAGCTTCTGGAGAACCTGCCCTCCAATTTTCGAGCCAAAATCATTGAGGCGTATCAAACTGATGCATCCGCTTTAGTTCTGGTGCGGATGACAATGGAAACTTGGGCCAGAATGTCTGCTGCAGTCGAACTTGAGATTGTTGGAGTCGTTATGGGTACATCCTTGATGCGCGGTCTTCAGGGAGCTCCAAAGATAGACGAGAACATTTCCCCCCTTCTCCAAAAGGGAAAGAAGGCTTCTGATTAGAAGAAAAGGAATCCCGGCTCATATTTTAGATCCTATCGCTGAACTTCAGGTCAAAAATCAGGAAATCAAGATAGAAGATCGACTTTGGCTCTTATAGGATTTAAAACGTAATTGATATTTGAACCATAGGCTTCGTGGGCTATCAACAGTGCGATTTACATTCTAACATTTCGGCGTAGGTATAGTGTCACTAACTACATTTTTCAACTATTCCCCGAACCCTAATGTTGAGATATACTAGTACATTTACGAAATATCTATGTCAATGGGGCCTGTATTGTCCAGAACTGCATTTTGTGTCAGACCTAATAATATACTGGAGAGATTCTATCTAAAGACGACTAGCATGGTTCAACCACCAGCCCAGCTCGACCCCTAACATCCCTGCCTGATCGTACATCACCAGGTGTCCCGCATCTTCAATTAGCACCACACGCTGAGCATGCAATTTCTCCTTCAAGCGGTCCGCCGTTTCCACAGGAATCCATCGGTCCTCTTTTCCCCAGATGACCTGCACCGGTATCTTCTCTCCAACCTCTGGATACTTAGCCTCGACCTCCTCAGTGCTACGGCTATTAGCTTGAATCATTTGTCGCACGAACCCCCTTCTTCCTTCGTCAGAGGAGATCCACGGGCTCTTCAGCATCTCCATAGTCTCTTTGCCCAGGTCTTTGTGGGCTGCATCGCGAATATATGCTTCTACCACCCCCTCAAACACTGGTCCGGTCAATGCAGTGAACACTGCCTCGTTTTCGGCCACTAGTTTGAACAACGGCTGGCCGAACGGCCCTATTGCAACCACATCGATCAAGCACAGACTCGCATAGTCACAGCCATGTATGATATTAGCCCGTAGGGTCATTAAGCCGCCATGGTCATGCGCAACCACATGGGGCTTCTGCCGCCAATCTCGCGACCAAGATTTAAAGAGCGCAGCAAACACCTCGGTCTGAAGTGCGAGGTCCGCATCTAGAGCTGTTTTCTTGTCGATCGTCCCCTCTTTGTCGGCAAGAGGCTTGCCAAGGGGACTGTCGCCGAAACCTGGATTGTCGAAGAGGTAGACGTGAAAGTATTTGGCAAAAGATTGGGCATAGGTACTCCAAACGCGTGAAGACCATGGCGTACCATGCACAAATATCAGAGGTGGAAATTTAGGATCTCCAAGTGATACCCAGCGGATATTATACTCGTGGGTAGCAGTGCAGTGGTGAAAGGTTTGGGTGAGGTCGATGGTAGACGACGGTGAAGACATCATGTTTGTTTCTCGATATGGATTTAGGCTTGCAGGTCTTTGAGCTGGAGGAGAGAGAGTTAATCGATATGTATACTACCTCTTCCACGAGGGCATGTCCGCCTTTTATCTAGCACCATAAAGGATATGGGTAGCATGGCCATATAACTGCAATTTGTAATCTATCCGGCCTAACTTGACGCTGATTGGTCAATTCGAAGGCAAGAATACGTCATCGACACAATAAGAACCTGAACCACTCAGAGGTGTTCCAAGGGGTACTCGCCTCCTCCAAGTCGGACCCCGAAAGTGCCAGCTGTTGGAGGTCCGACTTATGGGCGAGTATAATATGGTAGGTCTTGGCATTAGGGTTCCAGAAGCAATCGAAGAACGTACGTTCCATAAGTCTGAAACCAGCTACCTACCGCCTAAACGGGTAACTGGTTTCAGACTTTTGGCATACGACTGTATTTGGTGACACCAGTTTCGTGACGTGCTGTATACGAAGGACGAGCTTGTCTGTAGAGTTCTCAAATTTCAGGAATAGACTATCTAACATGGCGGGCAATGTAGACGTAGGCTTTTACGCGGGCTTATGTTTGGTCTCTGCCATATAGAGTGAGTAGGTTGGGTTGAGTAAAGCCAATCCTTACAAAGTATTCGCCGGATCCAAGACATGTCTGTTATGTAAATATTCAGAGCGATAGGGGTTGCAATGCCATGAAAAGTTGGTCGGTCCCTGAGAGTCGGCCAAACATGTGAGGTCAATTCGATAAGCCCCCATGGAAACCATGATGTAACTTGAGGATTGAAAGCATAACTGCATGATTTGAATATTTTGTCTTTTATGCAGTCGCTGAATTTGCTTGAATTTCTTTTTCATGAGAATCCTGCACCCTTCACAGGGGCAGCAATCAATTTTGTAGTAAAACAGCCATCGAGATCGGATCACAAACAAGAAAAATCTTCAAGAACTGAATTCGTCGATAAACCTGCAGGCCTTAATACATTACCTTACAGGAGTTGAGACTTTCTTCAACTAATACGAGGAGTGCCCGGGCGTTTCGGCTGTCTTAGACCTATGTACTCGGCGAGAAAGCCACGCAATATATATTTGGGGATCGGATCAAGTTATCCGTCCCGATACACGGTCTAGAATTACACAGTGTTCAGGATAGATTAATTACTCAGGAGCCATCGTATGTACAAAGTCCGTAGTGGCGCAGCCGTACTTTTCTCCGGAGCGTTGGGCACCAAAAAGACTTGACCGAGTGCTGAAACAACGGTCAACGGAAGGCAACAACACGAGGTCGACAAGTGCCGAGACTGGATCCCATCCACTTGGTTCAGGTTGCCCGTTCGGCCCCAATCGTTCCTGTGATCTCTCAGCTGGGTCGCGCGGGATCTCTACCAAGATTTGCGACAGATTTCCTTGATCAATATTAAATGCATACGTCCGATCGATCGGCCCTAAGCCGATCGTAGCTTACACCCTGGCCTGTATGAAGAACAGTGCGCACGTACGGTACAGTAACTATAACTCAGAGAGGTTGAGAGCCGGTGGGAACTCAGCGCGCACTCCACTCCCATTGAGTTGCGGAAAAGCGTCCCGTTTTTGCCCACCCTTTCGTAGTCTCATTCTCGCCCGATAAAAACATAACCCCTCATCTAATAAGTGTAATCAAACATGTGCTACACCAGTAACTCAAATGCAAGATCTGTTGCACCAGTTACATGCACCTGAGGTATGACAATGTACGGGCCATGGGAAGGCCGATGCCCTTATTTGGACTGCCCTGATCTAGACTAGTCCAGGGGCAAGACCAACATTCCGCCCGTCGGAGCAGGTCAGCAAGCGAGTCCACTCTGGGTCCTCAACAACGGCTGTCAGCCCACACAGCGCACCCCCCTGCCTGCCCCATCCAGGCTTCGCTGTCCGGCATCAGTAGTCGGTGGTCCGGTCTCCATTATTATTGTTCATCTCGCAGCGACGCTATGAGATCATGGTTCCACTGCCGAGAGGATTCCTGAATTTGACCCGTTGCTTATTTCACTATTTCCCCCCCTTTACCCTCGGCTGGAAAAATGAAAGAAAAAAGTAAAATAAAAAACACCAAAACAGGGTTCTCAGGGGAAATGGGGTGGATAGCCGCGTTGAACGGGGCCTAACCGTGGTTGTCTGGATCCACGAAAACGAGCGATGCAGGGGCAGACTCAACGCGATTGGCGCAGCGGTTGACGGGGTAATGATATTATTGCATCTGTCGGACGCAGATGCCAGGAGTGTCACAGCCCGTAGATCGTGCTATCACTGCTTCCTCTGCACCCCGGGTCCTGGGCGGCACGCATATTCAATGATTTCCGCCCGGACGGAGGCAAGGAGTTCGATCGGAGCGCACCCATTAGGGGATCTGCCAAGCCGCTGGTAATAATCATCATCAACCGACAGGGCTCGCAATGGGTCCGCGGGCCAGACCCCTGGTGACGCTAGCAAAGTCTGTTCTTTTGCCTTGGGTCTCGTTGCCGGATTCCGCCGCCCTCGGGAAATGTAGTTACAGATGGTAAAATAATCGCATCGGACTAGGGACATGATTCGCATACGGTGCTGGACGACCTCTCCGGCAAGGGTCTGTTTACCGGACAGTCTGCAGGCATCCTGCGACAAGGGATGCAGGTACCACAGCGCGTAACGAGAGTAAATAACGATGATTTGATTATAGATCAACCAACTGAATTGCTCGGCCGTCTGGTCTTCTTCTTTCTGCAATTCCATTCCTCCGACATTCCAGACTGTCCAAGGAATGAATCAAGGATTAATGCGGGACATCGTACACGTCGGTTTCTGACCAGTCCAACACGCCATCCTCGACCACTGATTGGCCTCTCCGGATCGGCTGACAAAAACAGACACGGTACGTTAATTCAGGTACGCGATAGAGACCCGCATTCCACTTCATTTCCACCTCGCGCCCGTTGAGCACGCCGCTGTACGTCCGCTGCTGCACGAAACCTGCCATCCCCCAGAGATGCTGACTGCCATGTCTGTCTCTTAGTGAATCATAATCTCTCCATCTCCCGCCTCACCTTTCAATCCGATTTCGAGGGCTGCGTGAATGTAGCCCCCCTGGCTATTTTTTCCTGGTCCATTGCGCCGCCGCAACTATCTGAATCACCTCGCCGACCCTGGCGCCATTCGCGATGAATCGGTTCCGCAAACATAAGAAGGCCAAGGAGGCCAAGGAGGTCAAGGAGGTCAAGGAGGCCCTGGACGGGTTAGAAGGTGTCCAGAATACTGCGCCGCCGCCGGCTCTGAGTTTTGAGAGTTTGCAAATCAAGACCAACAATGCCTCCAGCCCGAACCTGGACCTGTCCTTCGCCCTCCCGTCGTCCGACGATTTCCGCACCAGCTTGCTCATGCCGAAGCTGTCCGCCCGATTCAGCATGCTGAGAGAACAGGACGATCCATCTTCAAAACTCGGCAAGGCTAGCGACGACAGCGTTCTGTTTCCGAAGCGAGCCTCGCGTCTGAATCTGTTCGGCCACGTCCCCAATGCGTTGACGGACATTGATGAAGTCGAATCCAACGACGGCAGTCGACCCTCGCTTGCATTGGGCCGCGCCGATTCCTATATGTCTAGCGGAACTGGGGGATATGGCACCGACGACGACCGATCACCCGGTGGCAGCATTATGAGTCGCGGCCGACGCACGGAAGGTAACAACCTGTTTGGAGGACGCCAGAAGGTTTATAAGATCCCGGTCCGCTCGCCCGGCCCTTCGCCGAGCCCCAACGAGGCCAGCGCTCGCGGAGCAATGGGCAAGGCTGTTTACGAGAACGATTTGAATCTGTCCACTTTCCAGCGGCTGCGACTGAAGGAAAAGGAAGAGAGAGAGGCGGCCGAGCAAGCGGCACGGGAAGCAGCTCCCCGGGAATCAGACGATGCGCACTCGACTATCTCGTCCACGAAGCGTACCACCTACTCCTCCACTGCGTCCGGGCCCGCCACCAATGCCGACACTTCGACCGCGGCTACTTCGATTGACGAATCGCATAACATCCAGCCCCAGGCTGCTTTGAATTCAACTCCTGAACCCCCAGCCGACACTGCCCGGGCGGGAAAGCCACTGCCCCTGCGTTCCCACCGCATGTATGGCCAAGGATTAGCCCAGGCAGCCCAAAACCAGCAATCCTCGACATTGAATCGCCTAGAAAGCCTCAACCGCGCTCGTGTGGGCACACCAGAACTTCCTCCGCTGAATCGCAACTTTTCCAAGAGCGCGACCAGTTTGCGTGACCGGCTGCAAAAGCTCGCCGTCGCCGATCCCGGCTTTGCACCGCTTTCTGCGCCTCCCGGGCCTCCCTGCCTTCCCGGGCCTCGCGCCAACAGCCCTGCGTCATCCAGGTCATCGAGGCACCGACCTTCCGCAGAGACGTTGACCAAGGAACGAATCTCACCGACGGCTGCTGGATTCGGGGTTACACCTCCACTGAGCCCACCGACGAGCGAAACGGAAGACGGTGCGTCACTGGCTGCCGCCGTGCAGCCGGAAGATCATGGAAAAGCCACCGCTATGGGTCTATTCAACAAACCTGCCACGGCATTTGATGAGCAACAATTCTCTCGTCGACAGCTCCTGATGTATCAGGGACGGAGCACACCTCCATTGCGGCGCCCGTCCCCTCCGCGGCGAGCTCCACCACCCGAGCCTATCGGCCGACCTAGAGGCTTTTCCAAGTCCAGTGTCCGATCCCGAGCCGAGTCAGCTTCGTCGCATTACAGCAGCGATCCCAATCGTAGTGTTGATCACTCCAGGGCCTCGAGCGTGGAGGCCTCCCCCCGTCGACCTGGCATGACCACTTTCTATGCCGCATCCACCGCCAGTGAATCTGGAGATGAGCGAGATGACCGTCGCTCTTACGAGTTGTCATCTGCAACATCTTTCGCCACGGAATACGGCCAATCTATGCACCATTCCACCACCACAGCTTCCAAGCCTGCCACCCCTACCGGAGACCATCTGGAAACTCTCCCTGAAGTCACATATTCGGAAGTGGGTGAGCTCAAACCAATTGAGGAGCACGAAGGCATGGACACGGCTATCCCCTCCGAGCAGTCTTATTCACCGACTACGCAACCATCTGGAGCAGACCTGTCTGGATTGGTTCGAGCCCAGTTACGTCGCGAGAGCGACATGTACCTCACTTCATCTCCCGGGTCCTCCGCGTATCGACTGGATGGGGGCATGAGCAACTCGAGCACCCAGGAATCCTTGTCCCGGAAGTCGGTCAACCCGCCTATGCCGAGCCACCTAGAAGAAGACGCCGTGTCGCCCCTAAATGTCCGCCCTGGAACGTCCGGGTCTCAAGCAGCCTCCAGACAGTGCGGAGAGGACTCAATCCCGCGTGATAGCGAAGACTCAGCTGAACCACGGGCCTCGCCCGAAACTACCAGAAGGCTGAATGACGCCTCGTGGCAAAACGAGCTGGCGTTCCACCATCGACGAGATGGTAGCACCGAGACACAGAAGGAGCGAGAGGAATTTGCCCTTGAGCTGGCTGAGAGACGCAGAAAGGTTCAGGAGAAGATGCGCAGCGTGACCGAAGTCGACAGCCGATCGAGCAGTCCTACCCCAGGTCAACAGACCCCAGAGTCCGGTCATCCGAGACCTGGAAACGCCTTTGCACTGCTGAATAAGAAGCCCAGCAAGTCAGGCTTCCAGAGACCGGACTCCAGATTGAAGATGTTTGGCTATGGAAACACCTCCACGCCCTCCTTGGTGCAGGATGACGTGCATCGTGAGGAGGAGCCGCGCTCATTCAACTTCAGCCGGCATTCCAACTCCAGCTCCCCCAATGTTGGCGAACGTTCGATCCGGTCCCGCATGCCGGTGCTCGGCCGCAGCAGCAGCCGTGATGGATCGCGCGACTCAAGCCACAGCCGTGGGCCATCTCCTACCGGGGGACCAAGGTCTCGCTCAGGGTCTGATGCTTCGGCGACAGCGAGCCGGTCCAAGAGCCGAACCAGATACCGCGCTGAGCGCGACGATCTTGAAACCGTGGAAGAGGGCACGGTTATCGCGCACGAGAACTTCGTTGCGCCAGAGAACTTCGAACCCCGCTTCGTCCCTTCAATCCCCTCCTCGGCTCGTCCCTCAATGGAGGCAAGCGAGCCTGCCCCCTTGTTCGACCGCGCCTCCTCTGCTGCGTCGGGCAGATACCGCAGCGCCAGCCGCTCTGGTGCTGCCACACCGAGCTTCCAGTACGAGCAGCCATTCCAATTCCCACGGCCTGGCAGCAACTCGCCCTCCATGATCGGGGTATCCCCACGGCCCTCCCCGGCTGCACCGCCCTATTCTGCAAACGCCACTCCTCCCCTCAACGAGATACCCTCTGAGGAGTCTTCGAGGCCTGGCTCTGCCGCTGGGGGCAGCTCCCACTCACTCCCCCAACGTGCACCAGGCCACAACGCACTCCTGAAACGGCCAGTGAACAAGAAGCAGATCTCTGAGCCGACCTTCCTGTCCAGCACATCCAACGTCCCGACCGTCGGCTTGCCCTCGCCTCCCGAGACCCAATCCCCAACTCCCCCTATACCACCACGGAACCCCCGCAGGCGAGGTACACAGACCATCATCGACGCATTCAAGAGTGACAAGAGCGACTCGCGCACTGCCTCTCCGTTCCCCGACGTCGACGAAAAGAGCACATTCCAGGACGAGGACAAGCGCCCTCGCTCTCGGAACCGTCTGCGCAAGATGTCCAGCGAGGGCGGCAGTATGCATGGACGGGCACGCAAGGACTCGCGGTCTGGCTCTGCTCCCGCCGTCCCTGCGTACCCGCCTCCTGCGATTCCTGTCGACGGAGGCATGTTCTGATTGATATATTGCTGCTTTTCTCATACGCTCTCTGTACAAATCTAACATCTAACCATCTCCTTATCGTCCCTTGTCTTTTTTGAGTATGTACACAGTGTGTTGTGTCTATTTCTCTTCATATATCCCTCATTCGGGCTCTTCCTTTGTGTTCTTGTTCTTGTGTGTCGTTCTTCCATTTCCTTTACTCTGACGACTGCCTATATACCACTGGTGCGTTTCTTGAGCGTTTGTCTTTTTACTACCTTTGCTTTTCCACTTGCGAGTGCAGGCATATGGAGTAGCAAAATGGAAACATATAAATTATATTCCTTTTCCTGTGGCCTGTCATATTCTTTCAATAGGGCAATGTAGTACCGTACATCCCGAAACCTAGTCCGTCTGCGAGACGAAAGCTGGCTTGAGACTCGGAGGTGACAGAGAAAGGATCCAAATCAGGCATCTTTCACGGTGCTATGCTTATGCAACCAAGTGAATCAGAGTGTGTAGAATATATCGGTCGAGCTCTGCATCTATGCGAAGCGAATTTTTGGCATTAGTTTTGGCATTAGGGTTCGAGAAATAATTCATTGGTGTAAGTGGTGACACCACTTTCGAGACAGTACGGTAGCAATAGCACTGGCTGGTGATGGCCTGAGGCCGCTGCGACTCCAGCCGCTCTGTTTTGGTAATTAGGTATCACGTGAATGATGCTAGCCCTACTCCGCGGCCTAAGTATCAGGATCTGGAACATTAATAGCTAGAAGCGCCAACAAAAGTGCCTTGTTTCACAAAATAAAATACAGAATGATAATAGCAGGCTATAATCAATGTTTCCACGCAGCGAAAAGCACTTCTACTCTTTGTTGTGGGCGTGGGTGGGTGGAATCGCGAACAATACGGCGTGTGCACGTTCGGCTTCATCTGTAGAGCGTTTCTGGTAACGCCTTGTCGCAATACGGCGTAACCCACGGTGAGAACTTTCAAAATGCCCTCTTATTTCAAGTCTCTTCTTTCTTCTTCACCTCTTCTCATCATTCTCGCCATCCCCGACACCTGTGCCTCATCGGCATCACTTTTCATCAACTCATATCCATATCCGCCTTTCTCAACCCCTAAAGCCTCACCTTCATAAAAACATCTTGCAACCCATAAGGGGGACCTCCAGAACGCCATTCTCTCTTCTCAAGTCCCTCCTCCCTGAACCTCCATCCTTGACATCAACCCCCTTCTCAACCCTTCTCCACTCCTCCAAGTCTTCCTCCACCTATCCAGCATGGCGCCCATTCACTCGCGCTTTGAGAGCAGCACCACGGACATGTGGGCCTGGGAAGAGCGCAAGGAGAAAGCAAAGAAAGCAAAACGCATGCTGAAGTTCCTCGATGGGCAGGAGGTCACCTCCAACCCTTCCTCTCCCGCAGAGTCCGTCGGCGAGCTATCTCCAATTCCCTCGCCCACTGCGTCAGAGCAGGATCGAGAAATTGAGGGCGTGGTGAAGGATTATCTGACACAGCGGGTTCTTGCATGCACGGCTGTCACGTTGGCCAGACGCGAGAGACGCGAGATTTACGATATTGCCGCTGAAGATGATGACGCAAATATCGTTATGCAGACCATCCTGAAGCAAAAGCTACTGGAAGCGCAGGAGGCTTGTTCCCATGTTAATGGCACCTCCGAGGCGGGACCGTCGCGACAGACCCCGAGATACCCGCCAGGTTTGGGCCTCGAGCGCCGTGAAGAGGAAGAAGAAGGTTTAACCCAGGCTAGGACCATCATTGTCACTTACCCAGCGGGCCCTGCTTCTTCTTCTGACAACAAGGAAAAAGAAGAACCGACCGACAGCGAGGCCGAAACGGAGACGGGCGATTACGTGCCAAAAGAACCCGAAGGAAAAAGGAGCCACGACAACGAAGAGGCCGCAGAGACCGACAGCGAGACTGTGGTTGCATCTGACACGGCTGGCCCTTCTTCTCCCAAAGATGGTGAGCATGCTCGCGCAAAGCCTCAGAAGAGTGGTCCGAAGAGCACGAAGAAAAAGAACCTTATCAAGAAGAAGTCACAGAATCGAAAGAAGATAATTGAAACCCGCCGCAAGGCAAAGGCTCGCCAGGACCGAAAGAAGATCAAGGACGATGCCAAATCCGAAAAGGACGAGGAAGATGAGGTGGCCGATTCTTCTGTAACCGTTTGCTCTGCCTCTTCGTGTCCCATTCCGACGAAACGCCAGACGGACGAAACGGATTCCGAGTATGATACTGATTATAGCTTCAATATCATCACCGGCGACGAGCTTCCTGAGTCTGAGCGGCGTCGACGCCGACGCCGGGACAGGACCGACGATGACGACGAGTCCGTTGAGCCTGAGAGCCAAGAGCTTTCAAAGAGTCAGCGCAAGAAGGAGAAGAAGAAACGAAAGAAGAATGCCGTGCGAGAGGCTGCGCGACTTGCACAGCATACTACCGCTGCTGAAGCTTCATACAATCCTTTCACCCCACTTACATCCATTCAGTCAGAAGTCAAGGCAAAGAAACCGCAGATGGAGCTTGAGCAGGAAGAACCTGGACAGGAGAGTTCTCTTTTTGTTTCGGCGGTCGAGAATTCTGCTCCCGAAGACGAGCAGTCAATTTCCCTGACCGAGAAGCCCTCAGATAGGGCTCAGATTCATGATGACGATCAAACGGTTGCGGAAATTGGCTCGGAGCATGAAACTGAACAGGTCGCTGAAGAAACCGGCTTGGAGGAGCCGGTAGTGAGCAGGCTGGTGGCTGATTCGAATATCAATGTGTCGACCGATAATTTTGAGATCACTGTGAGCCCTGAGCGTCCTGTGGTGGCCTCAGTCGAGGAGATCGAGGACGACGCTTCTCCGCTCGGAATCGGCGCGTCAGTCCATATTGTGCAGGATGCAGGAAACGCCATTGAGCTCTCTTTCGAAGCAACCGCCGTGGACGACTCAAGCGGCTCGACTACCGTGGTCAACGAGCCAATTAATACACCGCTCGCCGGCGAGCCGCGGCCGCGTCCCCCATCGCCGCCTAGTCCTCCTCCCCTTCCGCCGCGACCCACCAGATCGCGTACTCTGTACTATGCAGAGGGTTATCCGGTTGTCAATCCTCGAGCCGTATGGCCCAATGATACCGCCTTGCACCACCTTCGTGCACGATGCGGCTTCCACCCGGCGTGCTGCTACCATCGACCGAGAGGTTTTGGCATGCGTCCTCCTGGTCGGTCGTGCTGCTGCATGCACCACGGTGGCGATTGTTGCCAATGCCACTCTATGGAGACAGAGAGCAGTGGGGTTGTCTACCAGCACTTTGATGGAACGGTCACTTTGCCCTATGTGCCTGAGCATCTGCGCAGTCGAACCCCCAGCCCGCCGCCGCTTCCAATTGTTCTCGAACGACTTGAGGATCCTTTCGCGGAGGAGCAGTCTGAAGCTGAATTTGATGAACGTGGATTCGATTCGCGAATCTTCTCAAATATGCTTGCCCGCTTTGGAAGCATCATGAATTCCCCCGGGCCTGTGACGGCAATGGTCCGGGCTTGGGGAGACGGGCTCCAACGCACGATGGTTCTTATTGATGGCCAGGTGCCTCAGTACACTGAGGTTCCATATCCTGCTCTTCCGCCAGAGTCTGAAAACGAAGAATTGGATGTTCCTACCGTGACCGGAGTTATCTGCGAACCTGAGGCGCCAGGTCAGGCGGAGCAGCACACTCATGAAGCGATTGAGGCTGTGGCACAGGAATATCATCTTCAGGAAGAGCAAGAAGTTGCACAGCAAGAGGAAAACTCACAGGAGGAACATTCGCAGCAGGAAGAACATCCGGGGGAGGATCCAATCGTCCAAGTGATTTGGCAAGTGCCACTACCCGGTAACCTCATCGGGGAATCGGAGCAGATCAGCTTTGAAATCAATCCGTCATCTTCTCGGGCGTCGACGGAGACGGTGGCGGAGTCTGATGTGGGCAATGAGAAGGAGAACACGAACGAGAAGGACGAAAAATCTGATGGTCAGTTGAAGGAGCTCAAAGACAACAATGAGAAACCGGACGAGCCGCACGACGGCACTGACGACCAGTCCGATAAACAACAAAAGGAAGAAGAATCGAACGACAATAAGCCTGAGACCAGACGCCCCGTCTTCCGGCCATATGTCCCCGGTGAGGTCCGGTCTCATTCTCAACCCGCGCGCAAATCCAAGGAGATGATATTTTCTCGGGTTTCTTCTTTTGATTCACTGGCAGTGGAACACACGCGGTTAATGGTTGCGCCTGTTTTTGTGCAGCAAGCCTGTAGAAATCCGGAGAGGGGAAGAAGCTGGGCTGATGAGATGGATAGAGAGGCTTCTTTGACTGCAGATGCAGAGGCACCTTCGCAGGGCCGAGGAGATGAAGCAGGGTCTGAAAATATGCCTAACAATGAGCAACCGAGTGATGATGTGCAGAATGCGGATGGTGCTGGGGTTTCAGGCAAGGGCAATGGCAATGGGGGAGAAGGAGGAAGCAACTCGGCTGAAGGACAGGAGCCATATCATTTCAACGAGTACCAGCACATCCAGTGGCAGGACCCTCGACCTGTTTTTCACGGTCCGCTGCTACCTCACACACCTGAATATTCTTCCTTCCTGCCACCTCGCGACTCCTCTTCTCCTCCACACCTTCACCCTCCACTGAGCAATATTCAAACCTACTACTCAGACAACCTCATTCTCGCCAGGCCTCTGATGCCCCCTCTTGCTATCCACGTCCGCAAAATGTATGGAGATACCAGCATCTCGGACTTGGAGATCGTCCTGCACCTGGACTGGGCGCCTATGGCGTCTATCCCGCACCCCGTCCACAAATTCATGCTCCAGAGCAACCCGACCCTGCACTACATTTTCACCCAGCTCAGCATCCGTGCTGGCGCTGAGGTCAACGAGATCCACGTTCATGGCGGCTTTCTGTATCGTGGCATGCACGCCTTCGGCATGGCCCTGAAACACCTGTACAGCTGGCCCCTGTTGACCAACAATGACCTGCGCGTGTGCACTCTCCAGTCCATGGGCATAGAGCAGCAGCCCTCTGAGGCTCGCCCCACCGTGAACCCTCTCTATCTCGACAAGGCCATGGTCGATTACGCCTTTTACTACGCGGCCACTGGTGCCTTCCTGGGCTACTCTGATATCGTGCAGCGTGGCATGGATATTGCTTTTACTTTGGTGTCGTGGGACACCATCGAGCAGTTCCTGAGCTTCGGCGTGCGCATCAACGAATACCTCATCCGCTGCCTCGACGTTGCTCCCGTTACCGCAACTGCCGCCTTCGACTTCGAGGCGCAGAACAAACAGCTCCAGCGCGTCTGGGGTGAACGCATGACCAACTACTCGCTGGAGTACGTCCTGCAGGCCGTGGATCCTGACTTCCCCCTGTGGACCAAGGGCCGATCCGAGATCGTGCCAGACCGCATCCCCATCCCGATTCGCACCCTGCCCGGTTCGATGATGATGAGTCCTGAGCTGCTGAACATTCGCTTCGGCGACCTGCCCGCCATCAATGAAGGCAAGCCCTCCGAGTCCTTCATTCTCATCCCGTGCATCGCCTTGATCACCCTCCCCTATGCCACCCTGCAGCGTGGACTGGCCATTCTGCGCAAGCGCAAGGCCCTGACCCACGGCCTTCTGAAGAAGATCGTCATCGAGCGCGAGGACCGCCGTGTGCGCGCCATCCGCTTCAAGAACCAGAGCAGGCCCTACCCGCTTGATCCCATCCCGACGGATCAGCTGAATGAGCTCGGATACCGTGAGTTCGTGGTCTCGGCTCCAGCCCAGGAGGACGACACTCCCCAGGCAGTTGCTGAGCGCCCCGGTCAGCTGAAGCGGGAGTGGAAGGGTTTGGATCCACTCAATATGGACGACCTGCTTCCCCGGGCTAGCTCTAACCGGCCTACGGTGCCTACGAGTGATGCCAACTAACCCACCAAAGGAACGAAATGGCCGTTACTCTGACGGCAGTTGACGATCAGATGTGAGAGACGAGCATTGAATGTGTGATGATTACTTGGGTTGATTGAGAGATGCGATTCGGACAACATGTACAATTTCTTTTCCTATTTGTTTCTTCTTTTCTTTTCTGTATTACTATCAGGTTGTGTACTAAATATGTTGAGTTTACGTGTCATTTCCACTGCTGTAGTTATTCCCTGTATGTACGATTGATTTTCCTAGTCCTTTCTATCTAAAATGTATATACGCTCCAAAAAGAAGGCATGTATAGACAAACACCCCTTAGCTCTTGTCGGGGAATCCAAAGTCCACACCAAAGGGAGGGTAGACAAAGCGCTGGAAAGACTTGGTAGCAGCCAGCTGATCGCTGTACTTCTTGATGGTAGCCACATCATCAGCGTCAAGCTTAATGAGGTCGCTGCGGTTCGCCTCGATGCGCGCGGGAGTGACGGACTTGGCGAGGACAGAAGAGCCGCGGGCGACTGTAAATATATACGTCAGACTTGTTCTCCCAATAAAAGGGGTATCAAAACATACTGTGCCAGCTAAGCAAAACAGTCGCAGGGGTAACGCCGCGCTTCTTGGCAACCTCAACAATCGGCTCGGCCGTGAACAGCGGGCTGCCGGTGCTACCGAGCGGGCTATACGCCGTAATGTGGATGCCCTTTTGGTTGCAGAAATCCACAATCTCCTGCTGCGGCAGCGAGGGGTGGTTCTCAATCTGGTTCGCAGCAGGAATAATGCTGGCCTGGGGCAGGAGCTCCTCGAGGTACTTGACGGAGTAGTTGGAGACACCGATGGCCTTGACCTTGCCGGTGCCGACGAGCTTCTCCATGCTCTTCCAGGTGGTGACGTGCGAGTGGCTGTGGATGATGTCGCGCTCTCCGTTCGGGAGCTTGGGGAAAATGGGGTGGTTGCCTGTTCGTGATCATGTTAATACCGGTGGTCGAAGCAATCGTTGAGAATAGTTGCTGACCGTTAGGGTTCATGGCAATTGGCCAGTGCATCAGGTAGAGGTCGACATAGTCCAACCCCAGGTTCTTCAGGCTGGTTTCGAGTCCTTCCGGGACACGTGCGTGGTAACTATTCCACAGCTTGGTGGTGACGAATAGGTCCTCGCGCTTGACGATGCCAGCGTCAATGGCCTGCTTGATGCCCTGGCCGACCTCGTTCTCGTTCTGGTAGCACAGCGCGGTGTCGATGTGACGATATCCCACCTTGATGGCGTGAAAGACCGCTTTCTCCACCTCACCTGGACCAGATTGCCACGTCCCAAGCCCCAGGGCAGGGATCTCAGCGCCGGTATTCAGCTTAAAGTGGACGTCTGCAGCAGCCATTGCGTATGTGTGTATGAGTGTGAGAAGGAAGGAAGCAAAGAAGGGAGGGAATGAACGTAGCCACAACCCCCACGATAACCAAACCCCCACTATAACCCCACGGGAGAATGATTAGTCCATCAATCACAGTTTCGCCTAGTCGCATCGACCCGACTGGTTTAGCCGACGGCCGACAGCCCGAACGGCCAGCCAGGAACTGGCAGAATATGCCCCTTTGGAAGGCGGTAACTCCTGAACCTTGGGCTTAGTCACCATCGGAAACCAGAATCCAGGGCCGATCGCCCTGACATAATAGCAGATCCACTCCGCCGTCTCGGAAGCCAGAATCCGCGGTGTAGTGGAAAGATGGCTGCCACCGGCGCACAATGATGCTAACGGAGCCATGATGATTGGCTCCGCGGCAGAACAAGCCTGGAGAATCGCCGCCGTGCAAGTTATTGTCGGAAATCTAGACGCGATCAAGCGATCGGTGGTAATATATATGGCTGAGCCATGCCACGTTTCTGAACGTCACATATACCTACCTTATTATTGAAAATATTGGTCTCAAAATATATTGCAACACCATGGCACCCATCGCCACGGAGACCTTCAATATGAAGCGCGACGGCCAGGCGCTAGAAGAAACGTCTGACGCCATCGACGAGGTGAATGTGCTAAAGGCAACCAATAAAGGTCTCTACGAGGCATCTGAGTTCGACAAGAACAAAGATAAGACCCAGTTCCGCCAGTACGAAGACGCCTGCGACCGGGTCAAGAACTTCTACAAGGAGCAGCACACCAAGCAGACGGTTGCGTACAACCTCAAGGCCCGGCATGAGTTTCACCGCAAGACCCGCGCGGAGATGACGGTGTGGCAAGCGATGGAGAAACTGAATACGCTCATTGACGAGTCTGATCCCGACACCAGCCTATCGCAGATCGAGCACCTGCTGCAGTCCGCTGAGGCGATCCGGCGAGACGGCAAGCCGCGCTGGATGCAGCTGACAGGGCTGATTCATGACCTCGGCAAGCTGCTCTTCTTCTTTGACGCCCGCGGGCAATGGGATGTGGTTGGCGATACGTTTGCTGTCGGATGTGCCTTCGACGACCGGATTATCTATGGCCGGGACTCGTTCTGCGATAACGAGGACTTCGGGCATGAGATCTATGACTCCAAGTTCGGCATCTACTCGCCCGGCTGTGGGCTGGACAACGTCATGCTCTCCTGGGGCCATGATGAGTATCTGTACCACATTGCCAAGGACCAGTCCACCCTACCCGACGAGGCACTCGCCATGATCCGCTACCACTCGTTCTATCCCTGGCATAACGCCGGCGCCTACCAGGAGCTGATGGATGACCACGACCGCGACATGCTGCGTGCCGTCAAGGCATTCAACCCGTATGATCTGTACAGCAAGAGCGATGATATTCCCAGCGTCGAAGAACTCAAGGTATTTTTTCCCCTTTTCTCTTCGATACAGTTCCAAGCTAACTAACTGTCTTGCAGCCATATTACCTTGAACTCATTGACGAGTACTTCCCCAACAAGGTCGTCAAGTGGTAGATGTTTATGATGTGCTTTTTCGTTTTATATAAGATTCCCATCTTGTGTTGATATTTCTCTTCACAAGAAGCATTCATGTCATGAGCCTTTTTTTTATGATGCAAATAACCCAGACGGTGTCTTTGCCTGATCTATACATACCTCCCTTTCTGTTCCACTACGCGCATATAAATATGTAGCATAAACATTTTCTATTATTCACGCTACTCTACTTGCTACCAGTACTTTGACCGCGACGAGGATTTTAAAATGCACGAATCGAAGGGAACACTACCGGCTCTAATCGGCCTTCGGGAAATACGCAAGGTCAACCGCTAGAGTGATGGCTCCTCGCTGAGGGATGGGATAGAGGCCAAGAGTACTGGGCTAGTTAGTTTAGCTTTGCAGCCATATCATTCCCGTATTTTGATGGTTCTCGCCGAGTCCTTCCGCGGAAAGGGGTTCCCGAGCTCGTGGGATCAACATGTGTATGCACATCCAAACTATTTCTGGTAAAGTGCAGCAGAATGTTTGTTGGTCAATTTGCGCCAAATGTATACAGTACGTCTCGAAACTGGTGCCACTACCTACACTCTTTCATTATTTCTCGAACCCTAAGTGCCAAGATGTACTAGTACATATTGGGAGTTTTTCCGAAGTATCCTTGTTAGTGGAGCGTGTATTGTTTCTTACGTGGAGAACCAGGAAATATACAGTAGTGGGTTGTATTATTCACTTAAAAATTTAATACACCTACCTGACACTCAATACCCCCCACGTTTAAGTGGTCCCGACAGAATCGCAGGAGCTTCCTTAGTCCCGT
The DNA here is from genome assembly GCF_028828495.1 of Penicillium riverlandense. Taxonomy (NCBI): domain Eukaryota; kingdom Fungi; phylum Ascomycota; class Eurotiomycetes; order Eurotiales; family Aspergillaceae; genus Penicillium; species Penicillium riverlandense. The sequence goes on from NW_026643201.1 coordinate 474,710, forward strand.
TGGCCCCTCAGAGGTCTAGTCCGATCGATGAGTTTGAAAAATTGAAGTCATCTAAGCCCTGACCAGTCTAGAGCCACGTAAAGGCGAAGCGTCTCACTTACATCTAAATAGTCAATGACGTGTATGACACCAGGATGAGTCACAATCTCAACTCACCCCTTCGCTTCACAGTTTCTTCATGGACGACTGATACTGCATCCTTGGGCATGATTCAGTTGAGCATTATGTTTGGCCGAGATACAATCATGGTGATGTAAACACGGAGACATGAGAATGATGCCAGTAACCAAGACGCCTGGCTGTCCAGTGAGTCAAATATATATCACTCCTTCATGCGATTTGAACACGAAGGCGTTCAGCTGTAGCCCAATCAAGCATACCGAAAATAAATCATTACATTCAAAAAATCAATTCGAACAGAATTTCTCGGTGGATATAGACAATGTCTACCTCGATCACCACAGACGTCAGCAACTATGGGGCTCAGGGATATGGCGACCTAAGCCATAGGATGAAAGCCTTGACCTGGCAAGGGAAGAATTCGGTTAAAGTTGGTCAGTCATTTTGCTCACGACCTTCGTTTCAATCTCTCGATATAATTAGATTTTTTTGCTTATACAGTTTGTTATAGTGGAGACGGCTTGCCCGAAGATCATCGATGAAGGCGATATCATACTTAAGGTGACGGGCAGCACCATTTGTGGGAGTGACTTACACCTGTTCCACGGTAAGCCGTGACTACTTAATAGTTAATGAATCGCTGGATCTGCTCATGCTGTATCCGTTATCGATTTATAGAGGCCATCCCAGATCTCCAGAAAGGTGATATCCTCGGCCACGAGTTCTGCGGTATTATCGCAAGTGTGGGGCCGGCAGTCAAGAAGGTTAAAGTGGGTGACCGCGTTGTGGCATCCTTTCAAATTGCGTGTGGGAAGTGTTATTATTGCCAGAAGAAGTTGTCCTCAATGTGTGAGCGGACGAATTCGAGCGAGGATGCCTGTAATCTATATGGGCGTCGAACAGCTGGTATGTTTTCCGCTTAAAACGGTTATGCTGGTGTTAGCAAGGCTATTATACTAAAGCTCGTCTTAGGCATGTTTGGATACTCTCACTTCACAGGAGGCTTTGCTGGTGGGCAAGCGGAATATGTTCGCGTCCCTTATGGCGACGTGAATCTCCTTCAGCTGCCAGATGACGTCCCCGATGAAAAAGGTCTCTATCTTTCTGATGTGCTAGCAACATCTTGGAACGCCGTTGTTGACACTGGGGTTGAGGAGGGTGACACTGTGGCAATCTGGGGAGCTGGCCCAGTTGGGCAAATGGCCGCTGAATTCAGCTTCTTCAATGGTGCTAATAGGGTTATCCTTATTGACGGCGGCCATGGAAAATGGCGACTAGACTTTGTTAAGAAGATTCTACCAAAGCTCGAGACAATCGAGTATACGAATCTCCCAAAGGGCGAGTCTGTTACCTCAACTCTGAAAAAAATGTGTGATGGCCGTGGGCCTGACGTGGCGATTGAGTGTGCCGCTGGTGAGTATACAAAAGGATGGGCTCATTACTTTGAGAGATTGCTAGGCATGGAAACGGACACGCCTGAGCTCATTAACGAGATGATTACCTCTGTCCGAGGGTTCGGGCGCTGTGGGGTTACGGGCGTATACGCCGGTTATGTATGTGGCACCTTTCCTATGGTAAAACAATTCTCCTAATGTGGTAATATAGTGTAATCACTTCAACATTGGTTCCTTGATGGAGACAGGGATCCGTCTCGTTGGCAATGGACAAGCCCCTGTGCAAAAATACTGGAAAGACCTCTTGGAGTATATTCAGCAGGAGAAGATCCATCCCCTGCATATGGTGACCCACCGGTTCAAGCTCGAGGACATGGAGACGGTCTACGATTTATTCAATAAGCGTGCCCCAGGTATCCAGAAAGTTTTTGTCCAGACAAAGTTTTCCGCCCCTCCAGCACTAGGGGCACCTGCGTTAACAGAACTCTAAGCTTCAGAGTGTTGGATAAAAGTTTTACGAAAAAGTTCGGATGGTTCATATGGGTTTCATATTTGTTCATTATAATCTAGGCGCGCACAAAACAAAATGGTGAAAATATACCTATTGAAATCATATTGCAGTGAAAAATGGAGATATTTTTGAAATGGTCTCCTTCGAGGGAGCGTGCCACATACCGTCGTTTGTTATGATCGTTTCTCTTTGTTGAACTAGTCTGCTCGGGCCAACCATTAATTCCTCTGGTTCTCCCTCTCGATCTGCCAGTTTTGAACAGGCATGCTAATGTGCGACCGACCCGCTACAGCACACTAGGTATCAAGAGAAAAATTTGTTGCCTGCCATAATTGAAGTAATGCGATGATATGAATGTACTCGTATAGACATGACTGCAGGACTTTTAAGATCTAGATCTGGATAATTGACAAGACCTAACAATGGCTTACTTCAGCTTCTTGCGGCTCGAGCGATACACCGTTGCGCGTACTTTAAGCCTCACGTAGAGACAGATTTAAGTCCTGACCGACGACCTTTCCGCTGCCTAGTTGCACCTGTTTGATAGGTTGAAACACGAAAAAGACACGTAAAACACCAGAATTGTCTTTCTGTTCAGTTATATTCCGCCAAGCATGAGCCGTACCTCGTTGAACAAATACATCACCCTTTTTCATTAATTTTTTCTCGCCGGAATCAAGGACTAATTCTGTAGTGCCATCAATTACAACACCATAGTCGAGGGTCGCTGTTCGGTGCATCGGAACCTCTGAACCCGGAGGTACCTCAATAATTGTACAGGAGGTGCCGTTTGGCGGATTCAAAGGCGATGGATCCGAGAGCTGGGAGTGATAGTGCTTAATATCGAGATTGGCTCTGGATTCTGGGGTTGTAGAACTTGGAGGAGAAAGCCCTTGCACAGGAAATGTAGTTGTGTTATAGGCCAGAGCATAGTCTGACGTTGTAGGCTTGCCAGGGGGAACTGGGAACCCAGTAAACGATACCTGCTCCCCAACCGCGTCACTAAAGATAGCTCGGCCGCTTGTGGAATCATGTGTTGTTATGATTCGACGAAGCGGCTCGGGTTGTCTTTGTCCGACTGACATGTTGAGATCAATATCAAGGAAGAACAGGGCGAATACCTAGATTATAATTCGGCACTTGATCCATCAAGACTGAGAAATATTGAAAATTTGATCCCAGCAACGCTCGCCACTTATATTATCAGCTGTATGAGGCATATAACTCAAATTTAGATGATCGTAGAGTCATAAAGTCATAATGGATCAATGTCTCGTCATAGGATCAAGTATATCATTGTCACTTTCAAATCACCATTGATCGCCTTACCACAGTCTGGAGACCCAAGGAATGGTTTTCTCCACATGATAGACATGTTCTTATTGAAAGGATCATCTTCAGATCATTGTGGCATCATTCGAACTATTAATTCATGAGCACATCATGAGTGAAAGTGAGCATTGCACAGCATTGGGATTGCATGGGGGCCTTACCGTACTGTTATTTGGACGTGGGAGTGGCAAAGAAAAGTCACAACTTGCTAGATTCTCAAGGCCCTTCCGGGCTCTGGAGTTTGACTTGTTTGCATTACGATGGAAAATTAAAATTCTAGATCCTTGTTTGCTAATACAATTACGAGACTCCACTTGTCAAAGTAAATTACCGTAATAATTCGATACAGGAATATTGATATTCCGGATCTATTCCTGATATAGACTAATGAGTCTTGGCATTAGGGTTCGAGAATCAATCGAAGAGTGTAGTTGGGCTCACCAGTTTCGGGACGTACTGTACAGTCGGAGCCGAAAAAAGATTCCCCAATGTGTACACATGAAATGATTCCCGAACCGTATTATAGAACACATAAGCCTATTATGGCTGAGTCGTAAGAAACATCGGGAACGTGGATCGCTTGCTGAGGGAGTTCCACCTCTGTTTCCCTGGCATCGACACCGCGAAACAACCGAGTGCTGTCTGCTTTTTATAGTACCTGGGATAGGATAACTGATGGAAGACTACACGAATGAGACCGACTGCGTCCTCCGAGACGCGGGCTGGAATCCCGGACGTAGGGTCGATACTGGCGAGTTGCGGCGCCGATTGGAGCAGTTCGGATTTGTCGTGAGCGAGGCGGCTGAGCGCTTTCTCTCCGAGTTCAACGGCCTGGTGTTCGACATTAGCGGACCAGGGATCTCCCGTGCCCGCGAGAGCTTCAAATTTGAGCCCTTGTGGAACGAAGGCGAGGACGATAGGTTCACGAAACGGAGCCAGACGATTGGTGAATCCCTCACTCCTATTGGAGTGCTAGACCAGCGGTACCCCCCTTGGTATCTCTGAGTCCGGAAAGATCTACGTGGTAGCGGAGTGGCTCGCCTCCTTCGGCTTAGGCCGGCAAGCCCTGGAGAACCTGATTCTCGGCGTCATGCCGCGAGAGGCCGCCTCGTAGGGCGGCCGAGGGGGATTACGATGGCTGCTTGTATGCCCACGGGGGAACCGTTTTCGACTCTCACTGTATACCTTCTATCACACAAGGTCTATCGTGCCATCATAATCTCATCTGCAAATCTAAAGGCGCGCAACCTCCGTCCGGTTCCCTTGGAGATCAAAAAAGATCTTCTTCCCCGTAATCAGCGACTCCTGCAGCGCAGCGCCAATCCGCACAGCCTTCACCGCAGACTCCAGATCAAGTGGCAGCGGCGTGTTATCCAGACAAGCCGCGGTGAACTCGTTCGCCTCCGTGACGAACGCATACTCAAAGCGGTCATAGTAATGCTGGGGGATCTCCCTGCGCACGCCCGTCTCGTCATAGATATGCACGTGGTTAATCGCCGGCTGCGAGTTGACAGTCAGTTTGCCGCGCGTGCCGATGATTTCCGTAGTATCTTCCTGGCCCGCGGCCATCATCCGCGAGGCGTAGAAATAGGCGATTCTGCCATCGTGGAACTCGACCAGGCCCACCGCGTTGTCGCGATCATTGTGCTTGCGGAGGTCGGGTTCCACGGCTGTATTGCCCACCGCGGAGACGGACTTGACTTTGCTTTCGGCGCCGAAGAACCACAGCGTCAGATCGATGTCGTGGATCGAGCAGTCGACAAATATCCCGCCTGAGAACTGCGCGTACGCCACGAAGAAGCCTGACGGATCGAGCTTGTCGCATGTCTGGCTGCGCAGCACGGAGGGGACTCCGATTGACCCAGCCTTCATCTTCTGTTCGGCATCTCGATAACTGGCATCAAATCGCCTGGAGAATCCGCACATAACTTTCAAATGCGGCTTCTTGACTGCCGCGTCGATGACGGATTGGGACTGTACAGCCATTAGCCTCATGCAATCAATATCTGTAGTCGTTCCGTCTGCGCCGCATGGCGGTCTGAGTCAAATGTATTGTCTGGAGGTATTGGAGGCATACAATTTCAACACTGGTACTCAGTGGCTTCTCACACAGGACATGCTTCTCAGCTTCCATACCCTTGATCGCCTGCTCGGCATGAACACTCGTGGCACTCGCAATAACTACCGCCTCGAGACCCTCCTGCTTCAGCATGTCGTCGTAGTTCTGATACAATTTGACCCCAAACGGGGCGAGGTGTGTCTTGGCCCATTCCAGCTCGGCCGGGTCGGGCGAGCTGGCGGCGACCAGCTGCGCGCGGGGAGTTCGTTCCAGGAAGTTCAGGGCGTGCCTCTTGCCCATTCTGCCGAGGCCGGCGCAACCGACTTGGAGTCTTTGGGCGGACATATTTGTATTTTATTGTATAGGGGAATTGAGGTAATCCAATGGGGGTGAGTTGAAGGAAGGAGGGAAGTTCAGGGGAACAAAGTGAATGGAGAGCTTTAAGTAGTGCTGCATGCGGAGGTTCACAGTTTCCCCGACTTTAATCGGAATTCGCGAGGTGGAAGTCACTTTCCGAGACTGCCAGACAACACTCGGATTATAAAAAAAAAAAAAAAAAATAAAAAAAATAAAAAAAAATATATATTATAGAGAAGGACTCCTAGTAATAGGCTACACAGTTGACTACCCCGTCTTCTCCTCGGCTTTCTTCCCCCGACGTGCCTTACGGTTCGCTTTTTCGACTGGATCAGCGAACCCATCTCCCCGCAAAAAGGCCAAGCCCTTCCGCAGCCCACCGCCCTGAACTGCCGACGGTCTCACCTCCAGAATAGATCCCATCAGTGCCCACGACAGCACAAACAGCGTCAGCTCACCGGCCTTTCCGCCCTTCCACAAGCCCCGCTTGACGCCCGTTTTGTAAGCGGAGTCCACGGCCGCCCGGAAGAAGTACAGGAAGGTACCGCGGCTGTTAAAGAACAGGAAGGGCAGTCCACCAATCGCACCGCTGAGGAAAAAACGTTTGGTTGGGAGTGTCGAGCGGGGCAGGGAGCTGTTCAGGAGGCAGACGCTGCCCCAGGCAGAGCCAACCGCTGCGGAGAGCACGGCCGTTAGGGTTATGATCCGCTTGGATATGGTGTTCACCGAGGTGATCGGTTGGGTCAGAATCGTCTTGATGCGGGGGATGCTCAGGGCTAGGGTCACCGCCGTGAGGAACCGAGCCAGCTTCGGCACTGACAGGAGGATGTGATGCAGGAAGGCCGTGCTGCAGGTCGGGACATTAGGGTGCAGCAACGCACAGGACAGATTCGAGATCGAGGGATGAGCTGGGCCGGTGATTGGGGAGATGGCCTTGACCAAGGACGGCAGGGTGTTGGGGTCTCCGGGGTGCAGAATGGGAGACACAAATGCGCTTGGTCGATTAGCAACGACTTGTAAACCCTTGTAGATTGACTTACGGCCAGCGCAAATCCGCAATAGAAGCAAGCGAGTCCACAATCTCCTCCTTCTCCGGCCAGGGCACATTGCTGGGCAACGACTCCGGTCGGCTCTGGATATAGCTCGGCGAGAGCTTCAGAATGACATTACCGAACCACTATGGGTCGCACCGTTAGCACTGTACTTTCCTCAGGCCCCTCAAACCCCAAGAAATACCTACCTTAGGTGTAGTCTCCCGATCAAACACAAAAGCATGGAACAGCTGCGCACACGACACGGGCATAAGCAGCCAGCTGCCGAACCACCAGGGCCGCTTATCCAAATAACCCTTCTCATCTAGTACATTAAAGAGGAACTCCAAGCTGCGCGTGCTGGTGTAGATAGCCACCGTGAGACGGAGCTGGTCCTGCGGACAGATGCCCAGCGCGAAACCTGCCAGACTGGCTCCGACGGCAGGGGCGAAGCGCGAGGTTAACGCGCGCGAGATCCGTGGGTTTCGCTCACAGAAGGGACGGGCATCTTCCGTGCGCAGGTTCGCGCGTAGTCGGACGAGGAAGCGGTAGAGGATTCGGTGGATGAGGAGGAGGAGGGAGAGGGAGATGGAGAGACGAAAGTTTGGGGAGCGGAGGAGAGGGGTGCGTGTTTTTGACCTAAAAAAACAAAGATAGACGTGTAAGTAGGTTGATGTCAAGATAACAAGGATATTCTTTGAAGTAGAAGGGTAAGGAGGACCTACTTGTCAGCGCCACCTCTCACCCTCGCAAGAAGCAAATCTGTCAACTTGAGCGCCAGACCCGACCCCAAGAACACCCGCAACGACGCGCGGACCGCGGCTTCGCTGTGCTTATTTCTGGGACGGGCTAGGGCATCGTATCGTGATGGCGAGGGGAGCTTGTTCTGCAGAGCTGGCGGAAAGCGCGAGAGGGCGGCTTTGTGAAGGAAGCGATATTCCTTGGCGTTGAGAGAGATGCGAAGCAAGTCACGTACCACGGGGGGCACGTCGCTTGCATCGGCTGTGTCCGCTGTGGACATGGTTGTGGTGGTGGGGTGAAGAGGAAGAGAGAAAGGGAAGAAGAGGTGAGAATGACGAGGGAGCTAGGTTGGTTTGTCTCCGCTTCAGTTGACCTCGGCACACCATTTGGCTTGGTCGGTTCGCCCAGCCAGTGACGGACTGGAGGATACGTTGGATATAGGATGGACCGAGTGGTTTGCAATAAGAATCTAAATAAATACCTGGTTGGATTACGGGATTCTATGTTGATTTGGCTTTCCAGCAGAGCGTGTGGTGGCGTCTTCCCCAGGATTTCCCCAGATTTCACATGCGCAGTGCTAACTATACTCAAGCAAGTCCGGATATCAATCATTAAGGACGGGACTGACAGAGCAAGAAGAAACCACCACCAACAGGCACCCCAAAAGAGGCCAAAAACAGACAAGCAAAAAAAGGGAAGGCCAGGTAAGTCTACATACAAGGTAAATGAAGAGACGGAAACACTCGTAATCACGTCGTCAACAGACTCCAACAAACTCCGAAGTCCAGTCAGAAACAAACAGGAATCACCAGAAACTACACCATCCGATCCAGTGCTGGCAGATGTTCTCGACGTTTGTGGCTTGCGCGAGTAGCTTGTCCACCTGGTCGCTGATACCCAGCTCCTCGTAGTGCTTGAAGTCGCGACCCGTCAGCTTCTCCTTGACCCGCGCAAGCACTTGCAGGGCTCGGGCGTTTTGTGCCTCGCGCGCCTCTTGAGGAACATTTTCCTGGGTATCGAGGATACCGCCTTCGAGGATGGATGGCCGGCGGGGGCGAGAGAAGTTGCTCGGCTGTACTCCGTGCTCGAAGTTGATACCCTCGATGATTGACTGTCGGCGTTCAGCCGTCAGTGATACGCGGTCCGGGGATTCTTGTGCGCCGAGACGCCAGTTGATCAAGGGGTCGTGAATGAACTAGATAGGAAATTAGTTGGCTGGTAGGCATGCGAAAAGAAAAGGGGAAAAAGCTTACGGCTTCCAGAACAGCCATCAACGAGTCCTTGTTCTCCCGCAGAACACGCATAACAGCCTCGCAGGTGATGCGGTAGCTTCCCTCGATGTTGCTGACCTCCATGGCGAAAGTCAACATGCGCGTAAGTCGGAATGGCACTCGTTCGGGATACTTCTCCCGGTGCATCGCCACCTCGAAGCAGTCACCAAAATCGATGTGGACAACCCGGCCAGTTGTGCGATCCAGAAGCAAGTTCGAAGGATGCCGATCTCCCAGACCAAGGATGTACCCAACCATTGACATGACTCCAAGAGACCGGGTATAATTGGTACGCCGCTCCAGCCAAGACTCGGAGCTCTTGCTCTTGAGCCATAGCACGCGGTACAGATCTTTGCCGGTAGTATTGTCCATGGCATATCCAAACACTTCGACCTTCTGCATGAGAGTGAGGCTGTCGTAATCCGGTGCCATCTGAAGCATGATGCGGTGCTCGATGTTGAGCAGAATGCGGCGGCTCTCACGGTATTCCTTGATGAGGGCGTGCAGGGTGTCACTGTTCCACACCCATCCCAGCAGACCAGAGCTCTGGGACAACGGAATGGCGGGGAAACGCTGTACTGAGAGATGGCGCTTGAAGCTCTCGCCATCGTTGTCGAGAAGAGTGTTGATCAGACCAAAGAGCTGCATGACTCTCTCATCCTGTCGAATATCCTCGTGTCCCTTGACAAGATACATGTAAGAACTTCCGTTACTGCCCTTGAGCGTCATGCGTCGCGGGCGTTTCTTGGTCTGGAGGACATGTAGGATCGGATCAAAGCTCATAATTCGAATCACGGGGCGACCACTCTGGTACGTTCCCGGCACAGCAAGGTCAAGATCGGAGCAATCCTTAAGTCGAGGGGAGACGTATTTGAGGTCAAGAATGGAAAGCTGGGGGAGTTGACGGCTGATCTTGCGGAATACAGTGTAATAAAGATCCCATGCTTGGTTTAGATCACCAATCTCTTCCGTATCGCGATAGAGCATGCAGTAGTGCCTAGCCTCCGCGAGATCGCGCCCGAAGGCCTGCGCGAACGACACCTCTCGGAGCGTCTCGGCCCCCTGATCCAGCATATCATGGAGAGGCGCAAGCGTCGCGAACATGCCTTCGACATTGTGGTCACCAAAGTAGAGACGGGAGGCCTCCTCCAAACCTTCATGCCAGAGTTCGTGCCACAATACCGCGACTCGAATCAATTCATGACTCACAAGATCGGCTTGCTCGACGAGTTTGGCACTGTGCTGGCGCATACTTTCCATGATGTTGCTCGCAGACTGTGAGCGCCGAGTGACGTTCGATTTCATTGCCACTGTCAACGGATACACCAAAGCCTGTGGGTGTGCTTTTCCAACCTCGGCAAGCAATCTATGAACGGAGCCGCGAACTCGGATGTTGGGCTGGTTGATTCGCGCGATTAGCTGAGGAGTAACAGCGAGCCAAGTATCGATATTGACTGCAGTAAACCCTTCCGTGACGACCGTGTTGACTTCATGGTCACCACCGTGAGTGAACCAGAGCGTAAGCAGACGCAGAGTGTCTTGCAGAGACGAGGTTGAAGACAAGGCGATAGACCGGAGGAAACCGCGGATGGCAGGGATGACATGCTCCGTCACAATGTGTGCTGGAACTGGTGCAGGTACACCGTCCCGGCTCGCTTGACTGGCAATTGTCGTGACGACTTCGAAATTGGCCAAAGCCCAGGCGTGCCACGCTTTGTACGAATCACGGTTGTACTGGGTCGCAGCTGAGTACGCGCTGAGGACATCACGTACATTCTCTGCACGCCAATCGCCTCTCTGAAGGGTTGTCTGCCACTCGCCTTGCCGCAGGTAGCTCTTGGAAAGAAGCTTCCGGAATTTGGCAACGTCGCCAACCCGGTCGCGCACACCCGTGGCATCTGCATGATTCGATTCTGTGATGCCGTTAACACCATTGATACCGTGGTGATCTGCGGCGTGTGTGAGCGCATTGTACTTGGACAGGTCATCGGTCAACCCAGAGGTAAACTCTTTCAGCGATGTGAGTGCGTCTTGTTGGTGGCCACTTGCCCAATTGAACTTGAGTCGAGCGTAAGTGACCTCGGGAGGCGCAATAGTTCGCGTGCCATTGTCGTCAGTGACGACTGTCTCTAATGCCGCAAGCGATCGTTCCGCGAGACCCATGCGGTTAGATTTGCGGCACAGGTTGGCGAACTTGATTGACATGTCGAGATCCTCGCGAGGAGCAGTCACGAGTGCGCGAACCTTGAGCATCCGCTGCCAGACTTCTACGTTCTGCTGACAACCCAGCAGGCGATGGTTCCAGGTTTGGCGGATGGCTTCTTGTTTCTCGGGATCACCAATATTTTGTTTGTAAGTGATGATTTCCTCCAATTCGGCAAGCATCTGGACTCGGACGACGACGTTGTAAGCGCGATTATACGATTCTCCAAGCAGCGCTGACAGTTCGGTGTCCAGGCCGTTCCGTGCCTTTTCAATATACATGTTGGCCTCTTCGAATTGGTTGCGGTGGATGGCGAGAATAGCCCCGAAAAACGACCGATCGGGAGACTGTTCCTTCATGACTCCAAGGTAAGAGTCCATCAACTCCCACTGGCGGCGGCCCCAGGCGGCGGCAGCAGCCAGAGGAGCAATAGCCCTGCGATGCTCCAAGGATGCCTGGTTCCACTTCTCCTGAGCAAGATCTGACAGCACCTTCCACTCTCCAAGAGCGTGCAGACACCGCATCTTACCCATCGTGATGCCAAACGAGTCAGGATCAGTTTTCTCTCGCCGTTTGTAGGCAGCCAGGGCTTCATCCCAGCGCTGGAGTTTCTCGAACCAGGTTTCCTTAAGCTCCACATCGCGATATGCTTGAGCTTTGCGAAGGATACCGATGGCGGCATCGGACTGTTGCAGCTGGTTGTTGATGGTGATCAACGCCTCAACAGCACCCGAGTTCTGATCCTGTTCAAACTCCAGCTCTTTGTAGTGAAGAGCTTTGGCAAAGGCATGGCATTTGGCAGCGTATTTACCAAGGGTACGGATGTCGATGGGAAGGGCCTTGTCGTCGTGCTCCATAAACTCGGCAAGATTCAACAAAATCTGCAGGATCTCCGGAGGAATGTTCGGAGATGTAAGAGCCTTCTCAATCGATCGAACCAATTCCTCTTGGTATTGATCATACAGCTCAGTCCAACACGACACAAACGCGGCATTAAAGAGATCTCTTGCCAATGGTTGATAGATACCAGCCAAGCTGGCACAGGCTCGCAGGGCCGGAGAAGGAGATTCCTTGAGAAGCTCAACGCTGAATCGACGTATCCACTCCTGCCAATCCTCACGAGTGGACTTCTGTGAGGCATCCCATGCATTTTTGAGATGTTGTTGGTTCACCACAATCTTCTTTTGTCCGATTTCAGCGAAATTGTTGTCATCGGTCATGGAAGCATAGTTCTGCTCCGGGTTTAAATCCTGAGGGAGCCCCTCGCCCTTCTGGAGCTTCGTCACCAGAACCTGGTAGTTGACGTGAGTGATCTGATGATGCTTGAGAACCTTGTTCAAAAGATGAATGTAGTGCGTAAAGTCCTGGCCAAGTTGGAAGATAAGAGCACAAATGCAGTCCATAGCAGCCTGGCGCAAGATGCGGTCGCTGCCCGCCACAACACGAGATAGGGAATGCACCATGAGAGATGCAAAGTCAGAAACATTGACTTGTCGTGACAGTTTTGTCAGACTGTCGATTGCGGACTTGCGGATGCTCTGCGGGTTTTGCGCTCGATCAAACAGGCGAACAATAGCAGGAATGATGAGATGCATGTATTCCTCTCCACTGGAACCAAATATTAAGAAGGCATGGAGGATCCTTTCTGAAGGTTGGCGACGCGGTGTATTATCCTTCTCGAGTGTGTCCAACATCAAGGGCACCAGACCAGCAAGGTACTTTCGGAATTCGCCTTCCAACGACATGGCAACGGCTTCCACCAATGACACGATGGTGCCCTGTACTTGATATGAGGCATCCCAATATTCGCGAACGACCTCGATGATCTCTGGCAGAAACGCGCGGATATGTTGCCTGACAATGTTGACCAAGATGGCCATCTGGTTGAAGTAAGACTCGAGACGGCTGGCCGGAGAGCTTCTGATCACCGAGATGAAGCCTGGGATGATTTGACTCAAAAATGGTACACACTTCAAACCCAGAGTCTTGAAAATGGTGACAATGGCATCGATGACCGCGGAGTGGTATTGAGCAAGAGAGTTCTCGCGCAGGATATTCTGCATCAGGGTATGAATGACCACCGTAGGATAGTATTCTTCATTGGACGGCGTGAGTCCCTGCATGATCAGAGCGACATCGGACACATTTTGGATCTCGTTGATGTGATGAACATCTGGCTCAATCTCACTGATCTGCTGGTACTTGTATGGATCAAGGGCACCGAGGACACCAAGGAGCTTGATGGTCTCTTTGCGTAGGGACCCTGTCTGTTCCGTTTTGATGATGGTGATGAGCACGGCAAGCAGATGAGGATATTCAAGGTAAGGTTCGATCACGTAGCCCGAGTTGCTGGCTAACTGTCCCAGTGTCCGCAAAGCGGATTCCCGCTTTGTATGCGAAGAAAGATCCTGAAGAGAATCCAAGATGATGGGCATGATCTGCGGCAAGTATCGCCTCATTTCAGCACCACCTACATTGGCAAGCTCGCCAACGGCCTTCAGTGTGGTAGCCGCTACACCCGGATTGCCGTCCGTCGCCTTTGGTAGCAATGCGGTCACCATGGGATCGACATACGACCGGATCAATTTGGTCGCATTAGAGACAAACAAGCTGATGAGCTGGGCTGTTTCTTCCTTCTGGCGGGCCGTGTTGGCAAACCCAAGCCCCGTCAGAAGATTGACCAGCAATTTTCGGAGCGGTGGGAAAACATAGGCCGGGTTGACACTGGAGAGCCGGCCAATGATGCAGATTGAGGCTTCTTTGACAGCGAAAACCTCATCATTGACGGCTAAGAACAAACAGCGAATGTTCTCGGGGCGTGCAAGATGGCGGTCAAACTTGCGATCTAACGACCACAGAACTGTGCGGCGGATCTCGGGGTCGGGATCGCCGACGCCGACAGTCAGCAACTTGTCGATGACCTCGCTGACGACCTGTATTGAGTGTCCACTGGTTTGGTTGATAATGGGATCATGCACAAAAAGCTGACAGCAGGTGAGAGCCGACGCCTTTCGAATCTCGGGGCTGTCATTTTCCACGTAGTTGATGGCAACGTCGCGCACAAACTCATTCAGGATGTGACCAGAAAAGTCAAAGCTTCCCAAGGTGTGAAGAGCGAGTGCAATCTCCGAGTCCGAGTGGACCTCGTGAAGTGCAAAGTCCTTTGCGAAAGATGGCATTGGCGGAAGTCGATTTTCTGGGCATCCGAGCGGCCGGAACGGCGTGCCACAGAGGATGATGCTTAGCATATCGAGAAGTTTTTCTTGAATGGTAGGTTTGATGGGAGGAATGTAGTGTGCCATGTCGACCAACGCCTGCGTCAAAGATTCACTGAGACCGCAGGCAAATATCGGGTCGAGCAAAGCTTCGATGTACTTGCTGAGCGCCTGTCCCACAGCAAGGGAAAGCATACTAATGCACTCAAACATGGGCGCCTCGACGACACCCGCTCGGTTTCTCGCTTTCATCGCAAGACCCTCCCGGATGTAGATGATGATCCCGTCCAGATATTGCGCGATGGCGGGACCTACTGCGTTCGCAATATTCCCGATTGCAATGAAGGCCGAGTTCCTTTCCTTGTCCCTCTTGAGTTGCGCTTGTAGATAGATCATAAATCGGTGCAGATATATCTCCGTAAAATCGACAGGAGCGTAGGAGGCAAGGATAGGAATGGTGAGGACGACCTGAGTGCGAATCTTGGGATCGCGGTGGTCCTTGAGGCGAAGGACAATCTCGCAGGCGTTGCGATAGTGCTCATTCATAAACATTGTGCCTTTCAGAATCAGCGCTTTGAGGATGAGAAGTGATCCATGGATCCACTCGACGTTGTGAGATTTCAAGCCCAGCAGAGCCTCGTCGTAGATTCTCGCAAACCACTGCTGGCGGACCTGGATATCTCGGGCCGCAATGATCTCGAAGCATTCGCCCACGGCCTCCGCAGCGGTTTCGCGAATGAGGACCTTGGGGTCCCGCAACGCGACCCAAACCAGTTCGAAGATCTGCGGTACGAAGCCGTAGAGCAGGGTCGGTGATCCCTTGGCCAGTTCCCGGATGACGAGCACAGCGGCAAAGCGCCGACTCTCCTGACGCTCCGACTGAAGCCATTCCAACGCCGATTGAATTTCACTTTCTACCAGTTCCGCCGTCAGGGCCCCGCCAGGCTTCGCTAGACGGCCCAGCGACCGGGCCGCATATACCAACACCACGTTATCATTGCTGCGAAGGGCGCTGCGCAGGTAGCTGGCAAAACGAGTGGTTTTTTGGGCGGCATCGACACCATCGAAATCGATTAGACGGTCGAGCGCGAGGAGACCGCCGATTCTCTCATTGGCATCGCTGCCGGTCACAACCAGCTGGGCGATGCGTTGGCTGACCGTGTTGTAAAACTCGACAAATTTCTCGGGGGCCCAGTCTGGATGGAAAGAAGAGAACGGTCAGTGGGATACTTTTTGGTGGTCAACGTGGGCTCGATCACATACCCCGTGAGACGGAGAGGACGTTGTCGTAGAGCTCGTAGGCAGCTCGCACCCTAGTCTCCTCGTTCTTGGATTTGAGCTCAGTGAACAGCCGCTGGGTCACATCTGTGATGGGACCTGCTTGTGCCATGGTGAGCCGCAACACACCCCAGAGACATTGAAGCCAATGTCGGAAAGTGGAAAGTGAAGATGGGAAGGACGGAGGTCAGGTGCTCGGGGGAGTCGTGTCGGGCGCACGGTCCACTTGGTGTTTGTCACCACGAGAGCAGGGCCGACCGACTACCTAGAACGAAGAAGTATAGGGGACATGATATTATTCGTTGTCTTTATGGTGATGGATTATTTGTCTGTCGTGATTTATTATTTAGGATCCTGGTTTGAATTACAAGCCAGTAGTACGGTATAGATTCATGAACCATGCATAGTTACAGAAACAGGATCTCTCACCGTTCAGTCCTTGCCGCAGTTAAGCGTAGATCTATCTATCGGCAGAATTAAATAATATGATTCAGGGAAACCAGCCACTGAAAGGGAATGCGGTATTTGTAATCCAACTATGTCCCATGGTGGGGAATATGACGAGATTGAGGGGTGTCCTGATAAAGCCCCAGTCCCCTTCCTTCCAACTTTCCTCTCTCTCACTCTTAACATATACATCACCATGGTGAAGGTGCTCTTGACTGGTATGCAATATGCAGCTCTAAGCCTAGATTTGGAGCATTGACTCACTATATTCTCAGGAGGCAGTGGCTTCATTGCCGCCCACATTGTTGATATCCTGCTGCAGCATGGGTATGAACCCCTCTCTCAATCAACATCACCAATTCTGACCGGGAAAACAGCTTCGATACTGTCGTCACAGTTCGCTCCGAGGAGAAGGGAAAGCGCATTATCGATGCTCATCCCAACACGCCCAAGGAGAAGCTGTCCTATGTGGTGGTGAAAGATGTCGCCGAAGATGGTGCCTTCGATGAGGTAACACTTAACTTGGTTCTACCATGCCTGTATACTAACATGTATAGGCTGTCAAATCAAATCCTCCATTTACCTATGTCCTTCATACTGCAAGCCCTTTCCATTTCAATGTTGCAGACCCGCGCAAAGACTTCCTGGACCCCGCTATCAATGGAACCACGGGAATCCTAAAAGCAATCAAAGCATACGCGCCAACCGTCAAGCGAGTGGTCATCACTTCGTCCTTTGCGGCAATTGTGAACCCGAAAAAACATCCCAAGACCTACAGCGAAAAGGACTGGAATCCGGTCACCTGGGAGGAGGCCATGGACCACTCCAATGTCTACCGGGCTAGCAAGACCTTTGCAGAGAAAGCCGCCTGGGACTTTGTCGAGAACGAGAAGCCCAAGTTCGACATCGCCACCATCAACCCTCCCCTCGTGCTGGGACCTATCGTTCATTACCTCAACTCCCTCGAGGCCATCAATACGTCCAACCAGCGCATGCGAGATCTCGTCCAGGGCAAGATGAAGGAGGGCCTCGCCCCCACGGGGACATTCCTGTGGGTGGATGTCCGGGATGTAGCACTTGCACACGTCCGAGCCATCGAAGTCCCCGAGGCTGGCGGACAGAGATTCTTTGTCACGGCTGGCTATATGTCCAACAAGGCACTGGCGGATAACATCCGTGAGACGCACCCGGACTTGGAGTCGAAGCTGCCACCCAAAGACTCCCCAGACGATCTTCCTTCCGGCATCTATGGCATTGACAACTCGAGATCCAAGGAGGTGCTGGGGCTGAAATATCGCTCGCTGAAGGAGACGGTCGCAGACACGGTTACTTCATTGCAGGCTGTTGGCGCTTAGATTGTCAGATGGAGGGGAGATATATATACCAAAAATTTGAATGCCAGCTTTTTTAGAGATTTCTATTGTATCTCTTTGCAAAGACATGCAAGCTCAAAATACGTAGAGAACGACCGACATTATTTACTTCCCCTTGGCAATCCTGCGCGTTTGGTCTCTACGTTCTGCCGGATCCACACCCTCAACTTTTCCTCTCCGACTCGCTCGGTTCAATCCCATCGTCACAGCAAGATGGCGTCCGCCAGGTTATCGCCAACGGCGAATCTCTTGCGGAAGTCTCGTCTGTTTGCCCTTCCACCGGCCTTAAACCCGCCTCAGGATCCGCCAACGTCCAAGGCTGTCCGCGAATCCGACACCGCGACACTCCCTTACCCGACCCGAGCCTCGATCGTGACACCGCGAACATCACTAGCCAAGGGCGATTGGGGTCTGAAGCGGGCGTTACCGGCAAAGTCGACGTCAGAAAAATCTTCAAGACCGATTGTCCGGTTGAACGCTCTTGACACATATGAACATGTCACCGACTTTGACTCTGCCGCGGACCACACCCTTACCCTTCAAAAGTTCCAGGAGCTGCACATGCCTATATCGCTTCCCTTCGAGATGAAATATGCGACGAACGTTATGCCGGAGCATAGGAGTCCCTTTGAACAATCCCTCGACAACTCCGAGACGAGCAAGCGCCTGGGCGAACCGGGGGTCAAGCAATACCGACACACCGGACCTTGGCTGGCTGGACTGACGGAAGCCGAGTTCGCAACCTACCTGAAAACAGTGAGTCGTCGGAAGCCTGAGCTTCTGCGACAACTGCGTGAACAATTGGTTGAGAAGCGCATCGCCGAAGCCCGGAAAAAGGCCCAAGACAACGGAGAGGATTTGGAAACGCTCGCACCTCCCACCATCACGGAAGAGGATTTCCAACGGTATCTGAAGACCCTGCGTGCAAACCCGACCGAGATGGGACCCGTTCTCTTTAAACTGTTGGACCTTTCATCGTCTCCGGATCGGCCTAATGACCGAGTTGCGAACACGGCTTACGAGGCCCCTGGGACCAGTCTGGCGGCCATCGACTACGCTAAGAACGGTCCTCCGCGCACACATCCCTCTGCGGGTCTGTCATATTCGCGGTCGCACGCACTGATATACAACCACCCCAAGTACGGACCGCAGGTCACCCAGAAGCCGGTCCAGGCCCGCATCTTGCGTCCCAAGGGCCGCTTTAGGGGCCGGGCGTCCAGGGCCGTTGCGGGTGTGGGTGGTATTGCAGTGGAGGATTTGAATGGGATGACCTTCCATACCGACATGCCGGCTGGCCTGATGTCCTTCGACGCGTCCATCCCCGGCGGTGCCAAGTACTGGGCCAGTCCAATCCGGGCCTCAATTGATACCGATGGCCGAATTCGCCTAGTGTCTAATCGCGCCTCGGAAATGGCCAAGCTTCCTTACGGTATCGAAGAATACAAGCCGGCCGAAGGCACGAATGTCTCAGACGTTGCCCGTGGTGCTCACGGTCGGGTCCCTCGATTGGACCGGACCCCGTTGAACCAGGCGCGTTGGACGACTCCGGCGAACCGACCGACTCGACAGCCCATGAAGGGCACGGAGGATGTCGCTCGCAGCCTTGTCGAGAAACTTGGATCTTAGGGCGCAGCATTGTACGATTAGAAGAGGTGGTGTAAAGCCACTCCCATCATTATTCCTGTTGTGATATAGTTAAATCGAGCCTCCATTTCATTTGTACTGTCCATTGTTGCCTGACTTATCGGGTACCAATATATTATGTAACCATAATTATTTCACGTGACTGGTTAGGGCTAGGGCTGGCCACACACAAGCGAAACCCATTCAAGTCGGATCTCTGCCTCTCCTCGATCATCCATCCAGCCAACAACCGCCAACATGGGTCGCGTCAGGACTAAGGTGAGCATACCATTGTGAACCCCTCACTTACTGCATACCTTTCTAATATTTCTTTTCCTCCAGACCGTCAAGCGCTCCGCCAAGGTCATCATCGAGCGCTACTACCCCAAGTTGACTCTCGACTTCGAGACCAACAAGCGCATCTGCGATGAGATCGCCATCATTGCCTCAAAGCGTCTTCGCAACAAGGTGAGAAACGCACAATTCCACATTATGATCTGCCCTAACTGACCTTGTGACTAGATCGCTGGCTACACCACCCACCTGATGAAGCGTATCCAGCGTGGCCCCGTCCGCGGTATCTCCTTCAAGCTCCAGGAGGAGGAGCGTGAGCGCAAGGACCAGTACGTCCCCGAGATCTCCGCTCTGGACGTCTCCCAGACCGAGTCCGGCCAGCTGGACGTCGACACCGAGACCAAGGATCTGCTCAAGTCGATGGGCGTAAGTCAAACCTAACATTTTCTCAAAACCCATTTACTAAATGACAATCTCCACAGTTCGACAACCTCAAGGTCAACGTCGTCACCGTCAGCCAGCAGCAGGTTGCTGAGCGCCCTCGTCGCTTCGGTCCCCGCTAAATGCACCCACACCCGACCCCCTACAAAAAAACCAACTTCATGTCTTGTCTCTGTTCGGTCGACTCCTGGCGTTTATCCGATAACCCACTGGCTTGCGTGTCTTCGCTCGACTTATCTTAGGTTCTAAGAATGGAGGCTATGCAAAGATGAGGAATGAAAACTATGATTCTCTGAGATCGGTGTCGCTGATTCTCTCTACATGAGGGTTGATGCTTGATTGCCAACTACCCTTCCTCTTCGTGTCTGTCTCAGGGCAGATCTACGTAGGATTCAGCAGGTTGGGGACTTGTCTGAAGAAAGACCTTCCGTTGGTCGGGACTGTGCATGGTTTCTGCGTAGGTCCCGCAAAACAATACCGAATGGTCATTTGTAAGATGTAGTATTTCGTAGATATACATTGCTGCCCCCTGGGTATAAAATCAAATGCAATGGGAAAACAAAGAAAACGCCGGAGAACATCACAATGCTCAAATGCTATGCCACGGCCTGCGCCGTCTGTCAAATCTGATCGAGCACGTCTCCATCATCATCTGCTGCTCGCTGCTTGCCCGGTTCCTCCGAAGGCACATAGCCCTCAATGGAACCTCCAGTGGCATCCTCCGGCCGCAGCTGAGGAGCAGCAACTGGGTGATGCAGCTCAGGTTCCTTCTCCTGGATCCGAACATCAACACGACCATCCCGGAACACAAGACCGGCATCACCGCGCTCCAGAGCAAGTTCCTTCCCGCGATCGGTATCCTGCAACGACAAGTTGCCCAATTCCAAATCTGCCGTAACATCTGCCTTCCCCTCCACATCCTTTGAAGATGAGCCTGTAGTAGTCGAAATAGTCGCAGCAGCAGCAGCCTCCTGCATTCGCTTCGCACGCGCCTCCTCCAGGAGCAGAATATTCCTATTGCGCTTATCCCCTGCACGCCTCTCCCAAACCGGCTCTTCGGCGAGCTGCACACGAATAAAAAGCGCCCTCTCCGCACAATCATCCGAGCACCACTTCTCCAACGTCTCCTGCGGGACGATATCCATACTGCGTCCTCGGCCACCAGGCCCACTCCCTTTAGCACCCCATTTGACCTTGAAGCTGCCCTGTTGCGCGGAACCACTCTCTTCCTTGCGATGTCTGCGCGGACAGAGCCCGTAGCCGCAGAGCTGATCGTAGTTCCGCTCCAGAACCAGGTTATCGTAGTCGCTGGGGCGGAAGGGGATCAGGGCTGCTTTGAAGGTGCGCGCATCTTCGGCGGAGGGTGTGGCGGGATCGGCGGATGGGGACGTCGGGAGCGTGACTAGGTCCAGGATCCGGTCGAGAATCAGGTTCTCGGCGTCTTTTTGGGCTTGGATTTGGTGGGCGTGCTGCAGGGCGATGTCTAGGTGTTGGGCTGTTGCGCCGGGTCGGGCGAGGAGGTACTTTTCTTGCTCTTCGGGAGTGAGTTCGGAGGGGGGTGCTGGGCGAGGTTGTTGGGCGTTGACGGCGGCGTAGGCGGTGGGTAGTGAGGTTTTCAGGGTGGACTGTTGTGCCCGGTCTGGGGGGGTGGCCATGGTGGGCGAAGGTGGTGGAATGAGATGGGTCAAGTTGGATGGTTGGAGGAAGAGAGAGAAAGGTGGCCGGGGTGAGAAGTTTGGGTCGCGAGCAGAGAGGCAAATTCCCCCAGATTGTGATGGGGGCGCCCAATGAACAGGCTGCTGAGCTGGCAGTCTAGGTGGTAATAATTAAATTAACTAGTGAACTATGCGTTAGTTATTGTCCATTCCAATCTGCGAATGGGAAGCGCATCCCGTCTCTTATATACATCTGGTGACGTCGGCCTCGGGCAGCTTACGGACTGGGGGTATAGAGCACGAACCCGTCAGACAGACTATCCTGATAATAATCATCACTATTTTCTATGATCATGTAGAATCAACATCCCCATAACCAATACTACAATCATAATAGCAGTGTTCGTAGTCGATCTGCCCTAGTGGATCTCATCCCGCCAAGTGACGACCGACCACCTCACTAACTACTTCTCCCCCCATCCTTTTTCCACCCTCCTTCCTCTCCATCGCCTTGGCCCTCCCATCTTCCCCCCCCGGCTCACAATCTCTGGCCTGATCCAAGGCTGCTCGGTCCTTTGTGTTTCAACTGGTGTGTTCCCACTGTTCCCCCATCCCATCCATTCTCCCCCCTCCCACCCCCCCCCCCCCTCATCGTCATCTCTCCTGCTAGGCACCACCGCCTATGTTTCATCCACGCTGACTACCACCCTGTCCGTGACACAGCAATTTAATCCTCCCACTGCACGCTACAGGTCTCAGCGCTGGTGCTTCGTCTTGTACAGTCCGCCTTCCCTCTCCAGTGACTGCCGTCACACACCGGTTGTTCCGCATCGCCCATTGTTCTGCCCCCACCCCTCTCCCAGTCCTGTATTGAGCGAGAATTCCAACGGACCAGATGTCCAGCCCGCCGTTCACGGTGAAAGCCGTCTTCGAGTATGCGTCGGGCCATGATGACGACCTCAGCTTTCCGATTGGTCAGGTCCTGACCGTCACCGCTGAAGAGGATGCTGAGTGGTACTATGGTGAATACACAGACGGCTCGGGAGCAAAGCAGGAAGGTATCTTCCCCAAAAACTTCGTCGAACGGTATGAGCCGCCTGCTCCCCCGCGCCCGTCGCGCCCGGCCAGGCCGAAGAAGGAGGCTGAGCCTGCTCCCCCGCCGGCTCCGGCCCCCGTGGAATCCCCTGTCGTGGAGAGCAACTCGCAGCCGGAGCCAGAGCTAGAGGAGCAGGCCACCGCAGAAGAGCCTGCGCACCCCCAGCCAGCTCCTACTCAATCTTCTCAGCAGGCGGCCTCGCTTCCGCCGGCGACACAACCGGCTGCCCCTCCACCCCCTGCAGCCTCCAAGCCCCCGCCTCCGGCTGTCGCAGAGAAGCCGAGCGGTTCGTCGTTCAAGGATCGCATTGCCGCCTTCAATAAGCCCGCCGCGGCACCAGTCACACCTTTCAAGCCCAGCGGCTCGTCATCGTCCTTCATTAAGAAGCCGTTTGTGCCGGCTCCTCCCAGCAAGGATTCCTACGTCCCTCCACCAAGGGAACCTGCCCCCAAAATATACAAGCGGGAGGAAGACCCTCAAGTCCAGGAACAAATTGCTCGCGAGCCTCCCGTCTCGGAGAGCCGGCCGCCGCCCCCGCTTCCCACTGAGGCGCCGGCGGAGGGCGAAGAAGACCAGCCCAAACCCACCAGGCTTAAGGATAGAATTGCCCTCCTGCAAAAGCAGCAGCTGGAACAGGCTCAGCGTCATGCGGAGGCGGCCCAGAAAAAAGAGAAGTCGCGACATCCAAAGAAGCAGGCTGAGGGGCCGGCTGTTCCGGCGACGCCTGGAGAGGAACTTGAAGAACCTGAAGAACCTGGAACAACTGAAGCTTTGGAGTCTGCGCGTGATCCCAGTGTCGATACTTTGAGGGGTAGTGCTCATGCTCCGCAAGTGCCCACGCCCTTTTCGCCGCCAGAGGAGATGGTCAGTGATACCAACGACGCCGACTATTCTGCTGCAGCAGATTCCGAGGATGCTGGAGAAACCTCCACCAGCAAGGATGAGGATGAGGAGCGTTCTCATCCAAGCATCCAGCGTCAGCCCTCGTCGCGCTCTGTTGAACAGCAAGGCGACGAGGCGGATGTCGAAGAGGAGACCGGTGAAGAAGAAGAGGAAGATATGGACCCTGAAACCCGACGCAGGATGGAACTGCGAAACCGCATGGCCAAGATGAGCGGTGGAATGGGCATGATGGGTCTCTTCGGACCTCCCGGCGGCATGCCTACTGCTGGAGCTCGCAAGCCCAAGACTCCTGGCGAGTCGGAGAAGAGACTTGGAGAGTCGGAGGTTACCTCCCCTACCAATGCTCCCCCGGTTCCTATGGTTCCAATGCCTGGGATGAACATTGGCAGCAAACCGCCCCGTCCATCTGCCGATGTCGAGAAGGAGGAAGAAGAGCCTTTGGCAACCCCTGTCTCTGAGCAGCATCCTGCATATGAGGTTGCTGACGTGGAAGATACGGTCCGCGAGGGTGCTCTGCCCCGTAGGTCTACTGACCGGGCACCACCAGTTCCTCCATCTCGTGGTAAGATGCTTTGTATAACTGTTTGTGGTATGGCCAGCTAACCTAACATAATGCACAGCTCCCGCCCCACCACCCCGAGACTCCCGCCCCGTCCCACCTCCAGTGCCAGTTGAACATCCTGCTTCTCCTCCGCCAGTTCCTGGAGGTAGGTCCTGCCCACTTTTTCCCCGTATGGAAATGCTTACGTTTATTACCAGGTCGACCAGCTCCTCCGCCCCCTAAACCCGCAGACACTGGAGATGAATCAGATGATGAGCTGTCTGTGCATACCGGGAACTTGTCGTTGAGCGCTGCTCCGCCAGCAGTTCCTGCACCAGCGGCCCCGGACCATGTTGACTCTCGCCGTTCCTCGGCCTACGACACCCCGTCTACCATTGGGTCAACTCCAACTACGGAGAAGGATAAGAGGCTTAGTCGTCCTCCTCCTCCCATCCCGCAAAATCCGCCTATGCCGCCATCGCAAGGCCGCGCTCCTCCCCCACCACCCCGGGATCAGCTACGCCGCCGGTCCACTGCTGATAGTCGTAGCAGTGCCATCTCCGCACCCCGGCAGGCAGGCGAGGAAGCAGAAGGCGAGGTCACGGAGTATGACGGTGACTATGACACTGATATTGCGTCCTCAGCGAAGTTCAAGGACGCATTGAAGTCCCACGAGCGTGACTCCAGCTTCGATGAGGGCACGATCACCGATGACCATTCTCTCCATTCGCCCATAATCTCCCAGGAAACCCGCACGGCTCCACCGCCGCCTCCAAGTGCCCCAAGGGCAGTCCCACCACCTCCTCCGAGCCAGCCACCGCGAAATGCTCGCGCATCCATCGACACTCCTAGAGGGCCGCCTCCACCTCCGCCCCCCAAGGAGTCATCGGGTGGTGATGATGAGGAGGAGTACGATCCTTTCAACTACTCTACTCCTCAACACGGCCTGCCTACTCCCCCGCCTCTTCCTCAGGGTCGGCGACCAGAGGCACCCCCTCCTCCGATTCCGCAAGCACAGGCCGCCGATGAAGAAGATGATCTGTACGAAGCTTCTCCCGTGCAGAGTCCGCAAAGCTATTCTACAACGCAGCACGAAAAACGGCCTTCTCTCGCACCACCGCCCCCGCCGAGCCAAGCACCAGCCATTCCGTCTCCATCCGCATCTCGAAGCCAGCGTCAGTCTATGGATTTTATGAGAGCCCAGCCCAATGTCCGGCGATCTATGGACGTCTCTCGTCCATCTGTGGATCAGGGATGCATTGCCCAGGACATTGATCTTGCTGAGAATACCCTTTGGTGGACCCAGCCCAACACCCCTCCGCCAGTTTTCCAGAACCGCAAAGATCTTCTTTATGAGGTCGAAGAGTCTTCCTCCACGAAGCGAGGTGGCAAGACAATGGTGTCCAAGGATGTCTATGTGCTGTTCCTTGATTATTCTCAGACCGTGGTGACGGTGCAATTCGATGCCAAAAACCCTGCAGACGCCTCCCTGGAGCAGCGCCATGAATCCCCGCCTCTCCAGCCCCGTCAGGACCAGCTAGAAGAGGCGCACGTCCAACTCGGCACCCGAATCTCCGAAGCCATCAACTCAATCCAAAACACGACGGTGGGCGACGGTACTCCCTTCGGATTGATTCAGCATCTACTCAGCCCCCTGTCTGATGCGCTACTCCCTGTCGGCACACGAGCCTATGGTGCATTGGTCTACTCGAACCTGGCCAACGCGTCCGTCTCCCAGAACGACGAGATCCGCGCCGGTGACATCGTCAGCTTCCGCAACGCCCGGTTCCAAGGACACCGCGGCACCATGCACCAGAAGTACAGTGCCGAGGTGGGCAAGCCGGACCACGTCGGTGTTGTCGTTGACTGGGACGGCACGAAGAAGAAGATCCGGGCCTGGGAACAGGGTCGCGAGAGCAAGAAGGTCAAGATTGAAAGTTTCAAGCTGGGCGACCTGCGCAGTGGCGAGTGCAAAGTATGGCGCGTGATGTCGCGCAACTGGGTGGGCTGGGAGACCGGCAAATAAAGTCCTCATTCTTCTTTGTTCTACATCGATTGTTGGGTGGGGATCGCGGTTGTATGAGTGGAATATAGCTCTTCTCTCTCCTGTCTATCTTCCTTTTGTCCTTTCTGTCTTCTTCGTGTCCCCTTGTATCTAGGGGGGTCACCCTTCCGCTGCTGGGTGGGTAATGGGAGAGAAAACAGCAAAGATGTCTCTTTTTGTGTCATGGAGAATTGAGCGAGCGTTTTTCTTTTTCTTTTCCTTTCATGTGGTAAATTTTTGCATGATTCTATTTATACTTGGTTCTGCTCTGGCGCCGAGATCTTCCCTTCGTTTGAGTCTTCACAGGTGTTAGTGAATCGAATTCATCTCGATGTATATCTTTCAGGTCCATGTAGCAGTAGTCTGAGAGTTGGTGCAGGTCACATGATTTTGTGGCCTGAGGCATGAGTGGCGCTTATCCTATTCCCGTATCAGGCAGTTATCGCAACTTCTCCAACCCAACCCAACCTCCATCTCTTCTCCCACGCCTCGCCTCTCCTCAGCACCACAGACTTCAAAATGGGTGGCGGTGATCTGAACTTGAAGAAGTGAGTACTCCGAATGTCATCTCTGCCCATTCCCCTCTCCTCTCGTCACCTCTCTCTCCATCTCTTCACAAACTCAACAAAAAACTAACCACCAACCCTCCACCAGATCATGGCACCCCTCGCTCCTACGCAACCAGGAGCGCGTCTGGGCTGAAGAAAAGAAAGCCCTCGATGAGCGCAAACGGATCGACCAGCTCCGGCGCGAGCGTGAAGAAGAGCGCCAGATCCAAGAGCTGCAACGTCTCCAAGAAGCCTCCGGGAAGGGCAAGCAACAGAGCCGTGTCGACTGGATGTATCAGGCGCCCTCAGGCGCGACGGGCCAGTACTCCGAGGAGATGGAGGGGTACTTGCTTGGCAAGCGGAGGATTGATGGGATCTTGCTGAAGAATGATACGGATAATAAGAAGTTGGAGAAGGGAGCGGATGTTGCGAATGGCGCAGATGGTGCTGCTCCTACGCCTGGCGTGGTTTCGGCGAGGGATACCATGACGAAGGTTATGAATGATCCGTTGCTGGAGGTCAAGAAGAGGGAGCAGGCGGCTTATGAGGCTGCGGTTAAGGAGCAGTTGAGGAGGAAGGACAGGGAGGAGAAGCGTGGCGGTCGTGAGAGGGAGAGAGATCGTGATCGTGACCGGGATCGCCATTCCAAGCGCAGACGATACAGTGATGAGGCCGAGGATGATCGTCGGCATCGGCACCACCACCGCTCGTCGCACCGTCATCGGTCGAGGTCGCCCGCTTCGCCGGAGCGGTCGTCACACCGCCGACACAGGAGTGAGCGAGAACGTGAACATCGAGATGATCGACGCCGTGGAGAAGATCGTGATCGTGATCGGGGCCGTGACAGGAGGGACGACGACAGAGCCCGTCGAGATGATCGTGATCGAGACCGCGAACGAGATCGTCGCGATCACCGTGAAAGACGCGACTCATATTCCAACCGCCACCGCGATGAACGGCGCGACTCAGATACTCGGCGAGGCTCACCATCTCCGCGTCCAACGCAAGACCGGAACAACCGCGAGTATTCTAACAACAACAACAACCGGCGAGACCGTGACCGTCCTTCTGCACCGTCCCACAATATTCCCAAGAACAACAGACCCGCACCCGACCAGAAAGATCTAGAAGAAGAGCGCCGCCGCAAGCTGGCAGAGATGCAATCCAACGCCAGCGAAATGGAGGATATTCGCCGCGAGCGGATCGCTGTGATCTCCGCCGAAGAAGAGAAGCAGCGGGAGGTGGAAGAGCGGCAGCGCTCGGATAAGGGCCGGTTTGTTTCGCAGCTGCATCAGCGCGCGCAGGAGGATAGTTTGGATGAGCGCATTCGGAGGGGGCGTGGTGGGTATGCTAAGATTGAGGCGGATTGAGGAGTTTCTTCCAGAGGGTTTCTTTATCTTTCACGTCGTTACTTCTTCCTTTTTTCATATTGAGTCTTTCCTCGTCTCATACATGGATACACGCCTGTATTTCTTAGTATTTAGTTTGATATTCTTAGCTTGTGGCTGTGGTCTCTACTACCTTCATGGATATTAGCTAAATGGATATTCCTCTTATTATCATGCACAATTCATATTCATATCCATATCATGCAAACAATGCTATTGTTGATAATATTCCATTTTTCCCACATCTTGAATAGGCTTGTACAAGACGCACGACTTGTGTCTATGGTCGAAGCCGTTGAGGTAGTATGCGAAAGTTCAAGATGAAGGTTGCAGGGCCGCGTTGGTTTATGAACTCGCTTGGGAATGAGAATATCGCTTCAGGGGTTATTACGAGGAAATGCGAGAAACAGCCCTATTAGATGCTCCCATTGTACCCTTGCATGGTTTGGCGCGGGGTGCCACTAACCTCGTTCAGTAAACGGTGCTGCGCCAAGAGACGGCAAAATACGAGCTCTCAGCCTCCCCAACAATAAGTACGGAGAAGACCAGAGATTTTCAAAAGATGGGGAAAGACCTGGCTAATTCTCTCCACACTCTTTATTTTCCGTTCCTTTTAGGCTGCCTCGAAAACGAACGCCCTAAAATACAAGAGCCTACTAGGTCTTTACAGGATGAAACAAACGCTCGTGTTCTTGACCTTGACGGCTTTTGCCATTCCGTGCTCTTCCCAGTCTTCTCTTCTTGACAAACTTCCAAATTGCGCTGTATCTACCTCTTTCTCTTAACCCTCCCTATATCTTTGATTTATACCCAGGGGAGTTTTACGGGACTTGCGGAATGGCTTAGGGAAGAGAAACAGGTAGAAGATATTGAGGTGGCACAGAAGCTAACGGCTACGATTTTAAACCACATAGCTATCCTGCGTTGATGATGTGCTACCTGCATCATGCACCGGTGTCTCGTGCATCTGTGACTCGCCGTCTTCTATCTCGTACATCAGTTGCTGTGTCTATAAGGAGTGCGATTCCGCTGACCAAGAAAGTAAGTCATCTCATTTCGAACTTTTGGAGAAGGCTGTTAGGACCTTTCGATGTGAAGCAAGGGTTAATATACAACCCAATCCACTTTTAAACACTGATTAATTCACCTGGCATTTCTTTTAGAGACGATCGAGGTAGCAAATGGAATCTGTAGCTCCAGTGAGGTTACTCTTCCTTCGTCTGCCGGCTGCTCGTCGACTTCATCGACCACTTCCTCGTCGCTTTCCTCTACAACCACCTCTTCCACGACGTCTACTGGACACGCCATCCCGACATCCAGTTCTATTGGGACGAGTTCGTCGAACTCCGGGTTATCCACCGGCGCCAAAGTAGGCATTGGAGTCGGCGTCGGTGGTAGCATCTTCCTGATACTACTTGCCCTCTTACTATGGTATCTAAAGCGCCGTCGTGGCCGGGATCTAGGGAAGTCTGCGACTGTGGCTACCCACAAGCCGGCCGGAGACGATGTTGGAGGTCAGGGCTTCGGCACAGGCCTGCGGACACAGGCGCAACCGATTGTCTCGCTCGGATCGACGCCCCCGGACTTGGGTGGCGCTAATCACTGTGGTCACTGCGGTACACCAATCACGACACCATTCTGCACACGGTGTGGTATGCCGTCAAAGCTCAAGGGTCATACAAATTTCGCAGCACCCCAGGAAATAGGCCTTACTGATACCCCAGCGCGACAGGAGATAGACTCTGCAGATGTCACAGCACCGCAGGAGATAGGCGCAACAGATGCCGTAGCACTACATGAGATGGATACCGGGTACTCAAAGGCAGACCAAGGTGACAACAAATATCTCGCTTCTCGGGCTACAAGGCAAGGACCTTTAGTCCCGATTCACGACTCCCAGAAAGGACAAGCTGAAACCGCAAATATTGCAGTACCTGCCCTGGAGCACTCATCAATGTCGACCTCCGCCGATGCAATATGCACAATGTGCAACCTTCCTGGAGTAAATATTTGTGCTGGTTGTCGATCTTCACGATACTGCTCTAACGAATGTCGCGATCGAGATTGGCCTACTCATAAGCTTCTCTGCGATTCATTCAACCACTTTATCACCTCACCACTTTCCACAGACCGAAATGTCACGTTCAAGCGGGCGATTCTTTTCCCTGCGGATGCAGAAACACCTCGCTTCGTGTGGCTCAAATGTACCCTGGACCCAAAGGGATTCGAATATGATGATTCCGGCAGTATGCTAGGTGATGGACATGCCTTCCCCGGCCGAAATTCGATGAAAAGAAATCCCGTCAGAGAAAAGGAACTTGATTACAACATCGAAATTGTCCATCGCGACGACTTCAAGCACGATGGATCAAGAATCAACCAAAGTATCCTGACAGCAACTCAACAGAAGACGGCATATCCCTGGGCCGGCAACGTTGTGGCAGTGAGGCGTGAAGGATCGCGGTCAAATCCCGGTGTCGTTGGAAATATGACTATGGAAGACTTTCGACATACTACGGATTATTTTTCCGCTTATGCTTCAAATCCACAGGACTTCGGTTCCTCTCCGAAGCAGATTCGGCAAATGGATATTTACGACCACCCAGGCATTTTGGCGTATTTGAAAAAGAACGTGCACTAGGGGAAAGGTGCAACCTAGGGACGTCGGTTTCCGAAGGGCTTTCAAGAATCTTGGCTTTGTATGATCTATTATACTCTCTGTGGAAGGAATCAGCTAAACCCCTAATCGTAATTAGAAGAAAAGAGGTCTATAAACTCTTTTCCTTCGTTGCCTTTGTCTTCATTGCCTCTTCCATGGCGAAGGCTGTGCTACTGCTGTGAATGACTTATCCTAGAAGGCCAACATAATTCGCGTTTGTGTCTATCAATAGCTGTTGCTCTGTATTACCGCTTCCTTCGTTAGTGACGTCTACCCATAGCTCGTACCGCCCGTTTGTGGCCGGCACAGACCTCCAGGGCCTCGATCGTGTGTGGATATGCGCGACAGTGCTTATATCACAAAAGTCTGTTTATAGTGGGTGACTATAGATCATACCAAAGCTATGTTATGGGTACAGTACCCTTCAAATTCCGTTTTACCTCTATGTTCTCACGACTTGATTCCCGGAAAATAAATTCCTGATAGAATCATTGTCAGCGATGTTATTCGGAGGATCAACAGCTGTGCCTAGATTCTACAAACGTGTAGGAAGAGAACTGGTGATTCTGTGCGCTTTGTTGAAGTCAAATGTTCTGATCAACGGTAAGCTAAGCCTTAGGAAGTTACAAAAGGCAAAATATAATCCGCCTTGCCCAAAGGCACGCCTTCCTTGCGCAAGATGCCATAGGCAGTAGTAACGTGAAAGAAGATATTAGCCTGCATAATGCACGCGTATGCAATACCAGACAGGGGTATCATATTCCCTCCCAGAGGCGTGGGCGCGACATCCTCGCAATGTTCGAGGATGATGTCTTTGTCAACCGCGTCGAGGGCCTGGAGCGCCTTGTCGATGCGCGTATACATTTCCGCATATGTGTAGACAAGATCCTTGCTCGTGTCTTCGGTTGGGAATGGTTCGGCTGTCAGTTTAGCCAGAACCAGCGATGTTTGCGCGGTTGCTGCGAACACTTGATAGCTAAGTGATTTCATGTCATCGTGGAGTCGACAGGACGGCAGACTGGAAGCGTCGGGCCGCTCCTCGCCTTTGTGGAGGATATGCGAAAGCGCGGTTAAAGCCCGCTTTGTCTGGAGAACAAAGCCCTCATAAATGGTGTACACCATGATGGCAATCGGACTTGGGACTATGGATATGAAGTTTGTGTTTGAAAAGATACTCTACATCGGAACAGGGGAGGTTGGTTGATTATGTAGCTTACCATCGTTCCTAGGAAAGTGGATACGCTGTGCGGCCGCACGATGGTGAAGACATAAGCACTAGCGTTGCGGTAGGATAAAGTTAGGCCTCCAGTGAGTCCAGCCATCGGCGTCGAGCGCGTCCCACGCCAGTGCAAAGGTGAGATATGAAAAGAGACCTACAAAGGAATGGAAGGTGTTACTAATTTTCTGAAAGGCTGTATCCCGATGGGTGTTCTCGACTATTCTTCCGTCGGAGTTGAGAACTTTTCTTACTGTACGAAGACAGTTAGAAGCTGAAGGAATCTGAGGGGATGTTGGTAAAGTTACTCGTCGGCTCGACTCCACTTTCCAGTCCACTAGATGGGGAGGGGCTTGTAGATTGCATATTGGATGGCGTAGGGGGCTTGCACAGTAGCAAAGAGGTGGAGCATGATCCGAGTTGTGTTCCCATGATCCATGCTCTACAGGTTGAGATATATCATCGATGTCATAATGGCTCATCTCTGAAATCAATCACTTGCAAAGCCCCTGTCAGCTCCATGGGAGAGCCAGATTCGGTTTGAGGATGTAGGCGGGCGATCTGACACACCGTCATCCATGAGATTCTATGTAATTTTATGGGACATTACGGTATTACCATCACACTTCTGCCAAAGTTATTAAGCTTTATTTTCTGGGATTCAAATCGTAACAGTGAGTAGCATCAATTCTAGGGGAGAAGGAGGGAGGATATTTGACTTTCGGATAATTTGACCGTGAACGATACTAAAGGACCATTTCCAATTGCTCTATCTACAATTACAACAAAAGACGAAACCCAAAGGGACCAACTATAGCAGCAACAACTCGCCCGTCGCAGCCCCACCAGCCAAATGAGGTTGATACACCTGCTGCTGATTCTGCGTGACAACGTACTGCGTTTGCGGTGCGCCTCCATTGCCAAGGCCATCATCACGTCCGCCAAGATCCAGCGACGCCATCTGCTGGGAGCCGACACCGCTGAAGTACGAATCCGCGGCGTTGACAGCGTCGTTCATGGATGTCTGGCCCGTTGCCGCGTTGGGGCCGGTGCCGGGCGCCGTGACGGGGAAGTTAGGTGGAGGGGCGGGGTTGATGGGGCTGATGGGGTTGCCTGTCGTGGTGATGGTGGCCAAGCCACTGTTGCTAGTGTTTCCGGCGGCGGAAGTGGCTGAGGGCGGGTTGTAACCTAGCATGCTGGCGGTGCCGTCCTCGACGGGTGGGCGCTGCAGGGCCGGACTGGGTTGGAGGCGACGAGGACGAGCAGCGCGGAAGACTTGGTGGATGGGTTTGAGGTAGACTGTGGCCAGGGTGCCGACGTTTAGACACAGCTCTTCGAGGGTGCGCGGGTCCAGCTTTTCGCTCTCTGCGGTGATCGGGGGTTTTTGGCCCATCACTACTTCCTTGGCGGATGCCGGGTCGGTGGAGAGGAGACGCCAGTACATGTAGCCACGGTCGCGCAAGTCCGGGTCGTCTGTTTCTTCGGTGCACCACTTCAGCACCTCTGGGACGATCTGTTGGCCCTTGGTCGGCCGCTGAATGAAGAGCTTGACAGTGGCTGTCAGTAGTGCGAGCTGCACTTCGATAGTCTCATCGTGGAAGGTGGCCAGGTAATCCTGCAAGAGACCGTCTGAATTCTCGATCCGGTCTGCATATTGACCAATGATCCAGATGATAGCTGCCTTGGCCTCGGGCTCGTCGAGATCATCGATGTTCTGGATCACATGTCCGATAATACCTTCGTACTGGTTAGGATATTTGCGGAAGATGTTGCGAATCACCACTGTTGCCTCCTGGACAATGTAGGGGATCTTGGCGTCAACCAGCTCCAAAAGCGTGTCGATACACTGCCGCGCGGCCGACTCGATCTTGATGGCTAGTTTTCCGATGGCGCGGACTGCCTTGCGCACGAAATGCACATCGATTTCAGTTGCATATTCTCGAAGCTCCGCCAAGACCACGGAAATATTCTCTTTGGTGGTCAACATAAACATCAACTCCAATTTGGTCACCTTGACGTAGATGGGATCATTGTAGTTGCAGAAAAACACACGGATATCATTTCGCAGGACTGCAGGTCGCTTCTGCAGGATCAGAATGGCGTTTCGCAGTGCCAGATACTGGACCTCAGGAGGTTTGGAGAGCAATGTAACGAGGGGCGGGGACAGTTTGTTGCACAACGAAGTAATGTGTTTTTCATCGGCAATATAGTTCATGAGATAGAGGATGACTCGGCAAGAAGTGAGGACAACCGCAGAATTCGAGTGCGATAGCCGTGGTGCAATTCGCTCTGCCAGCAGGAGCGCTTCGGCGGTGTCTTGGGGCACGTAAGACATTAAGGCTTCGAGGATATAAGTTTGACCCCATCTGCGAATGCTGTTAGCCCTCATTCGCATATACGAAGGGATGTTCCTACTCAGAGCAGTCCGCCAGAATCGACACCAGTTTCGATGCGCTGACGTAGTCGATGGTAAGGGAGATGGATTCACTCCGGCCCCAAATGTCCACCAACGAAGCCAAAACGCTTGAAACAACTGTCGGGTTCTCGTCCTTCAACATGCGGTTGAGTCTATCGATCAAGTCGGAGTTTTCAACCATCTTCTTGTCGTGCTCATACAGTTTCGCCACGCAAAAGGCAGCTGTCTTGCGGACATAGGGATCGTTGTCCTGCATCAGGCGTTTGAGAGGTTGAAAAGTCGCTTCAACGAACTCGCGGACATGTACATAGGCGATGGTTCGTAATGCGAGTGCGCGCACCAGCGGGTTGGTGTCCTCCATATCCTATTGAGCCGAAGTCAGACATAGTTCGTTTGTTGATGGGTATGCGGGCCATACATCGACCAGAATCGGTAGCGCCTTGAGCGCGACATCGGGCTTCATCCTTGAATAGTTGACCAGGAACAGAAAGCACCTAGAGTTGTCAGCACGTTACTAACCGCTGTCGCTGTCAGGCATACATCTTCTTGATCTCCAAGCTGGGTAGGTTCATGCAGTCGATCACGTCCGGAAATAGGGCCACCATATCGTTATTGCTCATGGTCATGTTTGCGACGATCTTCTTCAGCGCGATCTTTTTGGCGGAGTAGTTCTTGTCCTTCCTGCCGCCGCTATTGAGCTCCTGTCGCAGCTCGGCAACTTTGCCCTGTCGGGTACGAGGAAAGAGTGAGCTATAGGGCGGAGCATAGGGGACGATGCCGATGAACATGGGGTATCAGAGTTTGGGGCAGTAGTAGAGAACAAACGCGCGAGGCCTTGGAGAACAGACATAGTAGAGAGGAGTAAGATGCGGGGAAGGAGGAAGGGAGAGAAAAGTCACGACGGGCAGCAGGCCGATCAAAAAGGCAAAAGCACGTTCACATACCCTGGCGAACAACTTCGCATCACCCCCGGAAGTACTCATGATTGCGTGGGCGAATCAACGGAGGAGGGGTCTGGCGCGGAACGCTTGAGAGCGACGGATTGGAGACTAGTCTGGCCGTGCGATCAAATCACATGCGTAGCGAGCGGGAAAGAGTCGAGTCAAGTGCCAGATCGCCAGCACTGGATTAAGGTATCGACAGAGCGCTAGGAAAGGTTGTGCTGGGGTCGAGGAGAGCTGGCAAGAAAAAGGGCCCGCGGTGGGTTCTTCAGCACACTGGGCTCGGAAAGCGTTCAGACAGATCGAAAATGGCCGGGGGGATGGACGGAAATGCTGCTGGCAGTCATAGCAAGGGGAATTGAACCCGACAGGAAAAAGAAATGAATTGGATCGGGAGAAGGAAAAGAAAGGAGGAAGGAGAGATGACGAAGGAAGGAAGAAGGCGGAGTGAGTGCCCGGGCGGGATTGCGGAGGAACTGATTTGACACTCTCTCCTTGTCATCCATCTTCTTCACTGCAACACACCACGCCATCATGTCGCAGCCTCTTCCTCCCCCTCCACCACCGCAATGGGTCGTTGCACTCAACTCGCCCATGCCCAAACCCACCAAGGCGGCCTCCAGCATCCCCGACCCGCCCGGGTTTTCGAGCAGCAAAGCCGCAGGCAAGCAGGTGAGAAGCCATCCCACGCCACCCCCAGAAAATCTGTACTTACTCGATCCCTTCTCTCGTCAGCGCGAAAAACAACAAAAGGATCAGCAGCCCACCACCTCGAAACCCGAAGAAACCGACGCGCTCAAGATCAAGAAAGCGTGGGAAATCGCCATCGCCCCGTCCAAGCAGATCCCCATGAACGCGATCATGATGTACATGTCCGGCAATAGCCTGCAGATCTTCAGTATCATGATGGTGTTCATGCTCTTCAAGGGTCCCATCCAGGGGTTGTTCAATACCAATGCCGCTTTCGCCAAATTTGACACCGAGTCGACGCGCGCGAAGCTGGTCGGTGTCAAGGCGGTTTATGTGCTGATGCAGTTGGGACTGTTGGCTCTGGGGATTTGGAAGGTGAATGCCATGGGTCTTTTGCCGTATGCTTTTATCCTTGGTCTTCTTTTGATGGAACCGAACTGACTTGTTGGGCAGGACTACGAGGTCGGATTGGTTGGCCTGGGAGTCAGAACGGCAGCCTTTGGAGCGGGCGTATTTTGCTTTCAGGTGATGCACGAAGGAGACATACAAGGCAAAATAGATTGTTCCAGAATAATTCGAAGCTGTTTTCACGCTGATGCGCCGTATTCCTATTCGACCATGTGCGGTGGGAGGCGTCAATCCTCATCCCACTTACTACTTGTAGTGTCAAAAGAGGAAAAGTGTATGGAGCTAAATGGAAATACCCAGCCGTCACCGCACGGCTCACATCTAGATGCTCCATTGTCCTTCAGTTCCAACGACCCGGGCGACAGTAACTCGATGAGCCTCCGCCTCGATTGCCTCCAAGGGCCGCTTCGTCTGCTTAGCAA
This sequence comes from Penicillium riverlandense, assembly GCF_028828495.1. Classification (NCBI taxonomy): domain Eukaryota; kingdom Fungi; phylum Ascomycota; class Eurotiomycetes; order Eurotiales; family Aspergillaceae; genus Penicillium; species Penicillium riverlandense. Next base: position 511,327 of record NW_026643201.1, read on the forward strand.
CATGGTCATGAATAGGAATTATGCTGCGAATATTGGCCGAAGTACACCTCGAGATAATGAGAAGCACAGTGGTGAGCAGGCGACGCCTTTGAAGAGTATTGATGGAAATCACCACGTAATGATTCAGGCACGAGAGGAAGGCGTCAATTGGAAGACAATTCGATGGAAACTTTCACCACAAGGGTATCCCCGCAATGGTCCGACGCTCATTCATCAAGTCATCAATACTGAAAGACAAGTGGTTGCCATTGTCTACTGCCCCATGTTGAACGAGAAATTTGACCACTTCATGATGATCCTTTTGAGAGGCCACCCGCAACGGAGGTATGACCCCAGCATTTACATCCGCGCCATGCTTCACGAGAAGCTCAACCATCTTCAATATGTCACCACAGTCACAGAGAAGGACCAAAAGTAGTGGCGGGGCATGTAGATTCCGAGGCCCTTCATTCTTGGTAGGTTCGTCTCCTGTTTTAAGTCCGTGAACGTTGGCGCCATGCTCAAGGAGAAGCTCAACAAGAGAAATATCATGTCCGGAAACAGTGGTCCTCATCTTTTTGACCGCGACTTCTAGTGCAGTGTTTGACAGACCTGGGCAGTCGATGGATGCACCTGCTTTCAGCAACATCCCCGCTTGCTCTGTGCCATCCAGTATGTAACATGCTTTCTGCAGCAGGTTGAATTGGCATTTCTTAGTCTTCCGATCAGGCAAGTCCTCGGATTCGCATTCAAAGATGGTGTTGAGATCGAAATTCCATCGCCGTATCACGTATTGCAGCTTGTCGTGATTTGTCCAATGGCTGATCCTTTCCATGACAGACCAGTCTGAAAAAGAAACCTGCAATCCTTGCCGACTCACAAGATACTCAAACAAGGGGAACCGGCCGTGTTGAAGAGCTTCTCCCTGTTGTTCTGGCGCGTCATCGTGTGTTGAAATCAAGTCGAATCCGAACTCCTCAAACAACTGCATCATCTCAAGGCGGCTATGCGTAGGAAAGCGATCAGGACATATCCCACGAAGAAGAAGCCTTTTGGCAAAGTTGAGATTCCCAGCTTTGGCTGCTGCATGGAGCAGAATCTTGCAATCGGCATCGCCCGCCCCGACCTCTACGAGGTATTCGCATGTTTCCAATATGGCGCGACCATCTTCCCAATCCCCCACGTATTCAAGAGCATATTGGATAGCTGTCTGTGTCTTTGACTTCCCGTCACCTGCTTGTTGATGGATATTTGCCCCGCGAGTAACAAGGTACACCGCCACATGCTTTTGACCGAACCGTGTTGCAGTGTGGAGGGGGGTCCAACCATATTCCAAGGTGGCCGGGTCTGGTCCAACGCTGAAACGGAGACTCCTTTCTCGACCAGCTTCTCGACATACTCCAGGAAACCCCATCCGCATGCTAGGTGAAGAGACTTGACAAGGCCAGGCTCTTCTGTATTCACTTCGATACCAGAATCAAGAAACCAAGTGAGTATTGGGAGCCATTTAAGCGGCGACTCGTAGTCCTTAGCCTGGAAGAAGGCCCCCAAAGATACTTGAAAGAAGTCAATGTCCTTGGGATCCATAGGCTCTGGCAATACACTTGCTGGCGCCATGCTTTGCCTCTGCCCTGGAAATACTGCTTTTGCAAATGGGTCGGCGCCGCCTTTAATGAGACCATTGAACAATTCCCAATCACCATTCTGACAGGCATAATACAACGCCGCCGGTTTGAGTAAATTTGTGACACCAAGGAACCTTTCGCCAGACGCGCCAAGACCGGAGGTGCTATCAGTCAGAATGAAATTCATCATCGTCGTGTTTCGAGAATCTGCAGCAATTTTGAAAGCGACAAGATAGGACGAAAGGAGGCGATCGGACTCTCGGGCGCCACAACTGATCGCGTTTAGTAGTCGGCCTTTAGCTTGCTTGTCTCTTTCCATGTCAAAAGCCTGGGCTTGCAGAGAATACGGACAGCGAACGTGTGTGTCCCATGGATCACATAGCTTTTCAGCCGAACTGAGAAAAGCAGTCTCCAGCAAAGTAGACCAAATGAGACCCTCAATTTCGAGGTATAAGCAGTGGACCACACCATACCAATTGGCTTCCGATATACTATGTTTGATATAGTCGTGGACCATTTGGTTGTACATAGCGCGATTGTCAACATGCTTGAGGAGGACTTTCAAAGCAGGAATATTCCGAGTTTGAGCTGCTTCTTCCATGATTCTGTAGAAAGCGAAATACTCGTCTGAGTGAAACGAGTCGTCTGGTAGGTCACGTAGCTCAATGTCGCCGAGAAGTATTTCAATCATGGGGATGCTTCCTATCCTAACCGCTGTCGCCAGAGCAGACCCGATCTTGAAATCGTAGAATTCTCTCACATGATCCATCAAAATCCTGACAATTTGTGGATAGTTCTTCTCAACCGCAAGTGAAAGCGCAGTGGGCTCGAGCTGCGGATCGGCATCTGCTATTTTACCGGAGAGCGAGACCTCGACCTCGATTTTCGGCCGTTTCTGGAGGAATAGACGAATCACCCGCTCGTTTTGATGCACCACGGCGTATTTCAATGCTCGTTTGGCATATGCACCTCGATTCAGCAGAAGCTCAATTATAGGGACACGATCAAGGATGACGGCCTCTTCGATCGGCGTTAATTGCGGTGGCTCGTTCGGATGGGTTTGGCCTCTGGAGTTGATATTGAACCCCTGATCCAGGAGTTCACCCACCACCTCGAGGAAACCCATTTGAACAGCAATCAAAAGAAGATCTTTCCTGTTCTGACCCCGATCGATGTTCGATCCTAGAACCTTTCGCATCCTTTTTGGCGTTTGCTGCTCCTGGTTTCCTGTGCTATGTATTTGGGAATGCGGGCGCGATGTGGACTTCTTCTTGCACGTCAACTGCTGGTACTGCTCTTTCTTATCCTTTGCCCTCTCCAGTGATGCTTCTAGCGGCAGAATTTGCCTTGCAGACCCTGGTACAGCTATACAGATCCCGCCCTTGGGCCTCCGAAAAGATTTTGCGTCGGTCTGTTGTGGGTGATGGGCCAAGGCCAGCTGCACTATGTCTCCTTGAGCGCCATCCATGGCAGCTTCCAAAGCATGATGAGCGGCATCCGAGCCAAATAAGGTCAAAAGATACGTGGCCACCTGAAGATGACCCCGAAAGCAAGCTGCGCGGACTGCTGGGCTCACTGTGAACGTATATTTCTGGCGATCACATAATCCAGAATCAAACAGAGTCTTGACAGTTGATAGTCGCCCGTTGAATGCTGCAGCTTCTAGTGCGTCTCCACTGTCATCTGCCATGACTGCACCACGATCGATTAAAAGCTGGACTGCGTGGTCATGACCGCCCAGTGCAGCTGCGCGAAGAGGGGTGCCGTACCGGCCTTCCAAATGCACAGTCCCTCCGTGGCACAGTATCAGCTCAATCATAGCCACATGGCCTCCATATGCAGCTGCCTGGATAGCATTGCCAAAAGGACCACCGCTTTCATTGATATCCGGGATCCGCTTCAACATGGCTTTTGCAATTCTCGCTCGACCGCGGAAGAGCGCCATCTGAAGAGCATTATGGTGTTCTTCAATCACTAGAAGGAAGATTTGATTAGTTGAGGACTTGAACATCTCATGAGCTCTAAGTTCTTACCTAGACCCCGGTTTGCCGGTACTTTGTCCAGCGTGCCGATTTTTAACCGTTCCTGAAGATCACAAACGACTGCAAAGTGACCTCCATGGGCAGCCTTCTCAAGAATTTTGTTAATCTCGCACGATTGGACTACCTGCTCATATCCTAACAGAAGTAGAATTACAGCTTCGTGGCCACCTGCGAGTGCTGCATCAATCGCCGTGGTGAATTTGCCTGGTGCGCATGGACTGGCCCCTTTCTCCAGCAAAATATGTGCCACGGCCTCGAAGCCTTGAAAAGCTGCTACTTGTAATGGGTTCCCAAAATGGCCTCCAGTGACATCAAGGATGGCTCCTTGCTCAATGATAAACTGCACCAAGGTGGAATGACCATATCGCGCAGCAAGGTAGATAGGCGTTGCGCCGTCGAAGTTTTTCTGGTTGACATCGTGGTCATCCTCCTTGGACGACGAGTCCTTATCAAGTCTCATTATTCCCAGGATGCCATAAACACATGCCACAAAGATGGGAGACCCTGCGGCACTTCGACAAGAATTCAACTTTGTCCAAACGGTTTGCTCGAGGTTCCTCGATTCAACCAGCTCATTGACGTCCTCGAGCCATTGAGCAAAGCAGATACCTTGGTCCTCGGTGATGAACGTGGCCATCATCTCCTCGATTTGAGATTCACTGACTTCCTGGTCAACTCTTGCATAATGCTGAGCCCAGTAACACGTCGCATATTTTCGAAAGTTGCCTTTTTTGCCGGCCTCGGACGCCAGGGCTGGCTCTAGTATTCCGTCTCTGTAACTTTAATGATTAACCAATTTCAAGAGAGACTGTAATGGTATGAGCTCACGTATTGTCTTCATCATAATTATTCGACAAAAAAAGCTCAAGACAGACTTTGGCGGCGGTGAAGTTGCTGTTCGAGACTGAGTGTTCTGGCCGCTGTTGTAAATATTCTCGTAGAGAGGCATGGGCAAACAAAAACTGGCCCGATTCGTGATCAAGAATCACAAAGTTGCAACATAGATCCAAGACTTGATCGGCATCGAGTGTCTGTTACGATATCATACAGGTAAGCTATCCTACGGATGAATAGCCTGGCGGATACCTGGGTGCTTACCATGGAGTCGGTTCCTGTGTTAACTGTGAGGTCTTGACTGTATGAGACGGCTGCAATGATTTCTGAAGCGGCCATCGGACATTCAGCTGCAAGTAGCCAATCAAAAACATGTTTTGCAACCTGCCGGGCCCGATATTCATACTTCTCAATTCGAGAGTAGAGAGCGTCGAAAATGTCCATAAGCCTCGGGGGAGATACTGCAGAGCGGCAAGGACATCAGACTCGAGTTTGAATTTCTGGTGATCACACAGATACTTCAACTGGAGAGATGGCAGTAGAAACATTCCCCCGGCACCATTAATGAGGGTTTCCATCAAACGATCTTGTCCAGATGATGACATCTTCCCGCCAAGAAGACTTCGATCCTCAATCGCCGTGTTGACCCGTTGATGAACGAACGTTTTGATGTCGGCAGAGTTGTCTGCAGAGGATACACCTATGCATGGAATATCCCGAAGCTCTTCCGAGATGGCACCGTCATCACGGCTTGATACGAGTACTTTCACCAGATTTGGTGCATCTTCGAGCACAGCACGGAGTACTCTCAGCACATCACGCGGATTCCCATCGACTTCATCGAGACCATCGAGAACAATCGTAGCGGGACAGTCTTGGGTTAAGGAAAGAAGTAGCCGGATGCACTCTTCTTCCGTGAGTAGCGAGGGATCCAGACCGTCCGTCTCGGCGGCTTCTTTTTTCTTTGTGTACTCTGCCCAGGTTGGCAGTCGAATTCGATCCTCAGACTTCGGCAAAGAGAGCTGTTTGACTATTGTCCTCAGAATCACAACCGGAGTAAGCGTAAGCGACTTGTTACCGGTCTTGGAGCAATAGACGTATGAAATTGGAGCAGAATTCAGGTCCTTGCTAGTCGCTTCCAAAAATTGCTGAACTACTTTTGATGTCACTTTGGTTTTTCCGCATCCTGGAATCCCATGAAGCCAAAGCATGGACGATGAACTGGAGCCATGCCAGTCCTTGTACTCTGGCCTGTCAAAGATCCAATCAGCTGTCCCTGGAATCACATCAGAAATGATAAATTCATGGAGCTCTCGGCTGTTGACTCTGGAGAGCCAAAGCAATGCCTTGCGCCGTTCCTCAGCGGATATCGCATCCTCGAACTTGACAAGCGGACCACTTAGGCGTACAATGGGTCCCTCCAGGGAGTGGACAAGATTTTCCAAAGACTGGAAGAAGGCCACATTCTGCGCTTTGAGGGTATGTATGGCATCATTTGACTGACGAGAAATCTCTGTTTGCGCAATTTTTGCAACTTGATCAACTTCCACTTCACGTTGCCGGATTGCCTCTAACTCGTCGTTCCCGCTGTCCGATGATGAAATCAGGCTGCGCGCCAGACGTTCTCCAGTGGAACGTTCGTAATATTCCGCGATTCTGACGAGGTACTTCATGCATGCCGCATATAGTTGCAAGAGGGCCGCAGATAGCTTGGACTGTACAGTTGATGGGGTCTCCCCGTTTCGTGGAAGAAACACGGACTCGAAAAGGGCATATCGAGCAACGATTCTCGAAACGACCTCTAGTCCTTCGGCAACCATAGCAAATGTTTGAAGGTCATTGATTGACCACTGAAGTGTGAAACGGATCGCTGCCCACGGAACGGCAGCATGGGTTTGGTCAATCTGGATAACAACATCGCCCACTTCCTTGAACTTGTTGATCCAGTGAGCAATCTTGTGAAGAATGTCGCGGACAATGATCTTTTGGCCTCGGAAGTTTTTGATGGTCCAGCGCTTGCGCATGCATAAATCCTGCTTCTCGGCGACCAACACCAGCGTGTCATTCACTGTTTTGATTCCGTCCTCTGCATAATATTTTGCAACACAAGCTTGCTCATCTCGGCTGAGGAGATTGCAAGCCTCCGCCCAAAGATGGTTCTGTTTCTCCAAACGAGGGTCGCCAACCATTTCAAATGTATTTTGAGAATGAGAAAGCCGTACGGAGAGGTGTGGATTTGGGAGCTGAATACTATGTTGATCTGTCGGACACGGTGCGGGGCACACAATCTTCGCCTCACATTTGAGCGGGGATGTGAATGCACGCGGTAAGTGCAGCATAGGTATTACGTAGATCGTTTGGTAATTCTTTTTTCTGAATCCTGAGTTAGACCCCCCAGCTTTGGCAGCGCAAGTTAGAACCCTCCCTTCCTCAGAGCTCTGCGGCGCAGACGCGGCTAAACTGTTGTTCTGGCGCATCGTCGTGTGCTGAAATCAAGTCGAATCCGAACTCCTCAAACAACTGCATCATCTCAAGGCGGCTATGTGTAGGAAAGCGATCAGGACATATCCCACGAAGAAGAAGCCTTTTGACTAAGTCGAGATTACCGACTTGGCTGCTGCATGGAGTATAATTTTGCAATCGGCATCGCTTGCCCCGACCTCTACGAGGTATTCGCATGTTTCCAAGCTGGTGCTTGAACTTTTGCAAGCCCGCGCGTCATTGAGAGAATGTTGGAGAGCTGTCCGTGTCTTTGTCTTCCCATCACCTGCTTGTTGATGGACATTTGCCCCGGAGAAACAAGAGACATCGCGCCACTGGCTCGAAGAGACTTGACAAAGCCAGGCTCTTCTGTATTCAGCTCGATTACTGGAACGGTGCATTATACTCTGAGACGTGTCCCTAGAGATTTTGTTAGTGATACTCACCACTAGCTGAGTTTAAAGTCTCGAACAAACGTCTGAATAAGCGGTCTTATGCTAGGATTCCTCTTGTGGAATTCTTCAACTAGTTGATTCAGAAATATAAGCTTGCTCTGCAAGGGGCGTGTCAGCTTGGATGTTGACAAGAAAAAAGGACAGCACTTAGGAAAATGAATACATCGATTATGAAGGTAGGGCTATGAATTTCTCTCCGTGAAGCCTCTATATTTTGCTAAACTTCCCAGCTACGGATATGAAACCGATGGGGTTATCCTACTACGTATTAGGGGCTATAAGTCTTTAAAATCTTAGTAACAAACACTGCTATATTAACATAGATGTGTTGGGTTTTAGGCAAGTAATTTGTAGACGATTATCCGATCTACGTCACTATCAACATTAAGATCATACGCTCTAAAAGTCGGGGTTATTTGTAATACGAGAATTTTATAAGAGAGGTTATCAAAAGCTAGATTTTTGGGACAGAAAATAAGCCCATTGTAAAGAAATACTAGTCAGGGTAGACACCTATTATGTTCCGAAAGGTACTAATACGGTATAAACAAGATACCGATATAGGAGTGATTTAGCCAAAATGCTTTGGGTGCAGTGACCGCAATCTCAGGACTGGTGGCTGTGGCGGGAGGGCTGTGGAATTCACTTGTATAGAATATAAGTCACATTCTTCCTCCAAATATTCCAGTCACTGCTTGAAGGTATCTACTTTCTTCTCTAAGGCTTACAGCTCCATTCTGTCGTAAGAAAGTCCTCCATTTGAGTGAACTTGTACTCTGGCAGCAGTCGATTCCACTCGTTCGAAACGGCAAAGGCATTTGCGGAAATAGCCAACAGAATCCCAGCAACGCCAACCTTCGAAAACGCTTCAACTTGCTCAAGCGGGATTGAGGGGTGATCGATCTTCGGTAGCCATAAGGTCTCCCAGTTCCCATTTTCAAGGTCTCCCGCCTTCAGTTTTTCGACGTCGAAGGGCAGGCCTCCTAGTGAGTAGAATGTCAGCAGATTTCTTAAATAAGCCAGTATATCAGATGGATTACCCACCGCGAACTTTCTCGCCGAGGGCTATAAGCTGTCCGATGGAGATGTCGGTGCCTCTGATACCCCCGACAACCGGCCACTCAGCCTCGAAGTCAATGGCCATGGCTACCACATTAGCGAGATCATGCACTGAAGTGAAGGTGATTCGGTCATCATCGCTGCCGTCTATGACGATAGCTCGGCGGTTTTCAAAATCGAATGGGGTTTCAAATAGGTGAAGGTGCTTGGTCGACTTATGAGGAAATGTCAAGTAGTTCACGAACAGACCAGGTTGAAATAGAGTGTATTCTAGAACCTACAGATATTTTCTTGTGTTAGATTTTCAAGCTTCTCAACGAGGCTTTCTGACGCGACCTTTTTGTCCTTGTTCAGCTCTTCCAGATATCGACGCGTCTCAGCCTTGTAGGCGTACCAGCTTAGATGTTCCAGGCCAGCCCTACAAGATGTGAATAGGTTATAAAAACCATGAGAGGTGACGGAAGCTTACGTGGCCCATTCACTGGGCGCGAAACGCTTCACGCCAGCTTGAACTGCGGCATCGATAAGCCTTTTCTGCACGGGACTGGAAGGATCTTCCTGTTCAGAAGCGAAAGACAGAAGAGTGTGGACTCCCTGCAGTATCAGCGTCAACTCTGTTGGATCTTTGTAGTCTGTCTTAATCCATGTTATGTCTGGGGTGGCCTCTCCAGCCGGCGCATCCTACATAGGCCAATTAGAAACGACTGATCAATTGTTATGCAAGAGAGGGATACAAGCCTTTCTCGACAAAATCAGTATATCGTGCTTCTTAGTTGCAACGAGGACGTCAATGATCTCTTGCCCAACATCTATTGAGATTTAGTAACGCTGCAGAGGGTAGGTTTGTAGGCTAGTGGCACGCACTGCCAGAGCCGCCAGCAATCGCAATCTTGACCATTCTCGCTTATTATCTGAACTTAAAATGTATCTCTTATAATAACTTTTTATGCCGAGCTATTTCGACTATATGAATCGTTCCTGGATACGAGCTGCTCTATATAAAGGCTTTGGCCGAGATCTCGGTCGAACCCACCGACAGATTTGTCATGGTCGACCGAGGTTTCGGTCGAATTCACCAATCGATTTGCCAAGCGTCACCACTTTCACTTTGGATCATACACCTTCTGTTCTTCATCGTGGTTTCCAAAATTGAAACCAACGGGCTTCAATCAAGACACTTGCTTTACTGGTCTTGATGAGACGTCAGGAAATGCCTGGTGTGCATAAGCGATGGACCAAACGATTCACCAAAAAGACAGACCCGGAGCCGAATGGAGAAAGACCCGGAAGGGAACTCAAAGCTGCTGGGAGTGCAGGCGACGAAAAGTCCGTTGTATCTTCGCCTCTTCCGCACACGCCTGCAATAATTGTCGGAGACGCGGGAGTACATGCATCGGCCAGGAGTATCCTGATAAGGCTGTTCCCTCCGTCAGCAATAATCAAGTAGAGGGCCGGCTTAGCCGGGTAGAGAACCTGCTGGAGCAGTTACTCGCCAATACTGAGTCTATCCATGCTCTACAGTCGCCAACTAGAGATCGTTCCGGCGCTCGCTCGACCTCGGTGACGCTAGAGAATAGAGAAGAGTCTCGGCCAAAACTAGTGTCGTCGACAAGCCATCGTGCGGTGAGTTTCTCTCATTTCCAACACATGTCAAGCTCACCATATTATCTTTTTTTTTTTTTGACAATTAAAAAGCACAATGTTGAGGACGGGATAACTACCCGCTCGAGACCCCCTTCGAAGCCGGCATCGGTCCCGGACAGGCGAGCCCCAAGCAAATATGAAGAATTGGCTCGCGACCTTATCGCGGCATGGCCCAGCGAGGATGATATCGATATCATCTGTAGTCTCCCTATGGGAATTTCAACCTCGATGTTTTGCGGAATATGCACGTCCTGTTCCACCTTTACCGGCCCGGCCCTATCATCCCCGAGGGAGATGCTACAGCCTCCCCGGCCGGGTAACCATCCGGTGCTGATCGCGCGTAAGCTTCTGGTCCTCGGCGTATTCCTACAAGGAATCCCCCCTTCTTCCATCCGAGACCTTGGATACCTGGGTACATCTATCCGCTCTATCATGCCTCGTGTCGTCGACAGAGCTATCAGCCTCGTGACTACCAACGAAGACCTCATCGGCTCCGTCGAGGGCATCGAATGCATAATGCTCGAGGCTATGTACCAGAACTACGCTGGAAACCTGCATCGTGCATGGATGGCAATACGCCGGGCGATTACCGTCGCACAGATGATGGCTCTGCACCGTGGCCGTGACTCGCCGTCCCTGAAGATCCTCGATCCCGAGACTCAAGTGGCCTTTGACCCTGTTAAAACCCATTTTCGATTGGCTCAAATGGATCGCTACCTTTCGATCATGCTGGGCCTACCGCATACATCACTCGAAGACCTCTTCTCCACTCCGCAAGTATTAGAAGAGTTGGATCCCAATGAACGCATGCAACGCATCCACTGCGCCGTTGCTGGGCATATCCTGCACCGAAAGGATGGCGACGTAAACAGCCTGGTCAAAATTCACGAGGATGACATGCTATTGCATAAAGCTGCAGCTGAGATGCCACCCCAGTGGTGGCTGATCCCGAATTTCATGCCCAGCAATGGCGAAGGTGCAAATCTCCTTCGTGATACAAATCGTATCATGGATCAACTCACGCATTACCACCTGTTTATGCGGCTGCATTTACCTTATATGCTTTGCTCCTCTTGTGACCACAGGTACGATCGTAGCAGAATCACTGTCATCAACGCCAGCCGGGAAATTCTATCTCGCTATATAGCCCTCCGCACGTCAAACCCCGGACACTTCTACTGCCGCGGTTGTGATTTTCTCGCCTTTATGGCCATTACCATACTATGTATTGCTCACATTAATTCTCAGAGTCAGTTCCAGGGATTTGGGGAGCGCTCATGCCCGGTCACTGGTTTCGAATCCCTTGTCCACAGCCGCCCAAGTGACCGCGGCTACATGGAGCGTACCCTACAGATCATTGAATCCATGTCCTGCAATGATGTCGATTTGATCGCCTATAAACTTACCCGAATCATTCATCATCTGCTCACCATTGAGGCAAATGCCGCCAAGGGCGACATGTATCAAACAAGCTCATCTAAAGATAGCGAAGGAGGGCTTGAGTATGACGGCCGGTTAACCAACAACGGCAAGGCACTGCACATTCAGATTCCCTATTTTGGTACCATCAATTTTGAACGCGGTGTCATCTCAAAGCCTGCTCCAAAAATGCTAGCGCAACCCGAGCTGGGCATACCGGCCATGTTGGTCACGGATAGACTGCCCCCGGGTCAGCCGGTTGAACAAGCCCAACACCCGTCATCTGGATCGGATATCTTGTCAACGATGAGCTATACCGGTTCACAGATCATGCCATCAGATACTCCTCAGCTGTTGTCAGCGCTTCAGCCCGAGTCACCGAATGGATCCATAATATTGGACAGTAACGACAGCTTATACACGCAGCTGCCTGCTTCTATGGGATTTCCAGGCGCCGACGAAGTTGAACTACAAGGCGTTGATTTCTTTTTCGATAGCCTTTTCTGTGGAGCGGAAATAACGAGAGATACTTAGGGAGGATGGATGGGTAAAGGGGAGCGGTAACCGTATGAATAGAGAGGCAGGGTATGCATTCGAATCCTTTAGCCAAAAATCACCACATTCCCTCCCCATCCTCGCTTTCAGGTCATGTGTATTTGACCCCGGCTTGTAGAGCGTGTGATCTTCATGTTGATAGCGACGTATATCGGATAATCGTCTACACATTACTTACCTAAAACGCAACACTTGTGTCTTAACCAGATCTTATTGTATCTAATAGTCTCAGTGGGACATCAACATCACCTTTTCTCAGACTGCTCATTATTAACCCGTGTATCGTTCCCATAATTCCTAGCCTCCAGCTTCACCCTCCGCTCCTCACGCCATTTCGGTCCATGCCGAATCACTAACAACAGAAACGGCGACGTGCCCAGCATGACAAGCGCAATAAAAGTAAAGCACCAGCCCCTCCCCATAGCATTGAGCATGGGATCGATCAAGGCCGTAGCTCCCGCGCCCAGCAAACAGCGCATAAAGTTGTTAGCGGCGGTAGCTTTAGCCGCCTGCCCCGGGTAGAGGTCAACCAAAAGCGTGCTGACGGTATTGAACGCCCCGGTCAGGGCCAGGCCCATGAGGAACAAGATGGTTGTTGGCGCGGCGAGATGGATTCCGAAATTCAAGAACCAGCCGAAGACAAGGATGCACAGACTTCCGATCGCCAGGAGCGGGAAGGCGATTTGCAGCCGTGCTTTTTCGATAGGGAAATTCCGGAGGTCGGTGTGTCGGTTTTTAACAAGTGGGAAGTTTAGGCCCTTGGCGATGCGTCTGTAGTTGAAGTCTAGGAACTTGCCGTTGCCGATTGAGGCGATGGTGGCGCCTACACCAAAGGGGATATAGCAAAGACCGATTTGGAGGTCGTCTAGGCCGTATAGGTCGCGGTAGATGGATGGTATGGAGGCGCTGACATCGTAAAACCCGGCGAATAGCAGTGCGTTGCAGAATAGGATAATGCTCGTATCCTTCTGGAAGACAATGGACAGCGTTTGGAAAGGGTTGGGGAAAGAGAGTTTCTTCTTGGACGAGGGAGGTGTGATGCCCTCCTCGCGAGCTTTGCGGGACTTGAGATAGCTGATCAAGGACATATTCCATTTCTGAGGAGGCAGTGACCCATCCCCAACGACTCCGCGAGCGGTCTCGGGGAAGAAAATTAGGAACGGGACCATAAACGTTCCTGAGAAAATGGCGAGGAACCAAAAGATGGCTCTCCATCCCAGAAACTGCGAGAGTAGGCCCCCGATCACAGGTCCGACGGAGGGTCCGAGGAGTGATCCCGCCGTGACGAAGCCCATATATGACCCGCGCTGGGACGCGGTGGCCACGTCGGATACCACGCCTGCGGAGAGGGCAATAGTTGTGCTGATTCCGGCACTCTGAAGACATCTTAGCACGAAGAGGGCTGCGTAGTTGCTCTGTAGGGCGAGAGCAATGTTGGCTGCGATGTAGAGAGTGAAGCATACAACGTACGCTGGTCGTCGTCCTGCGTTGTCGGCGAAGTCGCCAATGAACATGGGCGATAGACCTTGGAAGATCTAGGAACATGAGCTTTGAAAAAAAAACAGAGAGAACTTTCTGAGATACTCACCATATAGCTCGTAAGGGTTAAGTTGATTAATGAATTTGTGACATGTAGATCCGTGGCCAGGGTATTCAAGGCAGGAAAGTAGATCTGCGACGAGACCGGCGAGAAGAAGCCGGCCCACGAGGCCATGAAAACAATATATCGAAGCTGCGTCTCCGTGAAAACGGAGTAGTCAACCTCAGCGACGTCGGGCCCGCTACCTCCATGAAGATTCCCCGCATTTTTGACATCCTGAGCAGTAGCAGACTCTAGGTCCTTTTCCGTAGGCTTGGCCATCCAGTCTAATTCAGTTCAGAACATTGAGACACCACGCGGCCGAAAGCTTGTCGTTTTAAGTAGCGGAGAACATGTTGAGAAGGAAGAGACCCCGCTAGGAAGAATTATTTGAACTAACTCCATCCATAGTTAAATCCGAAGCGAGACCAGCGACAAGCGGCGCCGATTTTTTTTTTAGTGCCATCCGGCTTTCCTGATTTGCGGAGGGGCAAACTGGGTCGGTGCCGAGATCCCGAAACCCTCTCTACTTGAGCTTTATCGTGGTGTCAAGTCCGATAAGACTGCAAAGTATGAACATTGTGAGTCAGTCAACCTTCTTTAAGGTCCCACTCTAGGCAGCTCTAGGCAGCTGCATCTAGACAGATCTATAAATTTCCACTTTCGCTTCTTTTGTTCCATTGGAAGGGAGAATGCATGTGTTCGGCGACTGATGCTCCAGACCGACATCTCATTCCTATTTTCTCATTGGATGCCAGTGACGATATCAGGATAAATTCAGACACCCCGAGACCGGACTGCTGATCTACACGCCTCCAGGAAGATCTGACAGAACTCCCACACCTCGGTGTATGTATTGTACAGGGCTGCGGGCGCGACACGGACAACATCCGGCTTTCTTTCGTCGATCACCACACCATTCTCCTCCAAATGACTCAACACCGAGTCCAGCAGACCGTGCTGAAGACGTAGACTCAGTTGCGCGCCTCGTTCGTGTGGATTGGACGGTGTGATGAGAGTGAACGGCTTGTCTTCCGCGGGCGCGTCGAGCGGGTACGTGAGAAGCAAGTGCTCCAGGTAGCCAGTGAGACTGAGTGATTTCTGGCGGATTGCAGCCATGGACGCTCGGTCGAAGATTTCGAGTGAGGCAATCACGGCGTTCATGTCCAGGACCGAAGGATTCGATAGTTGGAAGCCTGCGGCGCCGGGCTGGGGGGTGAATTCTATACCATTGGATTAGTCCTGCAATCCATAAAGGTCAAAAAAAGCGTACTGTTTTCCATATTGAACCGCGTCTTGCTATCATGGCCCCACCAGCCAGAGAACCGGGGACGAAATGATTCATCGCTATCAGCTTGCTTCTCGTCCACACGGCCGTGTCGCTCGTGAACAAACAATGCCGCCATGCCACCGGGTCCACTGTTGAGATATTTGTAGCTGCACCACGCCGCAAAATCTACGTTCCAGTCATGGAGCCGCAGATCCACGTTCCCGGCGGCATGGGCGCAGTCCCAACCGATCAGTATGCCTTTGGAGTGGGCATGAGCGGTAATCTGTTCAATATCAAAGTACTGTCCGGTGTAGAATTGGATGGCCGAGAGAAGAATCAGCGCAGTACTGGAGGCGTTGTCATCAATGACTCTGAGAATTTGCTCCGTTGTCAGAATAGGAGAGTCTGTATTTTCTGGCTCAATCAGGACCATGGCATCGTCCGGGGTAAGATTGTTATGGCGGATTTGAGATTCGACCGCATACTGTATGTGCTTGCATTAGTATGCTGTGACAATATATATTTCACGGCAAGACATACATGATCACTGGGAAATGCCTTCCCCTCCAGAATGATTTTATATTTCTCCTTGGTTGGGCGGTAAAAACTTGCCATCAGTAAGTGCAGATTACCAGTAAGGGTCCCCATGACGGCGACCTCGCTCTGCAAAGCCCCAACAACGGGCGCCATCAGCTTCGCTCCCGCGGTGTCCACATCGACAAATGGAGGCAGGAGCTGATCTTCGTGCGGCACGAAATGACCAGTCACGCCTTTCGTAGCCCAGGTGCGCAGATACCGCTCGATATACCGCTGGACACTGCGCGGCTGGACTCCGAGGGAGTTGCCGCAGAAGTAAATGCATTTTGGAGCCGAGGATCCGTCCTCGCCTGTTGGGGGCTATTTAGTATAATCAATTGGCAAAAACGACGAGTAATATACCTTCATCCTCAGCCAACACCTTCCGCTTCAGGTCCTTTTTGGTCGGAATGATAAACTCGTCCCGGAAGTGTCGCAGCGGATCTTGGGAATCGAGTGCTTCGGCATACTCTCTGCTGTAGGCGCGCACGTCATCACGGTGAGAGAGCGGAAGACCATGCTTGATGTCCCGGATATGCTGTCTGGAGCCCATCCTGTAGAGAGATGTGTGCAGTAGTATACTTGTGCTTCCACTTTCAAAGAAAGAGCAATGTCATCCCACCGCCGATCCCTACCCTTCCCGCCCATTTATTCTGCCACACACCTCCGCCTGGCCTGGACCAATGACAATCCTGCCGAATCGATGGCCGATGGATATCTAAGCAGGTTTACCCATCGCCTTCGCCATGCTTTCCTCCTAAAACACCCCAGTCTCCAACATGTCACGACCGTTACTCTCGTCAACCGCTGCTCGGCGGTTCTCCCAAGCACCGCAAACCCGCCTCTTCTCGACCTCGCGCCCGGCGCAGCGCCTCTCAGCCTTCCCCGACGGCGAACTCGCGGCTTGCCGGCAATACATTCACATTCAACAAAGCGCCCCGCGCTGTTTGTCAAGACCCTCGACCCCTCGGTATTCGTTCCTCCGTCCGCAACATGCCTACTTCTCCTCCTCGACTGTCCGACCCGGTACGAAAGTCACGCAGAACCCGCGCGCCGGGGACGACGGCGCCACGCTCATGATCAAGATCTCGCCGCGGGCGGTAGAGGTACGTTTGACTCCTGCTTTGGTTTCGCATATGTTGTTTTGCTGGATGAGCGGATGGGAAATACCTGGGTGGTGGTGCTGGTTCTCTCTTGAATTGGAGCATGGCCATACCTCTAGCCCGGTATGAGCAGTTTTACGGATGTTGTCAGTACATGCGACCACAGGGTGTGGAGAACAGGGCTTCCCGTCCGCTCAGCCGTACTTAAGCCACACGCCGGTCAGTTAGTAGTTGGGTGGGTGACCACCAGCGAATCCTGACTGTTGCATGTACCCTTTTCTTTTTGTTTTCTTTTTGTTTTATGTTTTCTTGTTACTCACTTATTGTTCTCGTTTACTATCTATTCTTTTTATTCAAACTAACAACCACATCATCTAGCGCCTCCGCGAAATCACCGATCCAACCACCTCTCCGTCCGCCACCAGAGAAGAAAACCCCTACCACCACCTCCGCATCACCGTCACCAGCGGCGGCTGCCATGGCTTCCAGTACCTGATGTCCCTGGAGTCCGCAGCCAAGATCGACCCGGAAGAAGATACCATCTTCGAGGGCGAGGAAGATGTAGCCACGACGAATGCAGCGGGTGGAGGGGCGAGGGTTGTGATGGATGAGCCCTCGTTGGAGCTTTTGCATGGTAGCACAGTCGACTATACGACTGAGTTGATTGGGAGCCAGTTTAAGATTGTGGATAACCCGCGCGCGACGAGTAACTGTGGGTGTGGGACGAGTTTTGATGTTACTGATTGATCGATTGGGTGGTCAGTGGTTTATATTTTGATCACATCGATCCTGTACATGATATGTATTGCATATGCGTGTGCTTTGCGAAGATAGAATAATGGCATGTTATACCTCTCTCTTCTCTCATGCTTTTCTCTCTTTACGTACACTACTGCTACTTCTACCGGAATCCTTTAATCCTATTAAAATATCCATTTCAGGCTCAGTATACTGATCTGCTTGTGTGTTAAAAGAACCCGAGATTTTTTCTATCAACGCATGTATGTATGTATATAAAAAAAAGGCCGACCCGAAATTAACTGGGACCACCTCTAACAACCCGAGAAATTACTGCCAGAAAGCCCAATCGAGAGATGTATAACCATACATCGTCTATTTCTCCTCGTTCTCAATGACATACCCCCAGTCGTGTTGCTCCTTGCCATACATGATGGTCTCAAGCCACGATTTGATCAGGGAAGCGTATCCGGCCGGCTCACCAGATGCACCGAGGGTGCTGATATCGACATCGTCGTTGCGGATCAGCTCGACAGGCGTGATGAAGTACTGGTTGTTCTTGTTAGCCGATGATACAAGCCGAAAAGACCAGACAGAGCAAAACATACCGCAGTACCAGAGACAAACGCCTCAACAATACGTCCCTCCTTGGCCGCCATCTCAATCTCACCAATCGTCAAGGCCCTCTCGACAACCTGCACAGGTGCCAACCCTCCAACAGCCCGCTCCGAAAGCCTCTCACGGCAAAGCTCCAGGACACTCCTTCGCGTCACACCAGGCAGGATAAGCTGGTTCTCCAACGGCGCAGTAATCATCTCCAAACGACCTGTATGGGCATTATGCATAACAACAAAGAAGTTACTCGCCCCGGCCTCGGTCACCTGGCGATCGGCACCAAACAACCACAGGATCTGATCGAAGCCCTGCGCCTGCGCGGCACCGTGCGCCTGCAGCGACGGGCCGTAGTTCGCGCCCAGCTTAGCATACCCGAAGCCGCCGGGCCAGGCACGGATGCTGTCTGGGTGAGAGGCGTAGAGGCGCAGGCCCTGAGGCGCGCCGGGCTGCCCGTATTTCTTGACTTTGCTCACATCTGGCCAGAGGACGGCGATGATGAAGAGAAGAGCTTCCTTTGGCACTTGGACGCCGAGGTGCGGGCCGTTTCCGATCATCGCGGGTCGAAGGTACAGGAATGAGCCCGGGCGGTCTCGCGGGAGCCAGCCTGTACCATAATATTAGATTTATAGTCCAATGCAGAAGATATCTTGCTCGAAAAATGGGAGAGGAACGAAGGAAAGGAGGGGGGAACATACGCGGGCCATCAACCTCCATCAGCTTCGCCACGAGCTTCTTCAACTCATCAGCCTTGAAACCCGGCAAGGACGAGCGCACCGCACTCCCCGACAGCCGTTCGCCATTGCAATCCGGCCGGAAGAGGCGCAGCTTCCCGTCGTACCCGCGGTAGACCTTCATGCCCTCGAAGCACTGCGTAGCATAGTGCAGACAGCCCGCCGTGGCGGGGATGCTGAGGTTCTCGAACGGCTTCACCTGCGGCGTCTCCCAGCCGGTCTCGGCGGTCCACCGCACGGTGACCATGTGGTCGGTGCAGTAGGAGTGGCTCAGTTCCTCGGGCGAGCCGGGCGCAGGTACATCGCGGGGGGTGGTGGTGCGGGTTAGGTTGCAGGTCGAGGCGTCCAGCTCGCCTATTTTTGGGGGGGTGATGGAGCCCATGGCTGGTGGATTGGACGGAGATGGAGAGGAGGAAAGTCAATTGCCGGAATTCAATGACTTATAAAAGGACGTATGTGGGGAGTGGATAAAGTGAGTCACTCTATCGGAGTTTTAGCTCGGAAATTCCAAAGTCAGAACAGACAATTGTGTAGTCGATTGTGTTGCTTTGGTGTTTAAGAAAATACAAGCAGCCAGGAAGCCCAGGACGGATCTCCCTTATATGGACGCGGCTTGCCCCGGCCACCCATTCCCCAAGAACGCGGGCCGAGCTAAAAAATTTAGGAAAAAAAATTCGGATACGCATTTGCCATCGGCAGACACAACCATTCAAATCATGTTCTATGGAAAGAAATTCAGCATTCGAATTCGTTTTCGAGTACAGATATAGATGCATCTGGGATACACAAATGTCAGTGAGTTTCGATCGTCGAACGTACATACGCAGGGTAGGGGTAGGGTAGACGCGCGCCCTGCGAATGACAGCCGCTTTTCTGCCGCTGATAACGAGGACCGCCGGTTATCGATCGGGGAGGAACGAGGGAGACCCACTATGGACTCGGGATAGTGGCCGAGGATAGCCGTGTGGGAGCTAACTGTAGATGGTATGGGGAATGGTTAGTGTAGTTAGTTAGCAGAGAAGAAGACGTTGAGATAAAGGCGGCGGCTAAGAAAAGTGCTGCATCTGCGCTGGGCCGGTCGGGGGCATCCGTCCCACAGAGCCAAAGAAAAGAGGAATCCCATTAGTTATTTGATTCTCTCGGGCAGTCGGGTAGCCATTACGTCATCGTCGAAAGGCAAAATCATCGTGAAATAAAGAATGATCCTTTTTCCTTCCCTAGTAACTACTGCCTCCGGATGACTTAATATTAAATCGCCCGACCGTTGTCGAGGGCTTCTCTCATATTTCCCCCCGCACGAAACCTGATTCTTGAATGGCTGGGGGGCTTTTTTTTTCCACGATTAGTAATGTGACATCAAGGCGTCTCGCCTTCGTTAATCATATGTACATTCATGCTCCATGGGTTCCCTTGCGATACGATAGGGAGGCGGCCGCGTGCAGTAGAGATCGGTGCTTCGTCTTTCCCTACGAGCGGGTGAATGCGACAACCCGCTGATCCATTAGTAGTCCTTCTCCCCCAGTCAACTTGGCGCAATCTCGTCTATCTCCATCCGGAGACAATCATCGCTCGCCCCGCACGGAGTTACCGAGTCTCGACCCCCGTATGGATGTGCAAGCTTGGACTAACTAGTTTAGGCGAACGGAGGGACGAAATGGACGGGATATGCATGCCAGCGCCCGCGAGGAGGTCTGGGCGGATGCCAGGATCTCTCCGATCATTCTCTGATAGATACTGATCGTTGTAGGTCCATAGTTAGGGAAACAAGCTTTGGCGGTGGGCTTGCTAATGTGGAATGAGTCCGAGGGGGTTGACATCATCTTCATCGCCGCCGAGCCGCCTAGCGCACCGAGAGGGTTCAAAGGCAGGGCATGATTCATACGTGGAGCAGGGGCAAAAAAAAGAAATCCAACCCATTAATGATTGGCGGACATTTAATCCGCTTGAATAGGGCTATCACACGCGCGGAGATCATGGTCAGGATTTGATTGCTTTCCCACCCCTGGTCAGCCACTGGCACAGGATGAAAGCAAACCAACAAACCGATTTACAAGCCAACACGTTGTCGGACCCATGCCATCAACCTGAGATGCTAGGATCTCGCCACTGCGTACCAACCCCGGCACGTTTCCGGTTGGAACATCTTTTCGGGAAGCCCTAAGGGGGAGGTGGATCAGATTTCATTCGTTCTCGGACTCGACCAGTGATGGCACTAGTTCGTATAGCTTCACCCTAGCACGGGCCAATTGCTATGACAGCATTTCTTTCAGACGGAAAGTGGAGAAGAGGCGAGGCGATGTCTGTGGGTATCAGATTGCAATCAGGATAATCTGTGTGACGGCCAGCCTAAAAGAAAGGCAGCTCGGTCCCCTTTCTTTTTCATCCACCACCGTCAGGAATTGTTTCTGCGAGAGTAAATGCTTCTCGCCCTCTTCCATTCGGATTCGACCAGTCCACCACCGTCGCACTGAATTATCGCAACCCCAACCGCATGATAAGGATCTTCTCATGTACTTGGTTTTCAAGTACTTGGGAGAAAGTCTGACGGGCTAGAGATAGTCAAGCAGTCCCATGACTTAAAGGTCCCTGTCCCTCACCAAACACACGGTGGCTGACACGCCTCCTCGGGCGCCAGGTACCATCCACCACGAGGGATTGAATTGTGGGAGGAAACTTCCCCCTGATGCTTCTGATACACCAGCATCCCCAAGGAAGGCCTCTGTTGGCGCCCGAGTACGAAATGGCCCAGGAAGACAGAATGGATATGGCCCCGGAGGGGAAGAAAAGCCAGGATGACGGGGTCAGACCCTTTCCACAGCTGCTGCCAGGGCCCCGGAAGTTCGCGCCACAGTCATCCACCAGCATCGAGCGCCTGAAAAAGACCTCCATGGCCTGCAAGGCATGCAAGACTGCAAAGAGAAAGGTAAATGCCCACTCCCCTCCCCCCCGGCCGCGTCGCGGCGGCCTGCTTCCGGCTGACAGCTCGGCTATAGTGCAGTGGTGCTGGCAAACCACCGAAACCGCCATGCAATGCGTGCAAGGCCACGAATACCGAATGCGAGTTCGACCCAACACTCGACCTCCGGCGCAAAGAAGCCCATAACGCCAAGATCAATAGCCTCGAGGCGAAGATCGAGGAGCTGCAAAATTACAAGCATTTGCTGGACGATTTGATCACAAGGGTTCGGTCGCCACACAGGCATGAGGTCAACCGAGTCGTGAAGATGATTCGCATGGATGAATTTGATCTAGAGGACTTTGTTCGTGCTGTCGAAAGCCCGATCGCCGCTGCCACCCACCGCCAGTTGCTCCCGGACCCTCAGGACTTGGAAGTCTCGGGGGGAAAGTTTCAGTGAAGCCGGAAAAGAACAGCGTCGAATGGTTGGATTTGCCGCCACAGAGGACTGTCGACCCTTATGCTCGTGTCACGCTAGAAACCCTCTGCGATATCCCCCGATTTAGGGTGCCAGCGCAACCGTGGACCAAGGTCACCGATGACAGCTACCTGGTTTCGCACTTGATCTCGCTGTATCTCACCTGGGATCATCCATGCTCCCAGCTGATTGATCAAGACGTTTTTCTCAAACACATGAAGGCAAAGGATCTGACGTCGGAGTTTTGCACCCCACTCCTGGTCAATAGCCTTCTAGCAATGGCAAGCGTACGGATTGCCCGCGAATCCAACTTGAGCCTGACTGAGCCTTCGATATAGGTTTATTCCGATAGCCCGCAAGTCATCTCCAAGCAAGAAGACAGCGTTTTCCGAGGACAGGTCTTTCTTTCCGAGGCAGAACGTCTGTGGAAAACAGAAGAGGGCCGCCCGACGCTATCGAATGTCCAATCACTCCTTCTGATATGTTGTGTGTATGTCGCCCACCCAAGTTTTATCGATATGTTTTGCGCTATTCCAGGACTGAACAAGTTTGCAGTCACAGATGTCAAGGCAAAGCCAACCTGGGCTGGCTTCTCATCCGACAAGCGGTCCAGTTAGCCCACGATATGGGACTGTTTGTCCCCCGGAGGCGAATCATTCGCCGGAGATGCAACGAGTTCGCTCAACCACTGCGTGGGGTATCTTCAATCTGAATTCGTAAGGGACCCGCGTTACCTGAGGTCTGAGACACGGCTGACTAGCGTGCTAGACAAATGGCAATGGAGCTGCATAAGATGCCGAATTTGGAAAAGCCGGGGTTCCAAGTCAGCGTAGGCGACGTTGCTTGGGTCCCGTATCCACGATTGAACCAGCTGATATATCCGAGGAAGAAAGCGCGTCTGCCAGATGTGCAGGATGGACTTTCCGAGTTGATGGAAATCGTGGCAGATGTCCAAAAACTCTTTTTGGACAATTTGACCCAGAGCATCGACGATCTATGGCTCAAAGCACAAGACCCATACAATCGCTTTGTGGACTGGCTGAGTCGCTGCCCCGATGTATCACAGATTGAAGACCAGCCGGTTTCGGGATTCCTGGTTTTGCGGTAAGCAATCGACCAACGAAACGAAAGGTGATGTGAGTGACATTTGCTGATGGAAATGAGATGAAAGCCTGAAATGCCTCCATGCAATCATGTCCCTCTTCGAAATGCTGATTCGCCGCGATGAGCAAACACCTTCGTCTAATACCATCTGGCGGCAAGAGGCATTGGAGCTCCAGACCAGATCCGCCGAGGAGACGGCCGAGTGCCTCCGTATCCATCGTCAGTCGTATGGCATCCGGTATATCCCTCGCCAGATGGTTGGCGCCATTCGGTCTGGTCTCCTGGTCCTCGTACACCAGCTGGGAAATCGTGAGGACGCGAGAGAACCGTTCGTCGAGCTTTGGCGATTTGGAACCGCAATTGACCACAGATTCGAACTGATCGCCGAAGCCGTCCACCAGATTCGATTGATGGCGCAGAGTGGTGCCGTGGAGATACCGGCTGAAGTGATCGAGATCAGTGATCCCGAGCATGGGGAAGGCCTTTGAAGCATCGTCGTCTCGGGTTTAGTTTTGCAACACGTCGCTATTGCAGACGGGCGATTAATCATCGGGTCACTCGTGTGGTGGTCGCCAGTCCAGCCGATGTCAAGAGACACGCTGGGAAGAGAAAAAATGGGCGTAGGTGGTCGTCGCGGCAGGGTCGGATGTGACGTTCTGTCTTTGCTGCCATCGCATCTTCTCGATCCAGATAGCAGGGCTGCATTGTGTTGTGCGATGGTACAGGGGCAGGTTCCTGGCCTCTCGGAGTGTGGGTACCGTGTGATTGTCACAGCCAGGGCGGCCGGAAGCATTTCCCGGACCACTCTTACCTCACCGGCGGCCTGCCTGTTTACTACACCACATCAAACTGGTATGATCGTTTTTTATAATGAACGAAGAAGATTCACTTCTTGAATTTTCGACGCATCTATGTAGTTTGTTTCCAGGTAGCTTGACTCCTAACTAAGCACTTCTTTGGTGGCCTCCCTCCCCGTTGACGAGGACAAATGCCCGCCTGCTTTTCACCATCGCCGTATCTGCATCGGAGGTGAGATTACCTGCTGTAGTTTGGGGGTTCAATTTGAAGATTTTGGTCATGGCATGCAGAGTCCTAGTGTTGTTAGCATAGGAAGATCTATGCTCTCCAGTTCAGAAATACGCAATTGCCATCTTTCTAACTATACACTTGGATGGGATGCGTCGATGCTGAGTCAGCCCAGATAAGATAGCCACAAGCGAAAGCCCTCAAAATTCGTTCTCCCGCCAAAACCCACTGTGCCCGATCCCTGCCAACCCCGACCTCCGCGCCCTTTGTTGCGGCCATCCGACCACTTTTTGTTTTCCTCTTTCTCCCCGTCTTCGTCGTCCCGTTTATCCGCTTTTCAAGCAAATCTCTCCCCACCCAGCATGTCGTACGACGACCGCGCCAATGCGCGCCCCAACCTGAACGATGAGTCCGATGTGGAGGAGGAGGCTCTCGTCAACGACTACCGCGAACAGGTCAATTTCGATGATAGCATGAGCGAGCTGGATCGGACGACATCCCTCGGCGGTCAATCCCAAACTCAAGACCTCCAGGCACAACTCGCTGCGGCCGCAACCCCGCTGGAGTACCAGGCCACTCTAGAGACCAAGTTCGCCAGCTACGACAACTACTGCAGTCTTTTCCACTACATTCTGAACTCGGACGGCCCCGTTGATTTGGAGGTTCCCTCGGTAGGTGTTTCTTTGTCCCCCAGTGCTCGATTGGACGGGACAGGTCTTGGCACTTCTTGTTGGTATCAGACTAACATTTTCTCTTACCATCAGTATTACTGGGCTTGGGATGTGATTGATGAGTTCATCTACCAATTCGAGTCCTTCTGCCGCTACCGCAACCGGGTCGCTCGCAGCGGGTCCAACGAGGAGGAGGCCCAGGTGCTCCGCGAGAACCCGAACACATGGGGCTGCTACTCGGTCCTGAACGTGTTGTACTCTCTCATCCAGCGGTCGCAGATCAATGAACAGCAGGCTGCCATCAAGAGGGGAGAGGACCCCATGGCTTTCGCCGGCGAGTACGGTTCCCGGCCATTGTACAAGATGCTCGGCTACTTCTCGATCATCGGGCTGTTGCGGGTGCACTGCCTGCTGGGCGACTTCAGCCTTGCGCTGAAGACGCTCGACGACATCGAGATGAACAAGAAGGCCATGTTCGCGCGCGTGATGGCCGCCCACTTCACCACGTACTACTACGTGGGCTTCTCCTACATGATGATGCGGCGGTACGCCGACGCCATCCGCATGTTCAGCCACATCTTGGTGTACGTGTCGCGGACGAAGAACTTCCAAAAGGGCGGCAACAGCTACGACGCCATTGCCAAGAAGAACGATCAGATGTACGCCCTGATCGCCATCTGCGTCGCGCTGCACCCCACCCGCCTGGACGACACCATCCACTCGGCCGTGCGCGAGAAGTACGGCGAGCAGTTCTACCGCATGCAGCGCGGCGGGCCCGACGCCCTCCCCGTCTTCGAGGAGCTCTTCCGCTCCGCCTGCCCCAAGTTCATCAGCCCCACGCCGCCGGACTTTGACAACCCAGCCTCCAACGTCGACCCCGTCGACCACCACACCGCCATTTTCATGGACGAGATCAAGAACACTCTGTTCAACCCCACTATCCGCTCCTACCTGAAGCTTTATACCACTATGGACCTCAAGAAGCTCGCTGGCTTCCTCGAGGTCGAGCCCGAGAAGCTTCGCTCGTGGCTGCTTGTGAACAAGCAGCGCAGCCGCGAGATCCGCTGGGTCGAGGGTGGTCTGCTGGATGGCGAGCCGGCCATTGCCAACGACCTCGACTATGCGCTTGAGAATGACCTCATCCATGTCAGTGAGACCAAGGCCGGCCGTCGTCTGGTCGACTGGTACCTGCGTAACCTTGCCCGTGTCTACTAGAGGATCTGTCTGCCATTTGTGGATGGATCTGGCTCGTTTATTTTGACGGCGAAGAACGGAGGAGTCTGCATGCATGCAAGAAGGAACGAACAACGACCTGAGATGATTGATTTTTCTTCCTCCTTTTCCTTTTCTCTCTTTCCCTTTCCCCTTTCTCATTCCCATTTTACTGCCCATCGTCTCCATTCCTCGCCCTTGCTTTGCTAGTTCGCATACTCATGTGTTTCTTTTTTTTGTTGTTGTTGCTGTTGCTTGCTTGCCTTACCCTGATGTGTTTAGGCTTCGTGGGCTCAAAATCAAAGTCGGATGATTTACTGGAAGGGCGTACGTACGATGTTTGCCATTGCCCTGGTTTCTGCTTTTGGGCGATTTGCCCATCTGGAAAAAAATATGTTGTCGAGCAGAAGAGAAGAGACTTGATGAGATAAATAGATCAAACGAATTACTGGTTCAACTCATTTTTCACCGGTACATACTTAAGATTAAGATCGATTTGGACCCAGTCATCAATCCTGGTAGCGAGGAGACGGTATACAAGGCGGTTGAAAATGTCCAAGCGGAGTAGAGGATTTCCCATCTGCTATCCATTCCTGCTCTAGATCCCAGATTGTTTTGATATCAAGGGCATAGATGTGGTGGGGAGTGATAACAGGATGGCACCATAGATCATTGGTGTATTCCATCGTGCTAGGTATTTCTCGTTGGAGAAGAGGCCACGCCCCAACGAGTTCAAGGCCGGCCTGTTCTACGTAGTACATAACCAGGAACCAGGTCCCCATTGCTGCGAATATGGATAAATCCTTGCAAACCAATTCAAACACGAATACGATTCAGGAGCCACACAGCGAATACGAATGATGCAGATTTTTAATCGTGTCCAGCCCGGAGGACTCGGATTACTGCAAAGAGAGAGCAAGCCACGCGCGGGTTTCGTACGGGGGGTCCTCTAAGAGGTGGAAAAAGCATGCCGAGACCAAGGCGTACGAAATACTTCCCTAAGCAGGAGGTTTTGCGTGACGATATCAAGGTTAGACGTATTGCTTTGATACTATCCATACAAAGTAGATGACCACCGAAGAAGAGATATCACCTCAAAGAATGATTCGATTACTTACTATACAACCAACTGCATACCTACTCCCCCACCTCCGTATCTCTTATACTCCCATCCTCCGGGAGCTCACCACCGCCACTACCACCATCCAAATCAACCACAAGCGGCGCATACTCCCCGGTCTCCTCATCCTCATCATTCCCATCCATCTCCATCTCGACCTCCTCCCCATCCTCCAACTGGATCATTCCGCGTCTCACAATAGCCTCCCGCTGCAGCTCCCAGTCATATTCAGCCTTCACCCACGCCTCAAGCTTCCCCAACTCCGCTTTAACCATCGACCCAGCCACACCACCACTGCCCACAACAACCTCATCAACACCCCGCTGCAGTTTCATAAGCAGATTGCGCAGGAACGCGCCGCCCTCGTCGCCGTCCATCTCGAATAGCCCGCCTTCCACGTCGTCGCAGCGCTGGAGTTGCAATAGCAGTAGTCGGAGCACGGCGCTCATCAGCCCTTCTCTTTCCAGTATTGCTCGCCGGGATGTGAGGATTAGTTCGAGGAGCCGTTTCCATTGTTGCAGGCATGAGTGGTTCATCATCGTCAGTACCATTAGGAAGGTAAACTGCAGTTCGCCAAGCAGCTGCGTTTCTCCTGTTTGTTGCGTACCACCAGAACCAGTGTTGTAGCGCTCGACCAGCTCGCCAAGCGCCCAGGATCGATCCTGCGCTGCCTCTGTTCGTTCTCGTCCCACGGCGCCCTCTCGCCAGGTGCGTTTGAGGTCGATGGGGAGAAAACCAAACTCGCGTTCTTGTAACTCCCCCGCTGCGGCATCTCTCTCTGTTCCTTCTGCGCCTGCGCCTTCGTTCGGAGCATCCACGCCCGGGATATGGTCCGCATCCCGGTTCGCCGTGCTCGCCGAGGTAACAGTCCACCGTGGATGTCCATCCACATCTATCTGAGGATTGCCCACAATGCGCGACAGGATGTCGGGCGTGATTCGATCTGTCAGTCCCTGCCAATCCCTCCGCCCGCTTTCCTCGGTCTCTTCTTCTTTATCATCATCTTCTTCCTTTTCGGCTTGTGCGGTAGAAGACTCCCCGGACTGCCCTTGATTAGATAACATCGACGCCGACACACGGCTCCGATACCGAAATAGGCCACCGCGCTGCCAGACAGCGCCGAGATTCGCCTTGTAGCGCATGGCTTCCTGGCGATCTGGATCCGTGATGGAAAGAGAATCCAGGGCCTCTGTGTCGGTGTTCCATCTCCAGATGTATATCTGTGGCTCATTCTGGCGGGATGTCGTCGGCACCAATGCGGTCCCGGCGTCATTATCGTTGAAGAAGTTGGAGCCAGACCCCGCGCAACTGATATCGCCGACGTAGAACCACGCGCCGCTGCGCAGGGAGAAGCTCTCTGTTGTGCCTGTGTAGAGAAAATGCCATCCTTCAGGCAGATCGCGGATGCCGTGGAAATTGGGCGTTGAGGTGAAGGTGATTAGGTCGATGCCGACAAAGGTCTTGGGCGGGAGGGGGGGGAGGAGGATCGTTGGAGAGGGCTGAACAGATGGAGGGGGAGGAGGCATGGCTGCGGATCTGATCGGATCGGGTCAGATCCTGCTGGAGGAAGTAGACTAGCAGCTGCCGTAAGTGTCGCACTGGTGTCCAGTGATGTGTGTTTGTCTTGGACCAGAGTGCTCGGCTTGAAAACTCGGCTGCGGAGATGGAAGAGGGTCTGAGGTCAGCTCGAGGTGGGGAGCTCGGGTTGGTCACAGCTCGAGACAACAGGTCAGGTCAATAGGACAAGGGTTGAACCTTAGCTTTCGGAAGTTGCAGTGTCACTGGATGTATGCGGCACGGTCAGTTTGGAGATTGTACGAGCTCTCCGCCCTCCCCGCACTCATGTTTGATCCACGGACATTTACACATACAGAATTTACAATACTCCAAAATATTCTCAGATCCAGTCATTGATTCAGCGGTCATAGACTAATAACTACCTAACTCAACAGCTCAAACCCAAGACAGAACATTTTTCTTTTTCAGGGAAGAAAAAAATTGAAGACCAGGCAATAAGGGCCGTTCCTCGCGTTTATTCCATCCACAGTTGCAGGCGCAAAGAACCCGCGTGTAGCCTCCCATCCATCCAGCCATGCAGGAAAGAGAGAAAGACACAGTCCCGCACACGCCTACAGACGGCGACCACGGCGACCACCCTTGCGACGAGTAGAGTCGGAGGGGGTGGGGGTGACGTCCTCGATGCGGCCGATGCGCATACCGGCACGGGCCAGAGCGCGGAGGGCAGACTGGGCACCGGGGCCGGGGGTCTTGGTGCCGTTACCTGTTGACAAGCATTGTGAGATTCCGATTCCACTTCCAGCCAGACTTAGGAGAGGGGGGGGGTAACATACCACCGGTGGCACGGATCTTGATGTGCAGAGCGTTGATGCCCAGCTCCTTGCAGCGGGCGGCGACGTCCTGGGCAGCAAGCATGGCGGCGTAGGGGGAGGACTCGTCACGGTCAGCCTTGACCTTCATACCACCAGTCACACGGACAATGGTTTCGCGACCACTGTTGTAGAACACAAGTCAGCCAACGTAATTCGGAAGTAAATTTGGGACCATTCCATTGAGCGCGAGGTTGGTTGGTTTTGCCCGTTTCCCTTCCAATTCCAGTTCCAGAGGGACCGGATTGGTTGTGGATGGGATTTTTGCACCACCGTCGCAGCTTGCAGGGTGTAGTCGCATGTCACGCCATGCCATGGACGTACCTCAGATCGGTGACGTGGACGAAGGTGTCGTTGAACGAAGCGAAGATGCGGGCAACGCCGAAGACGAGCTTGCCTGTTTGCGAGATGTCTCTGGTCAGCTTATCATGACCACCGCGGTCGAACGACAGAATTTGTCTAACGTACCATCACCGGCCAGGGGGCCGAGGGAGACGTTCTCCTTGGCGGGAGCGGGGGCTTTCTTGGGAGGCATTGCGACTGTGGGTGTTGGGGGGTTAGTGGATGGAATACGGAAGAAAGAAAAAAAGACGAAGCGATTCGCAGAATTAAATGGAGTTTAGTGTGTGCCCTAGACGGTAGTGGGTCAAGCGAGATTGGGGCCTGACGGTTGAGGTGTCCGTCCGGATCTGGAGTCGGGCCGAGCGAGTCACTTCCACGCTATTTAAATTTCTGTCCGTTCCCTCTTTCTTTCCCTCTTTTTCTGTTCAACCTGGCAATTAATTGACCCAGAACTCCAGTGCGTGGATTTGGCACTTCAATTGGCAAACCCCATCCACTGCGAGTTTCTTCGTTCATTTTGCCTGCTTCACTTCAGTGTGTGTGAAACTGTCCCCGAGTGGGCGTGCGTGACTGCCCGATATGGGACTCACCAAGGACAATGCCTCGATTGGCATTATTGGCATGGGCGATATGGGCAAGATGTATGCCCAGCGCCTGAGTGATGCCGGATGGAGGTAAATCCTTTCTGTCGTTCTGGTCGACCGGGGAGAGTCGTGTTCCAAACGGTAAGCCTTCCCTCTTTCTTTTCTTCACCCTCCCTCTCTCGAATGATGACTAGAGTGCATTTGGCTCGAGCATGGTCCGACGGTCGACTACCTCGCCATTCTGGTCGGTAGTTGACTGTCGGACTGTCACTGATGTAACAACCACGCTACCTTACTTTTTTATGTCTGATCGATCTTCGATGCTGTTTTGAATTGTTCTGCCACTCCATCTGGGAATCCGTGCTAACTAGTGATTCCCTAGGCCCATTTGTATCTATACTAACTAACCATAATAAAAGGATCATCGCCTGTGACAGACCTGAGAACTATGAATCCTTACAACAAGAGTTCGCTTCTCAAGTACGTCCCCCTGCCAGGGTCAATGGCAAAATACAGATACTCATCGTACATAGCCAAGGGTCACCATCCTGCCGAATGGCCATCTCGTTTCCAGACTTAGCGATTTCATTCTTTACAGTGTAGAGGCCGGGATAATCGACAAGGTAGTGGCACAGTTCGGGCCCTGTATGTTTTGCACACCGTGCTTCGAGGCTGTTGGATCGTTGACATGTTGGAAAAGCAACCAAGGCCGGCGCCATCGTCGGCGGCCAAACGTCCTGCAAAGCCCCCGAGCTCGCGGCGTTCGAAAAACACCTGCCCCCGGATGTAGAGATTGTATCCTGCCATTCGCTCCATGGCCCCAAGGTCAATCCCCAGGGACAGCCGCTGGTATGGGACCCTCCTTCCTCCTCAGCGTGGATTTCATTCCAGACCGGACGTGCCTGAAATAACCGTTGCCATCCTCACTCCTCAGGTCCTGATCCAACATCGAGCCTCGGACGAAAGCCTGCGATTCGTCGAAGAGATCCTATCGTCGTTCGGGTCCAAAATGGTCTACCTCACCGGCGAGCTGCATGACCGCATCACCGCCGACACCCAAGCTGTCACACACGCCGCCTTCCTCAGCATGGGCACCGCGTGGGAAGCCAACCAACAGTTTCCCTGGGAGATCTCACGCTGGGTCGGCGGGATCGAGAACGTCAAGATCAACATCACCCTCCGCATCTACTCGAACAAATGGCACGTCTATGCCGGCCTGGCCATCCTCAACCCGGCGGCCAAGCAGCAGATCCGCCAGTACGCACAGTCCGTCACCGAGCTGTATAAACTCATGATTGGGGGACAACGGGATGAGCTGAAGCGCCGCGTGAAAGCGGCCGGCGCATCGGTCTTCAAGGCCGGCACGGAGGGACAAGACCTTTTGCTGAAGGACGAGGTGCTGGATCGGTTTTCTCTGTCCAACCGCTCGCGCGAGATGTCGCCTCCAAACAGCCATTTGAGTCTGCTGGCGATTGTGGACTGCTGGTCGAAATTGGGGATTGTTCCCTATGACCACATGATCTGTTCGACTCCGGTATGTATGAGAGCAGAGAGATCCAGGAGGTTGCTGATGGGTGTACAGCTGTTTCGTCTTTGGCTGGGCGTCACGGAATACTTGTTCCGCAATCCGGAGCTGCTCGATGAAGCACTCGACACGGCGATTGACGACAACACCTTCCGGTCGGACGATTTGGAGTTTACCTTTGCAGCACGGGTGAGTTCAGAAGAAGATGAATGAAATAGCGCGCACTTGCTGACATTGTGGGACATTAGGCCTGGTCCGACTGTGTATCCTTTGGAGACTTTGAATCCTATCGGGACCGCTTCGAGCGGATCCAGCAGTACTTCTCGCCTCAATTCCCCGAGGCAGCGAAACTGGGCAATGAGATGATGAAGACGATTCTGGAGAAGACGGAAAACAAGGCATAATGGTGTATAATACAGATAGAAGCCGTGTACGATTTAGGGTTAATCGATTAATTGGGAAACACAACAAACAATGGTTGGTTATACATCCTAGCGGCCCTTAGTCAGATCACGATCCGATCGACCTAAGCCTACTATCGCCCGCAACCCGTGACTTGCCCCCTCTGTAACTACCTTTGCTCCATTCCTTCCCTTTCCACCGCTCTCAATGCCCTATTCTCGTGACTGGTGTTAGACAGCCCTCCCGCGGGCTGGATGGAGCTCGATGGCTTCCGGGCACAACTCTGCATTCTCCACCACCTCGACCCAGCACCGTGTTTTGGGCGAGGGCCGCTCCTCTCTCAGCCAGGATGGCTCCTCCGCCGACGGGAGCTGGCACGATGCCATCTCACGATCCGGGCGGAATGATCGGTCTGAGTCTGGGGGCAGTGCCACCATGGCGCCCAGGGCGTCCTTGGCTCCGTCCTTTGGCGGGCCCGGCAGCTTCAGTGCCGAGCTGAAGAGCATGAATTCCAGGAGCGTCACCCCGCGACCCGATGGCACGTACGCCGCCCGCAGAGCCAGCCGATCGATCGGCGAGGAAGACTTCCCCAACACCGAGGAGCGCCAGGCCGCCATTCGAGACAAGATCGCCAAGGAAATGAAGATCAAGACCGGGACCGAGAACATGCTGGAGGCCCTGTTGGCAAAACCCCCGAAACAGACCAAGGAACAGAGGTTACGCGTCGAGTCCGAACTCAGCTCGTCCAACCGAAAACTGGCCGAGCTGCACCAGGAACTGGAGGATGAAATCTTACGTGCGCAGGCGCCGTCGTCCCCGCCTCCTCGCAGTCGCCTCTCGGGGATCTTCCGCGGTAGTCCCATGCGCTCGCCGTCGCGCAATGACACTCGTGGTGGGCTGATGGATGAGGATTTTGAGGAGGATGGCGAAGGGGACATGGAGTCGCCAACCTATGTTCTGACGGAAACATTACAAGCACTGGAAATCGAAGGGATGGCGCCCGATTTCTACGTGGAACGCGCAAACAGTTTGGTCGAACTATTCAAGCGGTACCCCTCGTTGAAATATGATCTGGCATGGCCGGTATTCGGGCTGCGCGTCCAAGTCATGCTGCTGAGCGACAGCAAGGAAGTGGTGGCCGCGGGATACCGTTTGACTCGCTACGCCATAGCGGACCGGAAATCTTTGCAGACGATCCGGTCACTGCACACCGATGAGCTGGTCATACTGTCTCTCGTCAAAGAAAGCAAAGCAAGTATCGAAAGGGAACAGGCTTTAAAGTTTATACGGGCGTTTTTGGATGTCAAAGACGGTGTGAAAGAGGTTGATCGCGCCATCGTGCGAACGATCGTCTCCGTCGCGGAGCACCACGAGGACCGACTTCGGAACATATCGATCATGACTTTGGCGGAGATGTTGGTCAAAGATCCCGAGTTGGTCGCTTCCGCTGGCGGGTTCTCCGCGCTGCACGATGCTTTGGCCGAGGGGACCTTTGGTGCCTCTGAGAGTTTGATCTCGAGTTTTCTGCACGTTCTTGATACACCTCGGAGTCGAAAGTACTTGCAAGGCTGTGAGCTTGAAGCCGTCCTCGCACCCTTCACCGACTCCTTGTCCGACTCACTGCGCACTGGGCGGCTAAAGTCCGCCGCTCGAGCGATATCTGCAATGCTGAAGACCTGGCCGGGTCTGGTGATTCTTGCAAGGCACGATTCCCAGCCATTACGCTCCCTTCTCGACTCACTCCACTATCCCGATCCTCAGGCTCGCGACCTCATCATGGAGCTGTTGTTCGACGCTCTTCGAATCAAGCCTCCTTCTTGGTCGTCCTCCTTTCTGGCTGGCAGAAGACTCACAACCTATGGCAGAGTCTCAAATCTCCGTTCAGACACGGATCAAAAATTCTCTCGCGGTTTCGCAGACACCAGGAGCGACAGATTCGATCTCACGGCACATTTCTCGACTCTTATATTAGCGGCATTAGTTGAGGCAGGGTTACCAAAGGTATTTCTTGGCCCTCGTTCAGATAACCCAGCAAGCTGACTCGATTCCAGGCGCTTTCTGATCTTATTGAAGATGAAACCGATCCGTCACTCCGACGCAAGGCAACGTTGCTCTTGACCGAGGTACTCAAATTAGCCCATCATTCTTTGCCTCAGACCATCAGCGCGAATTTGCAAGTGCTTGCACACTTGATTCCATCAGCAATCAATTTTGACACGGAAAACCATGACGTCTCCACCTCAACCATCTTCCAAATTGACAGTATTAACCGAACGATGGCGCGCTCTGGTGGTTTTAACAGCGGGGCAAATCGATACAATATGGACGCCGATCTATCGGCGTCTTTGCTACCCGGTGACCAGGGCAAGGACAAATTGGGCCCCGCTATGGACGAACAACAATTCCGCAATGCCATCCTGGAGACCCATGTGCTTAACACTGTCAATTACCTCAAGTGGAAATGGGATCTCATCCATCGCTTGGTTGAAGGGCCTCTTACCAACCCGAAGAGACTGGACGAGGCCATTAAGGGTTCCAAGTTCATGAAGCGTCTCATTGGATTCTACCGGCCTTTCAAGTACCGATTTTCCATGATTCCAAACACCAAGCCAAACCAGCGTTACGTTCGGACTGGTTGTGCCCTCATGCGCATACTGGTCCAGGTTCCCGAGGGTTCCAAGTACCTGGCCGAAAATAAGTTTCTGAGACAGGTCGCTGAATGCCTGGCACAAGTAGACCGGATGAGTGGTCTCACTTCCGCGTCACCCCTCTTCTCGCGAGAGCAAATGACCAATACCTTGAGTGGTGGCTACTTTGCGATGCTGGGCGCTCTAAGCGCTGAACCCAACGGACTGATCATGATGGAGAGATGGCATATGCTGAACATGTTTTACCACATCATCGAGCTACGGGACCGGAACGACTTGATTCAGACGCTTTTGGGGAATATGGATTACTGCCAGGAAAGCCATCTTCGAGTCTTGCTGTCCAAGGCTCTCACTATTGGCTCGAAGGAGATTCGAATCTTTGCAACTAAGCTCCTCCGAAAATACGCCGTGGGGGATACCGGTCTTCCCGCTAATGCAGCCATTAGCAATGCGGAATGGGTCATCAAGCTGCTGGTGACTCAACTATATGACCCAGATGTCACGGTCTGTCAGACTGCCGTCAAGGTCCTCGAGGAGGCATGCAACCAGCGCGATTACCTTGAGTTTGTGGTCAAGTGCAGGCCCTCACTTGATCATCTCGGAGAGATTGGTGCGCCACTTCTTTTGCGGTTCCTGTCCACCTCAGTTGGATATCATTACCTGGATGGCCTGGACTACATCACCCAAGAAATGGACGACTGGTTCCTTGGTCGAAACGATTCCTACGTTGGGCTGGTGGAGGCTGCTCTCTCCCGAGCTTATGTCGACCAGCCACGACGCAGCAGCTATGCGCCCGAGGATCTAGTCGATCTCCGAGACATTGGCCTGGTTCCACCGCATTTCTACCGGGAGCTCGCTCGGACAGCCGAAGGGTGTAAGTTGTTGGAACAGTCGGGCCATTTCAATGAGTTTGCTTGGACGATCCGCGATTTCCAGCTGAACGAGGAAGACACCGAGGCGCTGCTCAAAGTCAAGGGGTGTCTCTGGGCCATTGGCAATATTGGTTCCATGGAACTCGGCGCCCCGTTCCTGGAGTCGGAAATCGTGCAGCGGATCGTGCAGATCGCAACGAGTGCCGGCGTCGTGACCATGCGAGGTACTGCGTTTTTCGTGCTGGGACTCATCTCCCGCAGTCGCCATGGGCTGCAAGTGCTGCGAAATCTGGGATGGGACTCAGCCGTGGACCAGAAGGGAGACTCACTGGGTCTCTGTCTTCCCACTGATTTCCGCAAACTGTTTCTGATATCCTTCCCCGGTTTCGACGCGGAAGCCAATCGCACCCCGCGCGAGCAACTCAAAGGAGCCACCACGGACCCAGACTCAGTCAACCAGAAGATCCTGAAGCTGATCGTCGACATGGGCAACACTGTCCTGTCGAAACGCTCGGCCGCAGACCTCCACAGCATCAAGTCCAAACAGCCCGAACGATTCCACCAAGTCCATCTCTTCCGCAAAACCCTCTGCATTCTGGAGAGTCACCATTTCCGGCTCCCTGCCCGCCGCTTTGCCCTGGATCTATTCGATAAAAGCGTGATGCGGCGGATTGTTTTTGAAGAAGATTCATCGTCCGACTCTGACTCCTCCAACTCCGACTCCTCGACTTAATCTTCCTACTCTTTCTCTCTCTCTTTTTCTTTCATATGGGCATTTCGTCATGACTCCTGATTAACCTATCGTCGATACTATACCCCCCCCGGGCACAAGACGGTGCGTCACGTTATGAATTTCTGTTGTTTGTGCCACGATTTATGTGCATGCTCCCCTCTACTATCCATCTATCTATGACCTCCTTTGCAATGCGGGCCTGGCGAGCAATCACGGTGCTGGCTCGGTTTATTCTTTTTGGGTTTGGGAGGGTTTGGGGAGGGGTTTTTTTTTTTTTTTTTCTGGTTTTCTGCATCTGTACCTTTGGCATTGCGGTGGGCGGATTTACCTCGGAATGAGACATGAATTATATCTCTGCAGTATTGGAATGATTGTGTAGAAATAGGAGATTTGTAGTGGCAGGTCAGATGTCATGGATCAGGAACTGCCGATTCGCCGATCTGCTGGACTCGGCCCGCCTCTGCTAATCACGAGTCCCTCCAACCCAACACCTTCTTCCTCAGTACATAACCGAATGCACTCCTATCCACCAGACTATATATATATATATCATTTCTATAACTCCGAGACTCCTAGTCTCATGACATGCGATGGAGAATGCCACCACGCCCCCGTCTCCGCAATCCCCGCATGCCACCGCTGACCCAGGCGCAATCATGACGGACGTGCCGAGGTCACCAGAAAAACAACCAGATGCGCCGCATGTCGTCATCCAATTAATCCAATGTCATCGCTGCTCATATCCCCTGCAGAATCCACTCCGTCTACCGTGCGGCAACACGGTGTGCCGCGCATGTCTGCCTCCGACGCGCCCGCGGACGGGGATTACATACCCCATCGCGGCGGGTAGAGAGGAAGGGTTTCTTTGTCACTGGGATGGAAGGGATGGATGTGCTGGGGACCACTGTGTTGGTGACTGCGGTACGGATGTGTTGCTGGGCAAGCTCGTGGCGCTATATGAGGAGAGTCTGTCGGGTGCGGGCACCGGGCAGGAAAATGGAAAAGAACAGCGCAGCCTGATGGTCCGATGGAAGACCGAGGCGCAGGAGCAGCATTCGGCGCAGATTGATCGTGCTGGGTGGTTGGAGGGTGTATATGGATTGGCATCCCAAGGCCGGTTTCCCTGGAGTGCGCGCGAGGTGGTCTATGAAGGGAATCTTCTCGCAGACGACCGCGATCACCTCACCTGCCAATCACTAAAAGAAAATCTGCGCGCCGAGCTAGACTGTCAAGTCTGCTATGCGCTCATCCTTGACCCCCTCACAACTCCGTGCGGACACACCTTCTGCCGCAAATGCGTCGCCCGGGTCCTCGACCACACAGATCTATGCCCAATCTGCCGCCGCAAGCTGGGCCTACCACCAACCGTGCAGTCAGAGCCACTGAACAAAACCCTAGCGGGGCTAATCGACCATTTCTTCCCTGACCAAGTCTCGGCGCGGCGCGAAGCGCTCGCGCAGGATGAGACGGGGGTGGATATTGAGAAGAAGCTGGCGCTGTTCGTATGTACATTGTCGTTCCCGACGATGCCGACGTTCCTGCATATTTTCGAACCGCGGTATCGGCTCATGATTCGACGTGTTGTCGAGAGCGGCGACGGCAAGTTCGGGATGGTCATGTATAACCGTCGGGCGCGGGCACAGCCTGGCGCAGAGGAGTTTATGGACTACGGCACACTTCTGCAGATTGAGCGGTATGAGCTGCTTCCTGATGGACGCAGTCTGGTGATCGCCAACGGTGTGTCGCGATTCAAGGTGCTGGAGGCGGGGATGCTGGACGGGTATCATGTTGGACGAGTCGAGCGCGTTGACGACGTCTCGCTGGCGGAGGAGGAACGGCTCGAGTTGGCGGAGACTTCTGCTCCGGCCAACCCAGCGCCAGAGGCAGAGCCAGACGGTCAAGCGGTCGATCCCCTCCCGCCGGTGGACTCGATGTCGACGCAGCAGCTGCTGGATTCGGCGCGCAAGTTCATCGCCCGTCAGCGCCGAGCTGCGGCTCCGTGGCTCCATCCACGCATTATGTTGGCATACGGGCCTGTACCGAACGACGCCGCGCGGTTTCCTTGGTGGTTGGCCTGCGTGCTGCCCCTCTCCGAGGAAGAGAAGTACCCGATTCTGGCTGCGACGAGCGTCCGCGAGAGACTCAAGATCGCAGCGCGCTGGGGGCGGGAGATCGAGGCTCGAGATTTGTATGTCCCAGAAGTACTTTCATCTCTTGTTCTTGATCCACAAAACACTAACATGAATGATGGCAACAGGTCCACCGGCTCATCGCTCCTCTCTGTCTTATGACTAGCCGTCCCTCTCCTCATAATCTGTATCATCCCATTGATGTCAACGTCGTTCTCAACGGCATTCCACTCCACATCTAACAGCGTCCTCACTTCGCTGACACCGTTCTCCTTCTCGATATCTGTCTCCTTTGGTGGCGGGGGACCCGCGGTGTTCGCAAATAGACAGCAGAATCGTCATAGTAATCCCCAGTCTGCGCAGGAGCCGGAGACGGAGTCGGAGACGTATATCTCGCAGACATTGGTGATTGGCGCATTTCTGTTGGTCTTCCTGGCGCAGGTGGGCGTCAATTTCTTATACGTCCTGCGGGATGCACGTCGACGGAGGGCGATTGTGGCGGAAATGCAAAGGCCTTTCAGGGCTAATCGTGGGAATCAACGTATAAATGGGAATGTTAATGAGAATCAAGTTGGGGAGAGGGAAGCAGACGGGCAAATTGCCGGAGAAAGAGATGGAAGGGAGAGAGATGGATGAATCAGTCGATTCTTTTGTATATAAAACCTCTTCATCCACACAACTTTAGTACATACACATAATACCAGCAAGCACCCACTCTCATTGATATCATTTGCAAATTTTTAGTTGGAGGTGAAGTTATCCTCCTCCTCGAGAGAACGAAAACCGTATACAACGCTTATCATCACGTGCGTCCAAATCAACAACACGCAGAGTCAACTTCCTCAACACAACCACCAGCGCTGGAACTTCCTCCAGTGCTGAAATTCCCTCAAAAGCCATGACAACACTCTCCCTATCGCTGGCCCCGCCAGCCTTGATCCAACTCCACGACGCCTTGACATGTCTCTCTAAGTTCAGCGAGACTGTCGCCATCGAGGCAGAGCACGACCTGGTAAGATCATGTACAAACAGTGCCGCAAGAAGATAAGAATTGACCATGTGGTTTAGCTCCGATTGAGTGCGATTAACTCCACCAAGACGGCGTACGCGGCGTTCGCGTTCGTCAGAGAGCTGTTCTTCGATGCGTATGCCTTCAGCACTGACGCCAACAGTCGAGCTGCGCGTCATCATCAGAGCACGACGAGTAGTGCGCAGTCAGATCGGTTCTGCTGCCAGATCTACATCAAGGTCTGTGAACTGGGCCTTCTTTGCAATGCAATCAATGGCAGTTCGATGCTAATGGAGAGCCAATACAGGCTCTGCTATCAATCTTCCGTGGTCGCATCGACCGTAATAAAGACACCGCCGTGGAGCGCTGCGACATGGAAATCCGTGAAGGTCCGCAGCAGGCTGAGTGTCGGCTGATTGTTCGGATGATCTGCGGCCTGGGTAGGTCGCTCATACTGAGTGGCATGGACGCACAGCTGACTCGTTGTAGGCGTGATCAAATCGTACAAGCTCACCTACGAGCCTGCAACCGTTCAACATGCCGTCTTCGATCGCACAAGGGCTATAAACCAGTGGACTGCGGACCCGCGGTTTCTGAGGTCGATAATCGACCACTTCAGCTTTTCGGCTGAGCAGCTGGATATGTACTCCGACTCAGGCAAGGCGGTGTTTACCAGTTTTACCACCAAGGTTACTGAGGGCAAAGGTAAGTTGCATGCGTCATATTTGGCAGAGCGGAAACCAATTTCGAATAGAAGTCCTCAAGCATCCCGTACACACCTCTGTGGCCATCGATAAAAAAGATTTTGCCGACTTCCTCGTCGAGGACAAGCTGCACGTAGCAATCAACTTGAAAGATTTCAAGGCCGTGGTCGCCCACGCCGAGACGATGAATGCCACCGTCACAGCACGATACACCCGCCCCTGCAAGCCGCTGCAACTGGCATATGAGTTCGAAGGTGTCGACGCACAGTTCACGCTAATGACGCGTGGCGAAGCCGTCGAAGGAGGCGACGACAATGTGCCGACCTCCTCCCGGGCCTCGATGCCGCAGCAACTCTCTGCGCGGCCAACGCCAGGACCGGCTCTGACTCCAGCGGAAAGAGCCAGGCAGAATCCGAATCCTGCTCCGGACATGCCGCCTCCGCCAGTAGCGCGCAGTCGGTCGATCCGCCCGCTTACGGGCTTGTCTACTCAGGAGAATTTTGCGCAGAAGGCTAGTGCGGAGCAGCGACCTTCTGCATCGTCGACGGCGTCCGCGTCGATGGACTTTGATAGCTTGTTTGTGCCGGCGGACGATGACCGACAGTGGGATGAGATGAATGAGGAGGAAGAGCCGCAGGATATTCTGGGGTGGGATGCCACAGGCCAGGTTTGTGGTTTTTCAAGCTGTTTTCTTCTTGTGTCCTTGCTGATAATCGGATACAGGAGACATTCCAGGCTACGTTGCGCGATGAGGAGCCTGACTTCTCCAGACTGACGGCGGCGTCGTCGCGCAAAGAGGCTCCCAAGGAAGAGATGGGCATTCCGCCGACACAGCGCATGTCCCAGGTATGTCTATTGGCAAATCTGGTCGTGAACAGCTCGCTAACGAGTCACAGCTTCGTGGTCTGGGTCTTTTCGACTGAGTTATTTGTTTATCTTGGTCTCTGAGACATCTGCTCAAGATACTATCAACCAACTAGTTGCACATCCAGCCCCAACACCAACAACCCTGCCACCTGCAGTCCTTGCATCCTCCGGCAGTGATATAACATTATACGTCCCTGCCACATTGCCCCGAGCATCTGTCTCGGGGCCACAGTTCCCATGCTCACCCCAGCCGAACGCCGCGACAGTCCCATCCTCCAAGAGCGCAAGGACGTGCTCGCTACCGACAGCGAGCGTGGTCGGTGGGGGGAGAGTTGGCGGTGGATGTTGACCGCGATCATTTCGTCCCCATGCAATGAGATGACCGGGCCGTGGCGGGCTGGGAGTAGCGGGACTGTCCTCTTCAGACAATGACTTGCCCGCTGGGTTAGGTGGAACATGTACATAAACCCCATTCCAACTCGCGAGGATATCGGTATATCCATTCACCGCATTAACCTCCACCACCCCCTCATCATTCCCATCTCCATGTTGAGATGACGATGCAACTGAAAATGCAGAAGAGGAAGAAAGAAAATCCCCCAAAACCCCCCACCGCATCCCTCTCTCACCCAGGAGTACAAACCGTCGAC
Organism: Penicillium riverlandense; assembly: GCF_028828495.1. Classification (NCBI taxonomy): domain Eukaryota; kingdom Fungi; phylum Ascomycota; class Eurotiomycetes; order Eurotiales; family Aspergillaceae; genus Penicillium; species Penicillium riverlandense. The sequence continues at coordinate 553,391 of NW_026643201.1, forward strand.
AGTCATCCCCCAGAACAACCGTAAACTCCCTCCCGCAAACCGCACTCCTCGCAAAGAAGGGAATCCCATCCACGCGCGCAGGCTCCCAAATGATCTTGGTGGCTTTATTGCCAGGTCCCAGTTGGCCCTTTCGTGAACTGCCCCAGCCGTAGACTTGGCCGTTTGAGAGGATTGCGATGGTGTGGGTCATTCCGGTTGCTAGGGCGGTGATTTTTGGGGTGGGTTCTTGTTCAGATGGATCGGGACGGGGTGGGAAGTTGGGGATGTATGATGGCGCTGATGGCCCGGAATGCAGTATCTGTGACCCGATACCAAGTTCACCTTTCGTACCTGTTCCCAGCACGTAGATGCGGTCTTCCTCCTCATCGTCTTCGGGAGATACCGATTGATCATCTCCCCGGCGGTTCATCTGCTCTGCTGAAAATGAAGGGTTCTGCTTCGATATCTTCGGCACCGAAGCCACAAGCAACGACCCCTCCCACGTCGCAGCAACGTGCTTGAAATGCTCGACAGTCAATCCGGACTCGGGGTCGTGGATACACACTCTTCTGAAGCGAAGGAGTGTGTCTTCTTGTTCATCTCCATCTCGTTCTTGCGCTTGCGCTTGCTTCGTAGCCGCAGTTGGGATCTTCTTTTCGTTGGCCGTTGATGAGCTATTCTTCTCTCCATCGCGGTGCAAATCTTGACCTTGCGCATGGATACAAGTGATGTTTTCTCCACACCGTCCATCCCCATTCAACCCAGCTGCCCAAACAGCCCCCTTGGCCGTGAGAAGCAGGGTATGGTTGCCGCCTGCGACAATTCGAGTAATATTGTCATTTTCATCAGAAGGGCCCTGATGGCGTTCTGAGGTCTCGAAGAGACACTCTGTTGGCGAGGAGACGTCCTCTGTGTGGCCGATGCCGAGTTGGCCGGATCCGTTGGATCCGAGGGCAAATAGATGCATTCCTTTTTCTTTTTTTGCTCTTTTTCTTTTCCTTTTTGGGTGTCACTTTATTTGGGTTGGGTCATTTTGGATCACAGGTGGATGAGTGTTGGCATAGTTAGAGCGAGTACAACTTCGAGGCGAGTCGTTCATGGTTAGTCAGCACTTCTACTGAGAGTAAGTATTGCTCTGCAAGAGCAACTAGACAGTACACAAGGCTAGAATTGACTTCTATACAGGTAGATGCATACGAAAGAACATGAATCAGAGCAACCAGCAATCACTGGATGGGTATTATATCAACACGAACATCTCTAATTACACAGGCCACAGGCCAACAACATCATGCATACATTCCGACAATGTGCAAAGCCAGGCGCCGAATAAGGCACGAAGCAAACGGGGGATATCAAGAGACAGGGAGGTAGTTTTTCTGAGAAAGACATTGACAAGAAAGGAAAGAAAAGGGAAAGCCAAAAAGGGTGCCATGGCAATGACAAGACAAGCTTAGTGCTTCTCGTTGCCAACGGTATCCTCAGAGGCATTCTCGGCCGCCGGGGGCAGAGTGAAGTTATCCTGCTTACTAGGCACAGACTGCTCCATGCCCTTGAACATGGGGCTGGTGCGGTGGAAGTAAGAGTGGACATGGCCCTCGAGGAGAGTCTCATCAGTGTCAAAGGCGGCGTCGATCTTCTCCTCAGAGGCCTTCTCAGCCATGAGAGCCTCCCACTCAGCGCGGAACTCCTCGACCTTCTGCTGGTAGTCCAGCTCGGCGTTGTAGTGCTTGCCGCGGCCGGTCATGCGCTCCCAGATGGACAAGTGCTTGGAGTGCACAGCGGGGCCATGGTAGTCCTCCTCGCGACCGGCGCGGAGGTACTGGAAGCGACGCTCCTGCTCCTTCAGGTCCAGACCGGTGGTGTCGGGGAGGAAGAAGAAAGTGAACACCATACCAGCCAGACCGAACCACGGGACGACGTAGAACTTGGTCTGCGTGTCGATGTAGTTACCCAGCACGGCGGTGAGCAGCGCACCGAGCTTGCCGGCGGCGGCGGACATACCGTGGGCGGTGGCACGGATCGGGGTCGGGTAGACCTCCGCGGCGACCAGGAAGGTGATGCAGTTGGGGCCGAACTGGTTGAAGAAGGAGCTGAGGAAGTACATGGCCTGGAAGGACTTGATGTTCGCGGGCTGGATGTAGTGCTCGTAGTTGAAGGCGGGGACGACAAACAAGATGAAGCAGAGCAGGAAGCCAACCTGCTGCATCCATTTGCGGCCGTACAGCTTGTTGTCGACCAGGAATGAGGCACAGTAGTAACCAGCCAGCGAGACACCGCAGTTGGCCAAGTTCCACAGCCAGGTGGGCATGACGGAGTCGGTCTTTCCGATGATCGCCTCAATGAAGTCGGACTGGAACAGCTTGTTGCCATAGAAGAAAACGTCGTTGGCGAACCAGCCAACGGTAGTGGCCAGGAGGCGAGGACCGAAGTACTTGAAGGTCAGACGGAGGGACTCGACATCGTAGCCGGTGACTGAGGCCTTCTTCTTGGCGGCAATCAGCTGCTTGCTGGCCGCCTTCATGTGGTAGCAACGGTAGTAGGTGAGCCAGAGGGTGCCGACGGCGGGGATACCGAAAGACACGCGGTAGGTCCACTGGGCGGCCACGGTAGAGTAGGGGGCGTTGCCGCTGCCGTGGTGGAAGCAGAGCAGGAGGATGATCAAGAGACCCTGGTTAATAACCTGACCCCAGCCCTGCATCAAGAAGGCGCTGACGACCTTGCGGCCACGGTGCATACGATCCTCCCGGGTCGAAACCTTGCCAGAGCCGACAGCATTCTCCATACCACTGGTAGCGGTCATGGGGTACTCGCCACCTGCAATTGAGTTAGAAAAATCTTTTGACCATCCAGTGACACCACTTACCAACACCAATGCCGTAGATGAACAGCGACCACGCGTAACAGATCACCCAACCGTTCTGAGTGACACCCCAGGCGGCAGTCAACATAACCAAAGCGAGAGTCATGATGGTCGCGTCCTGAATCAGACCCCAGCGACGACCGAGCCTAGAGAACCCGTTAGATCCGTTTCAGTCCGTTGAGAGGAATTGACCTACCAGTCACCCAACACACCGACGAGGACCTGACCCACAATGATACCAATGACCTCGAGGTAGCTCACGGCGCTGATCCACTGCTTGTTGCAAATGGTCGCATCGTCCCAGCACTCGGGGAAGGCAGCCTCGAGCAGAGGAGAGATGGTGCCGATGGAGAAGAGCACGTAACCCTCCAGACCGAGACCGGCACCGGGGAGCACGTAGTTGGCAAAGTAGAAGCTGATGGGGGACAGGGGGTCCTCCTTCATCATGGCCCAGATGCCGCTGAGCTCCCGCTTGGCCTCGGTGTTGTTCTGGGCGTTGACGAAGCCGATCTTCTTCATGAGCGGCAGATCGGCCCAGTAGACGCCTTCCTTGGTGTAGCTGTCCTCCGGACGGATCAGCTGGTCGAAGGCACCCTTCTCGTGAATGTCCATATCCTCGAGCGGGTTATGGGTTCCCGACATGTCGGGCCCATGGGGGGCACGCGGTCCAAAGTCCGTCATGGTGAATGAATTGACTCGTGGAGAATTGAGTGTCAGATCGACAATTCGACCTGGGAAGAGTGGGTGGGAAGGGACCACAAGGCTAGGCTGCACAGGCCTATGAATTGAGGGCGAGCGACAGATTAAATATGTTGATCAGAGGGATGTTGCAGTGCGAAGGCCGGCCAGGAAGGCAGACCAAAGCCATGCATTTCTGAATTTTTAGATCGATTCGCCGCAATCATCCATGTCCGGGGCCCAATCAGAGCACCGATCGGAGGAGTGTGGTCGGAATGTGGATTGTCACTGGCCGCCACATGCTCCACGGCCCTTCACCTTGCTCGGTTCACCGCCTACCCCTTCGCGCCGCTCTCCGGCCCCACGTTCGGTTCCCTTGTCTCTCTCGTCCAACTGTTCACCACGTGCAGATCTAGCCTCACGCCTCCACTGTGATTGGCAACTCTTGTCAGTGACAGGCTGATGCTTGAACCCGCCCCACTGATACTCTCCCAGCCATTCACAACCCCAGCTCACAGCACGAGATCGAGTTGCCCCTGGATCGCATCGACAGTTTGGGGCGCGGCAGCCGACAACCTCCCCAGAGCCCACGGTTAGTGCCGTTCAGTCAAGCAAATACATGCGACCAAGCATCCACCACTTCGTCAAGCTTCCTGGGCGAATGCTTCGGTCTAGATGGTCTGGGCGAGAGTTGACGCAAATGAATCTTCTCAATACATTGACCGGGCATCCGTTGTTCGTCTCCTCGATGGGACTCGATCTCATCAAACCACAGCACGCAGCGGGTCCGGTCCATCTAACGGCCCCTCCTGGTCGCGTGTACATGACAACAAGTGCATCGATAACTTTTGGTTCAGCCCTTCAGCTAGTACGAAGTATGGATGGACATGTTGTGGCTGGCACCGGCCAATGACCTTGACCCGATGACCTCTCGATATCTTCCTTGGCCATGCAGGGCCAGAGGATCGGCCCCTCCGACGGACAGCCAGCTCCATCTGGGTGCATCCCTCGGGCGGCTTTCTAGAAGGACGGCTGTCTTCTAGAAGCACGCGCACGTGCTGGTGGTTTGTTTCAGTGAAAATCCTGTGGGTTCCAGCCGGACCCATCCATGAGCCCTGCTCGTATCACTCTGCCGACGGTAGGTCCCGGGCACACCGTCTAGCCCCGTCCTTTCTTTCAGAGACACGGGGCACGACGAAGCTCCATTCTCCTGGCTGGTGGGATGGAAAACGTGGCGACTGGTCTCATAGCTCGGGCAACGGCACGCCACTAGTCTCGGTGTTTGTGTTCGGGCCCGGTGTTGTCGGGCTCTGGCAGCCTTGCCTTGGCTTTGCTGACAATGATCTGAGAACGTGCCACTTGCTAGTGACTTCGAGATGCTATCTATAGGATCGTTCGAGTCCACCCGGGCAGTCGCTGGGCCCCTGTCAGCCCTAACTGGAGCGACTCGGGGCGGCCCAACCAATTAGGAGCTTGACCGGCAACACCATTGCACGAATCTGGTTGTCGTGAAACCGCAGATCATGAACAGGGATTGGAAGTTGGTCGCGAGCTCTCTGCTTGGTAGTCTTTCTCAGCTCTAGGGCTTTCTCGTCAAGTCTGCCTTGTAATTTAGTTCAAATACTAACTATAGGCCGTAGTTGAGGTAGTCGTGGAGTTACTTCCTTCTTCTAGCTCTACCTCAACCAACTCGCTCGTTTCATTATTTCATACCCGCTTTGCAGATTCCCTCTCTTGCTTTCAAGACTAAAAAGAAAGCATTCCAAACTACAAAGGAGTGAGGTTTAGGTGGTTGAATAGCTGTATCTCGCTCATATTATAATTAGGCATGCTAAATTGATATCATGACTTCGAACTACAAAATGCCGTCTTAGGATCTAATCCTCCATGCCTGTTTACACGTGATCAGCCAGATCAAATGTGGGGGATAACTACACCACACCACACCACTCTTTTCTATCCCTAGGATCTATCAAATCAACCAAAATGTCCAAAGGAGAAAACTCAGACTCAAATGAGTACTTCAACCTAGGAACTCACCACCGCAGTATAACAAGCACCCACCCCGGAACCCAAAAATGGTTCAACCGCGGCCTAATCTGGGCATACGCATTCAACCACGAAGAATCAGCAACATGCTTCTCACGCGCCATCGCGCTGGACCCAGACTGCGCAATGGCCTACTGGGGCCTTGCGTACGCCATCGGTCCAAACTATAATAAACCGTGGGAGTTTTTCGATGAGGATGAGCTGAGTAATGTCGTTAGAAGGGGGTATGTTGCTGCTAAACATGCTGCGGCTATTCTTGAGAATGATAGTAGTGGCTCCGCTGTTGAGAAGGCGCTTGTCGGCGCTATTCAGTCCCGATATCCGGATGAAATACCTTCAAAGCCGTGTTCCGCGTGGAATGCGGACTTCGCATCGGCTATGAAATCCGTCTACGATTCTTTTCCGCATGATCTGGATGTTATAACCATCTACGCCGATGCGCTTATGAACACGCATCCATGGACTCTGTGGGATCTACACACTGGCGCTCCCACAGCCGGCGCGCCAACACTTCAAGTCAAGAACCTGCTCGATGGCGCATTGGCACTCGAAGGCGCACTCCGCCACCCCGGTCTGCTACACTTATACATCCATCTAATGGAGATGTCACCATCCCCCGAGTCGGCACTCCCCATAGCCGACCATCTCCGCGGACTCGTCCCGGACGGAGGACACTTGCATCACATGCCCACTCACCTCGACGTGATCTGCGGACAATACCAGCGGGCTATTGACTCGAACTCGGCGGCAATCGCTGCCGACGAGAGGTATGTGACTAAGATCGGGCCGCGGAATTTTTATACCCTCTATCGAGCGCATAATTACCATTTCCGTGTTTATGCGGCTATGTTCTCGGCGCAGTTCCAAGTCGCGTTGGATACGGTCTCGCAGCTTGAGGCGGCTATTCCGGATGATCTGCTCAAGGTCAAGTCTCCGCCTATGGCGGACTGGCTAGAGGCATTTGTATCGCTGCGTGCTCACGTCTTGATTCGGTTTGGACGGTGGGACGATATTATCATGAACCTGCAGCTCCCAGATAATCAGTCCCTCTACTGCACAACTACAGCAATAACCCACTACGCAAAGGGGGTAGCCTTCGCGGCGACAGGCAACATCCAAGCAGCGGACCACCAGCGCCAGCTCTTCCAAACAGCCGTGCTCCACGTTCCCGACTCGCGAACGCTGTTCAACAATAAATGCATCGATATCCTAGCTATCGCCCAAGAAATGCTAGACGGAGAAATCCACTACCGACGCGGTGCCATCGAAACCGCATTCACGCACCTCCGCCGCGCAATCCATCTCGAAGACAACCTTCCCTACGACGAACCGTGGGGCTGGATGCAGCCTACTCGGCATGCCTATGGCGCGCTGTTACTTGAGCAGGGCCGCATCCAGGACGTGTTGGATGTATACCTCGCCGATCTGGGGGTTACGGATGTTTTGCCGAGAGCAATGCGCCATCCTGATAATGTGTGGTCTCTCCATGGGGCGCGCGAGTGTTTGCGCAAATTGGGGCGTGGGGAGGAGGCGGAAAAGATGGAAGGGAGGTTGGCTGTTGCGGGCGAGAAGGCGGATGTGCCTGTTGAGGCGTCTTGTTTCTGTCGTGTTGGGAGGGGGAGGGGGAAGGTTTAAGGTGTGAGGGTTTGGGTGAAGGGGAGAGTTGCCATTGAAGTGGCTATGTAGGTGTTGTGTATATATACTCTGTATATGGATACTAGATAGGGCGACAGCCGCTGCATGTAAAACCAGAATCAATTCAATGCCTGAGTTCAGAAATAGAGGTAGATGGGGCTTTTCGAGAAGATACTATGAGGATAAGAGAGAATCGACCCTACCATAGCGGACGCTCTACATAGCGAGGGCACGCGCCAACATTACTCACGTCACCCCTGCTCCAACGATACATATTCTACGGATTTCAGTCCAATCCAGAACGGACAATAATATTTGAATTGATCAGCTGATTATGTATTTAGACTAGAGTAAGGTAGTGCAAGATCCCCGCGGTGGCTGGCCGCATTCCTCGCGCGGGCCGGGACCGACCTGGACACAACACACGTCTTGACTCAACCCTGAAGACCGAGGCATTCAGTATTCAGTATTCAGTATTCAGACCCTCAGTAAACATGGATCATAACTGCTTTTACTTTACGCGATGGACATACATACCGCGGCAGCACCGAATCATGTGCGTGCGATGTCCCGGGCTGCCTGCCCTTGGAATGATAGAGGAATGAATCCCCGCGAGGGGCTGTATAAGAACTGGATACAATGTCCAGAATCGAAGATTCTGAGTCAACCCTGGGTATTGTTTGGTCGTTTAGGTAAGTGTGTCTCGCCTGTCCTCGCCTCTATTGGGGATCAGACTGAACCTCTCGGTTTGTGTCGGTCAGTACGCCATTCGATATCGAATCTGCCTTCACTTCACTCTCGGCACGCGGATTCAGTTCCTCTCAGGTGACCATGGCCAAGATGAAGCTTATGCAGATGCTTCCCGAGGGGACGACGTTTGTCGCGTTCATCCTCACGCTCCTGTGCCTCTTTGCCGGCACGCAGAAGAACCTCCTCGACACCGCTAATGTCTTGACAGTAAGTTTAAATCGGTACCTTTTTCGTTAGATAGTTGTCCCTAATGATAGTTGCAGCTCTACACCCCCGAAGGAGGCTCCAGCGCCCACAATTTCTACTCGGTGCATCTCATGTCGTACTGCAAGGGAACCCTGGGAACCATTGACCCCGGCGACCCCGGGGTCACGCGCAACGTGACGGCCTGCTCGAACCGCACGATTCTCTTCTCATTTGACCCGACGGAGGCGTGGCCAAAAGAGATCACACAGGGGACCGCGCTGGAATGGCCGCGGGTGATCAGCGACGACTTTCAGGCGTTCCGGCTGACCAGCCGCGCGATGGCCGTGCTGTACTGCATCGCGGTTGGTGCGATGGGCGCGATGCTTCTGGTGCGAGTCTGGGCGTTTCTATCGCCGAATCAGCAGCAGCATGTGTTGGAATTGCCGTTGATGATGGTGAGTACTCTGCCACGCAGACTTGGGTCATGCTGACATGACACGACGCTCATGCAGCTGGGCGCGCTCAGCCTCAGCATCGCCTCGATCATCGCGACCGTGTTGGCATTTGAATTTGTCGCGTTGATTAATGCGCACGGCAAGGGGTCGAATGTCTCTGCGGAGTACGGGCACAAGTTCCTCGGCATGACCTGGGCGGCAGTGTCCCTGTTGATCGTGGGCAGCGGTGCCAAGTTCCTGACGATGTTCGGTAGTGGTCAGCAGACCGTTGCCGCAGCACCTGCAAAGGATACCGAGGGAGGGTAAGCAATGTAAGGGCTGCTGCTCGCGGGGGCAGCACGAGAGAGAAAAGAGAAGATGTCACTGCTACCCCCGACGGATTCGACAACCAATCCGCTGATGGGCGGGATGCACGAAATTGGGAATCCGGCGAGTTTTTTGCGAGCAACAGGCTGCACCCGGACCATTTGGGGGGCCAGGGGAAAGTAAGCGCTGGGGGAGAGGGGGAACGGGGGTACGCTGTACATACGCTGATTCGTGAACGCGCGAGAAAGCAATGGAAGAATTGTGCTCCGAAGCATCGCACGGATGAAACGATAAAGCCTCGGTCCCGATGCGACTAGCGGGAAAGACGGTGGGTCAAAACATGGCTAGACGATGGTCTTTCTGTCTGTTGACACCATGATGGAGAGAGCAAGGGAGGTGTAGATCAGTAGTCTCTTTCTGTAACTATGCTATAGGGAGTGTTCATTTGGGCATCAACATGCCAAAACGTAGGGCCGATGTGGTCCTGGTGTGGCGTGCATTTCCCCGGTTATGACCGGCATTGCGGCTGGCTTGTCCGACTAAACCCAGAATCGCCCAGGGGCGTCTTGGCCTGCGCACCACTGAGATGAGCGTTCCATTCGACAAGCTGGGGACGGAATTTCCCGGGCATAATCAGCATGTTTGCCGGTGAGACTATCAGGGAGATGCGCAGTGTCAGGAGAATTGTAGATAGTCTACTGCAGTCCGGAGTGGGTCTCTCCGAGTATAGATGTGGTCTCGTCCAGTGAGAAGTATAGGAAGGGAAATGAGGTTGCACGGACTGCCTGTAATAATGAGAAGAATAAATAAATAATAATAATAATAATCACATTCAATACGGAGGAGTGAGAAGAATATACCTCAAACGATGATGTTATGTGCCCGCCAAACAAGGCGGAGCCAAGTTCCGTGGGGGGGGGACCGAGTCGATGAAGTCATCGTCGGGAAGGCACCACGGGTTGTTAAATACTTCCACTCCTCTCTTTCCGTTTCTATTCCAAACAGTTACCACTCTCTTCACTCTCTCTTCTCTTCACTCCTCTTCTCACACTTCTTGCCTCTTTGTTGGTTTCCCCAACAACTTAACCTCACCCACGTCATACTTCAACCCTAAACAACCCTAAACTATACACTTCCCTCACCATGGGTAAAAAGGCTATCCACTTCGGCGGCGGCAACATCGGCCGTGGTTTTGTCGCCGAGTTCCTGCACACTGCCGGTTATGAGGTCGTCTTCATCGATGTCATGGACAACATCATCAACGCCTTGCAGACTCAAAAGTCCTACAAGGTCACCGAGGTCAGCGAGGACGGCGAGACCACCAAGACCATCACCAACTACCGCGCCATCAACTCCAAGACCCATGAGAGCGAGGTCATCCAGGAGATCGCCACCGCCGATGTGGTAACCTGCGCCGTGGGGCCCAACGTGCTCAAGTTCATCGCTCCCGTCATCGCCAAGGGCATTGACCGGCGCACCATGCCTAAGCCGCTGGCCGTGATTGCCTGCGAGAACGCTATCGGTGGCACCGACACCCTGCGCAAGTACATTGAAGAAAAAACCGACGCGCAGCGCCGCACGAGCATGGGCGAGCGCGCCCAGTTCGCCAACTCTGCCATCGACCGCATCGTCCCCGCTCAAGCCCCCGACAGCGGCCTGGACGTGCGCATCGAGAAGTTCTACGAGTGGGTCGTCGAGCAAACTCCCTTTGGCAGTGTCGGCCACCCGGATATCACCGCCATCCACTGGGTTGATAATCTGGAGCCCTACATCGAGCGCAAGCTGTTCACCGTCAACACGGGCCACGCCACGGCCGCGTACTACGGCTACTATGCCGGCAAGAAGACCATTGCCGAGGCGCTCCGGGAGCCCTTCATCCGTAATCAAGTTCGCGATGCACTCAAAGAGACCGCTTCGCTGATCGTCGATAAGCACGGGATCTCGGCGCAGGAGCAGCAGGAGTACGTCGAGACCATCGTCAGCCGCATCTCCAATCCCTACTTGGAAGACAGCGTCGAGCGCGTCGGCCGCGCGCCCATGCGCAAGCTGTCCCGCAAGGAACGGTTCATTGGGCCCGCCGCGCAGCTGGCCGAGCGGGGAATGAAGTTCGATGCCTTGATGGGCTCGACTGAAATGGCGCTCCGCTTCCAGAATGTTCAGGGCGATGACGAGAGCGCTGAGCTGGCCAAGGTCTTGAAGGAGAACTCGCCGGCTGATGCCACGGCCTTGCTGACGGGTCTAGAGCGCACGCACCCGCTCTTCCAGTCTGTCCTGAAAGTGGTCGCTCGCGTACAGTCGGAGTCCAAGGAGGCCGGTCAACCGCGCATTTGAGGAGAGGTGCTGGATTTTTCTTCCTTTTTTTTTTGTATTACACACACGGAATTCGCATGGGATATGGCGCGACAGTGCACTGGACTGGACTGGGATATGACTTACGACTTGTAGTATGAATAGCAATGCAATGCAGAACAATATACTTTGAAGCCCTACCACTCGGGAGTAGTCCTTCGTATAGTCTGAAAGACAAACTCCTGTATCCAGATATTTACAACTTACTATCCCCCCAAACAGGCTTCCTCTTCTCCACAAACGCCCTCAATCCCTCCTTCAAATTCTCCCCCTCATACAACCTCTTCACCCAAGTATCCGCCAACATACTCGTAGCCTCCTCAGCCCCAATCCCCTCCCAGCCCAACTTCACACCCTCCCGACTAACAAGTACAGCATCGGGACTATTCTCCGCAATGAGCGTCGCAACCTCCACAGCCCTGGCAACCACCTTCTCCCTCACCGCATCCTCATCTTTCCCAAGGCTAGTCGTATCAACAACCTCATTAACAAGCCCCCACCTCTCCGCCTCGCTCGGCAACACATTGCGCCCCGTAAGCGCCATCTCCATCGCGCGTTGCTTGCCAACCGTCCGCACAAGCCGCGTCAATGCCCCCGCCAGCGCGACAACTCCGCGCTTTACTTCCGGGAGTCCGAAGACCGCATTCGAGGATGCGATCACCAGGTCGCTGTTAACGATCATTTCTGTGCCGCCGCCGAAACAGAGCCCGTTGACGGCGCAGATTACCGGTTTGCGGCCCTTGCGGCGGGAGAGGCCGCCGAAGCCGGTGTTTGGTCGGGTGCTGTTTCTGTCGTTGTTGGTGGTAGTGTTGGAGGCGCTGTCGTTCCATTCTATATAGGCCCGCAGTCTTGATAAGCATTCATATATTTATCTCTGGGAGCTGGCCCATATTGGCGTCGTTGGGAGAGAAGAGAAAGAGAAGGAGAAAGAAAATAGGTAGTATTGATTCATACCTTTTAAATCAGCCCCCGCACAAAAAGCCCGCCCCTTCCCCGTGAGGATGCCCACGCGCATGGCGGGCTCGGCGTCCATCCATTCCCAGACGGCGTGTAGCTCAATGTGGCCCTGTGTGTTGATGCAGTTTAAAGAGCGCGGTCGGTTGAGCGTTACCAGGAGGACATGGGGTGCTGGGAAGGAGAGGAGGGCGTGCTGGAGGGTTGGTGGGGGGGTGGTGAAGGAGGGCATTTTGAGATTGAATTGTGGGGGTTGGATCGGATTGGAATTGGTTTGGTTTGGGTTGGGAAATGGGTGCGAGAGTGGTGAGAATCATGCAGGGAGAAGAACAGGGTCTTATGAAGTGTTTATTGTAAAGATGAGGTTGATGATATTGGAAATGCGGAGACAATGCCGAGGAAGTACCGAGGCTGATGCGGAGAAGTGCTGGATGGAAGTGGAGGTAGGCATTGGTTCCATGGTTGGATAGCAGCTCTGATCAGCAAGTCTATTTTGACACTAATGGGATAACTTTGTAGGTATGTCACATCTAATCGCTGAATTATATATCGTTGATGATTATATATATCTCAAGTACCTAGGCGCCTCTATGCATCTCTAATATACAACACCATCCTTTCAATAAGACACCTCCCTCACCTCCCTCCCCATCAATTCATTAGTCGGCCGCTTAGCACTCAACTCCGATGGCCCAGAACTATTATTCATTAGACGCGACTGGGGACTCCCCCCGGACTCCAGGCCGGGGCTAGCCGCAGCCGACATCAAAGCCTTGGACAGTTTATTCGCCCGTTTGCGTTCCCAGAAGGCCCAGAACAGCGACACAACGGCAATAAGGCCAAGTGGAATGCCTAGCCCTGCGCCGAGGGCTACGTCGTGGGAGGTGCTTGCGGAGGAGGAAGAGGAGGAAGAGGAGGAGGCGGTGGTGGTTGTATTCCCAGAAGTAAAAGAGGGGGAAGAGTTGGGTGCTGAAGATGTAGATGGCGCAGCTAGAGAAGAGACATTGGCGAGAAGAGCGTGGCCGGTGAGAACGGTTGCGTCGGGGAGCTGGAAGGCATCGTACCCGTAAGGACAGACGATACTATCGCCATCGATCACGGGCGTTCCGCAGCAGTACGTGGAGACGCCGTCGTAGAAGGAGAGGTTGATGATGGAGCAGCCCATAGTCTCGAATTCTTGCTCCTCTATTCCATTTTTCATCGGTTAGTATTTCGAGAATCGAGTGGGACCTGACAGTGGGAAAGTTATCACATACGGCAGTACGACGGACACCCCGTTGCCCAACTGTCGCTTGTACATGCTCCGCGAGAGAGAACGTAGGGCTGGGCTACGTCCATGCAGTATCCGTTCGACAGACAGAAATTGTCAGTGCTGCAGCACCAGGAGACTTCATCGCTTGTGCAGGGAACGGTTCCCGGGGCGGGCAGGCCGTTGGGGAAATAGCATGTTCGCGTGTCGGACATGGTCAACCGTGCTGTTGACCAGTAACTAGCACAAAGCTCACTCGAACAGAGCAGATATGCTAGCAGATGATGGGCGAAGGGACGAGGCTGAAAAGTCTTTTTCAACTTTGGCGGAATTTCAAATAGGGGGAAGGAAGAAAGTGAGAATCCGCTGCTCGCCGACGATCAGCATTTCCAACCAACCACTCAATCTGGCCGTAATGCCCTCGTCTTGGACCGTGGAGGTGTAGTAGAAGTCCCTCTATAGTTGGGGGTACGAGACTCCTTTAAGCCCCAATAATACATAGCCCCCTTCCTCGGAGGAGATCTCTGATTCCATCTGCCTGGAGGGGCGGGTTCATCCGAGCGCTGGCCCCCAATTCGTGATTTAAACAGGGTCCAATCAATGACGGAGCACGCTAGAGAGTTGATCGTCGGGAGTCCGGTCATTGATTGGGCAATCCTGAAGCTAAGGGGTGTACTTTGGCACAATCTTTTTCGACTCTGGCACGATAATCAAACTCATTGCCCTGGGTGGATAAGAGAGCGGAACTGGGAGAGTGGACTAGAGCAACCTAATTTTGTATGATCAACAAAGCATTGTTTATCAAGAGGGATGGGTAATACATTCTCTCTTGTTGAATAACCATTGGAGCTATGGTGGATGATACGGAATACATATACTGAAGGCTTGTTCTCCAGGATGGGTACCTAGGCACTGTATGTGGTATTGATGTAGACTATATAAAGAAGGAACTACCCAAGAGATTTAAGTTTTCCACCTGCCTCTCGACCCAGTCCTACAACAAACTTCCATCCACAGGCTTTCCACTTTCCACAAGAGGTCACAGACTTCTAGTCCCTTTATCATCATTTGATGCAGCTACGGACAGCAACCTGTCTAGATCTTTTGTGATGGACATCTTGACGAGCAATCCCCGAAAACACTAATGAATGGTGGGGTTGGAAGAAAACAGCAAGCCAGATACTTGCCAACTCACCGGCCAACTCATCCATCGGCCCTTGGCCTCATCGAGGACGATGGCCATGCCGTCGTGACTGACCTCCCGGGTCTTATTTCTCTGCCTGTACTATAGTCTTACAATGAACATCCTTCTTACGTCCACGTCAACACATCCATGACACAGATACACGACTAAATCCCAAGAGTAGTGTTCATTCATCACAAGATATCTGTCAACACGATTGACACCGCCAGTCCGTAGGCCCACCGAAAACGCCGTAGACGCGTACACACAAAAGCCGCTGTCCGAAAAGAATACAAAGCCAGAGAAGGATATAAGCGCGAGGAAAGCCACTAACTATGCCTTGTTGATCCATCCGCTGTGCACCATGAAGTCGTAAATGCGGCTCGTCTTCGTGCCCTCGATCTGTAGATATCAAGTTAGTGGTGAACATAAGTAGAGCTAAAGGACAGCTCTCACCTTGCACATCGCCCGCGCGTCCTTCTTCTTCAGACTGCCGCCTTGCTTCATCGCCTCCTTCAACAGCGTATCCTTGACAACCAGGTAGGGCTTTGGCATTAAGTGGAGAACGTTGCACACTTCGACCTCCTCCTTGGTGAGGAGATGCAAGTCGGCCGCGCCGTCGCCATCCAATTTCCACGCTGGCACGCCGCTCAGAGGCTGCACCACGTACTTGGTCTTGGCGGGTTGCGGAGCCGGCATCCCGTCGCCGTCAACGGCGAAGGCGCGATCGAAGTCGTTCAGGGGCAGGTCGCTGGGGTCGGGCTGCTTGTGCGGATTCGCCGCCTTCTGCAGTCGCAGCGGCAGCTCGGGCATCGTTAGCTGGCCCGCTACCGATGCCTGGTCCACCTGCTGCGACTGTTTTGGTCGTGCGCTGGCAAAGCGGTCGAACGAGCCCTGGGGCAACAACCGCTGCACACGCTGCTGCTTGTCCTGCTCGTACTTTTCGCCGGTTTTCAGATCGCCAATTCCCATTTGCCGCCATTCTTGCAGTTGCGAAATGGCAAGGCGCAAGTTGTGCTCATACTCCAACCCCTTGTTAAAATCCTCAAAGTCCTTGCGGTTCATCATCCGCGCCAACGGCTTCGCCTTGTTGAGAAGGTCGCGCTCTTCCTTGGAGCGCTTCTTATCCTGCGCGGTGGCCTTCCGGTACTCAAGCAGGTTATGCTCGAAGAGGATCTTCTTGCGCTCCGTACGCGCCGTGAGCCGCGAATTGTAGATATCGACCACCGTCATCTTGAGTTCGGTCTCCGGATCCATTTCGCCCTCAGGGCCGATACCCGCCCCAGGCTCGAACGTCATATGCTGGACCGCCTCCTCTGCATCGTTCAAGAACTCGGTCTCGAACTCTAGACGACCAGGCATGTAGCCCTGCACCTCATGGCAGGCCGGTACGCTGGCAGTGGGTTTCTGCTTCGGTGTCGTTGGGGGTGCTGCCTTGGCGGCCTCCTTGCGCTCCTCGATGCGCCGCTTCTTGCGCGTCTGGAATTCCTCCTTGGAGATCGAATTTTGGAGAGTGGTGTCTTCCGGGTCTGCCCGGTCCGGTAGCGGGAAGTTGGAACTGTTGATGTATGTGTCGATATAGTGATCGCGTACTTCATCCTTGGTGCGGTAGCCGCCAATGTGGTCTGCGATATCGGCCCACGAGCCTAGGCCATAGATCTCCGCGCCTTCCAGCAGCAACAACTCCTCGTCCGCACCCCAGTCCTCCTGGAAGATCGGGACGGAGTTTTGTTCGATGACATGGAATGGATGAGATTGCGGGTCGTGGTTCTTCGATTTCTCCCCCGCACCAAAGCAGGGGACGCAAAGATCGTATTCATGGCAGTCGGGATGGGCGCACGAGATGCGCACCTAGCCCTCAGAGTCAGCACTTGGTGGTTCCAAATAACCATAAACACTCACTGTTGATGTAACATCCACGGAGCACACGTCGCAATGAAATTTGGTGCCAGCCTCGGTGCCGCGCGAGGCGGTCTTCTTGCGTATTACACCCATCGATCCTTGGGTCCTTTCATCCTCCACTGAATCCGACGCCGTTTCGAAATCTCAAACACGCCCTCCAGATGTCTGAGAGGGCACACAGAGGGAGTTGGGTGACTCTGGGAAGACAGGTGCAAACGCGTGAGACGGGGAGTTGGACGGGAGGCCGGGGTTAAGCTTCTCCGCAGTTGGGTGGCGTAGGGGGTGACGGACTAAGTGAACGACGGGATCTTCAATGTTGATCTGTGTGGTTGGTAGTAGTTGGTCGGGGTAATAATCGAGGATCAATGCAGTTGAGCGACTCAGCAATCGGGAATGGGCGCTCCGGTTCAGCGTGTGGAGATAGAATGGTCGTTCCCCTTGGACGTGGCGGTGCGGATTGTGGCTGAGTCAGTTTCCACTGTGGCCTGAGGCAATATTCATGCCTGAGGTGTCCGGTCCCTTCCCCTCTTCTCTCGTTCATGTTTCTCTGTCTGCCTCTCTCACACACTCTCTCTCTTCCCCTTTCGCTTTCTTCCCTAGTCTCCCTTGTTCGTCGATTCGGGGTCTGGATACCGTCTTTCGTCCTGCTGGTTGTGCCCTGACTAGCCGTGCGACTGTTTTGTGGTGCCTCCCTTCTTTTGTTGATTCCCACATTGGTGGGTTACTTGTTCCGTGGCTGTGGCGGCTTGCGCTATTTGGGGAAACATTGAGATTAATTCGGGGTCGGCAGGCAGTCCACCCACCCTTCGCATTGCGGTCGGCACCATTCTGAAACCACTCACACCCTCCTCTTCGTCCATCCCCTCGAGTCTTCCTCACACACCGCCACCATGTCCTGGAAGCTCACCAAAAGTATGTTCAGTTGGTCTCCCTATCTATCTACCTCGGGATCACGCTCCCTTCCCCCTCCTCCAACGTGACGGTCTGGCATCGAGGCTAATATAATCTGAGAAATCATAGAATTGAAGGAGACCCATCTGGCTCCGTTGACGCAGACTTTCGGTCGGTCGTCGTCCACCTCGACGATTAAGGGTGATTCGAATGGTGGCGAAGAGACCATCACACCGGTAACCTCTCATTCCCCCAGCGTGGCTTCGGCTACCTCATCAAACGGGATTGGTATGATTTTCATGTCTCTTTTCTCCCCCAGTATCTAATGGTGCCTTTTTATAGCCGCTTCAGAGGCCCTCGTGTCACCCCCTGTGGCTCCCGTCAAACCTGGCATCCTGATCGTCACCCTCCATGAAGGCCGCAACTTCTCTCTGTCTCCCCATTTCCAGCAGATTTTCAATTCGCATTTCCAGAACAACTCCTATGCACCGTCATCCTTGCGTCCCAGTACCTCCTCTTCGTCACACTCCGCCCATGGCCAGGCCGGTTCCTTTGCGCAGTCCAACCGACCGCAGTCCACCAGCGGAGGAATGAACAACGCACCGACCAGTCACGGCCGGTATTCAACCAAATATCTTCCATACGCTCTTCTGGATTTTGAAAAGAATCAGGTCTTTGTTGATGCCGTGTCGGGAACTCCCGAGAACCCTCTGTGGGCCGGTGACAACACTGCCTTCAAATTCGATGTCTCCCGCAAGACTGAGCTGAATGTTCAGCTGTATTTGCGCAACCCTGCAGCCCGGCCTGGCGCTGGGCGCAGTGAGGATATTTTCTTGGGTGCGGTCAAGGTCACCCCTCGTTTCGAGGAAGCCCAGCCGTTTGTGGAAGATCCGAAGTTGAGCAAGAAGGACAACCAAAAAGCGGCGGCCGCTCATGCAGAGCAGGAGCGTCATCTGGGTCAACTGGGTGCCGAGTGGCTGGAGATGCAGTTCGGTACTGGTTCGATCAAGGTTGGCGTCTCGTTTGTGGAGAACAAGCAACGCAGCTTGAAGCTGGAGGACTTCGACTTGTTGAAAGTTGTGGGCAAAGGTAGTTTCGGCAAAGTCATGCAGGTCATGTAAGAGACCCCCCTCCTCATCTCTATCAATTTTGATGCTTACCATTTCATTCCAAAAACAGGAAGAAAGATACTGGCCGAATCTATGCCCTCAAGACCATCCGCAAGGCTCATATCATTTCACGATCCGAAGTCACGCACACCCTCGCCGAGCGATCGGTGCTTGCGCAGATTAACAATCCCTTCATTGTGCCATTGAAATTCTCGTTCCAATCGCCAGGCAAATTGTATTTCGTCCTGGCATTTGTGAATGGTGGCGAGCTCTTCCATCATCTTCAGAAAGAACAGCGATTTGATATCAACCGAGCGCGATTCTATACCGCGGAGCTGCTGTGCGCTCTGGAGTGTCTCCACGGATTCAAGGTCATCTACCGTGACCTCAAGCCGGAGAACATTCTTCTCGATTACACCGGACATATTGCTCTTTGTGATTTCGGTCTTTGCAAGCTAGACATGAAGGATGAGGACCGAACAAACAGTGAGTTTGGCACTATGTTCCGCCTTCGGTCAAAGCTAACCACAAGCAGCGTTCTGCGGCACTCCCGAGTACCTTGCTCCGGAACTTCTGCTGGGCAACGGTTACACAAAGACGGTGGACTGGTGGACACTGGGTGTCTTGCTCTATGAGATGCTGACAGGGCTACCGCCATTCTACGACGAGAACACCAACGAGATGTACCGCAAGATTTTGCAGGAGCCTCTGACCTTCCCCAGCAGCGACATCGTTCCTCCCGCCGCTCGAGATCTGTTGACCAGACTGCTGGACCGTGACCCCCAGCGTCGGCTGGGCGCCAACGGTGCCGCGGAGATCAAGTCGCATCATTTCTTCGCGAACATCGACTGGCGCAAGCTTCTCCAGCGGAAGTATGAGCCCAGCTTCCGGCCGAATGTGGTACGTATTGTCTTTCCTTTCCTCTTAAATCACAAAGCTAACATGCCCACTCTAGGTGGACGCCCGTGATACAGAGAACTTCGACCGCGAATTCACCCAAGAGGCACCACAAGACTCGTACGTCGATGGCCCCGCCCTGTCGCAGACCATGCAGCAACAGTTCGCCGGATGGTCGTACAACCGGCCAGTGGCCGGCCTCGGGGACGCGGGCGGCAGTGTCAAAGACCCGTCTTTTGGAAGCATCCCCGAGTAGAGTTTTTGATCAGAGTCAAATCAGATTCGAAAAGAGAAAAACAAATGATCAGTGTGGGGGAAGGCCTTTCGTCATAGAAACGAGTCTCCTTTGTACCGTGTGCTTGTTATTGCTTCACTCACATATCACCACCAATTTTGATCACTGTCCATGTTTTTTGTTTGTTTCCACGCTTGGGCTGCTGTCTCGTCTCATTAGGAGTGTGGGGCATCTTTTGGTCTCGGAGTCTACTTTTCACCCCATTGCAACCAATCCATCTCCCTCCCCATCCCTCTCACCATTATACTGTTGTGCACTGCCGGCCCTTTTGGCAAATGCACTGCACCCCCTTACCTGTCGATGTTCTCAAGCGATGATCATTTTCCTGTCCTTCTTTACTATCACGATCTTCGCATCTTTCCCTCCAGGTGCAAGCGAGATGTCCACTCTATTTCGAAAAACATCAAAGATTTTTATCTTCCTACGCAATGGACAATACAACACAATGCACCCAGGGATCCGATCCGAATTTTTTTGAAACAATTCATCTATAGAGGAAACATAGCAAGTCTACATACCTAACACCTTATCCCAAACACAAGTTCGCAGCTGGGCAAATGCCAAAGGGAGCAAGCAGCAGAAGCCTCCGAATCGCGAGACATGTTGAGGAAGTCCTACGATGGAGCTATATATCTCAAAAAGACAATTCCATTTCCTGTCATAGCGTGCATCTTTCTTATCCATCCATCCCATGGAAGGAGACAGGTTGTAAAAGATTACCATACCAAAATGAAAATAAGAAATCGAGAAACAAAAATAAAATAAAATGTTCGGATACACGTTAAAGACGCCGCTCGCAATTCAAGAATCAGACCGACTCTCATCAATCGGAACCAAAAACGCTCTCTAACAACAACGACAACACTCTAGTCTCTCAACCCAACCCAACCCAGCAATGGCAATTTCAATTTTTTGTGTATTCCTTATTCCGCCTCCGCTGCAGCCGCGGTGTCGAGATCAAGTTCGGGGGCACCGTTGGCAGCGCTCGCGGGCTCGGCACCATCACCATCACCGTCCCCGACGACATCGATCAGAGACTCGGAAGAAGGCGGTTCCGGGACGACGATGCCCTCCTTCTCCAGACGGATGTACTCATCCCACTCTGGGAACAGGTCGTCGTCGGTGGAGATGACATCCGGGGCACCGGGGGGAACGCCGATGAGGCGGGAGACCTTGGACTTGCCACCCTGCTCGAGAGAAGAGCGCCACTGGACGACGAGGGCGGGGGCGCTGGTGGGCTTGTAGGTCTGGGCGAGGAGAACGGCCTCAGCGAGGCGGTTTGTCTGGACGAGGAGGTCGATGCAGCCATCGACATCGCCAAGCGACCAGAGCGTGGAGAAGGCGACGTTGTGTAGACCGGACTCTGAGGCCTGGGCGGCCAGCGCGCGGAGTCCCTCGCGGTTGTTGCTGGCCGTGTGCAGCAGCAGGAGAGAACCGATGTCTTTGGCGTTGGTGAAGCACTCCTGTGCCAGGGCTAGGTTCCACCCGGCCAGGGCGGCGTCGCCGACGATCTTCCACTTGTGCTCGACGTTCGCCTCGCGCGCGATCTGAAGGGCAGTCTCGAGGTCGTTGAGCGCGAGAGATAGGTCGAAGCGGTGCTCTGGGTCGGTTGCAACCTCCAGAGCCATCTCCTTGTAACCTTGGCCTTCGAGGAAGCGGGCAATCTTGTTGTGCTGGTCCACAGGCACGTCTTTGAGCAGCTCGGCGGCCATGTCCATGTCGCCACGCAGCACCAGTGTCTGATACTCAACCATGCTGAGCGACAAACCAAAGGACATGACGTTGACGTCCTTGTCGGAGATGTAGATTCGGCCATCCCGGGGCAAGTAACCGAGAACGTACATGGGCTGGTCGAAGTGAGAGATCGTGTAAGTCTGGTCACCCACGAGGTAGTTCAAGCGGTTCGTCGAGTTGGTGTAGATGAAGCAGTCTCCAACCCACTCTCCGGTCCGAACAGATTCTTCAACGGTGGTGACGAGCTCGAAAGCGGACTCAACGCCATCTTCATCGGCTTCTCCGTTGTTCAAGCCGTTGATGTAGTTCTCGCGCGAGAAGCGGAGGACGTGGAAGTTGTCTTCACAGGCAAGAGTGACCAGCTCTCCAGACTCGGACCAGTAAACCTGTGGGAGGAAACGGTCAGTTCGTCGCCTTTCGATATTCATAGCATCGAACAACTTACAGTCTTGGGGTCAGCTTCAATTCTCCGCACCAGGTTACCGGTCTCCCAGTCGAACAGACCAATGCCACCCTGGCCCTTCACACCAAGAAGAACACCATCACTGAAAGCCTCCCAGTTAGTTGAATTCACCAAAAGCACGATATTGGCTCACCTGAGTCCCTCCGCCTGGAAACCAACGTCAAGACCACTGCTCTGCTCCTTGAAGTTCTTGAAGATCTTGACACTAGTCGTTGATTCGCGAATGGCGTAATCGTTGCTGTTGTCCTTCGATCCCCAAGCAAAGTCAAGAGCTTGGCCGAAGGCCTTGTTTCTCCAGGCCAAGGCGGTATATATGATGTACTCTCCATCACCACAGACGGAGACGAAGCGTCCATTTGGCGAGTGTGACAGAGTCTGCGGGTACACCTCACAGGTACCCAGATCCTTGGTCGGCAGCGAAAGAGGAGTACCATCCTTCACACTAGGGTCGCCGCCCTTGATAACTGTCGACACAACCTCGCTGTGTCTAGCCCAGATGAGCTTGCCGGATCCATCCATCGAGACGGCCGGCTCTTCCCGACCCATCTTCACGACAACAGCACCGTCGTCAAAACCCATTGCGACGCCCTGTCGACCCCGCTGGTAGGCAATACACCATGCTCGTTCCAGACCGTAGCTTAGTGACTGTTCCAGGCGGTAGGTGTTTGCATGCCAGATCTTGATCGTGCCATCCTCAGAACCGGAGATGATCACGGGCAATTCGGGGTGGTAGCACGCGAATGAGACATTGCTTGTGTGGCCCTCGAGGGTGGCGATGAGCGCCTTGGTTGTGTAGTCCCAGACCTTGACAGTCTTGTCATCGGAAGTGGTGAGAAGGTATGGCTTATCTGCCTGTGGGTAATAATCAACATGATTGACACCCTTGGTTTCGTGGGCCTCCAGGGTGAAGTTGGCATGCGGAGAGCCAAGGTTCCAGATCTTCACGGTACGGTCCAAACAGGCCGACGCAAATGTGTTGGTATCCTTGGGGTTGATCGACATTCCCATCACATAGTGGCTGTGGCCCTCGAACACCTGAACGCACTTCCAGCCCTTCTCCCAGTCCCAGAGCTTGATTGTCATATCATCGGAGGCAGTGAGCACGAAGGGCTGGGTGGGGTGGACGGCAATGGAGCGGATGTAGTCCGGGTGGGCTTCGAAGGAGGTGATCTTTTCGGATGTGTTGTAGTTGTAGACTCGGAGCTGGTAGTCGTCGGAACCGCACACAATCCAGTTCTTGCGGGCAATGAATCGACCGGCGCGGACAGGGACATCCGTGAGTTCGAACGTTTTGATGATGGACTAGATATGAATGTGAGCTATGCTTTCCGTTGAAAGGGCGTCGCTGTCAGCGCCTACCTGCGACTCATAAGACCAGATGTATACGTGACCTGTGGCGGGTGCGTGGTTAGCGTCTTCAATATCTCGCAACAGCCACCTCGTGCCTAGAGCATACCGCTATACAAAGTTGTAAGGATCTAGAAAGGCATCATTAGTTCTTGTTGAATATACCAGCGTTTCAAGATCATCTTACCCATGGCTCTGTAGGGTGGAAATCAATGCCCTTTACCCGCTCCGAGCGGGCAAAGAGCTGCCTCTGTACCAAACAATTCCTGTCAGTGACCGCTCCCAATCTGTGGATGTCTCACGGGACAGCATATTGCCCAGAGAGGACAACGCCGTCTGCCCTTCTGGCTGATGGTCGGCGTACCTTGATGTCGAGCCGCATATTGTGTGAGGGGTGTGGGCTTTGAGGCGAATGCGAGTGTGTGTGGTGCGGCGTAGGCCTGCCAGAGGAAATTGCACGAGCCGCTCAGACAGCCCGGGTATCGGAGGGAGGCAACTATCCTCAGGGAAAAGACGCGGGTGAAGAGGACAATTGCAAAGAGCACAACCGGAGAGTTGCTTCAGGGACAACATTCAAGTACGACTGTGTCCACAACGCCAATACGCCACCGCCTGCCGTTTACGGACACACCCTCTCCCCATCCCTATCATCATCTATGGCGAGAAAGATTTCTGGGGCATAGTTGAATTTACAGGCCTAAGAAATGGGAACCAAGACAGGTGTATTCAAACAAAGGAACGTCTAATAGTTACAGCGTGGCCACCGGCGCTCAACTGCGCTCAAAGTAAGTCCACTGGCCCGGACGGGGCTTCTCCTCGAGTTCCTCCCACCTACGACCGGTTAGAACCTGTACCAAATACTAGACCAGGAGGGGACATTTCCGACTCACACTTTTGACTGGTGCAGCTCATCAACCAGCTTCATCTCAGCCTCGGCGACTTGAATGACCTCCTCAATGAGACCAGCGCCAATCTGCTGTTCGATCTGGGAGATCCTGTACGATGTGAGTTAACTGCTCGATGGCTCGGCACCAATTGGGCGGAAAGGGATTCACGTACTGTTCGGCCTCGAGAGCTGGCTCATTCTCCCACTTCATGGCGGACCATACTTGCCCTTCCTTTGCGTTCGACTCCTCGCGCTTCAATAATTCAGCGGATTCCTCCGGGGTCAGAGAGGGATGCGAGATCGGCTGGGTCATCTCTTCTCCGTCCCACTCCTCGCCACGAGGGTTGTCGCTGCCATCCATCTCCTGGCGGGCAGCATATGCGAATGTGCCATCCTTGCGCTGGAGCTGAGCGAATCGATCGGGCTCGGCTCCCACGGTCTGCTTCACACGCGCCAGCCACTCCTCAAAGCCCGGGGGCTTCTGAGATTCCACGATCTGTAAACGATGGCGGGTCAATGCCTCGACCGACTGGCGGTAGGCGGAGTTGTCGGGGAACTCCTTCAGCTTCTGCAGGGTGTTTGTGTAGAGATAGATCAGAGTCGGGCGCGGGCTTGGGTGGGTGACCAGGCCGGTCAATCCGGTCGGAGCGAAGGGCTCCAGGTACCGGGGCTTGACATTGGCCAGCAGTCGAAGAGTAGACCGCATTATGTGTGGTGGTGATGTGGGATGGTGGTGGTGGTGGTGGTGTAGGGAGACGAGGAAGTCGAGCCGAACCCGGACCGGAAAAACGTGTTTCAGAGTCTCCAGGTGAAGCATTGCCCCCCTGCCTGCCTTTTCTTGCTGGACCAACACCTCATTCGTTTCTGGGCTCTGCGCATTTCCCTTCTTCCGCTCTCAGGGTCCGGAGCACCTCTCGAGTCTCTTTTCCTCATTACCTCCCTTTTGAGCCGACTCCCAGTTTTCGGCCCCCGCCCTCCAATGTGCCACCTGTAACGTTATTTCGCAATTCTCCTTTCCTCTTCGACCAGCGCCTCTCGTTTACCTCCCCTTTTTACGTTTCCCTCTCCCGCGGGGTCGATTCTTTGCCACTATGAGACCCTCATGGCTGGGGTGGTCCCTCTTCTCGCTGTTGGCCGTGCCTGCGTTGGCTTCGGTGGACATCTCGTCAAGCTCGGATGGCATGCGCCTCTTCAAGAGAGGATGGTCCTCTGAACCGAGTGGCCCTACAAAATTCAATGGTCTGGAAGTGCCTCCAATTAGAGAAATTACACCGGACAACTTTGAAGAACTCACCAAGGACGGTTACTGGTAAGCGACCAACCGTCCCGCCATCTCAGAATATGTCTCACAAAGACCTAGGATTATCGAACACTTTTCGCCGTCTTGTCCTCACTGCAAGAGGATAGCCCCGGCTTACCAGACCCTGTATGAGTTCTACTATGTGAGTTTCTTTTTGGGAAGGTTTGGTGCAATCAAGATGCTAATCCCCGATAGACCTCGAACCCCCTGTCCTCGTCTTCTACGAAGTCTCTGGATACCAAGTCCCTGAACTCTTTTACCGGCTATTATGATATCCGTTTTGGAAGGATGAACTGTCAGGCCTACGCGGATCAGTGCGAGAAACTCGGCATCGAATTCTACCCAACTTTTGCATTCTACCACAACGGCGACCAGTTAGATAAGTACGTGGGCCCGAAGAACATGGCAGATATCAGCACTTTCGTTGAAGGCAAGCTCGATTTGATCAAGCCTGGGTCTCGGCCTCTGAATGGCGTTGAGTTGCCCGCAGTTGGCGCGACCAGCATGGATCCTCTGTCGGATCCGACAGAGGACCCGGATCAATATTATGTCAATGACAAGTACCCTCAGGCGGGAACCAAAGATACGGAGAAGCACAACGAGCAGGATTCCCAGAAGGCTGCCGCGGATTTGGATTTGGATGCCGGAAAAGCTGGGACTGGTAGCTCAACTCCCCCGAAGAGCGTCGTTCCTAAGCCAAAGGGACCGCCTCCCAACCCGCAGGGTATCTCTGTTGCGCTCACCGCGGAGAGCTTCCAGAAGCTTGTAACGACGACGCAGGATCCGTGGTTTATCAAGTTCTACGCCCCATGGTGCCCTCACTGCCAGGCTATGAATCCGAACTGGCAACAGATGGCCAGAGAGATGAAGGACACCCTCAACATCGGTGAAGTCGACTGCACCGTTGAGCGCCGTCTCTGCAGTGATGCCCGCGTCTCGGCTTACCCGACGATGTACTTCTTCCGTGGTGGTGAACGAGTTGAATACACCGGTCTGCGTGGCCTGGGAGACCTCCTCTCGTACTCGAAGAACGCCGTGGCCGTCCAACACGGCATCCAAGACGTTGATGCGACTAGCTTCAAGGAACTGGAGGAGACCGAAGAAGTCCTGTTCTTGTACTTCTACGACCATGCGACGACATCGGAGGATCTCAGGGCTATGGAGCGTTTGACTCTCAGCCTGGTGGGACATGCTCGCATCGTCAAAACCAGCGATTCCAGTTTGGCAGAGCGATTCAAGATCCATACCTGGCCTCGTCTTCTCGTGGTCCGCGATGGGCGACCGAACTACTACAATGCACTCGCTCCCAAGGACATGCGAGACTTCCGGCAGGTTCTGTCGTGGATGCAAACCGTCTGGCTGCCCATCGTCCCCGAACTCACGGCATCGAATGCCCAGGAGATCATGGATGGCAAGTTCGTGGTTCTTGGCATTTTGAGCCGTCGCCGCTCCGATGATTTCACTCAGTCCCGCCGGGAACTGAAGGAGGCTGCTCTGGAGTGGATGGACAAGCAGGTCCAGCTGTTCCAGCTTGAACGGTCCGAACTCCGTGATTCCAAGCAGCTGCGTATCGAGGAGGCCGAGGACCGGAATGACCAGCGCGCTCTGCGGTCTGCCAAGCAACAGCGCATCACGATTCGCGAGGATGATAAGAAGGCCGTGGCCTTTGCCTGGGTGGACGGCGATTTCTGGGAACGCTGGCTGCGCACGACCTACGGTATTGATGTGGAGAATGGCGACCGTGTGATTATCAACGATGAAGATGTAAGTGTCCTTCTAGAACATGTGTGGGCAGTTCCTGACCTAATATATTCACAGAATCGCCGCTACTGGGATACCGCATCGAGCGGTGCGACTATCATGGCCTCGCGTACCTCGATCCTCGAGACCATTCCGCTGGTGATCGCTTCTCCTCCGAAGCTCTCCCCCAAGTCCACGGTTGGCACCTTCGAGACCATTTTCTTCTTGACCCGGTCTTCCCTCGGTAGTAGTCGTCTCCTCTTCTTCGTCGTGGTTGTCGTCGTACTGGCCGTGGCGGTCCTCTTCGGTCGTGGGCGCCTCTTGAGACGTGCTGGGTTTGGCCGCGGTGGCATCCTGGGCAACCCGAACGGCGGCTTCTTCCACTTGGATGGCAAGGAGGGCCTGCTGAATGGTGGGTCGACGGACAAGGTCGACTGAATGGAATAACATGTACAGTTAAGGTGTTTGGTGGCACGGGTCTTCTTATAATCATCTTCCTTATTCGATAAATTATTGTATTTCCTTTTCATGTTGTGATCTGGGGTTTTCTTCATCTTTTACGAATATACTTGTCTGTTTTCAAATCTCTGCATTCATTATTATTTCCAGCTTCGTCCTCTGCCATAGTTAAATCTCTCCCGTCCCGTCAGAACAAGGGCAATGCGCTGAGTCAGTCATCACATGACCTCGGGCGCTTTCGGTTTTGTCCAGCCCATCGCAAATGTCCACCCGTCGCCCGTCCTCTCTCGAGCAATTGTGTCGCCCACGAGTTCTCTTCGGAGTCAGCAAACATGGTACGTCCTTTCTTCCGGGCCATGATGACGCCTGTTAGCACCTCGAGACTCCATGTCCGGCCCACAATGGGTTTGGAAGAAGGCTATCGCGTCATCATGGCCACCACTTACCTATGGCACCCACGGCATAAGTGCCAGAGATGAGCCGTTATTGTAAAACAATTGATTGCTAACATGCTTGGTCTCCTCTACAGTTCACCCCCACTCTCCGCCGTGCCGCCGCCCAGGCTTCCACTTTCGGGCCCAAGTAAGGATTCCCCGGGGTCGATGTTTCTCTATCTTTTTGGTCAAGATTGGTGCATGGTGCAGTGCCTGGAAGGGATATTATGGATCGGGTTGCTTGTTTGCTAGGTTTCCGTTGAATATGGCCTCGCATATGGTTGGAGTGCAAACCCATACACAGCACTCGCAAATCATGCTCGGCACGGGAGAGGAGAGGACTTGAGAATGAGCATTCTGCCATGGACCTTAACTGACAGTTCTGTCTTTGTCCAGGTACTACGTTCCCCGTCACGTTGGTGGCGTGAACCTTAGCACCCTGACCCAGGCGTGAGTTATTCTCGCTCTTCCCCGTCTCTCCATCGAGAGTTCTGAGGTGGTCAATGTACTAACGGTCCAATAGCGGTACTCTCGCTGGCAGCTTCGGCGTTGCTGCCGGTGTCTTTGCGGTCTTCTTCTTCGGCGAGGTGCCCCGAGTGCGCAAGGATATCCTGCAGAAGATCCCCGGCCTGGACGTCTACTTTGACCGCACTGTGGCCCCCGAGGACAACGTGAGTTATAACTATCGCACCCGGATATATGATGGGACTTGACTAACTCTGTGTTCTTAGCCCTTCTAAACAGCTCTAGCTCTGTTTTATGGGTCCGGTTAGACTGGCTGGACTGTAGAATAGTGACGAGGGTCTTATCTGTTAAATAGCACATAGAGCCGCTCCGACCGACGTTCGGCAATACACTCTCCTTTGTTTATCATTCGTTTATCATTCTTCTTGGTTGTTGTTATTATTATTAACCATTCCAGAGTCAGGACCTAAGGCTCTGGATAGTAGACGCCGTGACTCAGCCATCGCTCAGGGGAGAACTACTTCCCGTAAGGGGCAGGTCCATGCCGGGCAGCAGATAAGCCCCTGTCCAGAATAAATCGTCCATCTTATCTTGACATGCGACACAACCCCCCGTGATAGGCTAGCCATGTTAGTACCAAGTCTTATGATGATACGATGCTTCCGCCCAGCGTGTGTCCGACGCTTCCACCTTCCCGAGTGGGTTTGGAGCTATTGCCAAGCATCCCGGGGGATCAAGAGCCCTGTGCTCTCCTATCTGTGCGGAGAAGCTGGCTGCGATCCACGGATTGATGCTCTGTCCTCGGGAATTGCACCTGTTTCTGCATTGTCTTATCTATCGATGGCGTCTGAAATGCTGTGGAGAAAAAGACCAAAAACCAATCTTAGGGTTATCAGTGTGTCTTCTTCGCCCCCCTCTTCATGATTCCTCTGTTCTAGCGGTGTTCCGTTCTTCCGCTCGCTCCGAGATAGCCTTTGTCCTGACTGGCTCTGCATCGAGATGGCGTTCCCTGATCGTCAATGCGCGCGGGGGATTAAGGAGCGGTGGCACTGGCAGCTGTAGATAAATAACCCTGGTCTTGGCTCGTGGAACGATGAGAACCCCCCCTCGGCCTATATTATTTGTCTATGATCTTATCCTCCCCTCTGGTCTGGTTGTGATCTCAATACTGTTCTCATTTCCCATTCCCATGAGCACAAGCCATGGCGGATACCAAAACCTCCGATTCGGACGCTTCGAAGAAACCCGAGACCTACCGCGATGTCAGTCATGCGCAGGTTACCTCGGTGCTTGTCGACGGTGACGTCCCCCTGGCGGACCATGAGATGGATGCCGATGAGAGGGTGATCGTTGCGCTGGGGTATAAGCAGGAATTCAAGCGCGAGTTCTCGCTGTGGACAACTTTCTGTGTCAGTTTTGCCGTCCTCGGTCTTCTACCGTCATTTGCCAGCACTCTGTACTATGGTAGGTGGCCCTCGGCAGGCGCCCAGTTGAGGCTTGAGAGAAATTGACCTTGTTTTCTAGGTATGGGATACGCAGGAACGGCAGGCATGGTTTGGGGATGGATTATCGCCATGATATTCATTCAATGCGTGGCCATGGGCATGGCAGAGCTGTGTTCAGCGATGCCCACGAGGTATGGCAGTTCCCGCACGGTATTCGAAAGACTCTACTGACTCGGTTTTCCGGTAGCGGTGGACTCTACTACGCTGCAGCAGTTCTGGCACCTCCCAAATACGGACCTTTCGCCGCCTGGATCACCGGCTGGTCCAGCTGGATCGGACAAGTCACGGCCGCGCCGTCAGTCAACTTCTCCCTGTCCGCCATGATTCTGGCCTGTGGATCGATCACCAACCCGTCATATGTACCGACAAATTGGCAGGTGTTCCTGCTCACGACCTTGATCATGATCCTCCACGCAGCCATCAGCAGCATGCCCACGAAGCGAGTCGCCCAGTTCAACTCGTGGGGGTCAACATTCAACATCATCGCGCTCGTCGTCGTCCTCATCACCATCCCCGCCGCGGCAAAGACCACGCCGAAGTTCACGCCCGCCCACGAAGTCTGGGGCCACATCACCAACCTCACGGATTTCCCTGACGGCGTCGCCGTGCTAATGACTTTCGTCGGCGTCATCTGGACCATGTCCGGCTACGACTCGCCATTCCATCTGAGCGAGGAGTGCTCCAACGCCAACATTGCCTCTCCGCGCGCAATCGTCCTCACCTCCGGCGTCGGCGGCCTGATGGGCTGGTTCCTGCAGCTGGTAGTCGCCTACACCGTGGTGGATATCGACGCAGTCATCAATTCGGATCTGGGCCAGCCGTGGGCTTCCTACCTGCTGCAGGTCCTGCACCCCCACGCCGCAATGGCCGTGCTGGGCCTGACGATCGTCTGCGGTTTCTCCATGGGCCAGGGGTGCATGGTCGCTGCGTCGCGAGTGACATACGCCTACGCGCGCGACGACTGCTTCCCGTTTTCGCGGTACTGGAAGCAAGTCAACTCGTACACGCAGACCCCCGTGAACGCAGTGATCATCAACGCCGTGCTGGGCATTCTCATGTGTCTGCTTATTCTAGCAGGCGACGTTGCCATCGGCGCGCTGTTCTCCATTGGCGCCATTGCGCAGTTCGTCGCCTTCGCCATCCCCATCTTCATCCGCGTTTTCTTCGTCGGTAATCGCTTCCGCAAGGGTCCCTGGCACCTCGGTCGCTTTGGGCCGTATATCGGTGCCATCGGCTGTTCCTTTGTGCTCCTGATGGTTCCGATCCTGTGTCTGCCCAGCGTGAGGGGAAGTGACTTGACTGCGGATATGATGAACTGGACGTGTCTGGTGTGGGGAGGGCCGATGCTTGCTGTTACCATCTGGTATATTGTTGATGCGCATCGCTGGTTCAAAGGGCCCAAGGTCAACGTGGAGCATGCCATTCATGATATCACTGAGATCGTGAGCGAGGATCCTGATGAGCAGCCGCCTGTGGAGCCGAGTCCGGGCGATGTGAAGGCGGATTAGTTGGCATATCTTGGTGAGGGAGTTTGGGCGGTTATATGTAGTTTATTTATTTTTTCTATGTGGATATACTTTAATATGAGGTTGCATGCAGACCGATCAAATAAGTGGAGATCAGTGTCTCTTAGGAAAGTGTCGGGGTAGGTGTATACAAGCAATAGCCAGGGTATGTAAAAAATTAGAGTAGTCAAAACGTATTCAAAAGAATCCACTTCGATGTCTGACAGGGATCCTGAATAACAGACTAGTTTCCCCAGGATTCATCATGACAGCTCCTTATGGAGAACGAGACCCAGAAGGTTGCCCCATCCTGACCTGTTCCTGGCATCGCCATGTGGCACCGATGGAGCAGTGGGCATTCTCCACAAGTCCCCAGATGCTTAAATTGGCTCTGGGTGATGGATCCGGTGTCCATATCATCGTGCAAATTGTGTATTCAATGCAGTGATGGAATTTAGTCTGGGGTTTGACTGATGGGTTGGGGTGGAGGTTAAGGCTGCGCTGGATATATAATATCGGCGCCGCATGACAGTTGACTCGCTACGAAAAGCAGCCCCGAAATATATATTAGCGGCATGATGTTCTTTGCGACCGCGATCCTGCACATTATTCTTTTATTTTTATTTCTTTGCAAAAGCACATACAGACTGGGTAGACACGCACTGCTGATCTCCTGGTGCTGTACCCGGTACTTGAGACCCCCTTTAATATCGCAGCGATCCCAGACAGGCAAGTCCAACATAGGTAGCCTACTTAGGCAGGACCTTACAGTGTACTGGCTAGACATGACCCCGGCGCACCTCCCTATCCATCCCGCTATTCAAAAAGCCACAATAACCGCATAGGACTTGGCCGTCAGGTACTAAGTACAGAAGCTCCCGCCGGAAGAATCCTGCGAATATGTACGCAGCTCCACCGGTGCCCAGTGCGGCGGCCCCCCTGACGGTCCCCACCAGCCGTGGTGCGGTGGGCACTGGATGGACATGGGTGCAACGGAAAAAATAAGTTCGATGGGACACACAGATATGCTTAATCTGACTCCAGATGGAGGGCTCCATCCAGGAGGGAAAGAGGGTCTCCCGGGTGAATTTGGTTACAACTACCGTAATCATGCTTTCTTCTATCGTTCCTCTTAGAGTACTGTAATAAATGTCTCGGGCTAACTAACAATAAGACGCGTGGAAAGTCAAAACGGAACTCTGCCTTTCTCCAACCACGATGAGGCACCGGGCCATGCTGACTCGAATTACGAAAATTTATTTTTGAGGGCGTATTATTGTCGGGGATCTCGGGAAGAGCGTACATACACGGCTGACCATACCGATCGACACTTTCAGGGGTGCATTGCGACTGGGCTATTCTGCCGACGAGTTTTGAGCAGCCCGTCTACAGTCTATCGGGTTGTACGTCATGAGAGAAATCGTGCCCTGGTTGTGGTGGTTGTGCCTGGTTCACAGAAATCCCCAGTGTCGGGTTGTAACGAATTTACGAGCCGGAACGGCCTGTTTCGGGGATTTGCCGAGGGCTGCGCCTTTTTAGCATTTTGGAGTTGAAAAACCCGCGCCACCGTGGGAGATCCTTACTACCTGTGATCCGAGGCCCAATCACTTCGGGCATTCCAGGCAGCCACGGGCTTTAAAGACGATCCGGTCTGGACTCCTGCAGCAGCAGCAGCAGCAGAAACACAAATACCACATGCTGCATTCCACGATCACTACTGCAAACAGAAAGTCACCTTTTTTTTTTTTTTTTTTTTTGGTGAAATGGTTCGGTCGTTCCATGGATTGTAAAATCCACGACTTTGGGTCGTTTCCACTCAGATCAATCACATGGGTATGTTAATAATAGTAGTTTGGGCTTCGGCGCCCAGGACTAGTAATAATGTCCAGAAGTTATATCCGAAACCAATGACGCGGCCGCCAGGGGTGGTGAATTATTTTGGGTTCCTCGGTACAGAACCGTATGGCCAGCCATACCATTTGCAAATGATTTATTGGTTTGTTGAGTCCTTGGGCTGGGTGGTCTCGACGAGTCGCATCGTGAGCCTATGAGGTGGGTGGCGCGATCACTCTCTCATGCTCACGGGCGAACGCGCAGCGATTGGCCTCGGCGCATCCTGAAACTCGACGATCCGGACTTGGAAACCCAGTTGTTCCGGCCGGTGCCGGGCTTGATTTGCTCTACGTTAGGCAGGTTGGCGCGTCTTTTGTCCCTCGTGTCACGATGCAAACTGCCGAATTCGGCAGCTCGGACTGTTCCTTCGATGTGTAAGTTAGTGGTGCTTGGCGCTCATTAAGTACAGTATTATTGCAGAGCTACTGGCGGACACCCCCGAAGCGCCGGTCTCCAGCGGTGTATGGTAGGTTGTCACTAGCCCTACTAGCGGGCCTATGGAGAATGGAATCATGCCCACCCTTCCCGGTTCTCCGTCGTGTCCTTTCCACCGAAGTTTAAGCTTTCCAGCGGATTTTTGGAGGTTTATGCAAAACAGAAGAGCCCCCTGACTACAACGAAGATCATGGACTGGTCACAGGGGCTAGGTGTGGATCCAGCGGTCTAGCTGCAGACTGCGAGAAATACCCAGTTACATAGTGTGCTATAGTGCCTATTGTAGCTTCATCCCATCCGAACTGCTCGGCTCCGAGTGGATCTCGCAACTCCCGGCGCGACAGCCGGAGTGCCATGCGGGTGGATGTGCAACAAAACCAAAGCACAAAGGTAATTTCAACACACCGTGTCCTTTTCTCCTTTTGCAGTGCAGTTCCCAAGCACTTGGTTAACCAAGCACGCCACCATTTTGGCCCTCCCACCCGGTAATTGTTGTAACCGGCGCAAGCCCGACTCTCCCGGGGGTTGGAACAAAGCGGAAGGTTAAGCGAGCGAGGGATTTTTTCCCTGGTCCGTAATCGGAGTTTCCCATTTGGAATCACTTTGTCAAAAAAGAGTTTCCTCCATGTCCTGTACTACTGCGTCCCAACACGAAAGGAGGCAAGATGGTCATTGTGGCGGGCAGTTAATCCATGTTCCTGTTCAGCCATGTGCCGGGCCCATCGCGAAGTTCTGCAGAACCCTGGTCGAAGCCTCGAGGTCCACAATCGAAGCGGGAAAGAAGCTCGTGCGAATCTCGGGTGGAGAACTGGCGGACGGGTCACGAATTCATGACGCTATAGCAGGACTATGTATTATCCAGGGACTAGTCGCTGCCAACTAAGTGTGATGGGGCATCTGATAAATAATCACCAAGAGGGGGTGGCGCCAATAACCAACCCCCCTGTCCCGATGATTATGATTGCCATATGGAGGAATCTGATCTGACAAACAGATACATTCTAGGCACAGCGGAGGATCGCGGGCTCCCTCCCGCGCGCGGAAAGAAATTGGGGGTTATACTTAGAGTAATTCGAGCGGCTGCAGCGCATGCCATCAAAGGGTTGTAGGGCAACAATGCAGGGCCGTTCTTTTGTGTCTCCTGCATGCAGAGTCCTTTCTCGGGCGACAATAATGAGAATGACGTGCTGTGGCCGATCTGCTTCGGCCGATCTGCTTCGTAGATACTGTCCGATTCAGGCACGGCACCCGGTCGGAGGTGGACAAGATCCCTCAAGAGGTCGTAGGTTAACTGGTCAATATAATTCCATAGCGATCATCACACAATCCGAGCCGTCGTGGTCCATACGAACGACCGACCATGATGAATGAGGGTGCTCCGAACGCAGCCCGGGCAGGGCCGAGCTGTGTTCGGAAGCGTCATCCTTGGAACGCCGTATTGGCAATACCAGCATTTCCACGGTTTTTTTGAGTAATTTTCTCGCCTCTTGCCTCCCCAAGGAACGATCGGCCTGTTTTCTGCTGAATTTTCTCTTCTCTTTTTCCCCCCGTCTGCCATCACTGAAATTTTCCCCCTCGGAACCATCTTTTTTCCCTTGCCCTTCAATTCTTCTCCTTCTCTCACCCGTCTGCCGTCTCTTCCCTTCACAACGTTCGACACCTCCCTTCCTTCCCCCCAACACCAACCCAAATCCATCCAGCGCAGTTGCAGGATCACCGTCATCCGATCTGAACTAGTTCTGTTGGTCGCTGCGAAAGACCCACTTGCACGCCCGCTTCTTTGGTGGATACAACCCGGCGCTTTTGACAACGTGCGGATTAACACTTCGGTTCCCACAACACGACGGTGGATTGCGACCGTGGGGAATTCAATCTGAGATCAAGTTCTCTTCTTCTCCCTTCACCTTCACACTCTCTATCTCAGTGGAGTCCTTGCTCCATCATCTACTCAACCTCCCCATCTCAATTGCCCTTCCCGTGACACGGCTTTCTCGACCTCGGGAAAAATTCGTTGCAAGAAGACAGTCTTTTGGGGATTCGATGATTGAGCTACCGTGAAGAAACAACACACACACACACACACATACCTTTTTTCTTTTGACCACGTCTCTCCAACTCGACACGATGGATCCCAGATCTCATCCCTCTCGGCCTCCCTCGACGAGCCTGCCTCAAGGCTCCACGCCGCTCGCGGGGACTCCCATCTCGAGCATGCACATGCCGCAGTACTCGATGCAGCCGCAGTATCCGGTCTCCCAGCCGCACACGCTGCCTCCGCTGCAGCCGCATCACACTCATTCGCCCGGACCGCACCAGTACATGGGCCAGCCGTACCGACCGGACCTGTCGCGGTATCCCGCGACGACTCACGACGTGTACACGGGCTCCGCGGCCCCAATCATGCCGCACACTACTGTCGGTAGCCCTGCATCATCACACTACTCACATTTCCCTAACCATCAGTCCCAGGCTCACTATCCGCCACCCCCAAGCGTGCTGCCGCCCGCGTCGACCGCTCAGACCTACCCCCAGCCCATTGCGCCGGCCCCTCCGCGTGACCGACGTGATTTCAATGGCCTTCCCTCCGGTGCTTTCAGCTACTCGGACGGCAGCAAGTCCTGGGGTATGGGCACTGACGTGAACGGCGCGAACGGCTCCCCATACGGGGGCAAGGAATCCCCGCGCACGCAGGTCGTGGGCTCGCAGGGTCGCCGCGGCATCCTGCCGAGCGTTCCGGGTCGCGCAACTCCCGTCACGAACGGCGTCAACGGCGCCGCAAAGAGCACCACCATTCCCGCCAAGGACGCGGATGGCAAATTTCCGTGCCCACACTGTAACAAGACCTATCTCCACGCCAAGCACCTGAAGCGCCACCTTCTGAGACGTGAGTTTTCGTTTTGTTATTATCTGACATGAAAATCGCGTACGATACTAATAACGCGTCTCTTTTTTTCAGACACTGGTGACCGCCCCTACATGTGTGTTCTCTGCAAGGACACCTTCTCGCGCAGTGACATCTTGAAGCGCCACTTCCAAAAGTGCTCGATTCGACGGGGTAACCCGACTGGTGCTACTCACCTGTCGCACCCCCATGCCCACTTGAAGCGTTCGTCACAGGCGGCCGCGGCCGCGGCGAACGCTGCTAAGCCTATCCAGGACGAAGTCAGTAACCCCATTCCAGCCTCCGGTGACAGCATGATGGGTGCGCATTTCGGCAATGGGACCGTGAACGGCAACGGGATGGCCGGTGGCCGCCCAGGCTATACGGAACAGCAGCCCTTGGGATTCACGATGTCGGCGGTCAACGGCATGAACCGTGGTCCTGGAGACGACGCGTTCGCCGCTGGTCAGCCGCAGGCGCGAGCCTCGTGGATGGCTGCTCCCAAGCCGAATTCGTACTACATGCAACACCACCCTGGCGCAGACGCGCATGGCCAGCAACTGAGTGTTGACCGTCCCCTTGAACAGGTAAAGCCCCTGGTCGTTCCAGACCCCAAGCATCCGATCATGCCTGGCCCCCATTCGAGCCAGCCAGGAGTTGACTGGACCTCGATGTTTCAGCACGGCCCGAACGACGGCTACATGAACCCCGTTTTCCCGCATTCGATGGCGGCCGGCCAGGAACCCATCCACGCCCCCGTTGATGCCGACCGCAAGTTCTACCCTGCCACGAGCGGAGGCCCCGAGAGCGGCATGAACGGTCTGTACCTGGCTTCGACTACTCTTGGCGGTGACGGTTCGTAATGGTTCTTTTTTTGATGCCATCCCATATACTGATCTGTCTGTTTGATAGGCACCGTTCAGCCCGCTCGGCAGTAAGCGACTGGGTTAGCTTGGGGACGTATGGCAGCATGAGGAGATGAGGTGAGAATCATGACTGTTTAGTGTCCTACGACTTGTTTTGATTCTATCTCGACTCTCTCTGTGTGTTTGCGATACTCTTGTCTCCCCTTGATCCGCTGATCTCGCCCACCGCGGCGTATCTCGTGCTTCCAGGCGTTTTCGCCCCGGGATTTGGTTTTTTAAGTTTAGTATTGCACGCGCGCTGATCTTTTTGATTGTTCTCGATCCCATCCGGAGTGGTACTGCATCCTTCTCTCCGGCGAGTACAACAGGGTGGTTGTTTTTCGTTTAGTTTTTCTTGATTTTTTTTATTCATATCTTTTGATTGAGTGGGCGGACGGTACGGCGGGTGGTTTTGTTCGGCGTCCATTTATAGACTTGGGCATGTGTGTTCATTGTGTTCGGATCCGGCCTTTCGACAGAACGAAAAAAGCTTTTTTTTTTTGGGCTCGGGAAGGCTGCTGTCGCAATTTGTCTTTCTATTTTTTCTTCCTGCGTGTTGTCCGGCTTTTTTGTGCTGCATTTGCATCTTTTCCGTTTCTCCCTTGTAAGTAGAGTCACGGCCACGGACATACTTTTTGATCTGATGGGGTTTCCGGTGAAAGATGAAAAGCTAGAGATATCAATAGATCTATCGTTACCTGATTTCGTTATGTTCCTCCAGACAGGACGTAGTTAACGTCATCTCTCTAATGTCGCGGGGCTGATTGGATCTGGTTGTCCGGGGGTCCCTCACGACTCCAACCGCCTTCCCGAACTTCGCTGAAAACCGGAATCATCATCGATTCCAGTCATTTTCTTCTTCCTGTTTTCCCCGCCCGCCCGAATAGAAGGGGAAAAACTCTTAATCTTCCTGGCTCCTGTCAACCTTCTCTGCTCTCTCTGGACTGCTGCACACACCATATCATGTCCACCAACCGGCCATTCCTGGCCAACTTCCT
Organism: Penicillium riverlandense; assembly: GCF_028828495.1. NCBI lineage: Eukaryota > Fungi > Ascomycota > Eurotiomycetes > Eurotiales > Aspergillaceae > Penicillium > Penicillium riverlandense. The sequence goes on from NW_026643201.1 coordinate 592,071, forward strand.
GGCCGCCTTCCGCGCCCCGGCCTACAAGGCCTCGTCGCAGACGTCGTCTTCGCTCGGCTCGGCTCAGATCACGCAGAGCGCCCGTGCGATAGCCACCAAGGCGGGCTCGTCATCTTCTCCTACTTCTTCAACAAATAACCAGACATCGTCTTCATCATCATCACCTTCATCAGCGACAGCGACGGCAAATCATCAGACCCAGTCCTCGGCAAACCACCACCACCACCACTACCATCACCACCATCATCACCACACCTCAACCGAATCATCCGCTCTCGCCACCTCAACCTCCCAACCACCACCAACCTCATCCTCCTCTGCAACCCCCATCCCCATATCCCGCCCCCCGGCGCTGACCGCCAGCGCCGCGGCAGCGACTCCTCCAGCGGCTCCGGCGGCTTCCGCGATGCTCTCGGTCCGGAGAAGTGGTATATCGGTGGAAGGACCCCGGCGGGCGAGGAGCGGTTTTATCGTCTGGGGATGGTCACCAAGGGTGGGGGGAGGCTTGGGGGGAGTGGGAGGGTTGGGAGTATTGATCAGTTGAGTCTGTGATTGATCTCCCCTCCCGTCAGAGGTGAATATGCTCTGACGTGGGGTGTACGGTGCCTACATGCTACAGTGTAGTATGTAGGTGGCTCGGTTATGATTGACGACGATGTTCATGTCTGGTTATGTCTTGTCTTATTTTGGCTTGGTTTCCTTTCTCTCACTCTATTCTTGTCATTCTCCTTTTTCGTCTTGGGCTGGATGGGGTGTCTTGTTGTTTTTGGCGTTTGGCATCATTGGGTCCTCTGGGGCGTTTCATTTGGGTGTCTTCGGGGCTGGGCTTCGGGAGTGTCCTTTGTTTGTTTCTTTCTTGACGCACAAGAGAAAAAAGACATATTATATCTACCTACATCGTTACATTTACAATACATGCTGGTCTTCTTGAGCCTGAGGTTCTTTCCGTTTTGGTCTTAGGTGCCGAGGTGGATCGGTGATGTATTAGAGGGGAGGGGTGGGAGGAGATGCTTCATGTTGAGGGAAAATGGGTCCGGGTAGTTGAAAGAACTACCTTGCTCTATGGTATACTTGGAGACTGCTGGATATTGACATCCCTCGAGATGAGATTCATTCCAATCCTCAATGCTGACGCTAACACGCACCCCGGAGATCCTCATCCAACAGAAACAGACATCAAATCAACTCACATCACCTGCTGCGTCACGCAATGCAACACGCCCCCAGTCCTAGGCAATGCATTCACACTAACCGTCCGAATCTCCCTATCCTGAACTAGACCCCTTAAAGTCTGAACCGCCTTCGCATCCGCCACGGGATCCCCAAAAACAGGAACAACCAGCACCCCATTTGCAAAGTAGAAATTGACATACGCCGCCGCAGGCACCTTCTCCTCACCAGGGAGATTCCCACCCACTAATGCCGGATCTGGATCCTCGATATCGTGCACTTCGATCGTCCTCCCCTTCGCATCTTTCGTCGTGCGAAGCACCTCGCGCATCTCCTCGTACATATCATGATACACTTGATCCACAGAGGGATGTGGCTTGGAGAGCACGACGACTCCAGGCTTGACGAAGCGGGCTTCCGCGTCGATGTGGCAGTCGGTGATATCCAGCCCCGGTCGACCGGGGAACCAGATAAAGTGCGTGACGCCCAGTAGTTGGCGGAGATGCGTCTCGATTTCGGCCCGGCTCATGCCAGGGCTGCGGCGCCCGCCGACAATGCTGCTCTCCGTCGCCATGAAGGTGCCCTCGCCGTCGATTTCGATGCCGCCACCTTCGAGACGGATGGGCGAGGCGATGCGCTCTACTCGGTTGTTATTGCTGGTTTGGTTCTCCAGCTCGAGAACCTTTTCTGCAAACGCCGTGTTCTCGGCCATGGCTTCTTCCCCCATGACGGGCCATTCATCTCCTAGTTCTGGCCCTGCATCGCCCACCCGGCTCTGGTAGATCTCATCGTCTGTCTTGGCGCCCCATTCGCAAAACCGGAAATCAATCGCATACCGCTTCCCGTCGTCGGCGCCGCGCACGTACACGGGCCCCGTGTCGCGGACCCAGCAGTGGTTCGTCGCGCAGGGCACAAGGGTGATTTGGGTCCTGTGCGGAGCGCTATTGGGGTTGTTCATCCGCTCGTTGACCATCTGCTGTGCGCGCGCCTTCAACTCTGGCCGAACGTGCAGGCGCACGGGCTCGAACGGGGCGAGCGTGCCTGCTAGGTCTACGATCTCGCTGCATGTGCGCTCATAGAGACCTGGTAGTGTGGAGCAGGGGGATGGGAAGCCGAGGATGGTGGCGATGTGGGGGGTTGTTTCGGCAGGACAGATGTATTGTTTTGGAGACATGGTGGTGGTGGAAGAATGTGGTCGCGCTCGAATTATGGTGGGAAAGAAAGAGATGGGACGACAGTAATATTTAGTCCAGCCGAATATTCGAGGCAGGCTACTGATCATGGTGATATTCCCAGCGTGGTTTTATACTGGAGCAAAGTATGAAGTTGCCTGCCGTCGACCTGCCGGTTAGGGCTGGTGCACGCGCACCAATAGGAACGTTTTGCGCCAACTCTATCGGTTGCCTCGACAGGGATTAATTATAGGTACACCAACGACACTACAACTCGGTAGGCACGGGTACCGTCACGGATGTAGCAGCGTCTGGTGTTCACCGTCTTCCTCTTCGTCCCACTCAATCTCCTCACCCAACCACAGCATCGGCATAGCCGTGAGCGCCGCCAACACCCCCAGCGTCCCGGACATAGCGCCCCAGCCAAATCGATACTCCACAAACCCTCCCCACAGCGGACCCAGGAACACCCCCGCGAATTGGCACATGCTCTGCAGTCCAAATCCCTGTGCGACTGCACCCTTGGATCCCAAGGAGCCGTGGTGTGCGCGCTCCATTTCGGAGAGTGCGAGCTGCGTCTCGACGTACATGGCTGGCGCGCAGGCGTGGATGAATACCCCGATTACGAAGAGGAGAATGACTAGCAGGGCGATGTGTGGCGGATCATTGGGTTCGACGAAGCGGAGGCCAATGAGGGATGGGGAGAGGAGGCAAAAGCAGGTGAAGGCTACGAAGCGGGCGCCGCAGCGGTCTGTGATGTAGCCTACACCAGATCAGGTCTTTGTTCATGATGTTTTCCCCCAAGTGAATACTCACCGAAAAAGGGCTCGAAGAAAGCGGGAATCGCCATGGGGAGGAAGATCAGGCCCATTCCAAAGGCGGACCATCCGTAGCGAGATTCGACGAAGATGGCCAGTGTCTGCATGGTCAGTTTCTGTCCTGGATTAATCCAAGAGGCAAAAGAATGAAGAACATACTGCGTCAAAAGCAGATAGCAATATCCCATGCACCAGGAGTGCCCACGAGGAAATCAGCACTCGGCGCTGCGTGAGCATACGCAACAAGACAAAGCCTCGACTCCTTGGTAGTTCTTCTTCCAACTGACCAGGAAGTACCATCACCTCTGCCTGCACTCCTGCACCTCTGTTATGAGCACTACTACTCTCCCACCGCTGCGCACTCCTCTTCTCTATCATCACCACCCGCATCCCCAAATCCACCGCAATAATCGCATATGCCACCCAGAACACCGTGTCATACCCACCAGCATGATACACCAACCCTCCCAGGAAGGGACCCAACAGAAACCCCGACGCAATAGCCGACCCAAGATATCCGATCGTCTGACCGAGATTCTCCCGCGGCACGGAGTCATTAATCAGGGCGAAGGCAGCGACCACGACGAGCGCCCCGGCGCAGCCTTGGAGCAGGCGACCTGCGACGAACATTGCTAGCGAATGGGATTCATGTAGTACACCCATGCAGCCTGCTAGTAGGACTAGCGCTGTGAGGAAGGGGAGTCGACGTGTGCGTGCACTGTCGATTAGGTAGCCGAAGACGGGGCAGAGGAGGAGGGCTGTGCCGGCTTCGCACATGAGGAGGACGCTGACCCAGTATTCTCCTGTTGTGTGTCTTAGCGCTTATTCCAGTTGGGTGGTGAGGGGAGAGAGGATGTACGGTCTTTGTATTCGACTCCAGCGCGAGTTACTAGTGCTGTTGGCATGACGGGGACAATCTGAGGGTTGTTAGGCTTGTCCGGCTCACGAGTGACGGGATAGGCCTGGAGATTTACCATTGCGTAGAGAAGGAAGTCCTGGTTGCATCAGTGTCTGGTCAGCTACGCTGGTAATTCTGATCGCACTTACCGTGAAGGTGGACATCCAGACTGTCGCGACGATGAATGGCGTCGATGACCGTAGACCTAACAGCATCGGGGGCTGTTTCCTCCCGGGAATCACCTTGGACACTGACACAGTTCTCATGATGTCTAGCAGGCAATCTGTTTAGGAAATCGATGCTCACAATGACAAACACAGAAAAATTAAAGACGAGAGTCGAAGAGCGAGTTGGATTCACGGTGATTCTCTTTGTTCTCTGAACTAAACCAAACAAAGCACCACCACCATCCGCCCAGACGACTCGTCTTTATTGAGAACAACAGTACCCTGGCTACCTGGTAGTTTCATTTTGTCTTCCCCTTTTACACAGCATTAACCAGCAGGAAGGCCGTTACAGCCAGACACCATCGTTCAGAAGCCCAAAAGTGGCAACCACGGCTCCGATTCGACGATTCGCAACCGAACCACCAAACTCTGGATGCTCCTGTACGCTGTCATATATTTGCTTGTGCGCTCTACCACAGGGGCCGGTTTCTGAAGCGCAGTCGCTGTCTGTCTACGGTGCGTGACCCTGTCTGAATTTTAAGCCTGGACAAAACCAGCTTCGGGCATGTGGGTTGTGCTGCGTTGCCGGACAGAGCAGACCATTTGCTTTTCTTCCGAGGATGGCCACGAGGTCTGTTTGTGGAGATAGAAACAGTAGTCTCCTCTATAACCCTCTTCTGGCAGTGCGTGATCAGTGCACGGAGACGTTGTGAGACGCTGCGGGAATCTCTGTCCTGCTTCGGAGGATCTACTTGCCCCCCTGACATTTTTCGTTATCCCATCTCAAGTACTACCACCCCCGTCTACTCCGAATCTCAGTGGCACATCTCAAAGACTCCACCGGTTTATTCACACAAAGCTAAACAGCATCGCCTTCCTGCCCATCCGCCAGCGACGGTTTGCTTGCTGGACGCTCAAACCAGTCGATGTGAACTAGAGGATTTGGCGCCAGCAATCTCCGCTGATCTTCATGCTCAAACGTTCGACTCCGGGAAAACTGTGCAAATGCAAGACCTATCGCGCATTGAAACTATTGGTCAACTGCGGCCCCAAAAAGCCAAACTCGGCCCATTACCACGGGCATATTTTCATCCTTCAGGAAGCTTTAGCCCCGATGGCCCCTTATAGCCTCTTGACATTTAAGACCGCGTTTCACTAGGTGCTCGACATTATATTATGTCTGGCATGACATGCCATGTTCATGAGTTTCATATCCTTTTGGAACAGTTCGACCATGTCCAAAATGCCATCGAAAGGGGGTCGCTACAGCTCGAGTCTCCCTTGGATTATGAACCTAGGATTTCTCTACTTAAGTTTTATAACCCTTGCCTACGGCGCTCCTACCTCCGACTTCGATCTCGAACTTCCATCTCGACCTAATACCGAAACAGAGCTGCTCTATGCACTCAACCGGCAAGATGAACTTGACGACCGGACGTCTATGGTTAAACGAGGGAGTAATCCGACTTTATATGCCAATGGGTGGCTTATAGGCCGAGATTCATATGGCAACACGATCTATGCATTTGGTTCAAACGAAAATTCTTTAGCAAAAGGAATCGTCACAGTTGGCAAGAAAATTGCTGCCGGAGGCGAAGCGACGGTGTTGCAAGCCTCACTGTTGACATTCAGCAGGCCGCGAGAAGTCAGACAGAACACGGCAAGCCGAAACTGGGGTGGACATCCCGTCGGAAATGAACGAGTCCAGCAAAACCTCGTTGCAAAAGATTCGTATATAGCGCTTGCATACAAGAGCGTGCATATAATGGAAAAGCTCGAACCGAGCAAGACCGTTCCCCGTGTGTACAAGGCTCTCTTGCTTCCTCCGGATGAGGAATACTGCGGGGACAATGCGGAGAATGGGTCACTCGTCGTTATGGAGAAACTGGATAAGGATGCGGTAGCTATGTTGAGGAGGTATATCGCCGCACGAGCGACGCATGGTCCCCGATACAAGCTCTTCAATCGTCTCATCATGATGCAACAATTCGTGAAGGGATTGAACTATGCTCATGACCTAGGAATTGCCCACAATGATGCCCATCTAAGGAATCTGATGGCGACTTTTCAACCTAACCAGTGGAAGATTATTGATTGGGATTTTTCGACCGATTTTGGTGGGAAACCAGGTAAGACTCAAATCACTTAGACTGCAAGCCATAAGAAACTCACCACTGCCAATCTCCACTAGGGAAAATAAGAGCGAACGAAGAGTTTGCAAGTGATGTTAAAGCGGCAGGGATGAGCCTTCTATTTGCTGGTGTCCCTCGACTGCTATCAGAAACAAACAAGCGTCGTCTGGACAGCATGCTGTCGAAACCTCGAAGCCCGACAAATGTCAAAGAATCACTGGAAGATCTATTTGATCTCGAAGGCTATGACGAATTCTTAGCACTCGTTGGCAAAACCATCTGCGAACAGTCGAGGCGTCTAACGATGAAAGAATTCTATTCGGAGCTCCGGAATTTCAAAGGGGACGATATTCCCTTTATCGAATGAAGGTAGTATACGCAAGGCTTATAGGTCAACGCAGGTTAAACATCAAGGACGCATCTGCGCGATTTCAGAGGAGACCTGGGAAAAGGACATTGAAGAAAAGAAGAGCAAGTCTCTTGCAGTTAGCATACAATTAGTCCAACTAACAAATGCCCTCTGTGTACGTGATTTCTTTAGACCTGACAGACTAGACCTTCCCCTACAGAAGAGCATATCCTCTTGTATCTATCGCACTGCACCATCGACACACATCTCTTCTATGAGACTGCGATTACTATATTCGCTCCTTTATCCGTTTAATTCTTGGGGCCGAGGTCTTCCTATACCGAGAATCTCTCTGATTCTCTCGCACCGTCTGCCGGGTTTGGACCTAGCATGCCAAAATGCACCTACCCGCCCAACTAGGGAAAAAGATCTAGTTTATAGAAGAACCAAAAATGGGTTACCTTCCCCTTAGAACGATGATAAACTTCCTCTTTGGCGAGGAATATTTGCGAGGAAGCTTGGCGGTATCTCGGCCAAATCGGCAAGCAGTTGGGAGAAAGTAGTATCCCAGGGCAGTACACTATGTGGAAGATAGCACTCTACGCTCGCAAAAAGGCGAGGTGATTGGAAAAGCCGATTACAGGACACGCAGTCAGGCAGGCGGCGCTAGCAGCATCATTGCGCCGACATGGTACAAACGGCTGAAATTCCCGGGGCCATCCCGGAATAATGCCAATGGCAGCCCATCAGCCGGCTTCCTACCGGGCTCACTCATCGCATGTCTCCGCGTTCCCGACCCCGTAGTGGAGTTCGCCGAGTGGCCTCCCGCTGAGCGCAGCTGTCCAGGCGCGTCACCTAAATTCATCATTTATTCCCCTAGAGTGACGCACGGTCGCAGGCTCGGAGGGCGGAAGTTCGGATTTTCGGCCGAGCCAAATTGGGGGTAGAGAGGATCTGGGGAAGAGTTACTGTGTAGGCAGAGAGAGAGAGAGGGTGGACTTGCCGATAAGATAGTGAGCAGTAAGCGGGCTGCGGGCGGCCACTCGCGGTCATCGGAGCTGCCCGATGGCTCGATTATCCAGGCGGAATAAATACTGCTGCGCCGGCTGATTGACCTGCAAACACATCCTTATTTTTTTTTGGGAAATCTCCTTTCTTGTCTTTCATTTCTCATCACCTCTAATCCTCCATCATGTCGACTCTGGCCGCCGCCCGCTATGGCAAGGACAATGTCCGGGTGTACAAGGTGCACCGGGACGAGAAGACCGGCGTGCAGTCCGTGTGTGAGATGACGGTGTGTGTCCTGCTGGAGGGCGACATCGAGACCTCGTAAGTTTCTTACCCATCTACGCACTTCGTCCGAGCTAACCGACTCCTGCGCAGCTACACCAAGGCCGACAACAGCGTAGTCGTCGCAACAGACTCAATCAAGAACACCATCTACATCACCGCGAAGCAGCAGCCCGTGACACCCCCGGAGCTGTTCGGCTCTATCCTAGGTACGCACTTCATCCAGAAGTACAGCCACATCCACGCGGCGCACGTCAACATCGTCACCCACCGCTGGGTGCGCATGCAAATCGACGGCAAGCCGCACCCGCACTCGTTCGTCAAGGACAGTCCGGAGACGCGCAATGTGCAGGTCGACGTCGTCGAGGGCAAGGGCATCAGCATCAACTCGTCCATCCAGGGTCTGACCGTGCTCAAGAGCACCGGATCGCAGTTCTGGGGCTTCGTCCGCGACGAGTACACCACCCTCAAGGAGACCTGGGACCGCATTCTCAGCACCGATGTCGCCGCCAATTGGCAGTGGCGCCAGTTCACTGGTCTCGCCGAGGTCCGCACGCACGCTGACAAGTTCGATGCCGCATGGGAGGCGGCCCGCGCTATCACTCTCAAGACCTTTGCCGAGGATAACTCTGCCAGTGTGCAGGCCACCATGTACCAGATGGGCGAGAAGATCCTGGCTGCTGCACCGCTGGTTGATACGGTTGAGTATGCTCTGCCGAATAACCACTACTTTGAAATTGGTATGTACCTCTCTCTCTTTGCGCCTATAATCCGTACTAACCAATTCCTTCTAGACCTCAGCTGGCACAAGGGCACCAAGAACACCGGCAAGGACGCCGAGGTGTACGCGCCCCAGTCGAACCCCAACGGTCTCATCAAGTGCACGGTGGCCCGCTCGGGCGGCAAGCCCAAACTGTAGATATAGTCGGGTTCGGACTCCCCGACGCCGGAGTTCAACATGGTGTTTTTCTTGTACATATAGTTTATACCAACCTCTATCATCGCTCATATCGAAATTCGTTTCCTTTCTTCAATGTACGTGGTTTTTTGTTCTTGTGCTTGAAGAGAGCTCGTAGCTATAAGTACAAAAAAGGCGGCTAGAGTATCAAATGGTCGCGGAAAACATGTAACATCACCCAAAGAAAAGAGACTCCACACCCATGCGCTTGCGCAGAACATCAGAAAGAGAAAAATAATGGCACAGATAGAATGATACAGCAACAACGGTGCTTGAAAAGCGGTTTATGAAGACTCGCGCGCGGCCTGGAACGCCTGTTGGAATTCCGTCTTGTGCCCTAGCACAGTCTCGTTCCCGAACTTGATAATATTCTCCTTGTAAGGATGGGCAAGGCCTTCGAACGCTGCAGGATATATATCGTTAGTCAAAACCGCCCCCTGAAAAAATCGCGACAAACATCTGTCCAGGGCAAGCAACTCACTCTTCAGCCGCGCTAGCCGTGGCTTCTGCAACCGGTTCTTGGGCAACATCCCCTTCACTGCCCGACGCAGTACCTCCCCGCCACCCCATTTGGCAAACATCTGGTCCATTGACATGCTCTTCAAGCTCCCGGGCCGCGTCGTGTGCGTGTAGTACTGCTTCTGCTGCCGCTTCTTCCCCGTCGTGTGCAGGTCGTGGCACCCCACGACCACCACGTAGTCGCCGCAGTCGGTCGAGGGATCGTAGATGGGTTTATTCTTGCCCATCAGTACCAGGGCGATTGAGGAGGCAAGGCGCCCGAGCGATCGCTCGTCGGAGCCGGCGTCGATGTAGTGCCATGTTCGGGAGTAGGCAAGACGGGTCTGGCGGTTGGTTAGTCATTGAGTCAGTCAGACAGAAGGAGAAAGGCGGATGTATTTAATTACCTTGCCGACTGTGGTGGACATGGTGGGTGGAATGACAATGATGCCTCGATCAACAAGAATCCAATCCCTCAAGACTCTCCGCGAAGATCTGGCTGGCACCAAGGCACGTGACCCGACAGCCCTAGTGGATGAGTCAGCGAATTCCCAAACTCGGACTAGCGCTAAATTACCGATCCCACAATCGGAAAGCACGACCAACAAGACTGTTCGTTCCTACCATCTCCCTCGACAACCACCTTCGACTCCGACAAGGGCCATCTCACCCACCATGGCTTCCGTCCCGAGTGTGCAATGCTTCGGCAAGAAGAAGACGGGTACGTTTGCTCCCTCGTGCGAATCGTGGGAATCGCTTGCTAACTGGAAATCCGACTTTTAGCTACCGCTGTCGCCCACTGCAAGGTATGAAGACGAATCCCACGAATCCCCCCCGCCTGTCGTGTCTGGAGAGATGAGAGAAATGGAAAAAAAATTTGGCATGTAGGAATATCGCACAATTGGCGAAGTGTCGGGTGGTTGGATTGAGATGGAAATTTGCGCACTGGATGGACACACACCACGAACAAAAGAAACACATGGCTGAGACTTCTTTCTCTTACAGCAAGGCAAGGGCCTCGTCAAGGTCAACGGCCAGCCCCTCTCTCTGGTGCAGCCTGAGATCCTCCGCTTCAAGGTACGACATCCGATAAAAAAACTTCAGACCTAGCAAAAAATCTGACCCTCTGTCCACAGGTCTACGAGCCCCTCCTGATCGTCGGCGTCGACAAGTTCGCCGGTGTCGACATCCGCGTCCGCGTCTCCGGTGGTGGTCACACCTCGCAGGTCTACGCCATCCGCCAGGCCATCGCCAAGTCTATTGTCGCCTACTACCAGAAGTACGTCGACGAGCACTCCAAGAACCAGCTCAAGCAGGCTTTCGTCCAGTACGACCGGGCGCTCCTGGTTGCCGATAACCGCCGCGCAGAGCCCAAGAAGTTCGGTGGTCGTGGTGCCCGTGCCCGTTACCAGAAGTCTTACCGTTAAATCTTTTTCTCTTTTTTTTATTAGAGAGAAAAAGGAACGGCGGGATTACGGAGTATATGGCACTGTCTGCATATCAACCTCTTACGACTTTGTTTCCGTTGACTTCTTGGTGGACTGGGTGCATGGTGTCTTGTGTGTGGTAGGAGATGAATATGAATGCGGGTGGTGGTGGTTTACCCGCTGCGATGAGAAAGGACCTGAGTTGAGGACATCCCTTGACCCTGTCAGAGGGGGGAACGCATATCCTATGTTCTTTCACTGGCGCTGTCCTTGAATGGCTGGATAAAAATTACCTAGCATAGGCCAGGAAAATCTGCTCAAATAACACGGGTTTTTCATTGTTCAGCAAGACGCAGTCCGTCTGCGTGCTCCACACGTTGTGACTGGATGTAGTATGGACCGGGAGTAGGACATGTAGACTTTGTTGCGGTATTGCAGTGTTCAGCTTGATGCTTGCCATGCCGATCCTTGACATGCTGGCTAGATGCTCTCAAGTCGTAGTACGAAGCCGATATCTATCTCTACATAGCCGTTGATGGCAAACATTTCAGTCATACATTCATAGAACCGTACATGTACATAATTCCCTCTGAACCGAGCTCAACCACCAAAGAACCTCTCACCCCACAGATCGAACAAACAAACATCCACCCCTAATACGGCTCTAGCTCTTCATCCTCATTATCCTCCACACTGCCCTGATTCCCCTCATCCTCATCCTCAACTCCCTCAACTGAAAGCACATCATAAGGGTTGTAGACCTTGGCATCCTTCTCCACGGGAGGCAGAGTGTAAGGGGGTGCCGAGTCGTCCATATCGTCGATATCGCCGTCACATTCGTCTGGGTAGAAGCCGATCTGCAGGCCACGGTACATGGTGCGGGAAAGCATGCAAGTGCGAGCGTAGAGCGCATTGCTCACGCTGTTGGTGCTGAGGTAGGCATTTCCCTCGGAGAATTGCACGTAGATGACTACCATGTTGTGGATGTGGTACAGATCGTGCCGGATCATGTCTTCGGTTATGGCTGGTCGCTGGTTGATGTTGTAGATAACAAGGTTGCGCGACGCGGTGCCTTCCTTGGCTCGCTTCATTGCGTACTGGCCGGGCCACCACTGACGGCCGGCCCAGCCAACGGGAGTCTATATTACGGGTGTGAGTGCGGTGTGGGATGGCGTTGACCATAGGGTATAGGGTGGGACGGATACTTACAGAGCGACGGGAAACATAGAAGGCGTGCGACTGGCAATATGCCATGAAGTTCTCTGCATCACCGTGATTCATGAAAGTGACAAAGCACGCATGCCGGTGAGGCAGAAGGTGAATGTCCATGAGCAGACCCCCGCGGACCGCATTAATGATATCGGCATGCGTGGCACCGTTCGGGATGCGGAGCGCGATCGTGCATGGCTCACTGTCGTCATTGCGTCTGTGGTCACCCACAAGTTCATGTCCTCGATGTTCAGCGCCGGAGTCAGCGCCAACAGTAGAATAATGGGTGTCTGGCTTGTTGTCGCTGTCATTCTGAGGGCTTTGCTCCTCATCCTTGGAGTAGTCCTGCTTGCGGCGGGGAGCTGGAATCGACAGGGAGTTGCTGCTGTCGCTGCCCTTGTTGTTCTGGGAAGAGCTAGAGTAAACCCCAGCGGTTTGGACCACGCCCTACCGTTTGCTGGGTTAATGTGGGGTATATTATTGAAGAGGAAAGACGATGCTCACTTTGACCCGTTTCTCAGCAAGGAGCATTTTCAGGTGGTCTAGAAAGTATGTATTAGATCGGGGTTCTAAATATGATCGCAAGGACGGACCAAGTTCAGCGGATGCTTTGAGCTGTTTATGCGAGTTTTGATATCAGCTTGTGGAACGCGCTGCGGCAGAGTATCAGATAACCTACCAGTTCCTCGTACTCAGACTTGGGAATATTCACGAGATCCTCAAATTCCTGAAGACTGAACTAGTCGTCGTTAGCTGCGTGCGACTGGTACTGTATGATCAAAGCGGGATACTTACTGTTGGCTCTTTGCCAGAGGAGACGGAGGGACCCGCAGAGGGCCCAAAAGAGGGTCCAGCAGCCCCATTCCCAGCTTGTGTCATAGTGACTGCTTAAATGAAAAGATAAAGCGCGAGCTTGGAAAGAAGAAAGGTGTAGTGAGCGACAGAAAGAAACGCGGAGAGGATCAAAGGGGTTTGGGATAGGAATGGGATCGGATGGGAAGGAGGAAGAAAGTGGAAGCGATGGAGAGCACCGAAAAGGAAGGCCAAACAAAAAATATCAGTACCAAAGACACGCGCGGAGGTCGGTGGCCCAATATCAACATCACCATTTTATTATCTAGCATTATCAAGCAAGCAGAAACCGACGCGAAATAGCCACGCTCATCCATAGATCTTAAAGTAGCCTGCACGAGATTCACTATTCCATATATTAGACATCAATTAGGCTAAGTGAAGTCCCTCTTTTGAAGCTCCCAAAGTACATGACGCTGCCGATGGACGAATCTGTTGCAAATAGCAAAGACGTAGAATTATTCTGTCCATCAAATCAAGGTTAGCCTTGCTCTCTGAGGGATCAGGCTCATAGTTGGACCTGACAATTGTGGTGAATGTTATGATGATTTTTTGAGATTCGCATTTCCGCACAGTAGCTGTGCAGAATAAATGGCAAGAGGATGGTGTCTGATGGTGGTTGTATTGACTTAGGGCTTTGTGTAATTGTGCCTGAGGCACCAACGGCTGACTAAGGCACTTTAGTCGCGTCCGAGACACGGGTGCGCGGTGGTGCGCGGTGATGCGCGTCGATGGTGCCCCTTCTGTTTCCCCCCCACAGAACAGTCGAAGCCACTGGCCCAGACATCCCTCTGTTACACTCCAACGAGTATTCAATCCACCATGTCTGCTGCTGCCCGTCGGGCCAAGCTCGAACAGCTTGTCGCTCTCCGCAAGTCCGGAAAGAAGAGCGGTTCGACCTGGCAGCCCGAGGAACAGGACGACATCTACGAAGAAGTCGACGACGAGGGCTACAAGAAGATCATCCGAGATCGTCTCGACCAGGATGACTTTGTTGTCGATGACAATGGAGCCGGCTACGCGGACGACGGCCGGGAAGTATGGAACGAAAACACCGTGGAGTACGACAGCGACGAGAGCGACGAATTGCCCGCTCGAGGCAAAAATGCCAAACGGAAACGCGCGGAGGAGGAACAGCGGAAGGAGAAGATGAACAACGGTATTACCAACTACTTCAACAAAGGCCATGGCGCTGCAGCCGCTCCTAAGCCCAAGGTGAGTCGCTGTCTTTTCCCGCGAAATTCAACCGGCCTGACACTGTGCACAGCCCGTTGCCAACGCCGATGACAAGGCGTTCTTGGCCGGCCTACTCGATGAAGTTGACACCAATGTCGTATCGAACCACGCCCCGACACGAAACATTGTCAAGTCGGAGGCGCGACGCAAAGTCCGAGTTCTCTCCCCACCCTTGTCCGAAAGGCGGCGCCGGGAGAAAATCACGCCAAAGGAAAACGAAATGCCTAGCTCTCCCATCAAGGACCAACCCACGCTTCCCTCGGAAGACTTCGACGACGGCCCGCTGCCCATGATGGACGATGAAGATGTTCCTATGAGCGACAACCCCATGCCCTCGTCACCAATCAGCAAGGCAGCGGAACGCAAAAGTGCTATGAAGATCAAGGCCGAAGAATCTGAGGAGGAAGACACCGACCTGATGGATGTTGCGGAAGCCACGGTTTCTGAGTCCAAGGCCGCGAATGTTAACATGACGGGGAGTCGGCCACCTCCAAAACTCAAGAAGGAGACTCTTCCGACGCCAGCAAGCTCTTCCCCGGTCAAAGCATTGCCGGAGGTCATGGATGCTTCCTGGAACGATGTCAGGAGCAAGTTGAACGTTCTCAGCAGCCCGACCAAGGAAATGCATAGCTTTGGCAAACTGCGCGCTCAGGATGTCGTCGAAGAAGATGGCAGCCTACGTATGTTTTGGCTGGATTATACCGAGGTCAACGGAAGCCTGTGTCTGTTTGGAAAGGTGAAGAACAAGCAGAACGGCTCCTACGCTAGTGCTTTCGTCAAAGTCGACAATATTCTGCGAAAGCTGTATTTCCTTCCTCGGGAGCATCGGTACAAGCATGGAAGACAGACCGATGATGAGGTTGACATGCAAGACGTCTACCAGGAGGTTGACGAGATGATGACGAAGATGCGAGTTGGCATGCACAAGATCAAGCCCTGTACGCGCAAATACGCCTTTGAGATGCCCGGCGTCCCCAAGGAAGCGGAATACCTCAAGATGTTATATCCCTACGACAAGCCTGCGCTGCCCATGGACGTTAAGGGCGAGACGTTCTCGAATGTCTTTGGCACCAACACCTCTCTGTTTGAGCAGTTTGTTCTCTGGAAGAACATCATGGGCCCCTGCTGGCTCAGAATCGACGAGGCCGACTTCTCGGCGGTCAATAATGCATCCTGGTGCAAGTTCGAGTGCCAGGCGGCCAAGCCAGCGCTCATCAGCCCGGCTCCCGACACTGAGAACCTGGACGCTCCACCCTTGACCCTCATGAGTCTTTCCTTCCGAACTCAACTCAACGTCAAGGATAACAAGCAGGAGATCTTGGTGGCGAGTGCCAGAGTGTACGAGAATGTTTCTTTGACTGACACTACTCCTCCCGAGAAACTGCCTTGCAAGACCTTCACTGTCATGCGTCCCTCGGGCGCATCTTACCCGATGCATTTTGAAGCTGAGACGCGGAAGCAGCGAGGCACTTTCATGTTGGAAAAGAGCGAACAATTCCTGCTCAGCAAATTCTTGGCGTTGTTCGAGAGAATGGACCCTGATGTTATCATGGGTCACCAGCTGCAGGATGTCGATCTCAGTATTCTTCTGAACCGGATGCGCGAGAAGAAGACCCCTGGATGGCATCGTATCGGTCGACTCAAGCGAGGAGATTGGCCCAAAAACTTCAATAGGGGTGGTGGTTTCTTTGCGGAGAGGCAGCTGATTGCCGGGCGACTGCTCTGTGATGTCGGCAACGATATGGGCAAGGTATGCTTTTCTCCCTCAATTGCAACAACAAAGCTAATCTCAGATAGTCCCTCATGATGAAATGTCAATCGTGGAGTCTGACAGAGATGTGTCAACTTTATCTCGGCGAGGGCAACGCGCGTCAGGAGTTGGACGTCGAAGCCGCATTGAAGTCGTGGGCAACCACCAAGGAGGGTCTTATGAATTTCGTCAACCACTGCGATACAGACACATACTTCATTGCTGCCCTGGTTCTCCGCCTGCAAATGTTGCCTCTCACGAAGGTCCTCACTAACATTGCCGGAAACTCCTGGGCACGCACACTCAGCGGCACTCGCGCCGAGCGTAACGAGTACATTCTGTTGCACGAGTTCCATCGGAATAAGTATATCTGTCCGGACAAATACTCCTCTCGCCTGCAGAAGCAAGAGGAGAAGATGTTGGAAGGCGATGACGACGAATCGGTCGACAAGAAGAAGAAAGACAAGTACAAAGGTGGTCTCGTCTTCGAGCCAGAGAAAGGTCTTTACGACCGCTTCATCCTGGTCATGGATTTCAACAGTTTGTATCCCAGCATCATCCAGGAGTTTAATATCTGCTTTACGACTGTGGATCGAACAGCCACGGTAGGTGTCCTTTCATTTGTTGTTTAGACCCGATCTAACATTACTCCCTTTTAGTCCGAGAATGAGAACGAAGAAAAGGTGCCCGATGTTCCCTCGTCTGATGCAGAGCAGGGCGTCCTGCCTCGTCTAATTGCGACTTTGGTCGGCCGTCGGCGCGAAGTGAAGAAGTTGATGAAGGACAAGCGTGCCACTCCTGAGCAACTTGCTCTGTGGGATACGAAGCAACTGGCCTTCAAGCTGACTGCTAACTCCATGTATGGATGTTTGGGATACACTCAGAGTCGCTTCTATGCCCGACCCCTGGCCATGCTCACCACTTTCAAGGGACGTGAGATTTTGAGAAGCACCAAGGATCTGGCAGAAAGCAAGCAGCTGAGAGTCATCTACGGTGATACTGATTCCGTCATGATCAATACCAACATGGACACCATCAGTGACGCTCTCAAGGTTGGTGATGAGTTCAAAAAGTTGGTCAACGAACAGTACCGACTGCTGGAAATTGACATTGACAATGTCTTCCGTCGACTGCTGTTACATGCCAAGAAGAAGTACGCTGCCATTAACCTGACCGAGGTGGATGGCAAGTACGTTGAGAAACTGGAGGTTAAGGGTCTTGACATGAAGCGACGTGAATACTGTGCTCTTTCGAAGGAGGTGTCGTCAAGGCTTCTCAACGAGGTCTTGTCCGGCGAGGATCAAGAAATCGTCCTCAACAAGGTCCACGACTACCTGCGCGAGCTTGCGTGCAAGATGAAGGAATACGCGATTCCTATGCAGAAATATGTCATCTACACGGTATATCGGACCCTCTGTCCCAAAGAAATACTTGCTAATACTTTGATTTGATAGAAACTCTCCAAGCGGCCCGAAGAATACCCTAACAAGGAGAGCATGCCGCCGGCGCAGGTTGCGCTTCGTGACATTGCCCGAGGCAAGAATATCCGGCCGAACGATGTCATTTCGTACATCGTGACGACCGGTGACTCGGAAACCTCATCTCTACCGCCGGCCAAGCGATCCTACAGCCCACAAGACGTACTGAAGCAGGACTCCGGCCTCAAACCAGATGTGGAGTTCTACCTGCTCAAACAGATCTTCCCTCCCATTGAGCGTCTCTGTGCTCCAATTCCCGGCACTGACGCTGTCCGCCTGGCCGAGTGCTTGGGTCTCGATGTTCGCAAGTACCAGATCAACACATCCACCACGAGCAACCAGCAAAACAGTGAGATCTTCCCACTTGAGTCGCAGATCCCGGACTCTGTCCGCTTCGCCAACTCTGCACGACTGACCTTGCGCTGCCGCTTCTGCAAGGAGCAATCCGTGTTCGAGGGACTTGTGGAGTCGTCACATATGTGCTCGCCGCAAGGGATCATCTGTTCCAACGAGAGCTGCCAGAAACCATTTGCGGTCCTGACCATCATCGCACAGCTCGAAAGCCAAATCCGCGAACAAACCGCCCGGTACTACGAAGGCTGGCTGACTTGCGACGATTCCGCATGTGGCAACCGCACGCGGCAGATCAGCGTGTACGG
This sequence comes from Penicillium riverlandense, assembly GCF_028828495.1. Lineage (NCBI taxonomy): Eukaryota > Fungi > Ascomycota > Eurotiomycetes > Eurotiales > Aspergillaceae > Penicillium > Penicillium riverlandense. The sequence goes on from NW_026643201.1 coordinate 610,134, forward strand.
GCACCGGTGTCTCGGCCCCCGCGGGCGTGCCGAGGGTTGTCTCGGTCGGATGTCGTACGAGTACTCTGAGAAGCAGATGTACAGCCAGCTTCTGTACTTTGCCGGCCTCTGGGATGTGGACAAGGCCAAGGCTGCGGCGGCGAAGGAATCCGGCGAGAAGAAGGACAGCCTGGCTGCTCTGGTCGAGTTCAACCGCACGCGATTCGGTACGATCAAGACTGTCGCTGATGGCTACTTGAAGAAATGTGGCCGGCAATGGGTGGAGATGGACGGTCTGTTCCGCTTCATGTTACAGTAAATGAATGGCTCGGCGTACGACCTTGGAATTGTAAATATTCAGGACTTGGGGTTTTCATAATTTTGGAGAAATCAATCAATCTGTTCATTGCATCACTCAACCTGTAGTACCTTTGTACTCATCATACTCGTAGGATGAATGCTGAATGAAGCCTGCAGGCCCTTATCGATCTTATCGACTCCCGGCCCCGCCACTTCTTCACTTCACCAGCTCCGAGCAGCCTCGACGCGTCGACCCAACCATATCCAGAATTTGACAGTTCAACCAGCCTGTTGAATCTGCCATGCCTCCGAAGCGGGTCCTGGTCATTGCTGGGTCGGACAGTTCTGGTGGCGCGTAAGTTCATCCCCCAATCCTCATCCCGCCGGAGCAGAAAAAAAAAGTGGCATCCGATTTCGCTCGATTGGATGTCCCCACAGGGCCATTCGCCAATAATGCCGGCATCAATGATATAAACAAACCAAAAAAATTGAACTGATCACATTTTTTAGTGGCCTGGAGGCTGACCAGAGGGTCCTTGCGGCCCATGGCTGCTATGCGCTCACAGCCACGACGGGACTGACTGCACAAAACACACTGGGCGTGCAAGACATCTTTGTTGTACCCTCGGAGTTTGTGAGGAAGCAGATCAAGGCTGGTCTGGAAGATGTCGGTGCCGATGTTGTGAAACTAGGTCAGTCGCTCTAGAGTTGCTGTCCACCCATGTCTAATGTGTGTGTTTATCAGGCATGCTCTCATCTGCGGAGACCATTGATGTCATTGCAGAAACCCTTCCAATTTATCACGTCCCCTTTGTCGTTCTGGATCCGGTCATGGTATCGACGAGCGGATCCAAACTGCTGCCAGAGAAGGCAGTCAAGGAACTCCGAACAAAACTGCTTCCCATCACCACTATCCTAACCCCGAACATACCCGAAGCTCAACTCCTACTGAAAGACGCCGGAGCAGATGCTCCCGAACCCGAGAACCTTGAAGGGCTGGTTTTGCTCGCGAAGAAAGTATGCTCCCTCGGTCCAAAGGCTGTCCTGCTCAAGGGTGGCCATCTTGCTCTCACGAAAGAGTACAAAAAGGCTCAAAGCCCACAAGAAGCGACGATTGTCGTAGATGTCCTCTTTGACGGAGAGAACGTCACTTTGCTCGAGACAGAGTACTTGGTCTCAAAGAATACCCATGGAACAGGCTGCTCGCTTGCTTCTGCTATCGCCGCGAATTTGGCACAAGGGAAGGACATGGCAAGAGCCGTTCGCAGTGCCGTGCGGTTTGTTGAGGCTGGTATCAAGACCAGCACTGACTTGGGCAGTGGAAGTGGTCCAATTAACCATTTTCATTCCGTCTATACCATGCCCTTTGCGCCGTATGTGATACTTGCTCCAGTGATTGGCACGACCTATACTGACCAAGGCACTTTAGTGGAGGATTCCTTGAATACATTTTGGATCGTCCGGATGTCAAGCCGGTGTGGGAGAGATTCACGTATCATGACTTTGTGGATGGCATGGGCCAGGGCTCGCTTCCGATTGAACGGTTCAAAGAATATCTCGTGCAAGACTATCTCTACCTGGTAAGTATAAAGTCTGCGTGGCACGACAGATTATTGATAGATTATTTAGGTCCAATTTGCGCGGAGCAACGCATTGGCAGCTTACAAAGCGAAGAGCATGGAGTCAATATCTGCTGTAAGTTTCCTTGGAATTTCGTGTTCATGGCATATCTGATTCAACCGATCCAGTCCGCCCGAATCGTGCTCCATATCGAACGGGAGATGGCCTTACATCTAGAGTACTGTGCTTCTTTCGGCCTCACAAAGCAGGAGATGGAAAATCACCCCGAAAGAATCGGTATGTTCCTTTCGTTCCTAAGGATTTTTTATATTTGTAATCTTTCCATACTAAAACTTCTATAGCATGCACTGCGTACAGCAGATACATTCTGGACGTCGGACAATCCGACGACTGGCTCGCACTGCAGATGGCTCTCGCACCATGCCTGATCGGTTATAGCACTATTGCACGCCGGCTCCACGGCGAAGAAAAGACCCTACGCCAGGGTAACCAGTACTGGAAATGGATTGAGAACTACGTCGCGGAGGACTATACGCAAGCCGTACAATTGGGGTCAGCGTTGTTGGAGGAGCACATGTCCAAAGTGTCGCCTAGCCGGATGGAGGAGCTGATTCAGATCTTTGTGCGAGCGACTGAGCTGGAGATCAGCTTCTGGGATATGGGACTGGGCAAAGAATAATAATAGTTCTTAGTGCAATAATTTGCCACTCGGAGTCCGGACCCGAGTCACGTGGTCTGGACCAGAGAAAATTGATTCGCTAGTCCAGATCGGGAGGTTCGACTTTTTTTTGCCGCTCCTTCTCCCCTGGCTGAGCCTTTCCTTCTTTCTCTTCTCTCCATCCTCCATCCTCTCTTTTTCTTGATCCGTCTCTCTTGTCAGATTCTTCTGGGTTTGACTTCACTGACGGCTTCTCTTTATCTCCGTCTTCTCTTCATCTGACACTCTTTCTCCTCCCTTATTCCCTTTTTTTCCCCCAAAAAAACACCGGGCTTCATTATGTCGTACGGTGGCGGATACTCGCGCGGCGGCAACGACTCCTACCGGTAAGTTTACTCTCTTGAGAGAGAATTATCTCTTAGTTTGCTTCTGTTCCTCCTCTTTTCGCATCTTTGCGATATGTTTGGGCGAAAACATCGAGTGCGAACGCTTGGGTGGCGTTGCGCTCGGAAGCACTCCTGCGGGCGCTCACGTCCCATCACAAACCCGTCCACAAACACCAACAGTTCCAGGAATTTTGTGCTAACTACTCGCTATGCAGCTCTCGTGGAGGTTACGATGACGGTTATCAGAATGGCGGTGGCTACGGTGGTGGCGGCTACGGTGGTGGCTACGGCGGCGGCCGCGGTGGTGGTTTTGGCGGCGGTGCTGGTGGTGACCGCATGTCCAACCTGGGCGCTGGCCTGAAGAAGCAGGATTGGGGTAAGTCGCCGACTCTTTAGTGCATTTTTCTTAATCACTCATACTAACTACCAATTTACCAGACATGAACGCCCTCCCGAAGTTCGAGAAGTCCTTCTACAAGGAGCACCCGGATGTTACCGACCGATCGGAGGCCGAGGTTGATGAATTCCGCAAGTCGCATCAGATGGCTGTTCAGGGCAGCAATGTTCCTCGCCCCGTCGAGACCTTCGACGAGGCTGGCTTCCCCCAGTACGTGCTGTCGGAAGTCAAGTCCCAGGGCTTCGAGAAACCGACTTCCATTCAGGCACAGGGCTGGCCCATGGCTCTCTCTGGTCGTGATGTCGTCGGTATCGCCGAAACTGGTTCTGGAAAGACCCTGACCTACTGTCTTCCCGCGATTGTTCACATCAACGCGCAGCCCCTTCTTGCCCCCGGTGATGGCCCCATCGTCCTTGTGCTTGCTCCGACCCGTGAGCTGGCGGTCCAGATTCAGACTGAGATCACCAAGTTCGGCAAGTCTTCTCGTATTCGCAACACTTGCGTTTACGGTGGTGTCCCCAAGGGCCCTCAAATTCGCGACCTGTCCCGTGGTGTCGAGGTTTGCATTGCCACCCCCGGTCGTCTGATTGACATGCTGGAGGCTGGTCGCACCAACCTTCGCCGTGTCACTTACCTCGTGCTCGACGAGGCCGACCGCATGCTTGACATGGGTTTCGAGCCTCAGATCCGCAAGATCATCGGACAGATTCGCCCTGACCGTCAGACTTGCATGTGGTCTGCTACCTGGCCCAAGGAGGTCCGTCAGCTTGCTTCGGACTTCCTGAATGACTACATCCAGGTCAACATTGGTTCCATGGACCTGTCTGCTAACCACCGCATCACCCAAATTGTTGAGGTCGTGTCGGACTTTGAGAAACGCGATAAGATGATCAAGCACCTCGAGAAGATCATGGAGAACAAGGGCAGCAAGGTCCTGATCTTCACGGGTACCAAGCGTATCGCTGACGAGATCACTCGTTTCCTCCGTCAGGACGGATGGCCCGCCCTCTGTAAGTGCTTTTATTCCCCATTTCTTAAACACGCATTGCTAACGTTGTTTCCCAGCCATCCACGGCGACAAGCAGCAGAACGAGAGAGATTGGGTGTTGAACGAGTTCAAGCAGGGCAAGAGCCCAATCATGGTGGCTACCGATGTGGCTTCCCGTGGTATCGGTATGATCAAACTGCAAACCCCCCTCCCCCCTTCTCCCCTCCCCTGTTGGGGCCTTTCGAAACACTTACCTGTGTTGGTGTTGTGTGACATTATGGCACGGTGTTCAACTCTCTCGAAGCATGTTGGTGAAACACGACTCGTCCAGGCGCAGCATCTGGTCATCTCAAATGGTTCTCAAGCCAGGAGAACCTTGGACTCACAGTGCAGTAGCAGCAGACAGTCCTGACTGGCCAGTATTCTCCCACTCTTGTCTTTGTCGCAGACACTCGTAGAGAGTTGGAGTCTCATGTTCTCAACGTTGTTTGAGCTGTTGAAACTGCATTTGCCAAGGTTGCTCCAGGACCGCGATCTATTGCCACATTCCTATGGACTTCGCTTCCCCGGATTTTCATCAAGAAGTCCGTCCACGAAGAGAGCAGTGATGCACCCAAGTCCTGCATGACTCAAGAAAGGGCCCTTCATGGCCACGTTGCTTTTTCCACTAATACGTTGTTTGCTAACATTGCCCTTGTCTTTTCAAGATGTCCGCGACATTACTCACGTCCTCAACTATGACTACCCCAACAACTCGGAGGACTATGTCCACCGTATCGGCCGTACTGGTCGTGCCGGTGCCAAGGGTACCGCCATCACCTTCTTCACCACTGACAGTATGTATCTTCCCCATGATTTGAAGCATCGATATCTGACTTTCCATTTGTACAGACTCTAAGCAGGCTCGTGACTTGGTCACTATTCTCACTGAGGCCAAGCAGCAGATCGACCCCCGTCTCGCCGAGATGGTCCGCTACAGCGGCGGCGGCGGTGGTGGTCGCTGGGGTGGTGGCCGAGGCCGTGGCGGTTGGGGTGGCCGTGGCCGTGGTGGCGGCGGCTTCACCCAATCCAACGCTGCGCCTCTGGGCGGCAACCGTCGCTGGTAAATCCCGCGCGCCACCGCTGCTGCTGCTCAGTGTAGTCAGTCATTGAGCTTGTATTGTCTCGGCACACCACATCGGTAGACCTCTTTTCTCGATTCTCTGCGTAACCTCGGTATGGATCGGCGTTTTATGTTCAAAGTCACTTAATAGACAGTTTTACTCCTTCTCTTTTATCCGCTTTCTTCCTGGGAACTCCCTCTGGAGCCACCTCCATCGTTCCGGATCTTTCTTCACTACAGCTTTTCCAAATCGACTCTAGAGTGGCTTCTCGGAAGACTTTCCAACCATGTTGATCGATGTTTGCTGCACTTTGCAAAAGTTTGGGACTCGGGGATCTCCCTCTGGAGTTTTTGTTATGTTCTTTTAGTGCTGTGTCCATAATCGAGATCATCATTGATTGCGTTTCCGTAACATAGATCTTACTTTGCCTGTCCTAATTCAACCACCCTACTTCTGTTCCTCCAACCACTCCCCCAACTCCCGAGCCAGGATAGCATGCACATGGCTCGTCATATGCCCCGAATTATACCAGAAATAGGTATCCAACGGCGTCGGACATCCATAGCTCCGATAATTCGTATAGATATCTGGCTGGTCATACCCAGCGCAAAAATTGGTCGTATTCACAATCCCATAGGGAGCAGGATCGTCCAAGATAGCACTCAATCTCGCATGCGCATCAAACAGCATCACGTTCGTATCAGCATACTTCTTTCCAAAGGACTCTGCATGCTGAGCCACCGCGGCATTGTACCATTCCACCTGGGTGATATTGGGGTTTGGGTTGCTGGACACCAGATTCGACGGGTCACGGTCCATAGGCGGAAGATTGAAGAATAGATATGAGCGGAATCCTAGACCGTATAGTTTGTCCACGGACTCGAAGAGCGTTGTCATGAGGGCGTTGTAGAATGTCGGGAAATAGTCTACCGTCGTGTAATGTGCGCTATCGCCCACGTCGTTGATTCCGATCCAGATTGCTACGAGGGTTTCGTGGGTTGAGAGTCTGCCCGAGAGGGGCTTATGGCCGTACTCTATGTACTGCATGACTTGCTCTTCGAGGGAGACGGTGAAGTTGTGGTGGCGCGGTGTGCTGTGGTGGTTGGTTAACCATTATGTTTGGGAAGGGAAGGGAAGGGATGTCGCTGGATGTGTGTATAGAGAGAGGTAGGGAGAACGACGCACTACTTCTCTGAGATATCTGCCCCTGCAAAGGCAAAGTCCCATAGTTCTCGTTCACAGCTGCTTGGCGAGGTGTGGCCTTCTTCGAGGCCGCAGCCTGTGAGATGTTCGATCCAGTTTGGGCCGCCTTCTGCTGTGCCAGTCTAAATTGTTTTTTGAGTTAATCCTACTTTGGTGGCTTGTCTGTCCCTACTGACCTGGTTTTGGACAATCATGTCCGAGAAAAGAGTCTGTGCATCGTAGGCGTAGTTGAAGAGATCGCCAATGAAGCTGAAGTTCTGGTGGCCGTGCGTACCCTGGACATAGGTGTACGAATCGCCGAATGCAAGTCTGAGTATGTGTGTTAGAACACTCAGTGAGATATTATGTCAATGATTTGGAGTACGGACAGCGCCTTTGTGGAAGCCCAGTCAAATCCGTGTGTTGAGGGCAAAGCAGTAGCTAGGGTGATGCTAGCGACGAGCGCGAGGAGGCAAGCCATGGTCAGTAATGATGTGAATGACTCAAGGCAATGTATACATCTTAATAGATGTTGTATTCATCGTGTTCGGGCGAAAGGGTGCCGATTCTTGCACTATATAGATCCTGAACAGGGATCGCTTCAGGTATACCCCGCAGGGAGGATCAGATCCGGGGTAATTGTGCAGAGCAACGGAATCAATTTATCCGTCTACATCCAACAGGGTTGGAGATCTATATATTTTTTCCCCTCGGTTTGCTTTCTCGCATTTTTCATGTGAGAAGTTTTTCTTTTTTGGGTGCCTTGTCCTACTCATGCCTAGAGGCGAACAGAGTCGAACAGGCGCTGGGCGGCGGCCGTGAAGCATACTCGCACCGTCTAGTCCCGCTTGGGATCAATGCACGTAGTCAGGGCGGCCTTACCCGCCTCCTATCTTGTACAACAATCCTAGATGACGGAATTCGGCTAGGGTTGTTGTACATCACCGGTGTTTTGGACCGTTCCCCGCTTCATACGATGAGATAGTAAACCAAGAGCGACGAGCAGTTCTGATTTGGGTCATGCAAAACTGTCCTCCGGACACTATGTGACCTTTTCATCTTACGACCTCAGGGATATAGCGATGAAGACAAGGAGGCTTTGCTTAGGGTCATGAAGCTTGATCCAAGAGACCGGCCTACTGCACATGAACTACTAGGAGACGATTGGTTTACATCAGGGGACTGAACTTGAATCAAAAGACAAGGTAGTGATCATTCGTAGTAATTAGTCTTCGTTAAGCAGGACCCATACTGTATGCACTTATGCAACGTGAACTTCGCTTGCTTTCACTTAGATTCCAATTCAACTTTGTTACTCGCGGACCAAACTGCTGCGGCGCGCTGAGGTCGTGGAGGCAGCTGTCGCGTTGGGGGGGGAAAAAATTGGCAGATGGCGGCCAAAAAAGGCCTCACTTGCAGCCATTACTGGCCATCTTCTGCCGTTGTCTTGTTTTGTTTGGTATATAATGTAATTAGAAGAATGATAGACAGTTCCAGAGGCTGTTGTAGCATGGAGGCCTGATTGTCGACAACAGTACTTTAACCGCCTACCCTCTCGTAGGCAGGTAAAATCATCATTTAGCAGTTTTCCATAACTTTTAAACCCATTTCCGCCTTTTCAATATTTGATTGTTGTGTTCCTATGAAAGGCATAAGGTCGACGAGAATTAGGAGCTGATTATCGGCACGACTGTCTTCCTCCCCTGGTATCTGACCGAAAAATGTGTCATAAGGTAATTGAACGCACCTCAGATCAACCAGATTACACCAATAAATAGATTTAAAAACTGGTACAGTCCATCGCAATGATCTTATCTAGCATGCAGATTTGCTTTCGATGAGTATGAGAAAAGCAGCAAATAATACCTACGTCTAGTCACTGAGAATGTCCACAAATGTCTAGTAGTTAATTCAGGCTTTATTCCAAGGGGTATCTTTATCAGCGACTTATGTACTTCAAATTATAATCTTGAGGAATGTATAGGGCCGTTTAGTTTGTGGCTTTGCCAATGGTGGCCTATAGTATGTGTGATATACATTGTGATCCCGGTCGATCGAACCTTGCCCAACTTGGCCTAAGTATGTTTCTGGTCCACGGACTATGCCGCCTCTGAGCTAGACTCGTATTATCTGCGGTGCTCTAAAATCGCCGGGTCTTTCTAGCTCATACATGGCCCCCGATAGCTCAGAAGTCAAGATTTATGCTTAAATGGCTCCGTCCGACACCATGTGGGTGCTAGTGGATTCCCTCTAACGACGGTTTCGCGTCACGCTGAACTAGGACTCCTAGTGCTGAGTAGGATAACCTTATTTGATCTTGATCGTGGGTTTGGGTGATCTCTTTGCTTTTTCTAGGCTTTGTAGTGGAGTTAAATATATGGAGTTGATGGGGGACATATAAACGTGCAGTACTCTTGGCTATAGCTGCAAATGATCTCAAGATATATTTTGATGCGTTGCCACACAGCCCTTCCAAGCCCGTACCCCAATAAATCTCCAAGTGGAGTAACTGTTTATTAATATTGCAAATGAGACTTACTGCACCGCTGACTCCTGCCTAATCACGCTAGGCAAACAGAAATCCATTCCCAAAACCATCAGCCAGCGACCTTGCATCTCCGGACACAATTCCCCGAAGCATCATCGTGCAGTACCGAGCAAGGCTGTGCATCCCGCATAAGCCCCGTACGCAACCAACACGCCATACCAATCATCATCTCACCATCCCAGGGTCCAGATCCCCGTCGACGCAGCGGAGGGGAAGTCACCACGCTCCTCCCTGCCAGGCCATGATGACCTCCGATGGCGGCCAACGGGAGGCGAACCCGCCACCAGGAAGGATGCGCTAGCATGCACACCCCTGTCACAATAGCGCAACTCCTCCCCCTTTCAGCGAAGACACCTCGGCCCTGGATGCTTGCTTTGTCTTGGCTCGGATTATGTACTGTACATACAGAGCAGCCGTAGAAGCCGCATGGAAAATGCGACGCTAGTTATCTAGCTCGGCTGGTTGTTGGGTTTGTTGGCATCGTTTTACTGTTTAGGCGTCTTTGACGACCTGTTTTTGGTGGTGTCATAGATATTGCATTTCCCTGCTCACCCGGGTTCATCTTAATTGACTTTGGTCAACGGAGAAAAAACAAGCCACATTTACAAAATAGTCATGCAACAGCTGACGCGACGGGTTTAACTTTCAGATAAATTCTTTATTGCTGGCTGAAAGTGAAGGTTGAGATGAGTACCGGGCTTGGCTGCTCACCCACACCCACAGGACCCCCCTGTCTCGGGATTTGGATCCCTGCAAAAAACGCACCAATTCCACTGGCGGCCACTTTTTTTTTTTTTTTTTTTTTTTTTTTTTTTTTTCCTCCCTAAGAGGTCTGATTAACACACTCTTTTCTTTCACCTACCCACCCAAATCCTTTGCTGAGCTGTGACCCCCCTGACTCAGCTCTAGCCGAGGTGTGTGTTGTATTTTATCGGAACCATGGGAATGCAATTGAGGGGAGAGAGCGACAATAACCCACCTTCTTTCTCCTGAGGTTCTCTTATCCGCACGGAGTGTCCACAGAGATTCCGGAAAAGCAGAGTTGGCCAATATCGCTTGACGCGATCTACCGACGGCGGGACAGGGGGTAAGACTAGACTTACCGTGTACGGTGTAGTCCAAACTGCGGCCATTATTTGGCCCTTCCACCACGGGCCCGGTGCAGTGGAGACTGGTGTCAGGGGAAAGACGGAGGTTCTTGAGCCGTGCGCTAGTTAGACCCTGGCCTGTGCACGGGGCAATTGGCAGCTTTGAATTAAATGGATTAGTTAGAAGAGGGCTGGAATCATTGTAGTATCTCTCCTGAGGGGAATCCGGTGAGACTGTACGGCGCGGACAGACTGTGTACAGCTTGTGCTTTGCCGAGAGCCGCCCCGCCTCCCAATTCGAGTAGCTTAGGGGAAATGAAGCAACTCCCCAAGTAAGTAAACAGCTGGGGGATCGCCGAGTCTTCCGTGGGCTAGGCAATTTAACTTGCGATACGGCTCGGCTCTAAGGGCAAAAGATAGAATTGATCATCCGCCGCTTCTTTCAGAAATCATTCCGGCGCGACGCCGTCACAAGGTAAAATGCTGTCGAACCCTACCCACGTGTGAGCCGCTCTTCAATTTCAATCATGTTCAGGGAAACACCACGTCAATCGAGCCGGGATTCGAATTAAGTGTTGCAGCCGCGAAAAGCGCCCCCTCCTTATTTATTACTATTATTCTGCATATGAAAACGCACCAGTTTCGCCTACACTCCCGGCTACAGACGAAAGTAACGTCAGGAAGGCGCTCGAAACCGAAGGTGGACATGATGCCAAGATCTGGGGGTCTCTGATTCGATCGAGTCGCTCATCCTACCCTGGCGCCAGCGCCGTGGTGGACAGGGTCGACGAGATTATGAAAACTGGGGACAAACAGTTGGAGCCACCTTTGGGGTTGATCGCCGGAGATACTTGTATTACTGTACTGCGAAATGACATGTCGTCCAATAATAATCATGACTGCCGCGCCGTATGATTTATGCCTTTGATATCGATCATCCCGGCTGCTCTCAACTCCGATATCCCGCGCTGGGCGAAATGTTCGGTCTTCGTCCCGCGGAAGCCCATCCCACCAGAACAGAAGTCCGACCCCCTGAACAATACCTGTTAACCAATGATTGAGACATTATTATTCACCCACAGAACAGTAATATCTGACTAAGAATCGAGGACATCCAATCCGTCTTTACTATTTTCCTCACCGGCAGTGGATGAACGGGTTTCCACCCTCTTGCGCGCGGGGGTGAGAGCCAGCCCGCCCCGTCCGCCCAATCACTGGCCGAGAGTCTCTCCGAGCAGTGGGAGGGGTGTGTTTACTCTGCATCTCCGTGTTCTTCCTATCAGACTGGGCCAGTCCCGCTTTTTTTCTTTCGTTCTTTCTCTTTTTGTCTGTTGCTGCATGCACCGGAGAGCCGCCGACTAACTCCGCTCGTTCTGCGTATGAAAAGTCCGCCAATTGACGGTCGTGAAGCGAGTGCACGTTCCACGGTAATTCCGTCAACAAAGATGCCCCTTTTCCGCTTTAGGGGCTGGGGCCCTTCTCAACTATAATTAACTGCTTATCAGGTGATGGCAGAACCACGGTCAGGGTCAGATATCCAATCTGGATTCTTGATCTGAGAGTAAATGGGTGTCAATGCAATGAATAATAAATCAAGCATTCACTACGGAGGGCGGAGTCCTCCGTAGCAGAATCTGCGAGTATTCAATCGCCATAGTGGAGCAAGCAGCGCTGTCTCGCGTTCTCTCTCTCTCTCTTTCTTTTTTCTCTCTGTTCTGTCTCCACCGCCGTGTTCCTGGTCCCACCGTTACACGGCGTATAACTCGTGCAGGATTACGCGAGAGCCGATGCTTATCAGACTCGATTTCTTTTGTTGCCTTTTTGTCTTTTGCCTTTTTTCGAAATGATACCTACTAGGAACAGAAAACCGGCTCCAACCGCTCACCTCATGGGTCACTAAACCGGATCGAGGCAGGCCGACCCAGCGGCTCCGGCTCCACCGGTCGCTTCTGCTTCCCCCGACCTGCGCTACTCCTTTTTTTCGCTAGCGGATGTTGCTCCCAGCAGCATCAACACCTCTAGGTATACCCATGATAAAATCAACAGATCCCTTGTAATGATATAGAGCACTGTTGGAGCTAAACTAGATAACGCCTCTGTCTGTAAATAATAATACACCCCCTCCCCGACTTCGTCGGCTAAGCTGAACCGGAAAAGGGGCCAATCCTGTAATAATACGGTACGGCCCACTATCCTCGGATCCCACGAGGCCTTTTTTTCCCCTGCTCTCTCCTCCTTTTCCTTAGCTTCTTTTAGTCGTGCCTCTTCCCATTCTTTTTCTCTAGGGCCCGACACTAGTTCGAACTTGTCTCTGTGCATCGTCCTCCCCCGCGCCACACCACCCACCAAACCCGCCCCAAACTAAGATTTTAAGCATCTTGATTCTCTCTGCTTTTCTACCTTTCCTCTTTGCGCTTGGCTCAACAACGCGTCGATCGGACAGCAGCACATCAACATTCAGAGACCCGCTGTGTTCAAAGTACATACAGCCATCGGTACGTACCTGTGACTTTGTCGCCTTCCCGAGTATCATCATATCATCACAACACATACCACAACACTTCCCGCACACAATCTCACACATTCTCTCCTTTTCTTCACCAAAACGTGGCGTCCCATCTCCCTTGCATCCCTCTCTCCCTCCCACCCATCTCTGGACTCGTCAAATTCCCCGACGCCACCACAGAAGGCTGATTTGTTTCTCCGACGCGTCGCAACAGACTACGCGGGTGATCCTGGACCTCGGATTCGATTCGTAGCACCTGCCGCGCGAATCGCCCTCTTTTATGGACCACCGGCCCGCCCCCGAGTACGCACAGTCAGGTTCGCACCCAACACCGCCCGTCGACCACAACCACCACGCCCCTTCTGAACATTCGGCCGCAGATTCTGCTGCTGCCAGTGCTCATCAATCCTACACCCCACAACCGGAGGTCCGCCACGCGCAGTACACGCCGCAGCCTGAGGTGCGATCCGCCAATATTTCGTCCTCCAACACTCCCCAACCAGACTACGGTCTGAATCCACCGCCGCCACCCGCGCGCTCGCCCGCCTACCAGGACTACCTCGCTCGCCCGCAGTACCACCACGCGCCCAACTCCCAGCCCGGTGGTGCTCCCGGTATGGCTCAAGCAACAAGTCCGTTCATGTCCACCATGCCTGCGGGCCTGCGCAGTCCCTCGAATGACAAGTCTGACGGCGCTGCTCCCATAGATCCCTCGATTGCGGCCTCCAGCCCCAACGCCTACCCTCCCCCCTACTCTCCCTATCAGCCGCAGGGACATGAAATGCAGTATCAGGGCCACCCGCCCCCTCCCCATCAGATGTACGCGCGCCCGGACTGGCCGCATGGTTATGGACAGCACCAGCACGGCATGCCGGGCCCATACGCCTCTCCTGCTACAACGGTTGGTTCCGCCTCCCCTACTGCAACCACAGGGCGCGGCCCTGGTCAGGTATGTTTTTGATGATCCCTGTGTGTTTCCGAAGGCTTCGCATCACTTTACTGTTGTCTTGGACGCCTCTGGACTCGACCAGGAAGAAAAGTCGGCCACCCAGGGATCGTCGAAAACAGCGGTTTTCCTACTATTCGCTTCGGCGGAATTTTGCCCCTGAGTCAACTGATGCTAACTTTCTTATGCTCTACAGGTCTACTCCTTCGTTCCCATCCCTGGTGCGCAACAGCACAAGCGGCCCCGTCGTCGCTATGAGGAGATTGAGCGCATGTACAAGTGCGGCTGGAATGGCTGTGAGAAGGCGTACGGTACTCTCAACCACCTGAACGCGCACGTCACGATGCAGTCGCACGGCGCCAAGCGCACTCCAGAAGGTATGTTGATATTTTTTTTCTTCATGACGTGCATTCGCGATCGCGGAGAGCTAGTCTTGTCGCAAATCGCTATATCGGGCTTAGCGCAGGTACGGGCGCTAGTTGAGTTAACACTCGGGCGCCGGGCCGCAGTAGCGTGGAGAGATGGGACTAAACATGCCTCCATTCCCCGCTAACCGAATGCGTCCATTCCACTACGTCGTTCCATATGCTGACTTTCGTGACAGAATTCAAGGAGATCCGCAAGGAGTGGAAGGCCCGGAAGAAGGAGGAAGAGGCCCAGCGCAAGGCAGCCGAGGAGCGTGAGCGTGCCGCTGCCCAGGCTGCGCAGGCCAACCAGGTCGACGGTCCCAACCCGTCGGACCCCTCTCAGGGTGGCCCGCCGCCCAGCTACGGCGGTGGTGTGCGGCCCCAGCTTCCCCCCATCGGATACCAGCCGGCCGGTGAACCTGTCCCGAGTCAGTACGGTCCTGGCCCGGGTGGAATGGTCTACCAGGGCAATGGACAGATGCCCTATCCCCCCAACTACCCTCACTCCCCCTACCAGAGCGGTCCCGTGTACCAGCAACGTGAGTAATGCCGCGATGTTTCCCCCTTTGTCAGGACCGACGACATGGAATTTCCTCTTTTTCTTCGCGGTCAAAATTCGCCCAGACAGGTCGGCTGATTGCTCGCTGCGGCTTCCAGAGACTCAAACGGCCAACTACCAGCAATAATTCCTTGCCTTTGATCGAGAACCATACGCTATGGGCGGAACCTGCATTTCTCCCCTAATTACGATATCCCCTGTCTGATGTTTTGCTTTTGTTTCCCCCTGCGGATCCTTAACACCCTCAACAACGTCTTTGCAACCAATGATACCAATCCTTGTGGCTTTAAATCCCTCTCCGGCCCTTCTTCCTGACACGTTGTTCCTCTTTCCTGCGAATTCTCCTTCCTCTTTTCTTAGAGCGCATCCGGCTGCCTTTTCTCAGGGTGTTCGTTTGCCGGGGCAGTGCCTTCCAAGGTGGGTGGGCGGCGGATTTTTGCATTCGGTTATTCTCCTGCATTCTTCCCAAAATGTCGGGCTGTTCATGTTTTGCTTCTGCTTATTTCTTTTCTTCTTCGTGTATGGAATTGTTCCGTGCAGGGGTCGTCCCCGGGCCCTGCCTATCTTTCTGCCTCTTTTCTGTTTAACGTACATTACGCGATAATGTGGGTTCGCCTTATTGTTTTTCCTATCAAATGCTTTTTCTTGTGCATGATTCGACACCACCTATTTGTATTTCCCTCTGGTGTCTTTGCTTCCGGTGGCTGGTGTGTAATGTTCTCTCTTCATGCTGTACTCTTGCTCTGGTGTACATATCCCACAACCACAACGCGTGACAATAGTTATGTTTACCACAATGAACGGCAGCTCATTGTTTTCAAGCGGTTTCTCTTCAAGTATACAGAAATTGCTCACTATGGTGAGCTTGTAGGACCGCCAAATTTAGCAGACAGCCAAGCCAGAATAATAACAGCTCACTACAAGGTATACTGTTATTGTGCGCAATAGTTCCTACCCATTGGGACCGCCACCTACCTCATAGATACCTACTCCTCTAGCTACGTACTACTATAGTAGTACATCCACTAACTAACGTCTGGTGATCTTAGCCTGGCACTAGTAACGGGTGTCAGCCTCAGCCACGCTTGACAAGCCGTGGTTGTAATTTTGCTTTAGAGTTATTTTAGACCCTGCCGGCCTGATCCTAGTCTGTGCTCCACCCACAGTTGCGATCCAGTGTTTGGCGTTCCCGCGCTTATTTAGCGTGGCTTTGTGACGTCTGTACTTTATGTATGTAGTACGTAGTTAGCTTGGATCGGAATCGTCCTAGTACCTACAGTAGTGTGCATATCACCTCGTGTTGTAAAAGTAAAATTAAGACGGCCGTACGTGCGTATTTCTCGGCCAAAAGTACATACATACGCTCCCGTTTCTCGACCCACGGGAATATCATGCACCAAGTGCGGGATCTAAATCGAGCCAGAATTTAGCTAGTTTGATGGAGATGGGAAACACAATAAGCCCAGGCACGTGATGTGGCTGCCTCAGGTATTACTTAAAGCCTGGAGGATGAGGCACCACATCTAACCCGAGTGGATCTAGCGCAAGCCAGATTTCGGCGCGATGGAAATTATGGGCAACAGACAATTGTTGAAATACTCTAGACTTCACTCCCGTCGTGACCTGCTCCCCTTGACCTCGATATCCCCGCCGTTCGGACGATCGGAGACCCGACACCCTTGGATCCGCTGGTTTTCGCCGCTGCGACACTCGCACTGGACCTCCGCGGGAGATGACGACTCGCTCGCCGGCGTCGTTCTGGAGCAGAGCTGCGCTCAGTCGAGTCATTGGTGCGCACCAGCGTCGGCAGCAGACAATCACAGCTCCATGGCACTTGAAACCGATCTCGCTATCGACCAACAGCCCCCGACTGTTTTCCTCCTCTACCGTTAAGCTCGGCAGACAAAATCCCTCGGACTCAAGGCTCTTTAAGAATGGACTCGTCGACGGCCGCAATGCTCCGCCCCGCTATGGAGACACACAAGGGTGGAAGAAGCCGAATCGTCGGAAGGAAGAGGGTGACGGGGCAAAATCATCGGGCTTGAAACTGCGTACTCGAGCCGTCTCCTCCAAAGCTCTGGCTCAAGAACTCAGATGGCTGAAGGATCCGAGGGACTTTGCCAATCGAGTCGCGCTTATTCTGCAGACGGGTGATTTCGATTTCGCGTTGAAGCTTGTGGAACGCGGTGTTAGGGA
The DNA here is from genome assembly GCF_028828495.1 of Penicillium riverlandense. Taxonomy (NCBI): domain Eukaryota; kingdom Fungi; phylum Ascomycota; class Eurotiomycetes; order Eurotiales; family Aspergillaceae; genus Penicillium; species Penicillium riverlandense. The sequence continues at coordinate 626,958 of NW_026643201.1, forward strand.
ACGCATGGGGTGCGATGTCGCATGGAACCATGTCTTACAGCGCGCCTTCCACGAGATGACCCCCAAGGCGGTATTCAAGCTTTACAATGACGTGAGTCTGCCCTTTTCTCTTCTTTTTTGCCCTGCACAAGTTCTGTCTAGGACTGACACCTTCGTTTTTTCTCACCCGGTCAGATGAAGAAGGCAGGCAGCAAACCAAACGCCAAAACTTATACGATCCTGCTCAAAGGCTTCGTTGAAGCCTCAAGTGCAGATTCACGCACAATTGTCCAATACGCCGACAAGATCTACAAGTCCATCTTCAACCAGAACTCTGGGGTGAGACCCAACATCATCCACACCAATGCCATGCTCACAGTCTGCGAACGTCACAACGACATGGATATGCTTTGGCGCATTATTGAAGAGCTTCCGGAGTCAGGAGACAGAGCTCCAGATATGACCACTTACACCATTATCCTGAGAGCTATTCGAGCCTCCGCTATAGCCGATATCAACGAAATAAACCCCAACGACACAAATAAGATTCTTGCCCGAAAGGCCCGCATTGTTCGAGAGGCCGAATATATCTGGTCTGATGTCATTGCCCATTGGAAGGCAGGTACCCTGTCGGTCGACAATCACACAGTGGGCGCTATGGCCGAACTGCTGCTAGATGGTTCCAGTGATAACGACTTGTACAAAGTCTTACAGCTGTACCATCAAACAATGGATATTCCTATCCTGCAAGCCAAACCGCCTGTGACTGTCGACTCTTCCCGTCGACGGGCCAATCGATTCAGATTTACGGAGAAATTTCTTCGTGAACCCCAGGAAAAGGCGTCGGAGGAAGACATCCCATTCGTGAACAATGAACACGGTCGAGAGCTCCGAAAACTAGACGTCGCGGAAGAGCAGTCACGCGTTGAAGAAATGGACGAGTCTCTCTTCGAACCCATCGTCTCGAGCAGCGTATCCCCCCTCAAACCAACCAACAAGGATCTCACCCACATCCTGACAGCCTGTCTTAACATGACGCAAGGCTTGGGCGGCGGGCATAGCTACTGGCGTTATTTGACCCGGGAGGATACCCCCCACCACATCGAGCCTGACATAGTGTCCTGCATGCAGTACCTTCGTCTCGTGCGCCTCGCACGGTCCAGCAGAATCGCCGCTCAAGTTCTGCGCGAGCAGATGGTCCCTGCCGGCATCGCCAACGGCAAAGTCTTCCACGTCGCCTTCACCACCTGTATTCGCGATAAAAAGAATGTATCCGTCCTCCTGCATGCCAACACGATGCTCGAGCTCATGGCCAAGGCCAATGTCCTCCCCGACGCACGCGTGCTCGAAAATTACGTCCGCTTGATCTCCATTCTTTCCGAAGAGGCACAGCTCCTCCTGAGCTTGAAGGGTCTCGACGTCGACACAGGCCCCACGCCAGACCTGCAGAAGCTCGCCACGCAGCTACAAGTGAAGTTGCGCCTGGTTGCCCTCGCCCAGTTGCGTCCCCATTTCGAGACTCTCGACGTGGCGATGAAGGCCACTAAGCCAGTACGCCCTACACCTGGACAGCGCTTGCACTCTGTCCCGGGAAAGGACGCTGTGCTAGCCATGCAGCGCATACGTCTGTTGCTGGATGAGACTGTCAAGCTATACTCGGGATCGATCCCCAAGCCGCAGCTTAAGGAACTCAGGGATGATTCGGGCTCTCTGGCCAGGTACTCCAACGAGGATGTTATCAAACAGTTCTCGGGGGTTGATGTCCATCCGACGCACGAGCAGAGAAACGCGTGGCTGGAACGCCAAAGAGAATTGTGAGTTCTCGGAGAAAGTGGCCAGAGTTGTTGCCCAGGGATCTGTCTGGTGCTGCCCTTACGACCAACTTATGGCTTGGTCGAGTCTTATGCCTGTACCATAGTGTATTTATATTTTGTGTTCAATATAAGGGGTGGTTGTCATAATATAGAAAGATAAGAACCATTGACGATTCAAAAGGTATAATACAGAAACCAATATTGCCACCATGGAGATCAAGAAAATCTTACGCCACACAAAACACCCACCAATCAAGCTCCCATCAACATGGGGACATCAGACAGTCATAGAAATATCAACAGGGAATGACTGTCTTACGCCTCGTGGTCATAACTGCACCGGATCGGTCTCGAATCGATGGTTTCCCGCACTGATAGCAACCTCCGCAGGTCACTTGGTTAACGTCATTTGGATGCCGGTGCCAATGGTTCGCCTTCTTCGCATTGCAAACGTGATTGTCACAAGTTCCCTGAAGGGGACCAGCTTGAGACTTCGCAATCTCTTCTGCAGTGCGGAGCCGGCATTCGTGCTTAAAGCACCGATAGTATTCGTTGCAAATTACTTGGTTAACGTCCTCTGGGGGATTGGGGCACCACTTGGTCACCTCTTCCTCATTGCACACGGGATTTCCACAAGGCCCCTGAAGGAGACCAGTGTAGTACCTGGCCACTTGTTCAGCAGTCCGATGTTTCCCATGTAACCGGAAGTAATTCCAACATTTAAGAGCTCGTCAGCCGCGGTCTCTTCCCACCCCCAGACGGCCCATTTCCACCTCCAGATCGCGCTTTTCGCGGCATCTTGCGAACGAAATTCGATGCCAGATGAAAGATTCGTGTCAATTGAGTACGACAACTCGACAAGGTTTAGGTGAAGGGATACTGGAATATCTGGACATCCCAGTCCCGCACTGCAATTGTGACATGTAGTTTAATTACTTGCTCCGCACATCTTCCTCCTCTTTCGTCGGGGCACGTCCAGTATGATTGTAGCCCAGGTGAAGGTCATGTTCGCGCAAGTTGCGAGTCATTGCGGAACAAGTCAACGTGGGAAGGCCGAGATAATTGCAGAGGATAAATGGCTGTAGACCACTCAGCACTAGGAAGCAATGCTGGTGCGTCGACCGTGGACTGGAAGGAACGGTTCAGGTTGCCATGAATGAGGCAGTCGAAGCGCTCCTCGAACTCCCCGCTCACACAGAAGACACAAGGGCAAAGATGGCCATTATTGACGCAATTCTCCACACAGTTGTTGTAGAGTTGCCCGTCTGGGGGTCGTTGACCATGGGAGGTGATAAGGATGGCCTCCCAGTAGCGAGACTGGGTCTAAAGCGTCGGAATGTCCTTGAGGGCGACACAACGGAACATGCCGAAGCATCTGCGTCCACTCGCTGATTCAAAGTTGCCAAGTTTTGTTGACGGGTTATACTGTAGCCGAGACAAATCCGAGACGAAGATTGCAAGTTGCTGCCGGCGGGAGGACTGGCGCCACCGTTCCCAGTCATACTCCTTCCACATTTGCTTGCAGTGTATCGCTTGTGATTCGCGATTCACAGAGAACCGATAGATGCACATCAGATGGGCGCCCCGCTGGCCCCAAGCGGTTTCCAGCTGTTCCTGAAGTGACTTGGTGGTCGAGTACAGAACTCGGTGCACGCCTTTGCAGGTTTCTCGAGCTTAGCATGGATCGAGGAATAGACGATAAAAGCCTCGCTCTCATCGCCCCTGCATGCCATGTTGATGGAGAATGCACTTGCGATAAGGTTTGCCAGAACCAAGTGCTTGATCCGCTGATACTTAAGACACACGTTGCTGCGACATAAATGACCATCAGATTGATGCCGTCGTTATATAGGGACTGGATATATGCATTGTTCGGGAAGGCCAGGTATTCGTTGGTTGTCGCTATTTCATATAAATAGAGAAAATCTTGCTTTGACGCCCGTTGAGGGCCAAACTTGATGGGAAAGCGCGAATTCGAAGAGTAATAATGAGGGTGGAGAAGGAAAGAAAAGAGGAGGAGGGAAGAGGGAAGGAGCTCCTCTTTATAGACAGAAGGTACAGCAAGCAAACACCAGACGAAGCAAACAACAACACATGACCATTGTCTGCCTGTGTTTGATACCTTCTGGCTCTGATGGACTTTTTCTGCATTCTTTTTCGTGGAGAGATTGCACAAACATGCCATCACTCCTCAAAATATGCATGATATTCAGTCTGTCAGAATAAGGCCGCACTTGCACAAGGCCCGAGATTCACGTTCGCCTTGACAAAGTAATACACGCCAGTAAGCTGATCCGCAGCACGTCTTCGCTCCACTTTTTGACATGTAGCATATGTATGTACCTTTGCACTTCCCAGAGCTGTGCAGGACACGAACAGTAACTAATGCTTTCCTAATCCAGTACTTTATTCCACCACGGCTTCGTGCATGAGGAATGCCGGGCGCGCCTCTAGCGCTGGAGTGTTTAGCTTCGCTTCGATCCTGTCACGCAATCACCGCCTGCCGTGACATCTTGCATCCCGCTCTGACAGCTTGACTTTATTTATTTGAAGAATTTGCTAGGACAGCTGGGCGAGCGATTTCTTGCATTCTCTTTGTTTCTTCCGAAGGGAAAACATTGCAAAGATGACCATCCCCCAGCAACGACGGAAGTGGTACTACCTTCAATGGTTTGCAGATACCGATGCCAAGGAAGAGAGGCAGCTCATTCTGAAGCTGGACTTGTTAATTGTTCCCTATGCATTCCTTGCGTATTGGACAAAGTACATCGACCAGGCGAATATCAGTAAGGCCCCTACAACGAGACATCATCCACCTACACCTGATCTTACAAGAATTTTGCAGACAATGCCTATGTCTCTGGTCTCAAAGAGGACCTCAACTTGCAGGGAAATGACCTAGTTCAACTGCAGACCATATACACAATCGGGGCGGTCGTGGGGCAGATTCCCTTCGGCTTCTTATTCACCAAGCTCCCAATGTATTGGTTGATTCCGTTTATGGACATTGCCTGGGGCATTTTCACGCTGCTCCAGTACCGAGCCTCTTCATATGCGGAGATGGCCGCTTATCGCTTTCTGGTCGGGTGGTTTGAAGTGGGTGACAAGATCCTATCCAATGGTACTCGCTGACTTGACCCAGGCAGCTTACTATCCGGGAATGCATTATATATTTGGTAACGCGCCAAATAAACTTGCTGGTATTTTCATACTCATTTTATTCTAGGCTCATGGTATCGCTCCGACGAGATCTCCAGAAGGGGAGGATGTTTCTACGTTGGCTTGACCCTTGGCACAATGACGGCCAGTTTAATCCAATCCGGGGCATCTGGTCGTCTGGATGGTGTCAATGGTCTCGCGGGTTGGCGCTGGATGTTCATCCTTTGTGCAATCATCACCATCCCCATTGCCATAATGGGTTACTTGTTCCTGCCAGGCACTCCAGACAAACCCAACCGACTAATCCTGAAGGAAGAGGACATCCAGCTCGCCCAGAAACGCCTTGAGCGTGCCTCGCATGGTACCAAAGAAGAAGTTCTTTCCTGGCGTATATTCACCAGGCTCTTCCGAAACTGGCGGTTTTGGGCCATGCTCTGGCTAGATATTCTTTTCTGGAATGGCAGTGTCAATACCACAACTGGCGGATACCAACTGTGGCTGAAAAGTCTGAACCGGTATTCGACTAGCAGGCTGAACGAGCTAGCCGCCATCTCTCCGGGACTAGGTATGTTCTACACGCTCGTGATCTGCTTCGCCTCAGATCTGCTTCTTGGCCCTGCTTGGGCCATCACCGTTGCCCATATCTGGAACATTATCGGCTGCATTATCTTGGTGATTTGGACTGTGCCCGAGTCGGCGCTGTGGTTTGCTTTCCTTACCACTTTCTCTGCTGTGGCCATGTCCAGTGTCCTCTACGGCTGGATTAATACCCAGTTGCGCGCCTCGCCTGTTGAGCGTGCGTTAACTCTCGTCACTGTTAATGCTCTCGCTCAGTCTACGACAGCCTGGACTCCGCTGTTGGTGTTTAAGACTGTTGAGGCGCCGCGCTTTACCAAGGGCTATTCGTTTGTCCTGGGCAACGCTATCTGTTTGATTGCTTTGGCTCATGTGATTCAACATTTTATCTCACGCGAGGAGTATGGAACCGATTTTTCTCTAATTGACCTTTTCTGACACTGGCTTTTTAGGAAACAGGCTGCCAACAGGAACAGTCTTGCTGGATCTACTTCTGGAGACTCGAATCAATTGGAATCTGGGGTTGGCACAGATAATTTACAGGAGAAGGAAGAGCAGAAGTTATGAGTGGTGTTGAAATACGTCGTTGGGTGCATGCATTCCGGACAGAAGTGTATAGATGCCTGGACTTTCCGTATAGATCAGTCAATCGCCAAAAGCAGTAACCCGAACAGAAACTCAGTCATTCCCACCAAACTATGACCTCTCCTATCCCAAATTAATTTTGTCCTTATTACTAGCCTCGGAAAATACACACCGTCACTGGTAAAGTTCAAATCCCGAGACCCCTGTCCGTGGAGCCTCGATCCTCAATACAAATCCCGGGGATCCACCACGATCAAGAGCCACCGTTTCTGCCTTGCTAAGCTGTCAAGTACAGACTTCCCCACATACGATAGCATGTTATGCGCCTATTGGATGTTGTTCTGAGGGTTTTATAGGCGTCGGAGTATGAGCGAGGGACGCCGTCACGCCATCGGACACCCGATGATGACATCCATTCCTGCGACGCAAGATATCCTGTGCCCCTCTTCTACCTACTGTACGCCTATTAGAGAGATGAAGGCTGTGAGATTATGGTATTAATGCAAATGCGGTAGGATACGATGGCTTTTGTTTGCGCTTTCTGTGGAGAAGATGGCGAATGTCTTGTCATCGGCGAGGCGAACAAGGTACATTCCTCGTACACAGCACCAAATCTAGTCACATCTCCCTCACGCTTCGGAGCTGTGCCGCTCATCCCACTCTGACAAAGATGATGGCGTGAGAACCACCCACGATGGCCGAATGTTGAGACCCTATACGCTGTAGGTACTCGTCGGTGTGAATAGCATACCCTCCGAGGTCTTGTCTCCGCCGCACCAGAGAAAATTTCTAGTAGTCCAGTTTATATAATATTACCCAGCCCTTGGAACCTCAATTACTCAAATTACATACATTTCTAGAAATCACGCCAACCCGAAGAAAGTATCACCATGGGAGACGCGAGCGTAGCTTCTGGACAGAATGGCAGCAATAGCACCAGTGCCAATGGCAAGAAACACATTTTGATCAATGCGTTTGATATGTATACCGTGGGCCATTTGTCGCCGGGACAGTGGAAGGTCAGCTGTGCAGATGTTACGAGAAAACAATTGACTGATCGGCTGCTTTCTTGCAGAACCCCAAAGATAAATCGGCTACAAAGAACAACCTCGAGTACTGGATTGAGCTGGCAAAACTGTTGGAGCGAGGTGGAATCAATGCTATTTTCCTGGCGGACACCACCGGCGGTCATGAGACATACGAGGGCAAGGTGGGTGTCTTTGCCTGTGAACTGCATTCAGGGCTGACGTCGTGACAGTTGGACAACTGCATGCGGAGAGCAGCTCAGTGGCCAGTTGGAGATCCTACAATTGTATGTGTTGATTAGCTCTAAACAGAAAATCGCGGCTGATGGAGTATAGCCTATCTCTGCGATGGCAGCCGTGACCCAAAACCTGGCGTTTGGCATCACAGCCTCCACCTCATTCGAGGCACCGTTCCTAATGGCTAAGCGCTGGTCGACATTGGACCATCTCACCAATGGTCGGATGGGCTGGAACATCGTAACCTCGTACAAGAAGTCGGCGTTCCAGGCTATTGGACTGAACACTCCGATCGAACATGATGAACGGTATCTCCAGGCGGATGAATACTTGCGGGTTCTCTATAAGTGCGTCGCCTCCCTGTCTGATGGTACCAAACTGACAAAACTATGTCAGACTATGGGAAGGTTCTTGGGCCGACGACGCGGTCTCGCCCAATCCCGAAACAGACTCGTATATCAACCCGGAGAAGGTCCGCGAGATCAACCACAAGGGCAAATACTTTTCGCTGAAGACGCGACACATTGTCGATCCGTCTCCCCAGCGGACACCGTTTTTGTTCCAAGCTGGGACATCACCCGCTGGGTCGGCATTCGCCTCAACCCACGCAGAAGCAATCTTCGTCACCTCGCACTCGCCCGAGGTGCTGCGACCCAAGATCGCGAATATCCGCAAGCAGGCCGCCGAAGCAGGCCGTGATCCGCAGTCTATCAAGTTCTTTGGCACATTCACGCCAATAATAGGACGAACGGACGAAGAGGCATGGGCCAAGTACGAGGAATTGAAGAAGCACGCTTCTGTGATCGGGGGACTGGTCCTCTTCAGCGGCTGGACGGGCATCGATATCTCGACGATCCCGCTGGATGAAGAGATCACCCCCGCGCACTCGCTCGAGGCCGGCAAGGTGACTAGTATTCTAGACTCGCTGACGAAGACGAGCAAGAATGTACCGAAGTGGACGCCGCGCGTCGTGGCGGAGAAGGCTGCCATCGGTGGACTGGGGGCTGTGACTATTGGGAGCCCTACCACTGTGGCAGATGAAATGGAACGCTGGGTCCGTGAGGCTGATCTTGATGGATTCAATATTGGCCATGTCAGTAATCCTGGCACCTTTGAGGATCTGATTGATCTGGTTCTTCCAGAGTTGAGAAAGCGTAGGCTGTACCCTGAGGAGTCGGCTGGCGAGCCCCTGACTGCTCGTGAGAAGGTGTATGGGAAGGGCCAGAAGGGGCTTCGAGACGATCATCCTGGGAGTCGGTACAAGTATGATGTGTACCAGGAAGAGCTACCATATGTTCAGGGTAATTAACTGAGAGGTAACATTTACCCTCAAGAATAGTGGTCTGCATCCTGTATACAGAGTACATACTTGAGGTACCGGCTAGCGGATTTTAGGATGCACTTGAATGATCCCTCTTTCCATTTTAAAACTCAGCTCAGAGAAGTATTGATAGGAACATCACACACTTTACCTAGGGAGCCGTGCGCCCACCTATACCTCCAGCCTTTTAATCAACACGGGCCGTGTGAACGATTCATCAATACATAGAATCCATAATATAGTACATGAACATGTCATTGACACAGATGATCCAATCTGCAAGACACGATACGATGAAAGTCGCAGTTCTCGTTCAGCTCGCTCAACTGCCCTCACCTAATGATTCCACTCCCTCCCAACCACTCAGTGATAGGGTCCACTTTAAATGGATGTTTGTGTAACCACCATCTAAGAACAAAATGGTTAGAGATGCTCCTGTTGATGCTCCTAGGATAGATGAGGGAAAACATACTGGCATATCTTGTAGTCCAGGAAAGTCAGCAGCGCTAAGTAAATTCCCAGCTGAACGATAGAGAACCGGCCCGTTTGCGAAACTGTCACAGCAGCCAAGGCCACAGCCAACAGCGCATTTACCCAGACCACGGGATGATCATAATTCCACTTTGCGATCTTCAATGGGCCGGGTGCCTTATGCTTTCTCAAGGCATACCGTTTCCAGTTCTTCCGGAGAATGTCAGGGGCGTCTGGCGGTACTGGCGGTAGTACATCATGAAGTTCGGATGAACCGGGTTGTTGCACACTTTCGATGAGCTTCCGTAGTTCTACCGGGTCGCTGGGCGGCTCCCAGGAAGACGCCGCGGCTGCGTCCATCTGTGTTGGGGTGCTGTCGCTTTGCCCAGAAGCTCTAATTGTTCCCGAGTTGGTAGATGAGTCTGTGCTTGAAGTCGGCATCATAGAGAGCTTAGAATGGGGTTTTTGTAGTGTTCAGGGTCATGTCGTGACATTAGGCCGCGACGAGGGATAACTGGACCTTTACAAGAGCTGTTGCCTTGAAACCGACACCAAACCTGATGCAATAACCGTTTTATTACTTTGCCATCTGTCTTGCCATCGTTTTGCCACCGCTTTGCCACCAAAACATGAAACGTAGAAAACGATGGGGATATGGGGCCTGAAACTAGCACGGCGGTCGATCCACTGGTATCACGACCTCAGTGGTTAAGCCTGACTAATCATATAATTAGTTTTCAGCCATAGTTATTAAGAAGAAGAGGGCAATCCTTTTAAAAGATAACCAGAAAGAGAGTACATGAAGACACTGAAAGATTCAAGATTGTCGTAGTTATAATTAGGTACAGATGGTATACAAGCGCACTTAGTTTAGCACGTGCTGACATACATTATTTGAATTGTCTGGCATTTTTCTAGTGTCCAGACATACAGATATACAGGATCGAGGGTGACGGTGGCTAGGGAGGGGTTTATAGTGACAGTGGTCATTGGAAACTCTGTCGGTCTATTTCAACTATCACATGAGGAACAGAAGATTCAGAAGACAACATCACCACCCCAACGTCCTTTCCTGGCAAGGCGTTGGGAGATGGGTCTTTCTCAGGGCTTTTCCCCATACTCATCCCAACTAATCTGGCTGAAGAATACTGCCATTGCAAACACGCGGTAATTGTCTGCATTCTTTAATGCAAGTTGACCTGGCTGCGAGGCGATGATGGCACAATTTTCCCAACCGTACCCAGCCTCGCCATTACCCATGTCGGTATCGCCAACTAAGAAGTGTAAAGATAGTCAGCGTTGTCGCTCATAGCTTTCTTCTTAAGGCGGCGATCACGTACTTCCTTTGCCAATGTAATGAAGCATCTCGTGCTGGAATTCTGCCCCTGCTGTTTGAATGTCGTCCATGTGCTTCCCTGATGGCCACGAGCCTTGCTGCCCCTCCAGTGTGGAAAGAGTAGGTTGATCAAAACATTGGTCGCACATCATGATCAAGTGAGATACCGTCCAAGTTTGGGCCCTGCCAGGATCATCGCAGAGACTCTTGCCGGCAAGACTTTTTCCGTTGCGCGTTTGTTCTGTGATAATAATCTTTCCCGGTTCAATGATATACCGGCCTTGATCATCCTTCTGAGAGAAGTATTTCGAGACGTATTTGTCTGCATCTTATCAATGCATTTGGCCAAGATGTTTGTGAAAGACAGTTCGAGGGTCATGTGCATACCAACTGGTTCTGTGTTTCCCTTATAACCCAGGTCCTCCCAAGTGGCAACGTATTGCCAATCCTTTCCTCCACAAGTCAATTTCCCGCCGTTGACGCTATTGCTATTCAATTTTTCGTTGGCCAATTCGTAGTTCGCTGGGCGTTTGGGGTTAGAACTATGAAACAGTTTGGTCAGAACTCATTGACTCTCACTTTTAGCCTTGGTCAACGTGTCTCTGCCAGAATCATCAATCCTAAAGCGAAATCCCGCATAGATCATTGGCTTATCCAGCTGAACCCCCCAGATAGCACTGGCTATTTTTGCGATGCGTTCGTCGTTCCCACCTGACCAGAATAGTTTCGGTTCTAGAAGGACGTTGATAGCTGCTATAGCCTTGTCGTTGAGCATAACAGCCTCTTGGACCATTGTATCGATAGGTTTCCCCACGCAATTTCCATCGGTACCGCTGGGAATCGTTTCAAAAAGGTTTGTTGCGGTGATATCGGCTTGGCCATGGCCGACGAACAGGCCGAGACCTATAGCTAGGAACAAAGGTCCGAAGTTAGAAAACTTCATGGCTAAGAACTTGACGGGCGGTTCATGAGCAAGGCCCAAGATACGTTGCGAGACACGGAAGCGTGGGCGTCTTAACATAATCCTATATACTTAATGCATGGTTTCAATTTAGCCTCATACCGCCACCCGGGGCCAGTTTCAAGATCCCGCCGATGGCGTTTCGTCCCGCTTCTGATGCCAGGTGATAGGGCACGAATGAGAGACTATTAGCATGGTATAGAACCCTACAGGGAATTGCGGGTCCCTGCAGAATCCTTAATCGGGGGCGAACTGGCCACCATCTCCCCATTAAGAATAAGAGTAAGCGCTAACACCATGATAGTAGTTGATCTGGTTTTCTGGATCCTGATAATGATCGGTAGCGTGGCGGAGCTAGCCCTAATATTGCCACGCTGCGGCCCCAGATCAGCATAAATGCAACATGAATGCGTAAAGAGTAGTCCGCCGTGCTATAGCCATACTGTTGAAGAGGCGACATATAGCTGCGCTTGTCCCATTGCCTGCGGAAGATGTTGACAGGTCCAGCTCATTCGGAACCGCCAAGTCCCAGCGAGTCAGATCGCGGGCCAAACCCTCCCAACGGGATCCCACGTGCATCTAGGTAGACTAGCTAGTACTTTTGGGCCTCTCTGGTCATACTCAGTGTTATTCAGCGGCAGGATACCCATTATGCTTATCTACCAGTCGAGCGATTACCCTGGATGTGCCAGTGTCACTGCTCCTATCACTGCAATGACCAAGGATGACGGAAGCCATCCTGTCTCCATTGTAATTGGGCTTTCGGAAGGAGGTTGGAAGCGCGTTCAGTCTTGCAAAACGTATAGTTTCACAAGGTACTAAATGACCGGGGACTATTTCACCTCTGGGTTGACGGGGCTGACTGGTTTTTTCCTGGGCCTTCGGAGTACCTATTTATTTATTTACTTTTTTTTTATTTTTTTATTTTTTTTTTTTTTTTAAAAAAAAAACTAAATAGAAACCAAAATAAATTTGGAGACATCAATTTCAAAGGTAGCGCCCGTTGACTAACTCATCAAAACGTGAGTGATAATAGTTAATGGCGGCCTCTACACGGATGTAAAAATAGCCCCCTCGTGACCGCCCGGCGTAGCTGATGCCACTCTAGCATCTAGCCGTAATCTAGCCTCTTCGGGCCAGCTCCAAACACTTGTCACTAACGACCACCCCCATTTCATCATTCTTTTCATCGTTTGTTGTTCGGGAGCAACTCGTGCTTCTGTTTACGACCATCTCATCCCACAATGGCCAGCGTGCAACAAGGCCACTACGGCGAGCTGCATGACGATGAATCCATCTTGGACGATGACCTGATCGACGCCGATAATGATGGTGAGCTATTGCCTCTCGACCCCGTTTCTCACACCTAGTGCTAACTTGCCGCACCCAGCCATCGAAGCCGATGACCCTCTACGCGACTCCGACCGCGCCCCCCTACGAGGCAACATCGAACCCGACTCCGGGTCCCGAGCCGGCGGTGCATCGGGCTATGGCAACTACCTGACCTCCTCAATCCCCGGCGAGGACCGTCGCGCGCCGCAAAATACCCTCGACGAAAGTGTGTGGCAGACCTTGTCGCGTGACATGGTCGCCGTGTGGGAGAAGATGCGCCAGGTCCTCTGGCCCAAGTACCTGCTGGGCGGGATGATGTCGCGCGGTGGCAGTGGCCTCGGCGATGAGGAGACCGGCGGGGCAACGGGATTCGGTCGCAACCTGCGCGGGATCGTGGGTCGCTGGCCGGATGCTGATGTTGTGCTGCAGGGTGGGATGACCGAGGGTTTGCGCGATTGGGATCTTTGGTACGTCTTCTACACAAACAGCGGGGGATATGGCTAATCGGTGGTTGCATGCAGGGGCCCGTTGATTTTCTGTTTGCTTCTGAGCATGTTCTTGTCTATGCGCGCTAAAGGAGACCAATCATCGACGGTCTTCTCGGGTGTCTTCTCGATTGTCTGGATCGGAGAGGCTGCGGTGACTCTCCAGATCAAGCTTCTGGGCGGCAAGATGTATGTGATGTCTTCTTTATACTTTGGGCATCTGCTGATCTGTCTTTCTACTAGCTCCTTCTTCCAATCGGTCTGTATCATCGGCTACACGCTCTTCCCCATGGTCATTGCGGCTCTTCTCAGTGCCTTCGGACTTCCTACAATCGCGCGGATCCCTGTCTACCTCGTCCTGGTGGCGTGGTCGCTCGCGGCGGGTGTCAGCATCCTGGGAGGATCGGGCGTGGTGCGCAATCGGGTGGTCATCGCGGTGTTCCCGCTGTTCGTGTTCTATATTTCACTCGGCTGCCTGTGTTTCATTAGCTAGGGGTCACATGACGGAGCACAATGCGAGGGTTGGGCTGTTCAGACTGATGGATAGCGAGTGTGTATTAGACTCGGAGGGAATAGTCGTTATTCTCGAATGTATTGTATGGATTGACTCTGTTTATTGCTGCTTATTGAGGCAAATGACGGTTGCGCTCTTCACTGCGGGGCCGAGCGGTGACTAGGGCGACACCCAAACAACTTCTAATCTTCGCTCTCCCTCTCTCCCTTCCTTCCCTTCTCTACCTTTTCCTGGCCCTTGTCCTCTCTTTGCTCCGAACCTGTTTCATCGCTGGCCCCCGATTCTCCTCTATTTTCGTCACCTGGATCGATCTCTCTCTGTGTCATTGAGTCGGCTCGGATTCGGCCCATCTGATCTGAGCGGCGCTCTACTACACACAACCACAACAACCAACCCCTCCTACCGTCCTCTTACCCGCTCCTCGCCTTTCTTGTAACTTGTACCCGACTCTACCTTTCGCAAACCCTCCATCACCAGTGCCGTGGTGGCCTCTGACGGTACATCCCCCATGTTTGACATTGGGACGCAAGGGAAGCTGATGCTGATATCATAACCAAGCAGAGGCTGAGCCGACAGCCATGGCGCGACTGACAGGTAAGTGACTCAGTTGATTTCACCTTCCATTCAGAAATCTTCCACATGCGCCAGCTTTGATCCGGCTCTCGTGCTAACTCTGATTCTTCGCAGCCGAAGAGGCGCAGTCCCCTCCCTCGGAGAACGACGGCGGCGAGCGTCCAGTTCGCAAACAGCTCAAAGAAACCACCATCGAGTCTGCTCCGCTCCCCTTGAAAGCACAAACCGAAGAGAACGGCGGCAACAGCAGGTCCAGTAGCCAACGCCGCAAGCGCTCCTTCGAAGAGTCCCGCGACGACAACGACGAGGCAGCTGGAAGTAGCCCGAACTCCAGCCCCAACGCTAGACGGAAGCGCTCACGCGATTGCACCCCGGAGAATTCGGAGCCTTCCAAGATTGCCAAGAACAAGGGTGCGCAGTCCAGTGCCGACAACCCGAAAGTGAGTTCCCGTGATCCTCGACGCCGGCCCAAGGTGGCCGCGAGCCCTCCCCAGCGTCATCCTCCCCCTGTTTCTCGGATCAAATATCCTCTCCTTCCTTGCAACTACATCCTCCCGCAGACCCGCGCCTTTGGCCTGGAAGACGACGGATCCCCGGCTCCTTCATGGGCCTTTTCCCCCCTCTCGGATGAGCTCCCCATACAGGAGAGCATTGAAACCGATGATGATGATTATGCCAACACGATTTCGCAGGCTGCCCCCGTCGGCGAATCCGATGATGACGACACTGAGCTCCCCGAAGCCAACAATCCCAACGTGAGTGCCAATTTTCCTTCTTCTTCCCATCAAATTCCTGGATTCAACGTGGACGATTTGAACGCTGTGGACGCCCCTTCCGGTAACCCTGTCAACGCTGCGGAGGGATCTCCAGCCAGATCTGGCAAATCCACCCCCGCCAGTTCTGTGGAATCCGAGAACTCCGTGAACCCCGAGGTCCCTGGTTTTGTTCGAGGATTTGAGCTTGGATTTTTTCTCTCCACCTTTCTCTTTACCGCGAGGGTCGAGCTATCAGACCAGCAGCGTTATGAAGCTTTTGCGTACTGGATTTCGGGTCTTGTCGCGAACTCCTGGGCTCTCTATCCCGATCCTTCCTCTGGTCCTGTGATTCCTACCCGTGTTGTTCCTGCTCCTGTGACTCCGGAACCTCGTGGGGCAAACGAAGAGAGCCTGCAGACTTCCTGGGCCACAGATGACGAAGGCGATGAGCCAATTGTCAAGGAGGAGTCTGCTTCCCCTCTCTGTGCTCGTCCTGCCAGTGAAGAAAGCCCGTGCGGCTTCTGGCCTAAATATCGGCCACTTGAGGATGCGGGCATTGAGAGTCTGTCCACATACGTTCCCACCATGGTTGACGAGAACACTGAGGAACGGAATATGCCATCTGAGCCTGCAGGAGCAGTCATCCCTTCTGGACACCCAAGCGCCACAGCCCCATCCGGAGATACCCTCAGTCCTTACCAAAAAAGCATTACCCAGTTTATCACGTCATCAGAACGGGAAGACTCTGAGTTCCGCAGAGAATTCTCCGAGCCCGTGCTTTATGACTATTATGACAATTATGCCAACCTACTCTCACAGGATCCCGCGATTGACCCCGAAGCCCCCACGAACCCGAATCCTACAAGACCGAAGAAGAAAAGAAGTCGTGAGCAGCTTGAAAAGGACCGATCGACTAGGTGCGACAACGGGACCTCGACCACTGACGATCTCCCCAAGACCGCGCCTGCCGGCGAGAAACCTGCGAGTGGCGAGGAGCCCGAGAAAAAGAAGCATCGTGACAACTCTCAGGAGCGCGATACGGCGGCTACTAACAATGTATGTATCTCCTGGAGTCGCTTTTGATCTCCTACTGAGATTCTGGTAGGCTTTCGCTGCCAGTGCATTCGGCAACATCTCCTCTACTTCGCCATTTGCTGCTTTAGGTTCCGCGAAACCCAAGACCACCACTGAAGAACAGCCCGCCTCTACGTCTGCGTTTGCGTCGTCCAGCTTGGCGGGCTTTGCTAGCTCCGCGCAGTCTCCATTTGGCTCACTGGGCGCGTCCTCTTCGTCTGTCTTCAAGCCAACTGACTCCACTCCCAAGGGTGGACTTGCGTCTCCGTCCAAAACCTCAGGATTTGGTGGCCTTGGCTCCGGTTTCTCCGGTGTCGGCGGTGGCTTCGGCGCCGCAGCAAAACCGGGCGGTCTCACCAGCTTTGCCTCTCCCAATGCTCCAACCACTTTTGGTGAGTCGAAGGCCAAGGCATTCGGTGCCGAAGAATCTGAAGACGACGAGACTGGCAACGACGAAGACGAAGACGAGCCTACAGCGGGCGCCTTTGAGGAAGAAAAGACCGATGAGCGATTCTTCCAGCAGACCAGTATGCATTACCTACTTCATCTTAGATGACATGTACTGACACCATATCTCAGTCGAGACCGGCGAGGAAGAGGAAGAAAACCTTTTCGCATGCAAGGCCAAGTTGTTCCACTTCTCCGATAAAGAGTGGAAAGAGCGTGGCATCGGCACATTCAAGATCAACACGAAGAAGGACTCCGACGGAAAGCTCGGCGCTCGGATGATCATGCGCGCTGACGGCGCTTTCCGAGTGATGCTGAACAGCCCCGTTTTCAAGGGCATGAACTTTGGCGATGCAGAGGGTGCCGAGCCGGCTTCCAAGCAGATTCTGCTGGCTAGTCTGGAGGAGGGACGTACCGTTCCCCTGCTCCTGCGAGTAAGTGAGATCATTTCTCTGGTTGTCTTGACCGTGGTGCTAATACTTCACACAGACTGGAAACGAGTCCTCCACCAAGGAGCTTTATGAGACCATGAAGAAACTCATGGAGCAGATTTAGGGATGAAGACCGACCAACTACACTTACAACTTGGAGAAGAATCTTTTTGCCAGAGACGTTTGTTTGTTTAAACGGAGAGCGCGTTACAGTATTTGTTTGGTGGGAGGTGGTGCTGGGTACATTTTGCATTGATGAAAACACTCTGTTCTGTTAGCGACGAGCAAGTACGAATACATGCTGGACTTAAATGCTTCTCTTGCCACCAACAACAATAACTAGTAATCTGATACTGTACTACTTGTCTGGTTATGGTTAAATGGAGCACGTGACTCCGCGTCCGTTTGGTCCCGCGCATGCGCGACAGCCAAGGAACCACCCAACTCCAGGACAGGCAGGATGGAGCATCGTGATGGCCGGCTCCCTGGCAGACTCCGCTCCAAGTGCACCATCTCTCAAGCGGAAACGAAGCGACCAAGATGAAGACTGCGCGCAGTTGTTCACAGTGCCCGTCCCGTCGTCGCGCACAGCGCTAGATTCGACCACCGGAACAGCGACGCGGACGAGCCCCCCAAACACAGATCCTCTCCCAGAAAATAGCAAGAAAAAGAAAACAACACGGAGCGAAAATTCCGGATCGTCGAATCCCCGAACCAAACCCCCGAAGAAGAGAACTCCATCCGCGCCATGGCCGGAGCCCTTCAAACGTCTATCCCACACCCATCGCGCCCTGAATCTCGTCTACACCTTCTGCTGCACACGCAAGCACTTTGCCACTACATTCGACAACATTAAGAAGGCGGTCCAGGCACAACTAGGTCAAGGGTGCGAACTCACAGTCGAGGATGTGGCGCGGGTCAGAGTGCTTGTTCCGCGGGCCGTACGGTTCGAGTATGTGGATGAGGCAAAACTGGAGGTTCTGACCGCTGGAGAACAAGAGACGATGGAGTATGGTCTGCACAAGAGACCTGGTCTGATATCTGCGCCGGATGTAAATGATGCCGACGACGCCGACGCACCCACGGAAACCAGGAAGGATGTCTTATTATTTGAGTTTGTCGATCGGGATCTGAAGCGTGAAGTGCAACATCCCAAGACGGGGGAGCCGTCGAAGCCTGTTCGACGAATGAAAGATGAAGATCTGAAGATGCCGGTCTACAGTCAGAAACAGATGCTTGCTTTGATCGAGAAGCGCAATTCCAAGTTCTCGGAAGCCATCGACGCATTCATGATCCGGTGTGAGGATCAAGGTATTGATCCCGTGGAGACATTGGAACAAGAGAAAGACGCTTTCCTACCTACGCCTCCTACCAGCGGGACAACTACGCCCGCCACCGCGGCCAAGCCGCCTGCTACGATCCCCAAAGAACGCAAGACCATTTCTCAGATCATCGCTGAGATCCGGGAGATGGAATGGTACCATGCCCAGATTGTGCCAGAGGGCCACCGGGTATTTGATGCTCAGGCTCCCGTGTACGGGGACCTATCATTTCAGCTCTCGCAGGACCTTGTCAATGCCCTATACAACACGAAAGGCATTACGCAGCTTTATTCCCACCAGGCAGAGGCGATCAACCACTTGTATGAAGGACACAACGTAATTGTCTCCACCTCGACGAGTTCGGGCAAATCACTCATTTACCAGATCCCCATGCTGCACGAGCTGGAAAAGGATCCGAACAGCAGAGGCATGTATATATTCCCCACAAAGGCCCTAGCTCAAGATCAGAGGCGCAGTATGATGGATCTGCTGCAGTATATGGATGGCCTACAGCATACCGTGGTCGAGACCTTCGACGGGGACACGCCTATGGGGAGTCGGAATATGATTCGCGAAGAAGCGCGCATCATCTTCACCAATCCAGACATGCTACACATTACGATTCTGCCGCAGGAGAGCTCATGGCGCACATTCTTGAAGAACCTCAAGTTTGTGGTTGTTGACGAACTGCATGTCTACAACGGCTTGTTCGGGTCGCATGTCGCGCTTGTGATGCGTCGACTTCGCAGGATCTGTGCTGCGGTGGGTAATCGGCATGTCAAGTTTATATCTTGTTCGGCTACGGTTGCCAATCCTGAAGAACACATGAAGTCCGTTTTTGGCGTGGACGATGTGAAATTGGTGGATTTTGATGGGTCTCCTTCTGGTCGCAAGGAATTTGTTTGTTGGAATACCCCATACAAGGACTTGGGGGACCCTACTTCTGGGCGCGGGGACAGCGTTTCTGAGACCGCACGTCTGTTCTGTCAGTTGATTCTGCGGGGAGTGAGAGTGATTGCATTCTGTCGGATCCGGAAGCTTTGCGAGGTCCTCCTGCAGGCAGTGCGAAACGAGTTCCAGGCTCTCGAGAGATTGGAAATTGGCAACTTGGTCATGGGCTATCGAGGCGGATATAGCCCGCAAGATCGACGTCGGATCGAGAAGGAAATGTTTGAAGGCAAACTCATGGGTATCGTGGCGACCAATGCTCTGGAGCTGGGCGTTGACATTGGGTCCCTTGACGCGGTCATCACGCTGGGCTTTCCCTACTCGATTTCCAATCTGCGTCAGCAAAGCGGCCGAGCTGGACGGCGCAACAAGGATTCTCTCTCTGTGCTGATCGGGGACAGATACCCGACAGACCAGCATTACATGCAGAACCCAGATGAGCTCTTCACACGGCCCAACTGCGAACTGCAAATTGACCTGTCAAATGAGCTTATCCTCGAAGGTCATGTCCAATGCGCAGCATTCGAGATGCCCATCCGCCCGGACGAAGACCGTGTCTACTTCGGCGAGCAGCTCCTTGTGCTCGCGGCAACACGTCTCGTCAAGGATAGCCTCGGCTTCTACAGTTGCCATGAACGCTTCCGACCACAACCATCAAGGTGTGTCTCGATTCGCGACACGGAAGACACACACTTCGCGGTAATCGACACAACAAACAACCGTAACATTGTCCTCGAAGAAGTAGAAGCCTCGCGCGCTTTCTTCACTATCTATGAAGGCGGGATTTTCCTGCACCAGGGACACACATATCTTGTTCAAGAAGTCAATGTAGACCAACACTTCGCCCGCGTTGCCCGCGTCCATGTTGACTGGAACACGATGCAGCGGGACTTCACAGATATCGATCCTATCGAGACTGAAGCGATGAGGCTGGTGGGTACAGGTACAGATGCCTGCCGCGCTTTTTTTGGGTCTGTCCAGATCCACGCAGTTGTCTATGGCTTCTTCAAGATCGACAAGCGTGGACGCGTCCTCGACGCTGTCGCTGTCGATAACCCGCCCATCGACATCCTCACTAAGGGCATGTGGCTCGACGTGCCCTCGCGCGCCATCGACATACTACAATCCCGTCACCTCAACATCGCAGCCGCCATCCACGCGGCCGAACACGCCGTCCTCTCACTTCTCCCGTCGTTCGTGATTTCTTCCCCAGGGGATGTGCGCACAGAATGCAAAGTCGCAAAGAAGGAACTCGGCAAGTCCCTCCGTCGAGCCAACGACGCCGACGCGATAGAGAAGAAATTGCAGCCGCCGTCCCGACAACGACCGGCCCGTCTGACCTTTTACGACGCCAAGGGCGGATCCTGCGGTTCGGGAATCGCAAGCAAGGCCTTTGAATTCATAAGTCTTCTTCTGCGAAGGGCTGTGGCGCGC
Organism: Penicillium riverlandense; assembly: GCF_028828495.1. Taxonomy (NCBI): domain Eukaryota; kingdom Fungi; phylum Ascomycota; class Eurotiomycetes; order Eurotiales; family Aspergillaceae; genus Penicillium; species Penicillium riverlandense. The sequence goes on from NW_026643201.1 coordinate 647,737, forward strand.
ATAGAAGCCTGTGCATGTCTCTCGCCGCAGGGATGTGTCGAGTGTGTGTGCGACGAGAGGTGCAAGGAGATGAACGTCGTTATGAGCAAGGCTGGTGCCGGTGTGATTCTGCGCTGTTTGCTTGGATGGGAAGTGGACGTTGACGCTTTACCGTGGGTTGAGGATGTCGAGGGCGAGGAGTATGGTGGTGGTTCTGGTGCTGAACTTGCTGGTGGATTAGAGACTGTTGTCAGGGCCGGTGAGGTGCCCTGGAAACCCGGGTGTAGACCTGAAGAAGACAAAGTACATAGAAAAGAGGAGTGAGGACGACGCTTCTAATAGTTTCGTTCTATCCGCCTTCCTTGGAAAGCTCTAACACACCTACATCATTTTCTATACCCCGTAGCTGCAGTGACGGTGAATTCTTAAAACAAGTTAGCGTTCTGTTTGGATTAAACGTCCCCTTTGTACTTAAGCTCTATTAAAGTCCTCCCCATCGCCGCTTCAAAATTCTCCATGTGTATGATTGCTAAATCCGGTTTTATTGATGCTATATCTGATGCTATATCTGACGTTACTTTACTATTGATCTTTACTGTAGAGGTCTCAAGAGGAGCTAGGGTAGACGACTCCTAAGAACGTAAATAAGTTTTGCTTTGTTCAATATGAGCTACTATTGGCAGTGGAGGATTTTACCTAGTTTCGTTCTGTCTCGAGAACAGCGGCGGTACAATGTGGCCGCGGAGGTATTTCCACCTGTAGAGACAACCCCTTCCTATCGATCTAGACTAATAGTGTACAAATAAAATAACTAGAAACAAACATATGACAAGAAACCAAATTCGCCTTGATTTTAATCACAATTTGATTTTTGAAGAATTAGTTAGTTATTTGCTCAGGCTTCCCCACGCATAAGTATACCTCAAATTTACATACTTTGGCAAGTTCTAATCAATTGTGTGTCTACAAAGAGAAAGACAAGCACTATGTTCAGGCCAATCCAAGCCTGCTAATTGCCGTCAAAGGCTCTTCCACACCCAGACACTTGCACCAGACCGAAATCTCTTTATCTTGCTCGAAACACCTCTTCGTTATCTTCCTGCTACATGGTCTTAACTTTTAAGAAAGATACAGTGAAATGGCATCAGCAGCGGACTTAGACCTGTGACATAATTTAGGTCACAAAATGATTTTCTCTCGATCTTTCGAGTTCGCCGAGAAGGAAATGCTGAAACGCGACGTTTCTTTGACTCTTGACCATGGATAGACAAAGCTCCAGACCGAATTAGCCCCGTTTAGAACTCGGTGTTTCTTCAAAACCACCCATATCAGTTCGAAGGAAAATCGCAAGTGCTGTTAGAGAAAAGATCAAACACCATGCAACTAACTTGGTGCACAGTGTGAAAAGGGACAAAATGATAGGCGGAAGCCCCAATAACGCGCTTTTTCGTGAGTACGCGAATGATTGTCAAGCATCATTAGGTTCGAAGATACGGATTGAAAAATATTCTGTCAAAAGCATCATTTGATCCAGAATTGGGCTTGCCCTCTACCACCATGTCATATAAATCATAATGAAGCTTGCAAGCCAACATTGTGGATGGAAGCTTGGGCACATGTTAAATTATAGCCAACAGTATGACCTATTCATTCCCGGGTAACATTCCACTGCCTCTGCATGGCCATGGGCATTCAGATAGCTGCCTTTCCGTCGTCACAGTACCCTCCACAACTGTCCCCAATCATCCCACAATCGCACCTATCTTATGCACCACGGGATAAAGCCATGAACCATTGTGCAGCTGTTTGGTCGGGGCATAAAACCGCACTGTCGGACTCACGTCAGCATTAAACATATCCTAATCTGGGGCGGCACGTACGAGTGAGAGACAAGTCTCCCCCACCCTTCGGAGCTGGGAGCCAACTATTAAAAATAAAAGTCAGTCAACAACAACAATTAATAAAACCCGTGGTCGCATACTTTGACGTCCAGTTCCTCGGAGGAGCTACGTCTGCCGGCTGGACGAGCAATTCAAAGGTGCCGTCCTTGCGGGCAGATGTTTGCCCTCCATAAACTAGCGACCCATCGGCGTAGGTGATGTTCGAGCGATCGGTGAGCGCATACCGGTCCAGGGCGTTGGGAACCAAGTATTGCGCCGCGTTGTACGCTGTCAGACTCCAGAACCCATACTGCTCCAATAGTGGCTTGCTGGGAAATGTGAAAATGTAGGCTTGCTTTGGGCCTAGGTGCAGTGTCGATGGACCATGCTCACCCGTGCTGTGACTGGGATACAAAGCTTGCGCGGCGGTCAGGGCAAGATAGCCGAAGTAAGCTACATATGCTCGCATCTCATAATTCTTGCCATAGTCACCCTGAGCTGCGGCGGAAATTTCGCTCCATCCATTGCTAAGGACCTGGTTATTGCCAGGCTTGGTAGGTGCATTGAACATGGCCGTCTCCGAGGCGATATATGCAGCAGTTAAATTCACGCTTCTGGGCTGTTCGTAGGTTCCGTCTTGACGAATGCCGGCCCTTTTTAGCATCAAAGCTACCCGTCCCAAGTCTGAACTTTCGCTCGGCGGGTTGTGTGGCGCAATGCGTGCTGTCAGTTGCATGATCTTGGTCGCAGGATCAGATGAGAGCGATGAATTGAGCATAGCCATCGTCAGAGGCGGAGCGGTGGTTATACTGTGGGCTATACTCTTCACGACGGTATGCATGATGGTTCGCTTCTGCAGAGTGTGGATCTGTTGTAGGTCTCCTGGGGCATCTGTGACAGCGTACCGGACTACGATAATGCCGTACGGAGTTGGGGCATTGATGATGCCCTGGACTCCTTTGTCGCACTTCAGACGAGAAAATTGTTCGCCACAGAGGTGGAACCCAGACTCTTCATCTGCATCATAGCGTAAGATATATTTGCCGGCTTTGCTGTTTGTCACGCTGCCTAGGTTGACGTAGTTGTTGCCGTACCTGAATACCGCAGATCAGCAAGTTGCTTGTTATGTTCGAACTATCCAAACTCACGCGTCGTAGAAAGGAAACACCCAGTACCGGCCCTTTACGATCGGAACATCGATGACCACATCGTGGAGAGACATATCAAGCACAGCTGATGAGTACAAAGTATCCACATTGGGACGCACAACGGATTTGAAAGACGATGTCGCTAACTCTTTCATATGCAGGAAGCGATTGGTGGCTTTGACTTCTTCGAGAACGGGAATGGCAAAGTGTGCAAATGGCATGAGAGGATAGCCATACTGCATTGAAAATCAGATTGGCAAGTTGGGAGAGTTGGCAGTAAATACGTACAGTAAGAGTAAATTTGGTCGCCTCGTCTACTCCAGATGAGGCCCAAGCAGCGGCATTGAAGGCAGCTGGGATCAGAAATTGCAACTTCATGATGACAGGAGCTAGTCAATTGGAATTTGTGGATGTCATTATCGCTGGAACACTGTCCTCTATAAATACGACCTCAAAACGTACCGAGGCAGTATGTTGGCTAAATTGCGTACTTGGGTTGAATTGTGCAACACTCCCTCCACATTGTCCATTTCTCCACTTTCGAGCACTGGCCAGACCATCTTTGCCATCTCGGGCGTTTAGGTCGAGGGATTGTGATGAAGGTGAGTGGGTGCCTGAGGTGCCAGCGCCCACCGCCGTTGTAGATAGACCTTCCCTTCTGGGAATCTAGGAATACCATCATCATCTCTCTCCGCTTCTTCTTCTGCTCTTCCTAGTGATCCCCGATTCCAGGTCTTTGCCATGCCGGTCCCTGACTCCCCCTGAGCCACGACCGTCATCAGATTGTTATAGGGGTATCGGTGACTAGCGTTGCCCCGCTGTCTACTGACAAAATCTCCGTCGGCAGAATTCACTTCTCAACAGACGGCCATACGAGAAATACGCTAGGCGGCGAGAGGCAGGATACTTTCATCCAGCTAGGGGCTTGGCCAGTGAGCGCATCCGACTCGGCATGAATACGGACAGCCCCCACTTTCCCGCAAACACCTTCCAGTATTCCCACCTTCATGAAGATGGCCAGCGCTGGCGCATGTGATCGGTGCTATCTGATAAAATCTCGCTGCATAGCAGGCGGACCAGATGGCACTTGCTATCGTTGCTATCGTCTCCACCATCCCTGTACACACACCCGCCGACGTGGAAAGCCAGGGAGAAAGCCGCGGGACTGCGAGAGCGGGAACCTTCCTCCTTTACTTTTGCAATTCGTACATCAAATCTCCGAAAAGGACATTGCTCGTCTCTGTGAATTCTTCTCGGTTGCTCCAACTCTTTCCCGTTATCTGCGGCCGGCCTTGCATGCCCGCATGATCGAAGCGCCGCAATTACTGTTGGATCCATCTCTCGCCGTTGCGCGGGTGTTTCTGCGTACGAGTATGAATACCCGGTGTGATGACAATGATGTGGCACGATGTGCGTCAGCCTTGAAATCCCTTCGTAACTCCTCAATATACCAAGTCGAGCATGTGGGTAGCGTCCTCGCTCTCGGGCTTACGCTCCAGACATTCCAGCGTCTGACCTCAGGTGTTTCCGCTGATGTGATCTGCCGCGCTACCCTGCATCATGTTCAGCCTTGGTATGAGCGCATGTGGAATGATCCGAGTGCCAGTATGGAACTGGTTTGCCTTGTATTCATCGACACGATGCAGTCACTCTTTCGGCGCCGCGTACCAGTCTTGCCGTATCGAGTGCGAGATCCTTTCCTCGTTGACCGATATGCTGGCATTTGCTGCCCGCTACTGCCTCTACTTTATCGGGTATGCGTGATGGCTGCAGCGGTACGAGAGGACGATGCGTGGTCTACGACTCATATATCAACATGGGAGATTTTGAAGGACGAGATATATTCCTGGCTCCCGTCGATTGCATCCAACACTTTCGAAGACTTCTCCGAAAGCGAGAAGACTCTTGTTATGAGCCAGGCCCAGGTGTACCGCGACGGCGCATTACTCCTTTTACAACGGATCCGATTTCCCCTCACAAACAGCGATGAGGATTCCAAAAGCTTGTCGAAATCCATAGTCAACCATATCCGATATTGCTACGCTAATACCGGCCATGCTCCTCGCAACATTACATTACCATTTCTAGTGGCAGCAGCGGAAGCAGAGAATACAAGGGATCGGCACGAAATCCTTTCTCTAGTTAGCATACTTCGTGGGGCCAACATATATCCATGTTTTTCAACATTAAGGGAACTGGTTCAGAATATATGGGTTGCTCAGGAGAGTGGAAACCCTCCGTCATTGTTCAGTGTATTTGACCAGCACGCAGATATCAATATCCTACCATGATGGTTCTCAAACTTCGGCAATTTGAAAAAGTCATGTTGCGTGACAGCTGGAAAGCTAGCTGAAGCCCACTTCCGGACTTGTATGTAATCTAATAAATCGTAACTATCAAAGCGTTGGAACTGTTACAAATAATCCGCCCCATGCTGAGCGATGGTTGGTCCAAAGATTACAGTACCGGTAATTTTGTGTATTTGTCGGCAGCTCAATCGAGGCTTAGACGGGCGAAAATATTAGTTCAAACCCACAACGGCGGTCCGGGCTTTTCTCGTTTAGGAAGGATATTGTTGGGAAAGAGAAGTAAAAAGGCCAGAGATTATCCCTCCATGGCAGATTGGTATCTCAACCCAGTTTACTCTTTTGTCATGACCATGGAAATGAATCAACAACATCCCCAGTCACAGTTTCCACCGGGAACTATTCTACTTGAAGACAGTATGACTACCTCATGTCACTTTTGTCTGTATTGTGTTAACATGGATTAATGGTACAGGGCTGGACTCTGGGACAAGGTTCTTACGCAGTCCCGTTCCCAGTGCAGATCCAAATGATCCTCTGGTACAACTTTTTCAGATATATATATGCTCCAAAACAAAACTAACAGAGCGGCATAGAACTGGTCACCATTTCGGAAAGCTGTTAACTTTGGCCTGGCCTGCTTTTATGTCCTTTTTACTTTTGTGTTACTTGATATCCAATCGATTGCGTATCAAGGTTATACCGAAGAGTTGCATCTGTCCTACCAGACTTTAAATGATGCTAGTGCTGCAAATTTTGCGGGGCTAGCACTTGGATGTATCCTGTTCATCCCGCTAGTACACAAATATGGTCGTCGTCCTATCTATATCCTAAGTTCAGCTGTCCAGTTTGCCATGGGCATCTGGTCCGCCAAAGTGCAGACAGGGGGTGAGCTGGTTGCAATCAACCTCATAATGGGCCTGGGTGGCGCTCTCAGCGAAACCATTACCATGATCACTATTGTCGATTTATTTTTTGTCCACCAACATGCCCGGATGAACGCTATCTTTCTGTTTATGCAGACGCTTGGGGCCACAGGTGGCCCTATCTCTGCGGGATACATTGCCGTCGCCGAAGGATGGCGGTGGATCTGGTGGTGGACCGCCATCTTCCTCGGCACCAATTTTGTTGCTGTTCTCTTATTTTTTGAGGAGTCCAAATTCGTTCCAACGGCCGTGGACCAAGGTCTCAACATGACCCGGGGTGACATCACTGAGGGCCAAAGTAAAGGCACCATCGAAGAGAATGAGAATGTCACTGAAGGGCTTAAACCAGTTTCCTCTTTGGTTACGGAATATTCCAAAAAATCATTAACCAAAAGGCTTGCTTTCGTCACAAAAACCGATATTCCGATCAAACGGCATTTTTATCAGCCCTTGCTTGCTTTTTTTATCTTTCCTGCTGTTACCTTCACGGCATTGACATACGGCCTTTTACTTGCCTGGTTTGCGATAATTTCCTCAGCCGGCTCCTACTTTCTGCTTGATCCCCCTTACAACTTCAGTCCCGCAAACATTGGCCTCTTTCACCTGGCCGGATTTATTGGGGCAACTATCGGCGCTGTAGTCGGGGGCTCAGGAAGCGACTGGGCTATTGTTCGGGCCTCCCAGAGAAATTGTGGTATTTTTGAGCCGGAAATGCGTCTTTGGATGAGTATTCCTGGGTCAGTTTTCGCGTGTGCTGGCATTTTACTTTTTGGAATTGGCCTTGGAGAGGTACGTTATTCCCTATATACCCCGGTATGGATGCTTAGACTCATTTTATGTATTTTGCATAATCCAGGGTTTACCGTGGATCATTCTTGCTGTCGGCACTGCAATATTTGGGTTTGGATTCATCATCACAGCGGACATCGCTTTGACCTATCTGACAGACAGCTACCCCGATGTAAGTTTCTGTCCACATGCCAAAAAAAAAAAAAAAAAAAAAAAAAAAAAAAGGTATTGACAACTTTCTAGATTCTTGGAGATGCTTTGGTTGCCGTTGTTTTCGTGCGCAATGGAATATCGATGATCATCAAGTTTGTTTTCACGCCGTGGATCGACAAATTGGGCATTAGAGACACATTTGTCTGTGTGGGAATGCTCTCCTTATTGGCATTTTTCATGCCTCTTCCACTTATGTTCTGGGGTAAGAAAGCTCGCAGCAAAACAGCAGCGAAGTATGTCCAGTTTGCCAACCAGCAGCCTGTTCGCAGACATCCATAAGTAAACTAGCTTTTGCTTTTCCGTTCTAGGACAATGGGCATATGCTCCGAATGCCGGATCGCAGATTTCAAACTTATTGGTTACCTTCAATTAGCTAGATTTATATTGCAATATTGATTGAACGGCGTTTTATCACAGCCGGTGTTCAGAAAGCGGACATAAACAAAGACACTAGCACCCGTCCTCGTCCATCTTCAAACTGGCCAAGCCAGGCTCGATAAGTCTTTACCGCTCAGTCAACTAGACGACGATTTGTATCCGGCCATCATTGACCAGGCCTTGGCATAAAACAGTAATAATTCCTATCCTGCGTTGATAATCAGGATTTGTCGTTAGAGAATCAAAATTATGAGCATTGTATTTGAATCGTCCAAGTTCCTGTCAGAGAAAACCAAGTAATCTTCCTATGGTTTACATCGTCAGGAGCCCTGTGCACGGATTTGGTGACGATACATAGTATTTTCACTAGATGGTTATCACCTCTTGAGAAAAGGAGACAAGACGACAGCAATCATCTGAAGGATTATCCAGTTGGTCCTATATCTGTACTAACTCATCTACCCCAATCTATCGCTGAGCGGTGTGCAGACATGGAAGCCCCCAGATTGTTTCCTTTTAGCATAATAACATCCCCTTTCTTAAAGCAGCATAGGGTTTATCCCTAAATCTCAATTGTTCAAGCATTTTGTCTAGTGGGGGGTTGACTTGAGTGAAATCACCGTGAATATGTGATATGCTTCTGACGGGACTTGAAAACTGAGCATAAGTCAAGCAAGCGTGCCTTGATATACTAAGATTATGATCTTTGATTACTGTGAATTATGCGGTCATGTCTCGAAATCTTTCTTCTCCTTGTAACTATTTACTAGAAACCTATTCACTTCAAACCACAATACCTCGAGGCAGTGCTCTACATGACGACGGCAGAAACCTTGACGAGACTGTTATCTCGCCGGAAGCACACCCTGCAACTGCAGATCTCTTGAGCTCGCACCAACAAACACCTTGACACTCGTGCCCAATTTAGTGACCTCGACCCATTTCTGCTGAACAACATCCCAAATTGAGATATCACGTCGACGCAACTCGAAAGTTACGTCTCGTCTGTGGCCCGGCTGGATCATTGTCTTTTGGAACCCTCGTAGCTGTCGCTTTGGCTCTCCATTGCCCAGATCAAGGTAGAGCTGGGATACCTCCTGGCCAGCTACCTTGCCTGTATTCTTAATATTCACGCGCACCTTGTACAAAATATCATACAGTGACGGATCGCCTCCCTGAGCTTGAGGGGTTCGTCGGACCACGGGGACAGTTGGCGTCGTAAGACTGGTAGTCACCGTCATGCTCGGAGCAAGGTAAGGATAGATGTAGTCCGTGAGCGAGCTGATGGTACTGGGGAAGGTGTAGTCTGACGGATTAAGACTGGAGCTAGGACAAATTGTTGGATCTGCTGTGCTTGGCGCAGGAGAAGATGGCAGAGGAGTGGCCTTCACAGGCACAGACTCAATGCGTAAATGGCTGTATGCAAATGTGGTGTAGCTGAGACCAAACCCGAATTCAAAACGAGGCTCGATATTATGCTTGTCAAAGTAGCGGTAGTCAATAAACAGACCCTCGTTGAAGTCCAGCTGCGGTACAAGGCCGTTTGGCTCATAAAGAACATCTGTGCCGTATTCCTTGCGACGCTTGCCCACTGTCCACGGAAGCTTGCCAGAAGGGTTGACGTCGCCATACAAAACATCAGCAATGGAGTTGCCACTCTCCTGACCTGGAAATCCTGCGAAGAGCACAGCAGTGACGTTCGGATTTTCGATCCATTCTTCCATGAGTATTGGCCCGGGTGCGTGAACCACAACTACGGTCTGGGTGCAGTTGGCCGCAACCTGCTTGACCAAGTTATCTCCATCCTTCCAGGCTGTCAGATTGTTGCGGTCCCCATAGTTCGCATCGACTTCAAGGTAGCCCTCGCCGCTGATTGCGTTGATGAATGTCAGACACACGCTAGCTTGCGAGGACACCAGGTCAATTTGATCTTTGGCCCAGTTATCCAGGACATACTGCACGACAGTGTTGTCTGCCAGTGCACGTTGCTGGATGGCTGAAAGAGGGTCAACCAGATAAGGAAAGTTGGTGCTGCCACTTCCCCAGCCCATGGCCACCGTGCCAAGATCGCAGGCGCGATCCGGGCAGCCATTGGGACCGTACTTATTAGGACCAGCATCCTCGCCAATGACTGCGATCTGCTTCGGGCTCTTAAGAGGCAAAGTGTTGTTTATGTTCTTCAGCAGCACAGCCGAGTTGGAACCAACTTTACGGATGATCGCGCTATGATTCTTGCGCACATCGCGATGGTCGTTGATCTTCTGCCAGTCGAGCTCTGCCTTAGGATATTCATAACCGTAGGTGTCAAAGTCACCAGAAGCAAAATTCAGTTCTGGATAGTTCTCATCCTGGCCAAGATAATAATATGAAGCCATAATGCGGGTCACCATGTCGTCCAGCCGCCATTCGGGCACACTGCCGTTCAAAACGGACAACGTCAAATTGGGGCCCCAGAAGGACACTCCCAGTCCCGAGACACCGTTCGGAGATGTCTCGCCCGGACCGGTCATATCCATACCACCAAGAGCTGAGTCGACGCCTGAATGCTGCGAGCCGTCGTCTGAGGTGACATATCCCTGGAAACCCAGTTCACCCTTAAGGATATCGTTGAGGAGATGATCACTCTGGCACACCTGGGTGTTGTTAACCTGGTTGTACGAGCACATCACACCGGCCAGTCCGTTCTTCACACCATCGTACCAGGGGAAGAGATACAGCTCGTGGAACGTGCGATCGTCACAGTTGGACGAGTAGGGTTCCGTGATATTGGGACCAGCGTGCCAGTCGTTCCACTCGACAACCTCGCGAAAGTGTTCTTGCTCATACAGAATAAAGTGTTTGCCCACTGCAATAGCACCGGATGCTTGCATGCCTGCAACAGCTTCGCCAAAAGCAATCCCGGACAGATAAGGATCGGGCGAGAAACCCTCAAAATTCCGTCCACCTTCCGGTGCTCGGCCCAGGGGACCGACAACGGGCGCCATTACACTGTTGTCTCCCTTAGCCTTGTGCTCAGCGCCGTTGGCATAGGACTGCGTATATATCAATTCTCGATCCCATGACATGGCGAGGTTCAAGCCGGCTGCAAAGGCCGATGAGTAGTCGGCTCCTCGAACACCAGTTGGACCATCATCGCCAGCCAGGCCTCGGAAATTGAGACGTGGAATGATTCCAGTGGAGTAACCGACTGTCTGTCCAGTACCTACTCCCGTAGTAAGGTTGACCCTCTCCGTGAGCGTCAAATGGCACACAAAGCGACGGGCCTTATCGTAGGCTGCTGCCCATTGGCCATAGCCAGGGCTCACAGGAGGATGATAGGAGGCCCCATGGACCAGGGAAGTTGTAAAAAGCAGTAGTATTGGAGTGGCTAACATGGTAAGCCAGGAAAAGTTGTTTCGCGGTGAATAGATTGGCTCCGTGTAGAACAGATCGACCTTTAAATGCTCCCTAGATGCACTGCAACCCCTCACTTTCATAGACACCTTCTCTTGTGTTTTGCGTTAACATAAACGAGATGTGATCTTCCATCCAACTTCCTCAACTAGCTATCGGAGAATTTGGCGCAGAGTAATAACCTGATATAAACCCTGAATAGAGGCGCTAGTCGAGGTTGCTTCCCAAGACTCGTGGTCTAACCCCACACCCTGACATTGTATAACGCGTGGTTGTAATCATTCGCTGACAGTAATTGGTGTGATTTGCCGAGATCTGCGATCGGCCTGGGTTGAGATCCTGCGGCGAAGTATGCCGATGAAGATGTCGATTGAGCTACTCCAGAATGACCCACCCAGATACAAGCATCTCATGTATCACTTGCCTGTTCTAGAGCGGACAAAATGCCGCGAAGATCATGGTATTCTATTTACTGTGTGGAAACTCTCTAACTTCTTCCATACGCTAGCATACGCTAGCATGACACTAGAAGGGAACTGCGTAAGATCGTCAACTACATGTCCTTGTATTGAAGTAGCACTCTGCCAAATTGGTTGCAGCTGGTAGACCACTTCACTACAGCCAAACTAAAAAGTGAAATTATCAATAGTCGCCCCCAAAGCAGACCCATACGAGTGTATCTGCTAGCCGGACGTTGAAGTATCACTAATTGAATCTGTGATCGTTTTGGTTTTAATTCAGAGTAAGATAGCTTAGATGTCGGCATGTTGGTCATCGTTGGGTGTAACCAGCCGATGGTAGTAGAAAAGGATTAGCTACTCTCACGGCGGGTTACTTCCACGTGATCGGCTATTTGATAAATTGGGATGATTCCTCAACGGTTTGGTCAACTTTCCCCACACAAGGGGTGTTAGTCACATCACGAAGAGAATTCCCTCGGCAGAATTTGCCGGAGGACATTCTGGGGAATCATTTTATGGGGAGAATGAACTTATGGGGAAGTGGAGTGTACAAAGCGCAGCATATATGGCCATGCCGTGCAGACTCTCAACACCCTAACGTACAAAGTCTTCTCCACAGCAGCCGCTACTGCACCTCTTGATTTTGATAGGTATGAAGACTCAGCGCGCCATGGATCATTCTGAAGTTGTCCACGACGAGGACCCGACCAAAGCTGCCACGCAGAAAAACATGACTCAATCGCGCATGCAGGCAGCTTTGGTCAGGGAGAATCCTCGTGTCCTCCGAAAGAGCTTCTTAAAGCTGTACGGATGCATTTTTGTTGGATACTTATGCTCAGCCACCAATGGATTCGATTCTACGACTTTTGGTATGCTTGAAACCGTCTATATTTAACAGATTGCTGATAGCTAATCAGGAGGGCTGTCTGCAATCCCACAATTTACTGAGCACTTTGGCATCACAACCCAAAACCAAGGCCTTGTTGCAGCCGTGTATGTCATCGGAAACATCGCTGGTTCGTTCTTTGGCGGGCCATGCGCAGACACGTATGGTCGCCGGGTCGGGATGGCCCTTGGGTCAGCCATTTGTGTTATTGGCACTCTTCTCCAAACCGTGGGAACCAGCCTTGCCATACTCATGGCAGGCCGCTTCATCCTTGGAGTGGGCGCTGTGCTGGTTCAAACGTCGGGTCCTGCCTACGTTGTGGAGATGTCATATCCGAAGTATCGAGCTCAACTTACGGGAGGCTACCAAGTATGCTTCTTTCTGGGCACGATCATATCAACATGGCTTGAATTTGGTCTCAATCATGCAACTACGACCCTTTCTTACCCATGGAGACTTCCCCTTGCTATACAAGGCCTTCCATCTGTTATCATTCTATGCGCTGTTTGGTTTATTCCGGAAAGCCCTCGATGGTAGGGACTGTCTCCTTTCTCTTTGACAGCAAACTGATTGGAAATTACAGGTATATCGGCCAAGGACGGGAGGCTGAAGCTCGAGCTGTTCTCGTCCAGTACCACGGAGATGGAAACCCGGACGCACTCGTCGCAAATCTCGAGCTGCAAGAAATGCTGGAAGTCATTGAACAGGACGGTTCTGACAAGAGATGGTGGGATTTCAGGTCGCTCTTCAACACCCGAGCTGCGCGCTACCGTACTTTTCTGGTAACGTGCATTTCCTGGTTTGGCGAACTTGACCTGCCGCCCACAAGCTACTATTTCCCTCTGATGGGTAAATATTCTAGAATAGTACTTTTTTAGGCCCTTCGTACTAACTATACGATATAGTGAAGACTGCCGGAATCACCAATGTCTCTACCCAACTATTGCTCAACGCAATTCAGACAGTCGTCATGGCAATTGCGGCACTTTGTGGCCTTAAAATGATACATAAGACCGGCAGACGACAGCTTCTCATATGGTGCAGCGTTGGGATGACAATTTCCATGGCTGTCATTACAGCATGCACTGCGAAACAGGCCGGGAAGCCCGCTGTAGGTGGGACCGGTATTGCCTTTCTCTATGTATTTTTGGTGGCTTTTGCATTCGGATGGGTAATGTCACCCAATTCCTCCTTTCTTTTATACTATTTGATGACTGACTGCGCCTCGGTCTTAACTAGACCCCCATGCAAACACTCTACCCTGCAGAAGTCCTTGCTTATAACTCTAGGGCCAAAGGTATGGCCTACCTGGCATTCATGAACAATGCTGTCAAGGTCATGAACACATATGTTCCCCCGATCGCCATTGCAAACTCTGGCTGGAGGTACTACATTCTGTATGTTGTTTGGGATGCATTCGGAATTGTCGTGATATATTTCTTTTTTGTGGAAACGAAAGGCTGGAGCCTGGAAGAAATTGAGGACCTTTTCAATTCCAAGAATCCTGTGAAAGCAAGTCTGGAAAAGAAAAAAATCAGTGTCGCGGGTGACGGAACCATCATCAATGTTGATAAGACTGACTCCAATGCTTGAGTATTGGAAGAAAAGTAGTATTCTAAGGAGTATACGCAAAGCCATGCTAACAATGGAAATGTCTCTTGGTATACACTTTTGCAGAGCAAGGTTGGCTTGCTCGAAAGTTTCATCTAATATAATAGGATTCTGCATAAGGCCCTGCTTCAGGCAATATGTAGCTCAGTTCACTCCTTTCAGTGTAATTAGACCGCTGTAAATGAGAGAATCAAGTAGGACATTTGAAGGAAATTGTCAAAAATCGACGGCACGATTACCCATTATGGAATTGCAATACACGAATGAATCAATCTCTGATTAAGATAAATCTGGGAATGCCCAACAATTTAGGGGGCGAGATAACTAATAAAGACTAGTGCAAACTAGGAAATAATGAGGGGAAAATAGAGGGGTAGACGATGTATCCAATTCTTGACAGAAATAACTACTAGATAACTTATCAATATTAGATGACTAATTATAACATTACTCTCGGATCTTACTAGAGATTGGGATCTCAGCACTGAAATCACGGGACAACAGTATCTTTAAATTTTGAAAATTAGAATTGGAGACTAAAAAATTCATAAATTGCTAAGTCTAATTCTGCGGGGCCATTTCAACGGGCAAGGTTTCATGTATAAATACATCTAAGTGCTCAAATTCCTATGATCAGTTAGCATTATTTTCCACACCAAGCCAAATCATCGTACCACTTGAGTAACAGGCTGAGTGTCAGATGAAGCAAGCTTGGTTCCATTAACAACCCTCACTGGCTGTTCGATAGCTTTGAGAAGCTTCTCAGGACCATTGTTCTTTGCCCCCATTCGGTCAACAAACAGCACAGGAGTCTTTGCATTCGCAGTTTTCCTGAGCACGTTGACCTCATCCGTCATGTTTAGACAGTCTGTAATGCCCAAGATACTTCCAATTTTGTAGCTGTCAGCCAGAGTAGCCCTCAGAGCAACTTCCAGACCCTCATTGTATCCGCCAACCGCAATGCGGCCTGGATCGCAGCCATTGGCAATCTCCTGGTGTACAATTTTCTGGATCAAAGCCTCGTTGCTGGAGATGTCGTTCCCGCAATTCGTCTCGTTGTAATCAAGATAAGGGAAGATAAAGGCGATGTGGTTGCAGTGGCCTAGCTTTCGTAGTGGCTCGACCATGAATTTCCAGTCGCCTCCACGCTGACCTTTGCTGTGGCACCAGACAAACGTAGATGTGTGACAAGTCGGGACAGCACGCACTCGAAGGTAGTCATCGTTGAAGACGAGAGGGTCAGGAGCCATGATAGGTATTTCGATTTGAAATTGGAATGATGGAATGACCAGAAGAGCGTTTGCAAAGTTAGTTGTAAGAAGTAGTGACTGCTTCTCGTATAGACCGGCTGTTTTATAGTACCGATATTCTGTAAATAGTGTCTGCCGGCTCCGTTCTTTTGCTTACCAAGAAGGGCTGCATTAACTATCATGTGGACATAGAATTTAGTCAATACCTGGTATCACATAAGGAGCGGAGATGGTATTTTAGCGTCGCAACAAATGAAAGAGCTAAACGATCACCTGATTCGGCAGATTTTCTAATTTGGATGTAGCCGAACGAATGCTCTGCCAAACCAACACCGAGTGGGACCAAGATGATTAGCTACTTCCAAACTAGTCTAACATGCCCACCTGTTGCGTTAGTTACTTCGGTTCTATCGGAGTCATCCATTACCCATGGTAATAGCTTCACTTTCTTTCCTGACTAATGCTATTATCTTATCTTGATATTGCTCTTAGTTGTATGCCACGCATCGGCTAAAAATTTGGTTTCAGAACCTGGAATATCCGGTCTTGCATGATTGTGGAATTGGTTGGTTATAGGTAATGTATGGACGGCGAATGCATACTATCTCAAAAAATTTTAAAAGTCAATATGCAAACTCCACGCCTGTCGCAGCGATTGTATGCCCTGGAAAGTGCCCAATGTTGTCACCTGCTCAATTCTTCGCAAGATTCGGATAAGTTCGGCTTGTTCATCAGCCTTTCTCAAACTTCGACCACCTGCTCTCATCATTAACAGATACCTTGCTAGTCTCCGACCAAGCACTTACAGATGACAAGTGGTTGTATCGCATTCACGAGAGCGCCAGGATGATTGCTGCCAAGTGCCTTTGTCATGCCACATAACTGGATGGTATGCCTCATAATTTCAGCCTTCTGAGGTATTAGCAAGCTCTCTACAACACAGACACTACTTACTTCTATCCTTCTTGCAAAATGCAGAAAATCTATACCGCTCGCTTGATGGGGATTGTGAAGAGCAAGGAGAACTTTCACTAGATGATAGAACTGCATTGAGACAACTAAGGCCAGTCAGTATCAGACATTTTGAACTTGGAAAACAATAGCATACTGTGCCAAGTACCCAAGTACATTATCTCAGGAAACGGTTCACTGTCCTCAATGACATATAAAGGTTGAAACGACTCTGGTAAGGTCTCCTTCCACGTGTTGACCTCGTCCTGAAGTTCAATCCACCTATCCAGATCGGGGTTTTGACCCTCACGAGAAAAGCAATAGTCGACAATCTCGGCGGTCAGCATAGTCATCTTCTCAGTCTTTACATAATCGAAGTCTCCTCCCCATATTATATCAGCTTTCCAACCTCTAGGGTTGATAGTGGTTGGCTTGCGTGTTGCAAGAGCAACCATGATCTCCTCTCGAAAATATGTCCAGAACGCGGTCCGCTTTAGAGCTCGGAACCCAATGTTCTTTCGGTTGTGTGTGAAAAGAGATGAGCATCCCCTTAAGTGGCGCTGATGATCAGTTTCATAGCTCATCATCTCATACATACGGAGCACGACCGTGGATATCGGCAGCGCGTTATCCAGGGCTGTATCAGGATCCGCTAAAGCTGGGATTAGGCGTTGGACACATAGATCATGATAATGAGCGGCACAATGCTCGTCGCATGTCCCATCACGTCGACTCAGGTGACATGCAGAAAATGCGAGTATAGCGTATAGTAAAATCGGGCAGCTGAGAGCTAAATAAGGCACGAATGTTTCAAATTGACGCAGCGGATCGTTCACATCAAGCTGGTTTCTGTCAGAATGTTTACTAATATATTCAATGAACATACCCAACAGGCTAAATTATTCACGTAATGCTTCAGGAGGCGGGCAGTCAATGGATCGCTGAGCGGCTCCGCTGGGCCTCGTTTGTATATTGTCGACCCAGATATTCTCCTGCGAGTTAGGGCCTGAACTGGATCGAGAGAGTCCATGATATTGCTATTTGGTGTAGAATGTTGATCCCCATATCTGATAGCATCAACGGATGGTCCCGGAGTCAATGTCAGGACTGTATTTTCCACTGAAATATCAGCCATTCCTCCATAGGCTGCAAAGTCTGCATTTCTGATCAGCCGAAGAGAAATTGAAAAAAAGAAGTTAGATGCTCTACCATCTATCATCATATTTGGCGAGGTGCTGCTGTGCGATATCGTAACTCGTGGAGAGCTCGGAGAACTCGAGTTCCTCGTTTCATCAACATCATCGCTAACATCAACTGAGTGTACAAATGTGACTATATTGATGTCTTAGAATGCCCTGAGTGCTGAGAATCCCATGAAAGGACTGACTCACTTTCGGACGGAGTATCAAGCCATACGTGGTCCGATGTGAATCGAAATCCACCGTTAGACTCTCCATCAATTCCCCGTCTTGTGTCATACTGACATTCACGGCGGCCAATTTCACAGTGCTGACATTGAGGCTTTCGTTCATCGCCTTTTTTGGCACTAAGTCAGTGTTTCCAACGCGAGTTGACGACTTGAAAGGAAGAACACACATTTCATATGCCGTCTTCTACACGTGAGGCTTTGTTTGTCAACTACAATCAACTCTCCAAGACTCCAAGCGTAAGTATCTAGAATTGCGACTAAACTTACCAACCTGCGCGCAATAAAGTCAGTAGTATGCCAAGGCAAAAAGGGTGATATGCTAACCAGTCCTAGCACGCCTTTGAATTTCTCGCTCTGGTGCCATGGTGTCAAGCCATAACCCAGTTCAACTGAACCCTTCTGCAAGAGAACCGAAATACTGACAGGACGAAGGGATAGAGAATTCGTCGTGGGGGAGGTTCCGCGGACTTTGAGTTATTGCCCCCACTCACGTGATCTTAGTTCAAAGACCCGAATGACTTCAGGCTGGTGAGAGTCAATGATGGCATTCGAAATAATACGTATATTTTGAAATTGGGGGAACTTGACAGACTTGGAGATTTTTGAGGGAAAAGCTTTTGAATTTTCCATACTTTTCATGGTTTTTGTCAATGCTAGTACTACCATCCAGCATTCTAACCCCAGACACTCAGTTGGGTTAGTCAACTACATAGTACTAACTTAACTAACGTATTCCGTAAGCGAGTGACTCACTCGCTTGTGCTTGAATTATCAGAGAATATATAGAGGTGATCATGGCTGACAGTATACATCGTCTTCAACCATAAGTCTCGTATCGACCCTACCAATGTTAGCCCTTATTATGTGCTGGCAATTGGCCAGTCATTGCTTTCAAGTGTGCAATTCGTATATTTCCGTTGATTTACTCAATTAAGATAACATGGACAAAGTTGTTTGTGTTTCTAGATGAATACGCTAAATTATCGAATTTAAATGTAGTCAGGAAAACATTCATCCTGTCGAACATCATTGTCCGTAAAGACTATATGACCTATCAACATCTAATATAAGTTAACATTGCGTTCACCAGAGCACAAGCTTTCGATAATGGCCAGATCATTTAATGCCTCAATTGGCCCGGCACGAGACTGTGCCTTCCCCATCTTCACAGCGTCTAGGAAAGCCTTGATCTCAAGCTCCACACCATTGCTCTTAATTGTTTCACTGCTCTTTTCTCCCGAGATCCGTTCAAGATCTAGGGTAAAACCATCAGGGCCGTCAGTCAGGAAAAAAGTACCTTGCGTCCCAATGATGGTAAACTCAGTGGCTCGCTTGGCGGACGAGAATGACATCGAAATGGTACCGGTTCCGCCACCGCTCAGGAGGATTCCTGCATTGACAGTATCAAGAGGCGGCAGGTGAGCAGCGACTTGGCGTGAAAACCCCTGAGTTTCAACAACTTCCTGCCCAGAAATATAGCGAAGCATTGCTATATGGTGGACACCGCCATCAAGCAAAAAGCCCCCTTGGTATTCTGGGACCTTTCTCCATGGAGTCTCATAGTACTTTCCACTGGGACCCTGATTGCGCCATATCTTGAGGTGAAGCTGTGTAATGTCGCCGATGGCTCTGTTATCGACAACCCACTTTCTCCCAAGCTCAAATTCAGGCATGAAGCGGAATTGCTCCGCAACGCTGAAAATCAATCCATCCTTGGCGTAGTCCTTCTTGTAGTCCTCAATCAGCCCGCGTGCAGTTTGTACGTCTTTTGCGATCGGTTTTTCCGACAGAACATGCTTTCCAGCTGCCAGGCAACGGCGAACGATGCCTGGTTGGACAGGAATGGGTAAAACAACGACGACCGCGCCGATATCTTTGCGTTTCAAAAGGTCGTCCAGCGTGTGACCAGCGGTGTCTTCTGAATATAGTTCAACATCCGCAACACCAAGTTTCCTTGCTTCATCGACTAAAGTCAAAGCTGAAGATTTGGAACGCGAGTATATAGCTTTGAGGTTTGCCCTGTTCGAAACAAGAGCCGGGAGATGTTCTTTTTGGAGTGTTAGTGACGGGGGTTGTTATTCAAGAGTGGAGAATTACCATCAGTGGCAAAGATGCCGGCTCCTAAGATAGCAATTCCAGCCATGGATGGAGGTGAATTGGATTTGGAAGGGCAATTCAGAGCAAATGCAATCTGCAAAGTCTCACAAAGTCTCACTGAAGACATTCTTATACTAACGTCCAACTGTTTGGCCGTGTCGGCTGTATACAAATAGGGAGATTACACGAGCACGTGATCGGCTACCGAGACCTTTCGGTTTTTGGGGTTTTGTTGATCGCATCTCCACATTTACGATCCGGACAATGCGATGATCATATTGAGTTAAGTAATTGCCCGCTACTGGTATCCCGCCCCGTACCCAACGCTAACCCCACTTTAGAGATGTCCAAGGCATATATAGCTGTCACGGCCATCGGTCTTATGGTCGACTGCAATTGAAAGCGTCATTAGATTTTGTGATTTAGACTGCAACTGCACATTTGAAAGATGACGGAATCCAAGAGGATCGAAGTCATTCAAGGTTGGAAGTTCAAACAGGCCAGCAACCTCAACAACTCCACGGCCTCTTCTTTTCTGCCTGTTGCTCAGTTCCCGACCGTCGCTCATATTGACCTCCTTCACCACGAGCTCATTCCGGACCCGTACATCGACTCGAACGAAACAAAATGCCTTTGGGTCAACGAGGCGGATTGGACCTACTGTACGTCAGAGGTACCGAATCTCAACCTCTCGAATCCCAATGAGCACGCCGTTCTTGTCTTTGAGGGCTTAGACACAGTTGTTGGTGTATGCCTCAATGGTGAACATATTCTGGCTAGCAAAAATATGCATCTAGCGCATAGGGTCGATGTCACTGAGCTGTTGAAACGGGCTGGGGGCAAAAGCTCACTGGAGCTGCGTTTCAGGAATGCGCCTCAGATTTCACGAGAGGAGAGAAACCAGATTGGATATAAGGGCAACGAGACGGACGTGCATTTCGGTGGTCCAGAGAGATTGTTTCTGAGAAAAGCACAGTACCATTGGGTAGGTTGTCTTGGCATGCTATATTCGCTAGGCCGCAGGGCTGAGTTAGGGCTGACACAATTGAAGGGCTGGGACTGGGGACCGGCGGTCAATACTTCGGGCCCCTGGAAGCCCATCTATCTCGAGATCTTTGAGACCAGAATCGATGAGCTTCTCATCCGCCAAGAGGTTTCGGCAGATCTGAAGACGGCTGTTTTGAGCGTCAAAGGGAGCGTTGAGCATCCTTCTCCGAACCAAGAAGTCAACCTTGAATTGCTTGATCCTGCTGGTTCCCATATTCAGAGCCACATCCTGAAAGCAGATTGTGCCCGATTTGAAGCCAGCATTACCATCAACAACCCTCAACTGTGGTATCCTCATACCTATGGAGACCAGCCTCTCTACATCGTCACTGTCCGGCTCCCCGAACAAGACAGCAGAAGTCAATCGATTGGTCTGCGTCGTCTTAGACTACTCCAGCACTCACTTCAGAATGCGGAGGGAACATCATTTCTCTTCGAGGTTAACAATATCCGCATATTTGCCGGTGGCTCATGCTGGATTCCTGGAGACTTCATGCTACCGCGCATGACGCGTCAGCGCTATTCAGACTGGTTGCAACTTGCCAAGTCCGGGAACCAGAGCATGATCCGTGTTTGGGGCGGAGGCATCGTCGAATCTGACGATTTTTACGACATTTGTGACCGTGAAGGAATCCTGGTGTGGCAGGATTTTCTTTTTGCCTGTGGCAACTATCCCGCTTCACAGGATTTCATGGACAACGTCAAACTGGAAGCGGAGGCTCAGTTGAGACGCGTGGGTCATCATGCGAGCCTGGTACTCTGGGCGGGCAATAATGAAGATTATCTGCTGGCTGAAAAATGGGGCTGGGAACTTGACATGACAGACGAAAAAGGTCCGTGGGATCAGACAGATTTCCCAGCCAGAGAAATCTACGAGAGATTACTTCCTCGTCTGGTAGAGGAACTGGGAGGTGATGTTCCATACTGGAGGAGTAGTCCTTATGGCGGATCCTACTCAAATGACACCACTGTGGGAGACACCCATATCTGGGACGGTGAGTTTGCTCAATCATTACAATATTCAGAATGGAAAACAGAAAAAGCTGACCTGTCTGCTTTCAAGTCTGGCATGGAAAATTGTCACCCTACCAAGACTACAAAAACTACATGTCTCGCTTCGTCAGCGAATTTGGATTTGAATCTTGTCCCTCCTTGCGCACTCTGCACCGAGGCATCACCGCTTCCTCGGAAAGGCACGCTCAATCCCGAACTTTTGACATCCATGACAAAGGACCCGGACACACGCGCCGTTATCCCATGTACATGGGCGAGAATTTCCGTTTCCGCATGAACCCACTCCGAGACTTCGTCTATTGCACTCAGTTCCTGCAAGCCGATGCCATGGCCTACGCGTACAACTGCTGGCGCCGAGAATTCCGCGGCCCTGAGCAAGAATATTGCGCAGGAGTGCTTGTGTGGCAGC
This sequence comes from Penicillium riverlandense, assembly GCF_028828495.1. Lineage (NCBI taxonomy): Eukaryota > Fungi > Ascomycota > Eurotiomycetes > Eurotiales > Aspergillaceae > Penicillium > Penicillium riverlandense. The sequence continues at coordinate 669,904 of NW_026643201.1, forward strand.
TGAATGATATCTGGCCGGGTTCTAGCTGGGCCTTGGTGGATGTTGACTTGCAGCGCAAGCCCGCCTATTATGTCACAAAAAGAGCTTTGGGGAAATTCGTCGTCGGCATGGAACGCACCGTTACAAAAGAACCGCCTTACATTGTGACTGGATACCCACCAGAGAAGCATGCCTTGGACGTCTGGGCCGTGAATGGCACCTTGGAGCCGCGGAAAGCAACTCTGAAACTAAGCGCCTATGATATTCGATCTGGATCTCGCGTTTCCCTACCAAAAAACGTGGAAGAGCAGGATTTGGTGCTTGCACCTAATCGAACAACCGAAATCACTAGCATCAGTATCCCAGATCCGGACAACACTGTCATCGCCGCCTACATAGATGATAGTGCGACCACTGAGCGTCTTGCACGTTGGGTTTCTTGGCCTGAGCCCCTCAGGCTGCTACACTTTTCTCCAGATCTACATATCAACACTCGAATTGCAGAGTCGGGTGACAGGATCTTCGTCAGTGCAAGCGCCCCTGTGAAAGGAGTGGTGCTCTCCGTGCCTATGACTGAACCAGGAGAGGACGCAATTTTCGAAGATAATTTTGTGGATTTGGTCCCTGGCGAGACGGTGGATATCGGTGTCCATTCGCTTCAGGGCCGGCATGTGCAGACGCGTTTCCTATATGACTGGGAGATGGAGGAGGGCTTTGAGTTGTAAAGATTAAGAGATTACTGCCATTACCAGGATGCTGCTATTATTTGATTTATAAGACCCTAGAGCTCCCTATTCATAGGCAAAGTTCTAGCGGCCTGATCCAGGAAGATCAGAGCAATACCTCAGTCGCTCGAGGGGTATTGTTGGAGATCAATTCGCATCCCCGAGGCTTGGATTTCCTGAAACATATCATTGTGAGGATCTACAGCAGACCCCCGGCCCCTTCGATAAAAGAGCTTTTGCAAGGGCTCTGATGGGTGGTCTTGATCGGCGATAGACAAGCCTAGTCTAGTTCAAGTTTTCGTCGTTTTATGTCTCCAACTCATAATGCTCGCGCCAACTATGTATACTTCCAAGATTATATCCAATATGTATCACAGAATACGAAACTAGGTTGAGGATGGTATAATTGGAACAGATAGTACAAAAAATCTATACACTCCTTCCAACCCTTAAATTCTTCTATAACACAATAAAGACACAATCCCAACCCAAAACAACTCTTTATCAACACCCCTCCCCACTGATGCGAACTGAACCAGGGCAAAAAAGATAAAATAAAATAAAGAAACAATAGAACAAGTAGACACAGGTGTATAGAACCAGTTGTTAAAACACACGAGGTTCACTTTGTTCACTTTTTATGCGCCCGTTTCTGGGCGTTGGGTATAATTAAATGTATACATCAAGTCATGATATAACCGAGGAAATGCAGCGACATTGTAAAAGGATGGAAAGGAGGGAGATGAGGGTATTAGTAGGGGGCAAGGTGGATTAAAAGGATAGGATATGACAGAATGAGAAGGCGTCGTCGGGAAAAAGGTTTTCTTTTTGGACGGGAACTTCGGTGGCAGAGCAGGAACACTGTTGCGATCGAAAGGAAATATTGGTGCCGGATGTTGAAGGAGACGCCGTGGAGGGATGTAGGAAGCAAGCAGTCTACTGCTGAGGACCACTGTGACTGCTCGAAGGACTAGGACCTTGATGCGGCTCATCCTGCTCGTCGACACTCAGCTTCCAAAACAACGACTTCATATCGCGAACATTCTCCCTAAAATCATCGCGCGGCTGGGTCAGGCGTTCCTCAGATAAAGAGCGGATTTCGCGCACGATGTTGGGATACCCTTCGTCATTAGGCAGCCACCAGTGGTTGATTTCGGGTACTTGCCAGATAGCAGCAAGAGCGGCGCGGAATTTCGGAGCGATGATGTAGCTGTGTAACCAAGAACATTCATATTAGCGACTCCGTTGAAATGAAAGAAGGTTGAAAGTGGGCAGGGAAATAGTCACCCGTTCTGCTCCATCAATGCCATCTTCCGCCGCGACCACATCTGGTGCTTGTTATCCTTGGGGAGAAACATGCTGGCAATGCCGATGCAATTTTTGAAGCCGATGCAATATCCGTTCTCTTTATCTGGCCAGCGGTCGATGGCCTCGATCAATTGGCACTGCTCGTAGGCTAGTTTCTGGAGATCCGGGAGAAGGGGCCGTTTGAGGGAGAGCATGGTCTGGTATTTGTACATTGTCTCGGTGGAGAGAATATCGATCAAGGCGTAGTTGTACTCCCATAGGATGCCGTGGTACAGGCAACCAGGAGCATAAGGGTCCACGATGTCGTCATCGGTCAAGGGTTGTTGGTGTGGAAAGGAGCGGACGAGGTAGTCGGATTCGTCGAATTGCTTTAAAATTGCCTTTGCCCGATCCAATGTTTGGCCGAGCTGTTCGTTCTGTGCGGCGAACTCGTCGAATGGAATCAGGCCGCGCGATAGTTTGGCATATAGCGAAGCCATGTCCAACCCGAAGCGGCGGTTGATCGAAGCTACCAAGGCCAATTGCATAGTCGGGTCTCCTGGATATCGAGCGGCTTGTTCGGCGTCATACTGTTCCTTTGCGATGTACCAATTCCGACCGAGGACCACTTCTGTGCCGGCTAAAATCCCGACAACAACATCGAAGCGTGCATACCATAAAAAGATGTTACTGTGTAGCTCGTTCACGCTGGTAGATTCCGGAGTCAACAGCTCCCGCATCAGCGCGTGCGCGGCTTGGTGGTGATCGATCAAATTCACCCAGTCACCAATGTATTCCTGCAATTGGCAATGTCAGAAAATATCTTCCCCCTCGAAGACACGAACAAACAAACCTCAAAAGATGTGAGAACCAGAACAGTGACCAATGTCGCCTCGCCGTGCTCTTCCGCAGAGCCCAATGATTTTCGCAACAGAGTCAATGCCTTGTTGTAATATTTGAGGAATGTATACATCTTGCCGTCGGGACTCTGTAGTGTGTGGTGATATGCCGAGAACCCGGTGAGGGCATAGAGCAGCGGCTCGTACTGCAGAGCAAGCTCGATGATGCTCTGATGGATGAAGTGGTCACTGCTCTGCTTTAGAAAATAATGTTGATATGTGATATACTCCTGGTGGAAATTCAAATAAAACCGCACGTCGTCCGGCAGTCGGGTATTGCTGAGCGGGTCCACGATACTGGCCGACCGCGCGCTCATGGACTCGAAGCGCGACGACTCGGTCGTGGAGGAGGGCGAACTACTCTGCTCTTTATGAAGGGGAGAGCTTTCGGATGCCGGTTTCGTGCTCCGTTGCTGTAGGGACTGTGTGCTTTGACTCTTCTGTAACTTGGGTCGCGACGTGATCCCGCCGCTCGTAGGGGACGTGCGCGATCCCGGCTCGGTGCTTTCGGGTTCATCTTCGTCAAGGATGGGTTCCAGCGGACTGACCGCTTCGACTTCTGGTTTACCGGATGAGTCACTCCCCTGCGACTTTGGGCGCGGGCCACGTGCTTTGCCCGATGAACGGACGCTGGACTTAGAGGTGGCGGGCGTGGTGGGCGAGGGATAGACGCATTCGCGGCTGCCCTTGCGACAGCGCTCGCAGGTCGGCCGGGTCTCGTCGCACTTGATGCGCCGCGAGCGACAGGTGAAGCAGCCGCTGCGTGTGCGCTTATGTTTCTTCAAGTCCGGGATGGGTTGCAGTAAGGTGGGATGCGACTTCGGCGGCGATGGATAGGTTGGAGTGGGCAGTGAGGGCGCCGCGGAGGGGTCGTGCCAGAAGGCAACGCTCTCGGGGTACTGAGTCGGACCAAATAGCGAGTACGCGGCCGTCGAGTCCTGTTGCAATGGGTCGAAGAAGCCCGTCATGGCGGGCTGGGGGTGGTATGAGTGCGCCATGACTGTTCGCGCTCGTCTGGCGCTTCCGGCATGAACCAAATCAGCTGGAAGCTAGACGGGGGCGCATGGCTAGAAAATAGATATACAGAAGGCGTAGGAAGGGGGAAGAGAAAGGGTGGGGAGTAGTTAGTTGTCGCAGTTGGAATGAATAGTTAGTCCGTGTTGGGGAAGAGGTGAGGTCAGGCCCGAGAGGATGACTACACCTACTAACTAAAGGTTCTACGTTCATTCCGATTCTGCCTGGACACCAAACACAAAACCAGGGGTCGCAGCCACTACTGGGCTGATCATCCTCCTTAATTCTCGATCTACACAGCACACAAGCCATCAATCTGGATGAACCTCGGTGGTGGCTTGAAAGGAATAGGATCATCGATGAAGATCTATGGAGAAAAAAATACGCCCGGGATACGGGGGAAGAATGGGTGGCCGCCCCTTTCCAGCCACATCCTCCAGCACCAGAATCCCTTCTAAGCCTCCCCCAAATGCGTAAATGCGCCGCTCCGAGGGTTCGGCCGGACATACTCTATCCATCCATCCATCTAACCCACTTGGACCATCCCACATCGGACTACTCCTGCGTGGATCCAAGGGTGAACATCGTCCTACGGTACACGAGATCAGCTATTGGCTGCTAGCCAAACTACCGGCTTATGCATGGTATTTATTATTATTAGTACCGAGACACCGTTCGTCGGGGATGTTGGGACAGCCTCATTTCCGGCAACGATAAGCCCACTGCTCCATGATTGCTGCAAAAAAAGTCTCCGGGCAAGTCCAATCCATGTTCGAGGGGGGGGCCAAGATTGACCGGCCCCCTGTGCCTGATCGACGCCGGTTTGACAGCCCTGGCGCGATGTGGGCCGGTGGTGGTCAGGCCGGTCAAAATAATGAATAATGAATAATGGAATAGGTTCCGTAATCCGGGAGCAGCAGCAACACGATCAGCAGAGACCCTCCTGGGGATAAGAATAGAATAGAAAAGACGGGAAAAAAAAGTGACTTCTCAATTTCCTGCTAGCCTAACGGCTTACCGCAATCTGTACCATCGCAACTAGCTTCATTTCGTATACACTGGTTGTCAGGATATGTACACTAGGTCTTTTACCCAAAGTAAGCCGGGGCCGTGCGCAACCCGACATTCCGGCGGACAGGAAAGAAGAAGGCCGCCGGATAAAATTTACTGAGGCGCGCTAATCCCTGCCAGAGACGGTGGAGACTTGTTCCGAACGAGCCAATGTGAATTGTGTGCTCGCTATGATTGTGATTGCGTGCGAGCAGGGCAGCAGACGTGGCAAAAAAAAAAAGGAAAGAAAAAAGATCAGCCAGTTCTGGATCGAATAGGAGGCATAGGCATTGATCCTCGTTGCAGGCACGGAGTACGTGCATTATTCTTGTCCCAGTGTGGGTTGTGGGTCATGCAACTAGCTATACCTAGTGCAGTAGGTCTTGAGAGCGACAGAGTTTCCACCGGGGAGCCACAGATCAACAGGCAGAAAGGGAAGGGAGGGGTTGGCGCTAAGAATGTCTCTCCTGCTCAAGAGTTTGGTTCTATGCCCTGCCAAGGGTTTGCGATGATCAGTTTTTGGAAGTTGTCCTCGTGTACTTTTTTCATACTGGATTTCAGCGATTGAATCAATATTATCACGAGTTGAGATGACTCTCACAGTACAGAAAAGGAACTAGACATCAAATAGAAAAGAAGCGAAAAATAAGTTGTGCCCCGCCGGTCTTCCTTCCGAGACCACCAAGTATAAGACCAGCTTGGCAGCGTTTCCCGTCGCTCTCCTTTTACCTAATCTAGACAAATGGGGGGGCGGGCGCCAGCGCGTAGCGCTCCGTAAGCTCCGGATGTACCTAGGCAGACAAGGCACCAACACTACTGGAAGGCTCCGAGCGCATGGACCGGCGCTTGTTCAAAGTGACAGGGTTGCAATGCATCATCCAATCCTCGTGGCTTGGACCAAACTCCAAATCCTCGGACCCGTAACTGTACACATGTGATTGTTTCGGTGAGAAAATGCGCTTCATTGCAGGGGTGATTTGATCCCTATGATCCCTATAGCAGTTGATACTCATCTCACGCCATCCCATCTCCACGCATCCCCAATGCCGGCACAGATACCCGGTGAAGCCCCGGCTCTCTGCCTAGATTGCCGGGGCCTTCGGGCGTAGGCCTTAATTCTGCATGGCCCAGTCTTGGCTCTTTGCTGCTGGGCGCCTTGCCGGCGTGCCTTGTAGATCTCTTTTTTGACTTTTTACATAGTACAAACCAAGTCGTCAATTCGTCAACCGGCCGACGAATGAATCCACTCCACCGACCATCTATACAGAACAGCAAGCTTGGGGCCGGGCAAGAATAATGTCAAACCACACCGGGACGCACCCGCCCCGGCCCCCGGACCAACACACGAGCCTCTCTCTCACCCGTCATGATCCTTTTTGCTTCTGGGCCACCAGCTCCTGGATCACCATACCCACTCCCTCAATGACGGTTCCCCATTCGACTTCATGTACCCGCGTTTCAAACTGATGCACATCCTCGTCGACTCCCTTCCGAAAAGGAATCTCCCGCACGAGGATGGGTGTTCCCATATCCACCTCCGAGATCACATCGTGGATCATCACCCCGGTCTTGTCGATCTTGCCCTCCAACCATGCCGCATGGGCTCGCTCAATCGCATTCTGCAGAAGAAAGAAAAGGAAAAGGGTTAAATCTATCCGTGATCCACTTGCCCTAAATTGTTGGGAAGCTAACAGAGAAAACTTACCACACCGTTGAACGCCCCAGGTAGCGCAGGATGCAAATTAATGATCCGCGTATTCGTCTTCTGCAGCGGTTCCAAAAACCGCGGAGACAAAACATGCATGAATCCCAGACACACGACGAGGTCCGGTGCGTCCGCGAGAATCAGCCGTGCAAGCTCTGCATCGTACTCCTCGCGCGCGGCCTGGATGCCCTCGGTCGTCGGGGGATGCTGCTTCTTGTACTTGACGAGATTGTGATAATGCGTAGGAATCTCTGCCTTCCTTGCGCGCTCCAGCCCGAAGGCGTCTTTGCGGTTGGAGATTACGCGCACGATCGTCGTCGTTGCGCCCAGTTGGCCCGCTGCCACTTTGTCGATCACGGCTTGAAGGTTTGAGCCGTTGCCTGATATCAGGACGGTGAGGCGGATCGCGGGCGTCGCGGACGTCGCGGAGGCCATCGTGTGTTTGTGTTTGGGGAAAGAGAGGGAGGGAGCGTTGGTGGAGGTGTTTGGTGAGGTTAGATGGTCATTGAGCTTGTCGTAGAAAACGTGGTCGTTTCGGCCGTGAAAGGTGTTGGACAATCCTTGTAGAGTGAGCGTCGGGCGCGGTCAAGGTCAATTGGTGTTTGATACGCCCACAGAGCTAAAGCCTGGAGCAGTCAGAGCAGATGTGAGGCAAAGACCAGAATTTCTCGAAATCGGAGATGCTGAGTCAGCCGAGGGGCATTTTGGACGGCCCGACTCTATACTGTCTTGTACCAAGCCCACCGTGTTGAATGAGAAAAAACAGAAATATTTTGATTCAAGTATGTATGAACAGTAAAAGCGCCATATCATAATCCAACAGAAAGATACAGGACAGAGGGTATTTGTAGAGGTGCCCATCAACCGAGACGAATGGAGATGTAGGCAAAGAGTCATCTGCCCCCAAAATAATGTCGTCTAGTCTCTCCAGCGTAAATGAAAAGAAAGGGGAAAAAAAAAGACACAGGTTGAAGGGAAAGGGGATATCAATGAGACAAAAAAAGAAAGTTCGTGAAAAAAAAATGTTCTAAAACAGGCGCTTCATGCTAAGCTCAGAAGAGAGGAGGCTCGAGTGTCCCTCTTCGGGACATATGGCAAGAAAAAATAAATCAGACAATCGGAACATCGGGAGATGCCGAATCGGGAGCGGGATTATTGCTGCTGGTCGAGGTCTCATGCACACCCTGACCTCGGCAAAGGGGGCAAGAGTTCCGTCCGGTAGTCAGCCACTAGCACACGCGTTAGTTAGCAGACAATTGCAGAAAAGCGCGGATGATGCGGGACGTACCTGATCAATGCAATCTTTGTGGTAGATATGTTTGCATTTAGCCAGCTCCCGGACCTCCTCGGCGACCTCATAGTCACTCAAGCAGATCAGACAGCGCTCTCCATCCTGAAGTTGAATGGCGCCTGCGCCATCCACCAACTCCGCAACCAATGAGCCACCGTATTCGACCAGACGATACAAACCTCCGGCAGAGTTGACGTCGGCTTGAGTGGCAACGGGAGGCTTGGCGGGACCCAAAAGGGATGAGAGCAGAATCATGTCTTCGTAAGTGGGATTCTAAAGGAGCGTCTGTCAGTTGTCGTCGAAAAACATAACATGAAGGAAAGACTCACATCAGTAAACAGACTTGGAGTCGTCAATGCCGGGTGATTTTCCGATAGATTGGTTCCCACAACATAGATCAACCAGCTTCGACCGCTGCTTGGGGAGGGCTGATCAGGTTCGACCATCCCGTTGCGTCGAACAGCACCCGATCCAAGGGCCCGGTGTCGAGCAAATTCAGAATCGATCCGACGGCGTCGGTGAGCGGTGCTGGGAGGCGGAATAGCATCGTCGGCAGGCTCTACTGTTGGCTGCAAAGACTGATCTTCGTTCAGTATAGGCAAAGCGTCCGGGTACATTGCCGAAGCGGAGGACGGCCTGCGACTAGGAGTTGAGGTGCCCGAAGACACAGCTGACAAGCCCTGGTCCGCTGGAGTCGACGGAGGCGGAATAGGTCCCGGTGGACTCTCCGACAGGGCAGTAGGAATGAAAGGGGGTAGGCAGCGCGAGGCCCAGCATCTGACAACCTGCGAGATGGATTCAAAATCGGCTGGCGGGGGAGGTCCGGAGCGCCGGCAGAGGGTTGAAGACCAACGGACTGTCGAGGAGCTTGCAGCCGTGGCAGCCCATCTGCTCGTTGCGTGAGATCCGGGGGTCGAGGAACAGCGTTGGGCGATAGGAATGGCAAACCACCCAGCAAGGCATCCAGGCCAGGACCTACGGGGGTACCTTGTTGTTCTGCATTCCCTCCGTTGCTTGTCGGAACTGATCTCACCCCAACCACGACGAGAGTGACTGTCCGCCCTTCACCCCCCTCTGAAGGTCCGTCAAGATCCATTGCATCGGTCTGCGTGCCTTGTTCTTGAGAGCCACTGGCGTTGCTCCGTCCAGGAGTGCTCTGTCCGGAAGGTTCTGAATTGGCAAATCGAAAAACGCGTAGAAAGTTGACAGGCTGAGATGGGCCCTCGTTTTCAGAGTTGCTTGGACCTTCCCCGGTGGCAGTTGGCTGGGCTTGGGCGGATGTGGCGTTTTGTAAACTATTAATGAAGTTCTCCAACGAACCATCCAGCCCATCATTTCCTAAAGATTGTATGTTTGGCAACACAGGACCGGTGGTCCCCGAAAGTTGGGCAGCGATAGCAGCTGCAGCAAGTTGCAAAACGCGTGACAATGGCGTCTGTTCCTCTCGCCGCAAGACTCGAGAAGATCGTGCCCTGAGTAGAGCAGGAATACGTCGCATTCCCGGAATACCAGCATTCGTCTGACCAGGGGATGTGGGAGACAAGTGCTCCCCGTGTTGTATTTCTGGTTCCACAGAATCGAGCTCATGCGGAGGCTCGGTGAAGTCCGAACTAGTGTCCATGGCTCTCGGGAAGCCTTCATCGAAAGCGGGAACAGTAGGCAGATTTGAAGCATCCCCGAGCTGATGAGGATCCATGTCGGCGAGAGACTGTCCGAACATGTGAGAAATCGGGCTAGAAATCGAGTGCCGCATACGGTGGAGACGGGCACTGCGACGCCAGGATGCTCTGGTGGGTTCCGGGTCCCGTTCGGCAGCCAGATCAAGATATGAAGGGTTTGCGGACGGATCCGACACGCCTGAGGATTCTGCGCGTGGGATAAAGTAGGGCCCTCGAGTGGTACGCCGTCGAGTAATGCCCCTAGAACTAAGTGAACCGAACGGACTGAAGCGACCACTGCTGTGAGCAGCCTCGGTCCTTGGAATTGTCCTTGAGACCATCCCATGCCGATGCGCATGACCCTCTGCAGGTGTCTCTTCCTGACTGCTGAGAAGACCACGGATGACTGAATTTGGCAAGATTCTTGAACCCAGCCTTGACATGGTGGATTGCCGTCTTGCTACCATTCGAGCGATGGCCGCAGAACGGTATTCGCGATGAGTCGGGTCAACCTCAAGGGTATTCTCTTCTTCAATACTTCGCATATGAGGCAAGTACCCTCCAGAAAGCCGAGTGGGTTGTTGCCATGTGTCTGGCGCCTCGGTCTGTTGGTCCGATGTGGTATCCTGACCGGGAATTGAATTTATTTGATCACTGAACGAGGAGCCGACCCCTCCACTATCCTCAGTTGTCTGTCCGTTGTTCATGTCTTCATTCCTTGTATCAAGGTTGCGGTCCGCCGAGAAAGGCGCAAGATGTTCCGAATAACCAATGTCAGGACGTTCACGTTGTGTGGAGGAAGACTGTCCCATAGTAACAGAATGACTGTGAGGCAAAGCGCGGACGAGAGTGAGGAGAGTATCAGAAGTCGTTTACTGCCATAAGAGTATACCAGGGCTAGGAAGTGACAACCGTATCAGCGCCTGATTGAACCGAAATGTTGAGGCGTTGGGGATGAACGGGAATAAGCGTACCGGTTGATGATGCTTGGGAGGAATTCAAATCAAGCCAGTGCCTGGGCGAATACACGAGTTGGAAACAAAAAAGGAAACGGTGCACAAGGCGTTGGCAAGAGGCCGGGTACCCACGGATGGTGGAGAGAAAGCGCCGCAAGAAAGACCGCGTTGTAACTCGCTCGGCAAGGGCAGCGATAAATGCTCCCAGAGCGTGGTGGCCAACGGTGTTAGATCAGCCCTCTGTCCAATACGAGATTCTGTGACCGGCAGTATCAGACTGTCTGACAACCCAAGCACTGCCCACAGTACGACGACGATGTACCCGAGCTGCGAATGCGGGCAAGGCGCGGGTGGCGGAGATCAGAGAGCGTGGACTAGCAGCCAAGGAAATCCACGGGTGACAAGGAACAGAATGGAGAAAGGGAGGGAGGATTGGAGAAGGAGGGAGGACGGGAAAGGTTGATGAGTGAGTGAGTGAGTGAGTGAGTAATATAAGAGAGCGAGGGAGTGATAACATAACTGTCGGGTGTTTGCCTGCTTTGCTCTCGGCTCTTAGTCAACACGTCAGGTGGATTCGTTGTCGCATTCGTTGTCGCACCCCAAACTTTTTCTTTTCCTTCTTATGGCATCTACTCCCTCGGCTTCCTCTTTTTCTCTGCCTCTTCCCCTTTGGAACCAACCGCTCGGTCCTCGCCTGACTCAACTTGAGCGCCGGAAGCGCAAGAAGCACAGTGATGCATGGACCGACGACGATGAAGATGCCGGCGAAACCACCGATGCTACAGATGCTGGGCATTCGTTAGTCTTGACGCCAAACGAGGCGCATCAATATCGAATAGCAGGCCTTTCCTTCAATCAGGAGTTGCCCGGCGGCCATTTCCCTCATGGACCGCCCAAGGAAAAGCGTTCGAGCAAGGAAGCTCAGGCTATCCGTCTTGTCAAGGCATTGTCCACCCTGTCACCTCCCATCTATCCACCTCAGTCCTCGGCGCAGCAAGGGAACATCCGGTACCAGCATCTGTCAGCTATGACCGCCATCCTCCACCGTTGTCTACTCCAAGGGGATTACATCCGCGCTGGGAGAGCATGGGGTTTGATCTTGCGCGAGTCCTTCAAAGGCCTTCCGATGGATGTGCGTACTGATGACAGATGGGGCATCGGTGCTGAAATCCTCCTGCGTCAAGGTCAGCAGGAAGCAGTGGGTGTTGCAGATCAAGGTGGATCTCCAGAAACTCCCAATACCACAGAAAGCCCGACACTCCCCTTCACGGAAAAGGGGTTTGCAGACGCCAAGGAGTATTATGAGAGACTAATTCTCCATCACCCATATACCAAATCCGCCCCGAATGCCATTTCTTCACTGCACTTTTACCCCGCCATGTTCGGACTGTGGATTTATGTCGTCCAAGAAGAGGGCAATGCCGCGAGGCAAAAGATTGATATTCGCCGCGATGATTCATCTGATGAACTCTCCCCAGAAGACGATTCCTCACCGGACCGCGAGCATAACGAAGGGTCGAAGGACAAGAAGCATTTTCTCATTGCGGCAACTAGAGCACGCGAATTAGACAACGCACAGCAAATTGCAGCACGTATGGACGAACTTCTTGTGTCACCTCCGTATATGGACTCTCCGGGACTGTTGGAACTCAGAGGCATGGTGTCGCTTTGGATTGGTGATTTGTTTGTTTCATCCTTGCAGACACGACCGGAGAATGCAGATGGATCCGATCCCGATGAGATGGCCATGGATGACCTGCCGAGCACTATTCATGCCAGACGCGAGCAAAGGCTTGCCAACGAGAAGCGCCAGACGGAGGTGCAGAAGTCCCTTGAGTTCTTCGAGAAGGCCAAGAAGCGTGGAAGGAGCGTCGCATACAACCTTGAGCACTTCCATATTGATGACGGCTCGCCCTTTGACTGAGAAAGGGAAGTCGATTAATGCCATGTATCATATTCTACGATCTAATGAAATGCTATATTTTTTGGGTTTTCGCTCCTCCCACTCGTTTGTAATCTCTCGGCCCATAGCCCAACCCACGATGGGCTTGGCCACTAGACTCCCTACCACAATAGGCCCAACGGGGGCCCATAAAAGCCTATTTTTGCATAATCTCAAGGTCTTAGCTTTAGCGCTCTTAAAACTACTTTGTAATCCAAATAAAACTCTACTATCTAACACTATTCTAGTCATAATAGTCAAATCTAGCTTAGAAATGCCATCTGTTCACAGCATGCAACTAAACGTAGCATGTAAACTTCTTCAAAGACAATAAAGAAAGGGGAGAGCATAGCTTAAAGTTAGGACATTCAAAATGCGAATCAATATTAGTCTAAAGCTTAACCTATCAGGCTAATATTATTGATGATTTGTACCTAGTTAAGATGGTTTAGAAATAAAACCTACCATCTATTTATATAGGCATCAATCACCTATTCATTATATGGTGTCACGTGACCCCTGGATCCCTTCGTGTTTGACCTGCAACTGTGACACGCTGCTTCTCTGTCCACCCTTTCCATCTTGAAATGTGGGTTGCTTTCCCAGTCGCTCCTGATCTCTCTGGGACCGTCTCTTAGGCTTTTCTTTCTTTTCTTTTTTTTCAATCAGTTTTCCACCATGGGCGTGGGCGACTACATCCACTCTAAGGAAGCTGGGCAGTCTGCAGCAGTACGCAGGACGGCTTCCCTCCAGACACGACAATTGCGTGCGGAACAAGCAAAGGTCGAGGTGCCAGCAACTAATCTATTTGAGCTGCCCCCTTCAAATGGCAAGGAGAGAGCTGGGTTCGCGGACCCGTCCCAAGCATCTCTCGACCATGCATTGCAGCAGCGAGACGCTTTCGACACAGATGTCGAAGCAGTCGATGATTCCACCATTGCAGGAACAAGCATCTATGGAGCGGATGATAATCAGTCTCACACAGCATCGAATGCAGATACCGCATTCGCTACCCATGAACCACAGTCTATGTACCAGCCACGACATACCCGGCGCTCTCACGGGTCTGCTTGGTATGATGGTCTCGGCAACAAGGCCATGAAGGAGGCAGGATTTGTCTCCGAGGATGCAGATGATGGCGACGACGGAAGCCAGTTGACTTCTTCTGTTGGGGACGACGAGAATGTCGACGAGATCCGCGCAGGGTACTACACCCACAAGCCTCGTGCAACCGAGGAGCCTCTGAGCCGACGCCTGGAGAACTTCTGGTCTGCCAGCAAGAGAGCGCCTTCGAAGCCAATGGATCCGATTCCAGTGAACACAGCCCCCCATCATCAGCCCCGCAAGCTGGGCCAGATGCTGCCTCCACCCGGGACCAGGAAGCCCATTCTTCCGCGCAGTACGTCTGGAACTCCGCGGGCGCGGTCCCGCTTCAGTCCACCAAAGCCTTCACTACTTGAACAGCTGGATATTTCGCCAACCCGTCAGGGCGTCCAGCTTTCGCTACAGCCGGAACGAACACTCCATATGGCCGCTCTCCGTCCCCTCGAGGACGAAGGCAACATCACTGAGGATGGCCTAGACCAAAGACTGGGACTCGACGACAGACGAGACAGCGTCCATTCACTCAATGCATTCGATATCACCAATCTGACCGACCTTGATGCCGACGATGACACCATCCAAGACCCGTTCATCGCTGGTTCCACACGTCGTCGTCGAGACACAATTATTCATTCGAAAAAGCGAATCTTCGAAGCAGACTATCCCCCGGACGTTCTCTACCAGAAGTCCTTTTCGGATCTCCAGGCCGAGCCCTTCGACAGAGCGCCGTCTCCGGTTCCCGTACGATCACCATTCCAGTCCCCTCCCCCACAACAGCCACAACAACAACCCCAGGACATCTCCCCAGACAGCGAGTCTCCGAAAGACGCTGTGTCTCAGCTTTTGAAACAGACAGACCAAGAACGTCACACCTTCCTATCTCGCATGACCGTCGACGAATGGGAAGAATGTGGAGACCAGTTGCTCGATCGCTTCTGCCACCTGCTCTCTGAGATGAAGAAATCGAGACGTGCTCGTCGCCGTACGGCTGCTGCTTTTGAGACGGAGGTTAAACGCCGACATGATCAGATCGAGGAGCAGAATCAGGAACTGTCGACTAAGTTGCAGGAGATGCGCACTGGTGGTGCGGAGGTTCTGCGAGGACGGGATGCTTGAGATATTCCCTTGTCTCAGCTGTTTATTTATTTTCTCATTGACTTGACTGCATTCATATTGCCGGTGTTGAAGCTTTTTGAATCACTAAGCGGTTTTCGTTTCTCAACTTCGAATCAATACCCTCATCTTGTACCCCAAAATTTGTTTTTATTATTCTGTCTGCATCTTTCCTACGGCGCACATGGCCCTGCATCTCAACGGCTGCAATCATATTTTCGGGATTCTCTGAGATTGTGAAAAGCATTTTTCCTGCGAGGCTGTATCACCACCACACGGTTTATTCTGCATCTGTTATGATTTCTAAATGCTTTGAACGTTCATCCACCCAGATAGGATATAATCACCTCCTCAAAACGCCGTCGACTATTTCCCCATAATGCAAGGATTTCTCCTCTTCTTCTTAAGAAAATGACACAAGGCTTCAAAATGATGCAAAACTGTTAGAGCAAGATATGATCGCTGCTGCTCTGTACTTCAGCGCGACGGATTGTTCGGCTTATACAGCGCAGCAGCGAGTCTCTTATAATCATCCAGTAAAGTCGCCACCTCCCCAACGCGAAGCTCAGCCGCATCCTGTATCTCAAGGAACCGCTGGATCGGAGGGTCAATCTTACCCGAAGACGTAGAAAGCGGTGTTACCGTGCTACCGGCCCCATCTGTGGACATAGGCGACATCTTCAGCCGGTCTATCGTCGCGGGAGACAATGAGCGACCGGCTGGAGTGTCGGGTGTATTGCGGCCAAAGTTCTTGATCATTCCGGGAATGTGATTGAGCGGGTTGAAGGTGTTGCCGAACTGGCGCATCGATTCCAGCGGGGTGGGGGTAGGACTGTTTGAGTTCTGATCTTCTCGATGCTGATTAGATGTTGCTATTGATCGTCTACTGCTTGTCTGGGCGCGGTTGCTGTCTGCACTTGGATCGCGGGGCGTTTGTCCGTCGCCCGAGTGCCCTGTTGCTCTGGAGCTGCTTCGTGTCTGCTCGCCGTCGTCGAGTGGTGCGGGGTGGACTGTGACCAGATCATCGTGCGTTGGGTCTTGCTTGCCGCCTTCTGCGATGAGGCGGCGGGCTTCGGCGAGTGTTTTGGGTAGAACTGGTCTTCCGCCTTGCATATCAGGCCCTTGATTGATCTGCATCTCCTTCAGGCGGCCAAAGAGAAAGTTGAAGCTGCTATCCAGCGTTTGGCCGATATTCTTCAATCCTTGGTCGGCGGT
This sequence comes from Penicillium riverlandense, assembly GCF_028828495.1. NCBI lineage: Eukaryota > Fungi > Ascomycota > Eurotiomycetes > Eurotiales > Aspergillaceae > Penicillium > Penicillium riverlandense. The sequence goes on from NW_026643201.1 coordinate 685,842, forward strand.
GTTGCGGACCGCGTCGTTGGCCGCCCCGAGGACTTTTGCAGGTGGTTGAAATAAGTTACTGAGACGTCGTTGCTGTGGTGTTGTGGGATGTTGTGGTTTGGGTAGTGTGGACGCGGCAGATTCCTTGGTCTCTGGTTTCGAGAGCTCGGGTGAAGCAGATACTGACGTTACGGACGAGATTGCAGTTTCTTTAGGCGGCCGGAAAGGATCGACTCGTTCCGATGATGGCGGCGTCGACTCGCCTAAAGCCTTGCCGATGCCGTCCTGCTCATCGGCGCGTAGCGTGGACAGATCAACGTTTTCCAGAAAACTGATTGCAGCTTCAAGGTTAGTCAAGCAGTAAGCAGTCTCGCCATCGAGCTTGTTTGATGATCTGAAACGCTGGATAAAGAGTTGATTGCTGATGATGTTGATTCCTTCAGGCGGGCAAGTGACAAGACAGTAGATCAGAGTAGGCAGGATCTCGTCTGCGGAAGAAGATGATGGCAGTAGCTTGGTCAGAGCATCGACAATCGCTTTGTGTGCAGTAGACAGCTGCTGAAGCTTCCCCAGGGGGTATTTTTCATCGTTCATCTTCGCGAGACAGTCGCGGGCCTGCGCGAAACACTCATTTGCTTCATCTTGCTTTTCATTATCGATCGAGGTGAGATCAACATCGATGCCAAGATCTTTCAAGTCAATGCCAACGAGGAGCAAAGCTGCCGTTTTGGAACGCAACTTCTCATCCCGAACGTCATCTAGCGTACTTTTGTGTCTCCAGATTTTATCGTAAACAAGCTCACAGACCCGTCGTTCTGCAGCCTCCTCCAGGGCCATTCGTTTGTGTTCGAGCGCTTTGCGAGCCTTGCGTCTCTCCGCAACTTCCGATGCCGTCAACATTTGACGTCCCGTGGGCGCCTGCCCAAAATCATCCTGGGAGCGCTTGCTGCTCAATTTCGATAGTCCCGTCGGCCGGGGTTTTGTGGGGATGGTGGGTGACGGATCGCGGTTTATGCGAGATGCAAGGGCAGATATATGGGTGGCGATATGAGATTCGGCGCGGCTATAGAATACTTGGAAGAGTTGGGAAATCTTGTCGATGTTGGGAGGAGTGTTGTGTACTCTGGCGCTCAAGGAGGCGACAAACCTAACCACCAAACATTAGATGTGGGCTAATAGGAGGGGTATCAGAGAGCGCACCGGTCCGTTAAGCTTATTAGTTCGATTGGGAGTTCCTCTGATGGATTCTGCACGCTTCGAGACAGCACAAAGCCTTCGTCTGCTTGTCCGTCGGCCGCAGCGCTGGAATCCGCAGAGCTCCTTCTTTCAAACACATCCGGGCTGGTTACTTTTTCTTCTTGCTCGACCCGTAACGGCGGTGAAACCGCACTTGACTCTGTCTGTTCAGCAGCTGTCTTCGCCCTCGCCGGCGCCTGGGGGGTTTCGTCTGAACCCGTCATTCTGGTGAAAGACCGCACCGAGTGTGAAGACGAAGCATCGTCGGGGTCTGCCGGCATGGTTAAGAGATGATGTGGCCTGTCAGGCTGTTAGAGGCGAGTGACTCTCCGGCCCCAAGTCCAGCTGATGCAGATCGCCGTCCGAGCTCCCCGGACTGCTTGCTGCCTTGAGCCGTTGCAATGGTTGAGAGAGAGATACCACCACGGGAGACAAATCAGTGCTGCTCACAAGCAGCAATGGTTCTCAGGGCCATCGATCTGAAATGAAATTCCGAATAATTCTTGTCAAAGTCAAGGGGCCACCTCGTACTAACTCACACTTCCCACGTCACGGGGTCCTCATCACGTGCTGGGTTCTCCCGCGCTGCGTCACCGTGATAAGATAAGGTGCCCAGTTGCGACTCACCTCTCCTGTAGTCACTCACCTCTCTTGGCTCTTAGAACTTCCCTTTCATCCTCTCTGCTCATCAGGCTTCCATCCACCATGCCTCGTCCACGTCAGAAACACTTCGGTCACGGGCCCAACCTGGCCACCATTCTGCTGTCGGCGTTGCTCTCAGGCGCCGTCTCCGCTTCTAGCCCGCCCTACTTCGACTCTCCACCGCAGGTGCCTATCATCCCGCCAAGGGTCCCCCTGGATACTGCAGAGCCCCCATCAGAAACCTATGAGTTTGTAAGTCGAACGTGGCATGTTGGTCGCTGTGGTGAGCTTACGCTGACTATTTCCACCAGGCCCTGCGCCATATCTTCCACCGAGGCACCTATGAACACCCCGATCTTCACGCGCGTCTAGACGTCAAGCCAGATACGCGTCTGTGGACATTATCAGAAGATGGCAACGAGAAGGAACCGGTTATACCTCATCCATATCTGGTCGCCTCCTCAACCCCGATCACGATACAGCGCTTAGCCGACCGGCGTCTGCCGGTGATCGAAGGGCACCTGGCAGCTGCGCGGTCTTCCGGCTCGGCAGCGGTTCTCTCTCCATCTGAATGGGTAATGGACACACTGCCAGGCCCAAACATCTCAGATAAAGAGAGCATTTTGACATTTGCAAAGATGACCCAAAATGACTATATCGAAGAGCCCGGCACGGAAGACTGGTTCCCCATCAACGGCAATCTCAACTACTCGTCCAGTTTTGGATGGCAAGGTGACGGGCTCCGAGGTCACATATATGCGGACAAGTCGAACAGCACCATCGTCATTTCCCTGAAAGGCACCTCGCCCGCCTTGTTCGACGGTGCTGGCACCACGACCAATGATAAAGTTAACGACAACCTGTTTTTCGGTTGCTGCTGCGGACAAGGAGGGTCATATCTGTGGAGACAGGTCTGCGATTGCCAAAACGCCACTTATTCCGCCAATTTGACCTGCATCGTCGAGGCCATGAACGATGAGAACCGATACTACCGAGCCGCGATTGATCTCTACTCCAATGTTACAGAGATCTATCCTGATGCGAACGTCTGGCTCACTGGCCATTCTTTGGGAGGTGCAATGACGAGCTTGCTAGGACTGACTTTTGGGCTACCCGTCGTTACGTTCGAAGCGGTCCCCGAAGCATTACCGGCGGCTCGACTGGGTCTCCCAAGCCCTCCAGGCCATGACCCACGTCTTCCCCAGAAAAGACAGTACACTGGTGCATATCATTTTGGACATACGGCAGACCCAGTATATATGGGCACGTGCAACGGAATCGACTCGATCTGCACATGGGGTGGCTATGCGATGGAGTCGGCATGCCACACCGGCCAGATGTGCGTTTATGACACCGTCGGGGACAAAGGCTGGCGTGTGGCGATTGGAACCCACAAGATTAAGGCTGTCATCGCCGACGTCATCGAGGTATACGATCAGGTTCCAGCATGTGCGGCTGAGGAAGAATGCTACGATTGCGAATTGTGGAAGTTCTTCCGCAGCAACGGGTCGGAGATCACCACGACCACTACAACGACCACTACTACAACGACCTCTCCGACTAGGACTTCAACATGTAAAACACCTGGCTGGTGGGGCTGTCTCGATCCAACCACGACAACCACTACCACCACGGTGTCAGAGACCACTACGACGACCTCCACCTGCAAGACACCGGGCTGGTTTGGCTGCAAAGACCCGACCACAACAACAAGTGCAACACCAGCACCCACTGCCACAACAACTGAGCCAACACCCACATCATCAACTACATGTCATGAGCGAGGATGGTTTGGCTGCCGTGATCCCTCCAACCCAACTACAACCGGCATTTCAGCCTCGACGCCCACGTCTTCAACTTGCAAGACCCCGGGGCTTTTCTGGGGATGTCTGGATGAACCTACCAGCACGCCTCCTATCACGTCTGCGCCCACTGCTGTACCGACCAGCACCTCTACAGGGGAACCTCACCACCATACATGTACACACAGAGCGTTTTTTGGACTGATCTGTCTCGACCCGTGACCTCGATCATCTATTTTCCTATAACTTGCGATCACCTTTCTATGTTTGGATCTGCAATTCGTTTCACGAGAGATACGACTAACACAGAAGCGAGCATTTTATTTCATTTTGTCCTTGCCCGAGTGGGCATGACCGATTGGCGTTGAAGAGTTGAGGTTCTTTTCCTGTTTTTTAACATCGTCTCGACTTTGCTATATCCTTGTAAAGAAGCATTCCCTGTAATGCTCTTCCGAGGTGGAGACTTTCAGATGGTTCCCTGTGGAAGAAAGGCAGTCCTCCTATGTCTTGTTTTTGGAACTACACACGAATACCACTTAGACTTTGCATCTGAATTTTAAGGGAGATCCCTATCATTCTATAATTAAGGATTATCAGTTTGTGTTTCCATTCTCCGTAGTAGTTTGTAGTCATTCCTATTTGTATACTTCTGATATCATTGTCGTTCTGGTATATGATTTGCTTCAACTTTGGCCGTACCGGATTAAATGCCACTATATGTCTGACCAATCCAGCAGGCACATTGAGTACGATGGGTACTAACTATCGCTTCATGACTCTAGGAGTCGCGCAAAATGCCGAATACCACCAATCCGCTATCTTCGAACCTCAGTCTCGCCCATCAGAGGCTCGGCTCCATACGCGATGTAGGGTCCCGCGGTGTTAATAACCTAAAATAATCGAAAAGAACTCTGACGCTGAACAAGATTTAGAGAGCCATCTAAGCCTTCGCCCGTGCACGTTTCTCAATTGAATTTCCTTGGGGACCTTAGTAAATACTTTCATTTAGCCCCGAAGGTGATCCCGCTAATAGGCGCATTATTCACCCCAATCTGAAACCCAGAGTTTTGACTTCCAAATGTCACGCGTGGGGAATGATCTTGGTTTTGGCCTGTTGCTTTCCGTATAGTGTCCTCTTCAGCCCTTTCAAAAAGCTTGGCTAGAAGATCGCGAGAACAGTGTAGTGCTTCTTTCTCTTCACGAAGTTGCCTAGACATCTGTACCGTTTCCTCCGCCGTGTCCTGAGAATCACTAGAGACAATAAGTTTCTCTAGTATGTCTGTGACCTCAACTAGCTGGGTATTCGTCGTATTGGCGGCACTCGAGATTTCACCCTGCTTTGTAGATATCGCTTCTGATACCACTGCTTTGATCTCTTCGGTGGTGGGGTTTTGACGAAACGAGCAATATCTGTTTTAGTCAAGGTATGCACCGTTAACATCTCATAGGACCTAGAACCTGGCGTGGTAGAGTAACTCACAATGTGGCTATGCTAACCACTGAATTAATGGTGACCTGGCAGTTTTGAAGTTGTCTCTGAATCGACTTTATTTCGCCTTGTTTTATGAAGCCCACTTTGGCTCGATCCCGCCACGAAAATGATCCCCCGTGAGAATGGCTCGTCCAAAGTTTGAGATCGGCTCTGAATCGATCGCATGTAGTTGCACAGAACTGAATGGTTGATTTGGCTTGGTCTGCGACGCTAGAACCCAATGACTCCCACTCTTCGGGTTCAACGCCCTGAAGAGAGGAAAGTGCCAGGCTGACTCGATATAAGTGATCCTGTAAGCTTTGGATGGTCTCAGGGGCGTCTTTGATCTTTTTTATGTCATCCAAAAGAAGCCGTATTCCATGCAAAGCTGGGGCAATAACGCCAATCACACTTGCGGTGGTGCTCAATGGCTCGGCCATGATGATGGCAGGTACTCAAGTCGCTGACGAGGGGGAATCACTCTTCTCCTTCGAGTTGGGACAGCCAAGTCATATGATTAGACTACGCGGTACTAGGGTCGGCCCGGATGCCCCGCACTTGGTTTCCGTGTCTCACAACCTTCAGATCACGAACTGTGTAATACAGCAATCATGAGATCGATAGCATCTGGTAATCAAGACAGAGGGTTTCAGATTGGCGTAAAGAACGGTCCGATCCATTTTGCGGGTGTGTTTTAAGGTTCTGAATTTGCTGGGATCAAATTTGACCAACAGAGTTACTTTCCGTCTAGAACAACCAGAAACTCCACCGAGTCCTCTATCAACTGTCCCATTTCGTCGCGATTTAGACTTTGTCATTGACATACTGGAATCAGGAACGATGGAGTAACGTCGAAGAGCTAGACGTACAGGTGATGGAGACTCGTCGACGGGTTCTTGCACCAGAGCATCCATCTACTCTGTCCAGCATGCATAACCTTGCTATTACCTGGGATGGGTTAGGCAAAGATCAAGATGCTTTGCTTTTGATGACGGAATGCGTCCAACTGCGCAACCAGAGATTAGGACCCAATCACCCGGACACCATATATTCAACCTCTATTTTGGCCGAGATGCAGGAGGAGAATCAATCGTCGGTTATTCAATCGACTGAAATACAAGAAGAATCAGGAACTGAAGAACAGGCCGCAGAGCTGTCGACAGGGACCCCCAAGCTATGCACAAAGCTGGTCACGCGCACGAAAACGGCGCCCTGGAACCTCCCCAGCCTCTCCAATCCGGTTCCACACAAGTCAAGGGATTCAATCCCCATGTCCCACTCTCAACACATGATAGAACTCGAGGTCGACGAATGCCTATATTGAAATACAAGAAAGACAGAATGCTATTTTCGTTCATAGAAATGTACACAACTCGTGGTTGCCTGGCCACACAGTGTCAGAACAATAGAAGCCCATTTGGGAGCAGTGATGGTTTGTGATCATTATTAAGGCCAAGCATGCAGGCACTGTGGTGTAATGCGAGGAGTCCGCCCACGTACATCCTTCCCACCTAAGTCAAAAAGACTATTATGATCAACCGCTCTGGTTCTCAGGTGGGGGACACTATACGTAGCGCACAGACAGATCTGTTGGCCAACTCCTACCACGTAACCAGTGGCTCCATCCCATACCTTTCGTTTCTAATATAAACCACTCAATCTTTCTCTGACTACTTGATTGGAGGATCCCGGATCTACTGGGAAGGCTGCAAGAGTTCGAAGAACATGTTTATGTGTTGCCAGCAGGATGGAAAAAATCAGTCTCGGCAGAAGCTTCGACAGTAAGGCTATATTGAGAAGTGCTAAGAAATATACATTTTAATGGCTCTGAAAAGCAAACAGAAACAAATAATCTACAGACGAGATGCCGGCGCACCCTTGACGTTAGCCTCAGTAGCAGCCTGAATACGAGCGCCGAGGTCGCTGTTAACACGACGGAACATCTCGTAGGTAGCCTTGCGAACACGCTCCTGCGCACCGCACAGGTGTCCCGAAATGTTGCTGACGAAGTTCTCCTGCTGGCCCGGTGTGCGGCCAAGGACCTGCCAGAGGCCGTTGGCCTGGACATAGTCCTCGCTCGTAACGGGGAGCTGCTTGGCCACGACAGCACCGGCCCACTTCTCGTGCTCCTGGCTCGCCTTGACGGGCTTGTAGGCGAGCGGGCGCGAGGTGGACGGGTAGTTGGGGTTTGCGCCGTAGTTGCCGTGGACGTTCATGTAGCCGTCGCGGTGGAACGGCGAGAAGCCCTTCAACGGGCAGTTGACGGGGATCTGCTCGTAGTTGCCACCCAGACGGTGGCGGTGGGTGTCTGGGTAGGAGAAGAGACGAGACTGGAGGACCGGGTCGGCGGAGGGCTCCACGCCGGGGACCATGTGCGAGGGCGAAAAGGCCGCCTGTTCGATCTCGGCGAAGTAGTTCTGCGGGTTCTTGTTCAGGGTGAAGCGGCCGAAGCGGCGGAGAGGCACCTCGGACTGCGGCCACACCTTGGTCAAGTCGAAGACGCTCCAGCGGAACTTCTGCGCTTGCTCGGGGCTCAGAACCTGTACGTAGCAGGTCCACGAGGGGTTCTCGCCGCGCTCAATGGCATTGAAGAGGTCCTGAGTGTGCCAGTCGGGGTTCTCGGCGGAGAGCTTAGCGGCCTCGTCGTTGGTGAAGGTCTTGTTGCCCTGGTCGGTCTTGCAGTGGATCTGCACGTAGTTGAAAGTGCCGTCGGGCTTGATCCACTTGTAAGTGTGGCCGGAGTAGGCGTTCATGTGGCGGTACGAGTATGGGGTACCCCGGTCACTGAACAGATGCATCACCTGGTGGACGGCCTCGTGGTGGGTGGACAGGTAGTCCCAGAACATGGTGGCATCCTTGAGGTTGGTCTGCGGGTTGCGCTTCTGTGTGTGAATGAACATGGGGAACTTGGACGGGTCACGAAGGAAGAAAACGGGCGTGTTGTTGAACACCCAGTCCCAGTTGCCCTCCTCCGTGTAGAACTTGATGGCGAAGCCGCGCGGGTCGCGTGCGCTGTCAGCCGATCCCTTCTCGCCACCGACGGTGGAGAAGCGGGTGAGCATCTTGGTCTTCTTGCCAACGCCCTTGAGCATGTCGATGGTGGTCTGCGCAGAGTAGATTGTCAGCGCTCTTGACTTTTGCTTTTGAATCTTCTAAGAATACTTACAATGTCGCTGATATCGTCGGTCACCTCGAACTCGCCGTAGGCACCGGCACCCTTGGCGTGGACCACGCGCTCGGGGATGCGCTCGCGGTCGAAGTGTGCCAGCAGGTCAATGAGGTGAAAGTCCTGCAGCAGCAGCGGGCCGTTGGGGCCAACGCGCTGCGAGGCCTGGGGGTCCATGACCGGGCAGCCATTAGAAGCGGTATAGACCGGAGTCTCGTTGTAGCGGTAGGTCTCTGCAGGAAGAAGAAACAGTGTGAGCAGCTATACTTCTGGATGGCCCGTGCTGCGGGAGATCAGCGAGGAAGATGAACAACATACTCGGCTCGTCGTCGTGGCCCATGATGCTGGTAGTATTCGTAGTAAGTGATACTTTGAGAAGGGAGACCGAGTGGGGGGCGAAGGGGGTCTTTATAAAGACGTTCAGCGGGAAAAAGATGAAGCCATGGACCTTGGGGAATCATCGGGGCTATGATTGGCTCGGCGGGTCCAGGTACGTTGCCACCCGTTTCGTCAGGCACATTTCCGCATAGTTAACGCCTCAACACCATGTGCCTCTTTCTACTATTCCTCTATTCTGCACGACCTAGGAAGATCGACTCGATTGCCTCGTCTTTTCACTGTCTGCTTTATCCATCGACTCAACCAGACAACAGGATTGCTGACTATCTAGTTAGCCTGTCGAGACCATTCCGTTAGTCATCGGCCCGTTTAGGCAAGACGATCCAGCCTTCGACCTGTTCCAACAGAGCAAGTCTACCCGAACCCTGAAGAACAACAAACCAGTTTATCGTGAAATACTAAATCACTTTTTAACGACGGAAATAACCAAAGCTGTATCTTCTAAAACAGTTTCATCTCTACTGCCAACTACATGTCAGTTGGACTGCCGGCGGGCGTTTCCACCGATATACAGGCGGCCAGCTCCGGCCTCCGACTGCTCGGTCGGAGCTGCCCCACGATGACAATTCCCCGGAAACCCAGCCACTGTCAAAGGAAATGCTGTTGATCCGCTCCGAGTTGCTTTACTTAATTGGGATGTCGTACCGTAGTAGCGATATTTACGGCACTTCGAAACGGTGGAGACTTCATCCAAGGATCTGATAACAAATCCTGGGCCGAGTAAGGAGTAACACTAAAACAGACAGGGATACCGCGACCTTTGCCTCATAGTCAAGCCGCGCACGTAAGCTTGGCATGACTTAGTGTAATTAAACATCACATCG